>NC_080180.1:16639172-17839172 GCF_950295315.1 Erinaceus europaeus
CCTCTGGCTTATAGTGGTACAAAATGATACCCTGGTTCTCTTTATCTCTCCTCCTATCTCTTCCTTAAGTAAATAAATAAAATACTTTTTAAAAGACTTACATAATACATTTCTCATTAATCCACTATCTGTGAATATGACCTTATTTGGAGATACAGTCTTGTAGAGATGTAGCAAAATTGAGGTGAACTAACTTGAGGTGCACTCTGGTTCAAAATGCCAAAGAAGAAAAGGGCTCCAGAGAACAATGTCATGTGATAACAGAGACAGAAACTGAAAGGCCGTGACTATGAGCCAAAACACAGTAAAGATTTCAGGTAACCACCCAGAGTTGAGAGAGATGTGAAACATACTCCTTCAGGAATTTCAGAAGAACTCAACCTTGCTGACACCTAGACCTTGGCCTTTAAACTTCTGACCTGTAAGAGAGCGTTTTTTTCTGTTAGTTAATTAAGACAGAGAATGGAGGGAGTGAAAGAAACCCTAGCCCCAAAGCATCCTTCAGGCAGTGAGGGCCAGGCTCGCACCTGAGTCATGCACATGGCAAAGCGGCACACTATTCAAGTGGCCTATTTTGCCAGCTCTGTTTCTGTTTTTTTCAGTCATTCATTTTGTGGCGCTTTGTTAGGGTCTCCCTAGAAACTAATATAGGAATGTAAGTCAAGGGGGCCGGGCGGTGGAGCATGAGGGTACATGCATATAGAACGAAGTACAAGGACCCCCTTCAAGGATCCCACCTGAAGGGGGGTCGCTTGCTTCACAAGTGATGAAGCAGGTTTACAAGTGTCTTCCTCTTTCCCTTTCTACCTCCTCTTCATGTCTCAATTTCTATTTCTATTTGTCCCATCCAATAAAGTGAAAAAAAAATGCCCACCTGGAGCAGTGGATTTACAGTGAAGGCACCAGGCCCCAGTGATAACCCTGGAAGCAGGAATTTAAAAAAATTAAATAAAATAAGTAGAAAGAAAGAAAGAAAGAAAGAAAGAAAGAAAGAAAGAAAAGAATATAGCCTAACTCAATGACCTCCACCAATGAATGATTGATGACTTGATAGAAACATTTCTGTGCTGGAATGTTCTTCTTTCACAATTTATTTTTACTTTTTTAAAAAAAATTTTTGGTGGTGGGAAAGGTGTTTATTTATGTACCCTCCTATTAACTCCTAGACATATCAGTCACTATTTAATTAACATGAGAGGGGGAAAATTGATTGAATGTCTCAAAGCTTTTAATGCACAGACCATAGGCTGAGTCTTTGAAATGTTGACTTTCCTAAAAGCTTAGATCAGGGAGAACAGAAGCAACCAGTGGCATTACTCTATAAGACATAGTTATTTATAAATAATGTCAAAGGACATAAATTACGGTGATTGTGTGTATGATACAGCAAATCCTATCAAAGGGATATTTCTTTTTTATTTTATTTTTTAAATTTATTATTTATCCCCTTTCGTTGTCCTTGTTTTACTGTTGCATTATGATTGATGTCATTGTTGTTGGATAGGACAGACAGAAATGGAGAGAGGAGGGGAAGGCAGAGGGGGCAGAGAAAGAAGACACCTGCAGACCTGTTTCACCACTTGTGAAGCAACTTCCCTGCAGGTGGGGAGCCGGGGGCTCGAAACGGGATCCTTACATGGCTCCTTGCACTTTGTGCCACCTGCACTTAACCCACTGCACTACTGCCCGATTCCTACAAAGGGATACTTCAAAGTTGGCCCAAATGCCAAATAATATGATTTTAACAGTAACTATCTATTGCCTTCCTAAACTCTAAGACAGCAGGAACTTCTCACTTCCTCTATAGAGCCTGTATTTCCCCCAGTCCTGGAACCTCTTGGGTGGGGCTCACTTTCCTGCATGCTTCTCTCAAGTCATAAGAAATGATATTGCATCTGCTGATCCCAACCGAGTCAATGCAATGAGTACCACCTCGGCATGCTTCACTTCAGACTGTGTCCAGAGATGTCAATGTGAAATGTCAACCCTTCAGCCTCATTACTCGGGTGAGACCTTTCCTTTCATAGGATTCTCTAATTCCATTTCAGGTGGTTCACTTCCTAACAAAGTCCCAAAACCTAGATATAGACCAGGTCCAATGAGACAGGGGATATGTTCACACATATCTATAAGTTAGGGCAAAATATATACCTAAAAGCAAAAGTGCACAATAGTCTGCAGTGAGTCAGTATATGCAGCAAGCAAGTAGAAAGGCCTAAAAAGACACCATAAAGTTCCTAATGAAATAGTGTCTACATAGACTTAATTACCCTCCTCACCTACTTCCTATTATACTTCTCTCAGTCACTCCAAAGTTAACCTTATCAAAGCAAGGACTGCAAAAGCTGAATAAGGGCAAGAGACTGGCATACTTTAACGATGACTCTTTAGTCACTATCAGGCCTATCAGTTGGGGTCCTAGTCAGGGAATCCTAAGATTCCCAAACAGACATGATAGGCCTAGAGATCCTCTCTTCATTGTTACCGTTCATCTCTATCAGAAACAACACAATAGACCCCTTTGTGGGCCCCCATAGGACTTTGCCTTCAATGTGGATCAACAACAGTAGAGAATGTTCCATCCTCCGAAGGGAGGCTGGGCAACATACTCTATGCTACACCTGAGGAAGATGGGTCCTGAAATTCGGGTAGCTTGGAATGTTCCTCCTCATGACCACAAAATGTGAGCTCAGACCTACAGGGATGTAGAGATCACATAGGCTCCTAAGCTGAATATCCCCAGATCAGATCAAATTGATGGGGTTTATAGTAAAAAATATTTATATACTACTCTCATATTTGGGAGTTACTTTCTTCCATGATCCAGCTTTCTGGTCCTTTTTCCAGCCAGGCCATCATCTCCCCAGACAATAACTTGGATCTACCTGCATATCAGATGTTAGGCTAAAAAACTAGTATAGTCATGGGCCCTTTGAAAATAACTAGAATAGGCCTACTAACTATCTACAAAACAGAGACCCCCAATCTTCATCTGCAATATTCCAGTCTTTAGGTTCATGATTAGTCAACAACTTGTTTGGCTTTGTATGTTAACTGTCTTTTCAGCCACCAGGTTCCAGATGCTACCATGATGCCAACCAGACTTCCCTGGACAGACAATCCCACCAATGTGTCCTGGAGCCCTGCCTCCACAGAGCCCCGCCCCACTAGGGAGAGAGGCAGGCTGGGAGTATGGATCGCCCTGTCAACGCCCATGTTCAGTGGGGAAGCAATTACAGAAGCCAGACCTTCCACCTTCTGCATCCCACAACCACCCTGGGTCCATAACTCCCAGAGGATAAAGAATAGGAAAGCTATCAGGGGAGATGAGATATGGAGTTCTGGTGGTGGGAATTGTGTGGAGTTGTACGCCTCTTATGCTTTGGTTTTTGTCAGTGTTTCCTTTTTATAAATAAAAATTAAAATAAATAAAATAAAATTACATAAGCAAAAAATATTGCATTGTTGGGGGTCAGCAGTAGTGCAGCAGGTCAAGTGCACATGAGGCAAAGCGCATGGACCAGCGTAAGGATCCCGGTTCAAGACCCGGCTCCCTACTTGCAGAGGGGTTGCTTTCACAAGTGGTGAAGCAGGTCTGCAGGTGTCTTTCTCTCCTCCCTGTCTTTCCCTCCTCTCTCAATTTCTCTCTTTCCTATCCAACAACAACAACAGCAGGGACAACAACCGTAATAATGACAATAACAAGGGTAACAACAGGGGCAACAAAATGGGAAAAATGGTCTCCAGGAGCAGTGGATTCATAGTGCAGGCACTGAGCCCCAGCAATAACCCTGAAGGCAAATATATACATATTGCATTAAAAGCCTTGGTAAATAACAATGATATTTTTTTGTTATTGACCACTTCCTGGTCCCTGGTTTGTTTCTTTTACTTATTTATTTATTTACTTTTTACAAGTTCATGTGTTTCAATTCTCTAGATTCCACATATGAGTAAAACCATACCATCCAACTAGTTCTCTCTGTGCTGCTGCTCCTCCTTCAATATAATAAAAAACAAACAAAAACTTCAGGGGTCAGGTGGTGGCGTATCTGGTTAAGTGCAGGTACTAGCATGCGCAAGGACCCAGGCCCAAGCTCCAGGTCCTTTCCTGCAGGAAGAAAATTTCATAAGCAGTGAAGCAGTGCTGCAGATGTTTCTCTCTCCGTCTCTCTTCCTCTTTATCCCCCTTTCCTCTCAGTTTTTCTCTGTCCTATCAAATGCAATACAATAAATAAAGTTTAGAAAAAGTTCAAAATTACTTTTAAAATCTCCAGGGGGGGTTGTTATTATTAACTGATGAAAAAAACAAACAAAGTTCAAGGAGCCAGGCAGTGGTGCATCTGGGGAAGCACACACATCACAGTGCACTAAGACTCAGGGTCGGGAGTTGGGCTGTAGCGCAGCGGGTTAAGCGCAGGTGGCGCAAAGCACAAGGACCGGCATAAGGATCCCGGTTCAAACCCCGGCTCCCCACCTGCAGGGGAGTCGCTTCACAGGCGGTGAAGCAGGTCTGCAGGTGTCTGTCTTTCTCTCCTCCTCTCTGTCTTCCCCTCCTCTCTCCATTTCTCTCTGTCCTATCCAACAATGACAACAACAATAATAACTACAACAATAAAACAGGAAGGGCAACAAAAGGGAATAAATAAATAAAATAAATATTTTTTTAAAAATCCCCCCAAAAAAGTAAAAGACTCAGGTTCAAGCCCCTGGTCCCCACCTGTAGGGGGAAAGCTTCACAAGTGGTGAAGCAGGGATGCAGGTGTCTCTCTGTCTCTTTCCCTCTCTATCTTCCCATCCCCCTAAATTTCTCACTGTCTTTATCTAATAAATAAATAAATATTTTAAAAGTTTAAGCCTTACTTATAGAGATTATTTTTGTGATTTGTTGGCACAAGACTAAAATTGACAACAGAATCTTTATAGCTCCACCCAGGTGACCCTTTAGGAAATATGGGAGGAGAGCCACGCAGTAGCGCAGCAGTTAAGTACACATAGTGAGAAGCCAAAGACAGGCATAAGGATCACGGTTTGAATCCCCAGCTCCCCACCTGCAGAGGGCTCGCTTCACAAGTGGTGAAGCAGGTCTGCAGGTGTCTATCTTTCTCTGTCTTCCTCTCTTCTCTTGATTTCTCTCTGTCCTATCCAACAACAACAGCAATGTCAATAGTAATAATAACAACAACAAGGGCAACAAGATGGGAAAAAGTGGATCCAGAAACAGTGGATCCATAGTGTAAGCACTGTGCCCCAGCAATAACCCTGGAGGCAAAAAAAAAAAAATAAAAGAATAAAAAATATGGGTGATGGTGCAGGGAGATAGCATAATGGCTAAGCAAAAATATGGGTAGGAGAATGGGAAAATATATATTTTTAATGGTTTATTTTGTTCACTGGCCTAGAAGGCCAGATAAACTTGGGGAAGTCTCTTTGCTTAATCTCCAAGGAAGTATCCGTTCTGGGCTGCTCTGGAGGTGCTGCTCTAGCATCTGAAGTATTGATAGTACTCAAAGCTGGGATCTTAACTTAATTGGAACCTTAATGTATGGACTAGAAGTCTGTAGACATCTCTTCATACCTTGCACTCTTGTGGCTCTGGGCTCTCAACTTTTTGAATTTTTTTAAAAAGATTTTTAAAATATTTACTTATTTATTTCCTTTTTGTTGCCCTTGATGTTTTTATTGTTGTTGTAGTTATTTTTTGTGATTGATGTCGTCATTGTTGGACAGGAAAGAGAGAAATGGAGAGAGGAGGGGAAGACAGAGAGGGGGAAGAGAAAGATAGACACTTGCAGACCTGCTTCACTGCCTGTGAAGTGACTCCCCTGCAGGTGGGGAGCCGGGGGCTCAAACTGGGATCCTCACGCCTGTCCTTGTGCTTTGCGACACGTGCACTTAGCCCACGGCACTATAGTCCGACTCCTATCTTTTTGAATTTTTAATGCTCAAGGAAGAAGTGTTTCTGCTCAATACATAAATGGTACCAACAAATTGGATGTCATTTTATTATTCATACCTTTATGCAGACCAAAAGTGGGCTTCACTATTGGTTTATGTAATTAATCCTAGTTATTAAGTGAAAATGAATATTGGCAATAATGGGGTTTGAAGTTGGATAAAGAGAAGCTAAAGAAAAGCCTGTTAAACAAAACAAAAAGAATGTTAAAAAAGAAAGAAACTAAGAACATTTCAGTTCTAGTTATTGTGGAGTAATAGGGGTCCCTCCCCTCCTTTTTAAGATGTTAACAGCTGTCCAGAAATTGAATAGAAAGAGATTTATTTATGGAAAACAGAATAAAACAAAAAAACTCTATTCAGTTTGTTTAACTAGCATAAACTGTAGAGCAAGCTTTAAAAAGAGGAGGGGGAGTGGTAGGGAGATAGCAGAGTGGTTATATGTAAAACTTTCATACCTGAGGTTCTGAGGTCCCAGGTTCAATCCCCAGCACCCCCACTAGCCAGAGTTGAGTAGTAGAAAAGTAAATAAATAAATAAGTATAAAGTAAAAACAAAGTAGAAAATAGATAAATAAATATAAAGTAAAAAAGTAGAAAAATAAATAAATAAACAAATAAATATAAGGGGTTAAGGAGATAGCTTGATGGTTACGCAAAAAAACTTCCATTCCTGAGGCACCAAAGGTCCCAGATTCGATCGGAGCACCACCATAAACCAGAGCTGAGCAAGAAGAAAAAAGGTGTGTATTTTCAGCTTTAGAAACATACAATAGGGGGTCGGTCGATAACGCAGCAGGTTAAGCGCACGTGGTGCCAAGCTCAAGGACTGACTTAAGGATCCTGGGTTCCAGTCCCCGGCTCCCCACCTGCAGAGAAGTCACTTCACAGGCGGTGAAGCAGGTGTGCAGGTGTTTATCTTTCTCTCCCCCTCTCTGTCTTCCCCTCCTCTCTCCATTTCTCTCTGTTCTATCCAACAACGAACGACATCAACAATAACAATAATAACCACAACAAGGCTACAAAAGGGGGAAAAAAAATAATAACCACAACAAGGGCAACAAAAGGGGGAAAAATGGCCTCCAGGAGCAGTGGATTCATGGTGCAAGCACTGACCCATATTTTGGGGAGATGTGAACTTGTACTGCAAGCTGATTATAGTCACATAAAGCAATATCTTCCCAGTAAAGATAAATTTTAAAGAGATGCTATAAGTACATTCCAACTGCCCAAATTGGTAGAGAAAAGAACACCACTTTAAACAGATTTTAAAAGACTAAAAAATGAAGCTATGAAAACAAGAGAAAAATACTAAAATGAAACATATTCTAAACAAGATCAAGAGCAGGTAAGATACAACAGTAGGAGAGACTGTTGAACTTGAAAACATAGAGACAGAAATATTCAAAATGAAACACAGAAACACCAGGGACTAGAAAATGAGTAGAGCATTAATAACCTGTGAGTCAGTAGCAAGCATGTGGTGAAAGATCAAGGAGGGGTGAGGTGAGCAGTGGAAAGTAGTACAACTTAATGGCAGAAATGCCTCTAAATCTGATGAAAAATTCAGATCTACAGATCCAAAAAGGTCAATGAATCCAAAGAGAGAGGGGGGGAAAAAGCAAGAAACTATGAAACCACATCAAGATATATATATATATATATATATATTTCCTTTTGTTGCCCTTATTGTTTTTATTGTTGTTGATGATGGAGAGAGGAGGGGAAGACAGAGAGGGGGAGAGAAAGATAGACACCTGCAGACCTGCTTCATCGCCTGTGAAGCGACTCCCCTGCAGGTGGGGAGCCAGGGGCTCGAACTGGGATCCTTACATGGGTCCTTGCACTTTGTGCCACCTGCACTTAACCCGCTGTGCTACCGCCTGACTCCCAACACCCCACATCAAGATATTATCATTAAATTGCTGGAAGTGAGTTATAACGAAAAATAAAAATCCTAAAAGTAATCAGAGAAAAGAAATCACATTACATAAGAATTAAAAACAGACTGGGCTGGGGAAATAGCATAATGGCTATGCAAAAAGACTTTCATACCTGACACTCCGAAGTCCTGTATTTAATCCTTAGTATCACCATAAGCCAGAGCTGAACAGGGCTCTGGTTAAACATAATAAATAAATGCTAACCAAACAAACAAACAAACAAACACCAGTCTGATCCCTTTTTTTGTTTATGTGTTTGCTTTTAAGACTTGAATTTCATCTATTATATATGAGAAAACTTTCACATAGGTCAAGAGAGAAAAAAGAAGCTATTATACAACTCTGCTACATACAGTATCAGGAATTAAACAAAGCACCTCAGACACAGAAGTCAAATATTCTACCAACTGAGCTATTTCCCCAGTAGCACTACTGTTTTCTATCATAATATTGTTGCTAGTTGTGTTAATGCAGATATCCTGGTACTTATACCAGATAAAATGTGCAAATACAAATTATTTTCATATCATCTATGAAGACCCTGAGATGTGATATTTCCAACAGCCTAGAATAAATTATATGAAATACAAGCATTACAGAGAAAAGATAGTCCTAGGGGACAGGTGGTGGCACATCTGGCTAAGCACACACACTACAATGCTCAAGGGCCTGGGTCCAAGCCCCTGGTCCTCATCTGCAGGGGAAAAGCTTTACGAGTGGTGAAGAAGAGTTGCAGGTGTCTCTCTGCCTCTCTATTCCCTCCCCTCAATTTCTCTTTCTATATATCCAGTAATAGATAAAATAAAAAAGAAATGTTTAAAAAGGTGTTATGTCTTTCTAGATTGTCCCTCTCTCCCTCTCTTCATGTTTTGACTAGAGAGAGAAGGTTTAAAAGAAACTGTAGCCAGGGTTTTAAAAAAAAAGTCAGAAAAAAAGAGTCCTGACATTCAACTGGAAATATAAATAGGATATAATGATATACTTTGTCTAAGAAAATAACCCCTACTCTGACCACTGAAAAGATCTAGAAATAATATCAATGTCAACAGAACTGTGAATCTCCTAAAAGAAGCCTTGGTCAATTCCAAGTCTGGGGAAGAAAATATACAGGATAGATGTGAACACTTTGTCATATCAAATAGCAAAGGAACCATCAAGTACCACAAAAGTCATGTCAACAGAAGTCAGGCCACTTAGGACTCTGACCACACAGAATAATAGTTGCAGTGTCGTGGAACATAGCAAGTCTGCTTCAATTCATGTGTTTGCAGTAATACTAAACAAACTGGGGGAGATAGTCAAAACTTAACTGCCTGGTTCTATGGCTCAAATTTATTATTTTGAAAAGTGGTGGTTAAAGAGTAAAATCAAAGATGTATCCTGCTTTCTATGAAACTAGCTACAGTGATAAATAAGTCTGTTTTGTAACTTCTCATAAAAATTAGTGGAGATGGATATTAACAACTACCAACATCATGAAAAAAGAAGCAACCCAAAATGCGTGCCTCCTAATAGAATATAGTGCCTATGGGTGTCTTGGCAAGAAAGAAAAACAAAAATCTAGGTCTGATCAAGTCTCGACATTTAATTTCAAGTTGTCAAGAAATAGTTTCATCAGTAGCTAAGTTTCAAAGGGTACGTTACATTGAGAAGTGGCTTACATATCAGAAATTTTTAAAAATCCATTCAATAAACCCTTAGTTTATGTCTGCAGAGATGAAGTCACTAAGGCAGCAAGCAGCGATCAAAACAGGAAAAGGGTCCCAATGCACTGTAGTGGAGGGAGCCTGTACTTTGGTGGTGAGCAAGATAGGCTACATCTTTGAAGGAGGTGTGTGAGATTATAGGTTTATAAAACAACATTCCCTCCCTGTCCCACCATCTCCGCCCAAAAATACATCATGTAAGATTATCAGAATGCGTTTATTTACTTTTTCATTTTTAGATAGAAACAGAGAGAGAGAGAGACACCATAGCACCGAAAGTTCCTCCCATTGCAGTGGGGGTTGGGCTGGAACTTGGATCAGGCACATGGCAAGCAGCATACCATCCAAGTGAACTATTTCACCAGTCCCAGATTATCAGAAATTCGAACAGTAATTTTGTGGAATTTGTTGATATTAAGGAAAATATTAGTACTATGGCTTCTCCCCACCCCCCGCCCTCTCCCCCAGGGAGATAATGCAGTGTTAGAACATAGAACTCAGAGGTCTCATCTCTGGCACTATCATAAGCCAGAGCAGAGCAGTGCTCTGGTCTCTCCCCTGCTCTCACAAAAATGCATTAAAGAATAAATAAAAGCACTTAAAGGCTATTTGAAAGTGCTCCTTACTGTTTCAACTACTCATGGACTCTCAAGTCAACCAATAGAGCTTTAAATCATTCTTTTCAATGGTCACCTAATATTCCCTAGTAAGAATGCACTACCTTTAATTATTGCCCTATTGACAATGAGAGTCTATTTTTTGTCACCTCATTTAATACTACAATATAATTCCTTGCATGTTATTAAAATGATATTTATATCTTCACAGAAAAAAAAAGTTTTTTTAGAAAAGTGTGGTCGTGGGTAAAGGAAAATGTATCTTTTACATTATAGTGGACACTGTGAGATTTATTTTTAATATGTTTGCAATTTATTTTTCCCCCAACAATACATCTGTGTCCTTTTTTTCCTACTCATGTCTTACCAACAATGAGTGGCAAGAACCTTTAACTTTTTTTTTTTTTTTTGCTGATAGGAGAAATTCTAAATCATCAAAAGACTTGTTCCTTACTGTTTTTCCTGAATTGAATTCCTAGTCTCTCTGTTTAGGTCTCTGGTATCTATAGTTGATTTGTGCCATGAGGCCAGCATGTAGACTGGATTTAAGCATTGATTTTTTTTTTCTATTACTCTGTGGTCATAGATTGCTATAAGAGATTGTGTCACTGGAATTGTATTACAGGGGTGGGGGGAGAGCATAATATACAGTTTAATACCACCATTGTCATAAATGAAAGATACCTTGATATTCATTGGTAACAAAATGACAGAAAATTTTCAGAAGGCTGAAGAGACTACCCAATGCTTAAATCTTACCTTTAAAATCGCTACCATTTTTTTCATTCCACTTCTAGTTAAATTCCTCTAATGATGGACATCCTACAAAAGCAGACAGCCTGTTCCATAATAATAAAGCTAACTTTAATTGAACATATATTCCATACCTGACACGAGAAAGAACTCGGCAGGAGGAAGCATCTCACTGATTATCCTTAACAAAAACCCTGTGAGGGAGGCATTGCTTTTATACCTATTTCACAGAGTAAACCAAGGCACAGATCACATAGCCGATTTGTAGTCAATGGGAACCCAGATTCAGCCCCTGCACCCTACTGCCTCCCAGAGGCAGGTTTAACAAACTCTGAATACCAACCTTTTTCTTTACACAGACTTAGCCATTTCTTCCTGTATCTTTATTCACTGCTCCTACTTCTACTCCTCTTATTTCCATGAATTTGTCTAAATTTTTTTTTACATATGGAAATAGTACAAAGTTTTGAAAGTAGCTCTGAGGCTTTCCCAATATAAATCTTTAGACCTAGAAACCAGAGTATGTTTTTTCAATGGAGTCCAGAAGAGATTAGCTCACAGAACACACCCAACATCAAAAATTGGGGAGCGGGGTGTAGGCGTCATAGCTCTCAGTACAGATCCCGAGACAAGCCAGCTGTGACTTTTTTTTGTTTCCTCCAGGATTATTGCTGGGGTTTAGTCTTAGTACCTGCACTACGAATACATTGATCCTGGAGGCCATTTTTTCCATTTTTAAAATCTTTATTTATTTACTGGATAGATACAGCCAGAAATTGGGGGGAGGGGGTGATACAGAGACAGAGAAACACCTGCAGCACTGCTTCACCACTCGTGAAGCTTTCCCCCTGCAGGTGGGGACTGGGGACTTGAACCTGGGTCCTTGATCACTGTAAAATGTGCACTCAACCAGGTGCACCACCACATGTCCCCTCCATTAAAAAAAATTTTTTTTATTGGCTAGGATTGAGAGAAATTGAGAGAGGAGGGGAAGGTAGAGAGGAAGAAAGATAGTCACCTGCAGACCTGTTTCACAGCCTATGAAGCGACCCTCTGCAGGGAGAGAGCTGGGGCTCGAACCTGGATCCCCGCCTGCGTCCTAGCACTTTGTACTGTGTGCTTTGTACTATGGTGCGCTTAACCCGGTGTGCTGCTGCCTGGCCCTCCAGCTGTGACTCTTTATAGAAAGCAAGGCTAAAATTTTCTAGAGGAAAGACCGAGTCCCCAGCATTAAAACACAAAGCACTAGAAGGATTTTACATATTACCACTATGTTTCCAAAGTCTCAGTCAAACCCATCCGTGAAATACATACCCCTAAAAATACGTCCAAAGAATGTCTCATATATTTAAAAATTAAGGTGGGTGGGGTAGATAGCATAGTGGTTATGAAAAGACACTCTCATGCCTGAGGCTCCATAGTTCCAGGTTCAATCCCTCATGCCACCATAAGCCAGAGCTGAGCAGTGCTCTGCTTAAAAACATAATAAATAAAATTTAAGAATTAAAAAAAAGTTAAGAGGACTGGTGATGTACCCAGCTGAGCACATACATTACAATGCACAAGGTCCTACTTGGAAGCTACTTTCTTTCCTGATCCAGCTTTCTGGTCCTTTTTCCAGACATGACATCATCTCCCCAGACAATAACTTGGATCTACCTGCATATCAGATATCAGGCTCAGAAAAAAAAAAAAAACTAGTATAGTCATGGGCCCTTTGGAATATACCTAAAATAGGCCTACTAACTATCTACAAAATGGAGACACCTCCCCCCCCCCCCCCAATCATCGGCACTATTCCAGCCTTTAAGTTCATGATTAGTCAACAATTTGTTTGGCTTTATATGTTAACTCTTATTTCAGCCACCAGGTTTCCAGATGCTACCATGATGCCAACTGGACTTCCCTGGGCAGACAACCCCACCTATGTGTCCTGGAGCCCCGATTCCCCAGAGCCCTGCCCCACTAGGGAAAGAGAGAGACAGACTGGGAGTATGGATCAACCTGTCAATGCCCATGTTCAGTGGGGAAGCAATTACAGAAGCCAGACCTTCCACTTTCTGCACCCCACAATGACCCTGGGTCCATAACTCCCAGAGGATAAACAATAGGAAAGCTATCAGGGGAGGAGATGAGATACGGCGTTCTGGTGGTGGGAACTGTGTGGAGTTGTACCCCTCTTATCCTATGGTTTTTGTCAGTGTTTCCGTCTTGTAAATAAAAATTAAAAAAAAAAAAAAAACAATGCACAAGGTCCTGGGTTCAAGTCCCCCAGTTCCCACCTGCAGAGGAGAAACATAAGTGGTGAAGCAATTCTTCAGGTGTCTCTTTCTTTCTCTCTCCCTCTCTATCTCCCCTTCCCCTCTCAATTTTTCTCTGTTCTCTCAAAATAAATAAGTAGAGTTTTTAAAAAAGATCAAGTCTTTTAAGTATACAGTGACAAATAGACATATTTTGCTTATAAGAGATAAATTTAATAATGTCCTGGTTATAGGAATTCAAATTTAATGGAAGGGTATAATAGTGACATGTCAACTACAAGGCTGGTTCTCTTTATCATTCATTGATTCATCAGAGTAGCACTTTCAATTTTCTTCACAATATTCCCTTTGCATTCACAACTTTGCTGTCTGGTGTGAGAGGCCTAACTTGCTAAGTTTTTGACATGCCCCCTTACTACACTGCCTCCCTTACTACACTGCATCATTTCTAGCTTTTGATTTAAAGTGAGAGACAGGGATTGTTCCTCTTGAATATGTTTCTATTGTGATTGTTTGGGTCACCATGGAACACACACCCAGATAAGATGGCAAATTGAATTGATAAGTGTGTGTGTTCTGATGGCCCACTAAGCTACTATTCTCCCATCTTTCTCCCTCTCTTGGGGTCTCCCTCTCTCCTGAGAAGCTAATCTAATTTTAATATTGTTGTTTTCTCAGGAAGTAGGGAGACTGGCTACATTGTCATCAAGTTATTCAGTAATTAATAATCTAGTTTAAAGCAAATAACCATGATAGACTTGTTTATTATCTCAATAGTTTACTACTTGGAAACATAATGCCAATTTTTAAATAAGTGTTACATAAAATTATTTAAAATTTGCAAGAATTGGAAAAATCTAAAGGAAACTGCATAATCATGTAATGAGGTTTCTTTTATTTATTAGTTTTTACTTTTTTATTAATGATGATTAAATAATGATTGACAAGATTGTAGGCTAAGAGGGGTACAAGTCCATACAATTCCTACCACCAGAGTTCCATATCCCATCCCCTCCATTTTTAAAAATTTTTATTTAATAGTGACCGACAAGACCCTAGAATAAGAGGGAGAAAGCAAAGCTGCAGGTGTCTCTCTGTCTCATTCTGTCTCTCTTTTCTCCCTTTTGTTGCCCTTGTTGTTTAATGTTGTGGTTATCATTGTTGTTGTTATTGATGTCATTGTTGTTGGATAGGACAGAGAGAAATGGAGAGAGGAGGAAAAGACAGAGAGGGGGAGAGAAAGATAGACACCTGCAGACCTGCTTCACCTCCTGTGAAGCGATTCCCCTGCAGGTGGGGAGCCGGGGCTCAACTGAGATCCTTATGCCGGTCCTTGTGCTTTGTGCCACGTGTGCTTAACCAGCTGCGCTACCGCCTGACCCCCCTCTCTCTCCTTTTTTAAAGAATTCTTTTTCTTGTCATGCATGTTTTATTATTATTTGTACTTATTTATTGGATAGAGACAGCCAAAAATCGAGAGGGAAGGGGGTGACAGAGAGGGAGAGGGACAGAGAGACACCTGCAGCACTGCTTCACCACTTGTGAAGCTTTCCCCCTGCAGGTGGGGAGCCGAGAACTCAAATATGGGTCTTTGTGCTCTTGTTCCCTCTCTATCTTCCCTTCCCCTTCCCTCTCAATTTCTCTCTCTGTTCGATAATAAATAAATATATAAATAGAAAGGAGAAAAAAAAAAGAAAGTGAAAGAGACAGAATAGATAGACAGACAGACAGACAGACAGATGGCCTCCTATGGAGGTGACTCAGCAGTAAAGTATGTGCTGCACATGCTGTAAGGCCCTTGATACAGTCCTTGGCTCCACATTAAAATATATATGCAGGGTGGGGAGCCAGAATGGTGGTTCTACAAAAAGACTTTCATACCTGAGGCTCAAAGTTCCCAGGCTTAGCTCCCTGTACCTCCATATATTAGAGCTGAGCAGTGTTCTGGGGGGAATATATATATCACTATTATATAACAAAAGTTTAACCATTTACCTCACTGAGAAACTACTGTTTCTAAAGCAGTCTGAGAATTTAGTATATAGTTTTTGTTTTGTTTTGATAATTGTTGGGGCTTAACCACACTGAACTGAACAGACTTTGTTTTTTGTTTTTCTTTTTTTACACCTTTTTTTAAAAAATATTTATTTTATTTATTTATTCCCTTTTGTTGCCCTTGTTGTTTTATTGTTGTAGTTATTATTGTTGTTGTCGTTGTTGGATAGGACAGAGAGAAATGGAGAGAGGAGGGGAAGACAGAGAGGGGGAGAGAAAGATAGACACCTGCAGACCTGCTTCACCGCCTGTGTAGTGACTCCCCTGCAGGTGGGGAGCCGGGGTTCGAACCGGGATCCTTATGCCAGTCCTTGTGCTTTGCGCCACCTGCGCTTAACCCGCTGCGCTACAGCCCGACTCCCAGACATTTTTTTTTTTCCAGATAAAAAAAGACAGAGACAGTAGGAAAGACACTCCAGTACTGAAGTTCCCTCAGTGCTAGGTTCAAACCTGGTCATGAGCATGACAAAACAGGCAAACTATCCAGGTGAGCTCCGTACCAGCCCTGGTATATCCCTTCCTTCCTTCCTTCCTTCCTTCCTTCCTTCCTTCCTTCCTTTCTTTCTTTCTTTCTGGAAGCTTTTGTTCATTTTATTTTTTCTTATATTGGATAGAGACAGAGAAATCTAGAGGGGAGGGGAAACAGAGAGGCAGAGAGACAGAGAGACACCTGAGCCCTGCTCCACCACTCAGGAAGCTTTCCCTGCAGGTGGGGAGGTATATATCTTTCCATCTTTAAAAATCTGTTTTGTATTCACAGTGTGCTTCTTTTTATTAAATTTTTTAATATTTATTTATTTTCCCTTTTGTTGCCCTTGTTGTTTTTAATTGTTGTTGTAGTTATTATTGTTGTTGTTGTTATTGATGTCGTCGTTGTTAGATAGGACAGAGAGAAATGGAGATAAGAGGGGAAGACAGAGGGGGGGGAGAAAGATAGACACCTGCAAACCTGTTTCACCGCCTGTGAAGCGACTCTCCTGCAGATGGGGAGCCGGGGGCTTGAACCAGGATCCTTAAGCTGGTCCTTGTGCTTCGTGCCATGTGTGTTTAACCCTCTGTGTGCTACCGTCCGACTCCTGACAGTGTGTTTCTTTTAAACTGTGTATAGATTTAAATTTTTATCCTATTAATTTAATCTTTTGAGAGGTTAGTTCACTGATTTTTTGTGATGGCTGAGACAGTTGAGGTTATTTCTTTAAATCTTTTTGATGCTGTGGTTTGCAGAGTTGCATTGCTCCAGGCTGACTTTCTCACATAGAAATGGTCAAGTACTTGGGATCTTGGCTCCTTCCCATCGTTACCAACCCCCGAAGCTGCCAAATGTACAGTTTTTCATTGCTTGTCTTCCCATCTCACATCTCAGTTAATTTTTGTCATTTGTATTTTGTAATTAAAATTTGTGATTTGTATTTCTTGCCAGGGTTATAGTTAGGGCTCAGTGCCGACAAAACTCCATTGCTCTGGGGGGGGGGGGGGTCTTCCTCCCTTACTCCTTTAGGTAATAGGCTAAGAAGTAGAGAGACAAAGAGAAGAGACACAGCACAACATCCCATCCCTTGTAAAGCTTCCCCTCCAGCAGGGGCTCCCATCTGATGGCCCAAGTTTCAACAAGTCTTTGAGTGTGGTAATGTGTACAAGCTACTTGCTGTCTCCTCTGCAGCTTATTACTAGGCAGTTCCTTTCCGAAGGGTCCACTTATGGCAAATATTTTAAGTTTTACTCTGAAGAAGATCATTATTTCCTTATTCTCAAAGAATAGTTTGCTTTGATATACAATTCTAGGCTGATGGGAATTTTTATCACATTTTGAAGTTATGCTGTTTGTCTTGTAATTTTTATTGCTTCTGATTTAAAGTCCACTGGTAGTCTAATGGTAATTCCTGAGTGGATGACTTGTCTATTATCTCTTGTTATTTTTAAGATTTCTTTTCTATCTATTCACTATGATTTTATTTATTTATTTACTATTTTACCACTGCTTAGTTATGGCTTATGATGGTGTTAGGGATGGCATCTGGGATCTCAGAGTCTCAGGCAGGGAAGTCTTTTGCATAATCACTATGCTATCACCACCTCACCCCTTCACTATATTTGTTAGAGCCTCTGGTTCCCATTTATGATTCATCAGACTTTATAAATCATTTTGTCTTCTACCAGTACAGAAAAAAAATCTAATTAACTAATTCTCACTTCTGTTGTGCTTAGCCTATTCTCTGTCCTACTCATTGAATTTAATGGCAGAATTTATTTATTTATTTATTTATTTATTTATTTATTTTGGCCTCCAGTCACTGGGGCTCAGTGCAGGCACTAGGAATCCCTGCTTCTGGTGGCCTTCTTTTTTTTTTTCTCCCTTTCCTTCTAATATGACAGAAAAAAACTGAGAAGGGAAGGGGAGATAGAGAAGAAGAGAGAAAGAGAGATACCTGCAGGCCTGCTTCACCACTCATGACGTATCTCCCCTGCAGGTGGGGAACAGGGGCTCAAACCTGGGTTCTTGTGTGCAGTATAATGTTCACTTAACCAGGTGCACCACCACTCGGACCCCTGATGGTGGCTATCTTTTGGGGGGAATTTTGTTCCTTTTATTCTAATGTTTTTATCTTAATGTTTTCTTATAATCATGTGGATTTATATCTATCAAATAACCTTGCAGTAACAACTTGCTCAAAATTTCAGTTCAAACACAATAAAACCCATAAGATCTGAACTACTTAAAACCAGGAACAGCCTTAAAATTTCTGCATAACTGTAGGCTAGTACAAGCATGTGACAGCACTGGGAGGAGAATATGGTCACCTGCAAGCAAGTCTCACACGGAACTAAATCTGACAACACATGAATCTTGGGTTTCCAGCCTCCAGAATTACAAGAAAATACGTTTCTATATTTTCTAAAGTAACTGTATTCATCTAAACTGAATGTTGTCATGTCCAGTCTGTGGCATTCTGTTAAACCAGTTCTCGTAGATTACTAGTAGACAGTGGGAAATGAAATCATAAGTGGATACACTTCTCTTTATACATTTTCAAGGAGCAGCTCAGGAGGGGGCCAGTGGATGAAGAGCAGGACTCAAAAGCAAGAGGTCCCTAGTTAGATCTCCAGGGTCTCATATGCCAGAGTGATGTTCTAGTACTTTCGCTTCTCCCCCTCTCTCCTTAAAAAAATAAACAAGGTGGGGGTCAGGTGGTAGCACAGCAGACTAAGTGCATATAGTGCAAAGCCCAATGACCAGTGCAAGGAACCTGGTTCAAGCCCCTGACTCCCCACCTGCAGGAGAGTCACTTCACAGGCGACTTTCTCTTTATCTTTCTCTCCCCCTCTCTGTCTTCCCCTTCTCTCTCCATTTCTCTCTGTCTTCCCCTCCTCTCTCCATTTCTCTTTGTCCTAACCAATAACAACTACATCAATAACAACAGCAATAATAACCACAGCAATGATAAAACAACCAAAAAGAGGGAAAAAATAGCCTCCAGGAGCAGTGGATTACTGGTGCAGTCACCAAGTCCCAGCAATAACCCTGGAAGCAAATAAAATAAAATAAAATAAAATATAAACAAGGTGATGATAGATAGATAGATAGAAAACTTTAAGCAGTCCCAGCAAAGACAATTTCTGTCCTCCTCCACTAGTAAGTACATTTGTCACAAAAGACAGCTATGACAAAGCAAAGTACCAACTCCTAGCCCAGACTAAAGGTGTAACTCTTTGAATGTCTCAATTTTAAGAGGCAATCCTGGCTCAAACCATTCATCTGGCAAAGGCCAAGACTATCTCCTGACATTTTTCAGTCACTAGATCTTAGTCATCATAGTTACCAAGATGGACACATTTCTCTAGGGCAACAGGAATGCCAGAGACAAACTATCATTCTGAATCAACATTCTGCATCCATCTTCAGTTTCTGGTCCCTATATTTAAAAAAAATAGAGTTCATTTCCATTTAGATTTCTGTTTTGTTTTTTTTTCCTGGTAAAGGATATTTGCTATGACACATGCTTGGTAACCTAAGTTCCCTCTGCCTGGATATGAGTAAAACTACTTTCCCCAGACTTTCCTTAGGGCTCCTTGGCTGGAAGTTTTCATCCATCAATCAGGGTAGGAAGTGGGATTACTAAGACTGACTTAAAGTAGGCAGAATTTATCTCAGAGGATCAAGAGAGAGAGGGATGGACAATGAAACAAATTTAGGGAGAAGGGAGGGGATAAGTGCTGTGAAATCAAAACTGCATGACTGTAAAATGGGTAATTTAGGGGCAATGGTCTGACTAGTACATAGGGTTTGACTTAAGCGAGTCTATGAGGGATATGAGGCTAAAGAGGTATTTCAGGGTCAGAATGTGGGAGTGCCATAAATGCCTAGCTGATTAGTTGATAGTTTGTTCTATATGTAAAGTTGTGACCGTGAGGATTTTTGAACCAGAAAATCACAATAAATAGAATATGCTGGTACTATCATTTTGAGAATGGCTTAAGAATGACTTAGAGGGGATGTGAGGGCAATCTGGCTGCGACATCTGTCACCCCATTGATCGCCAGGGTTGATTCGGCTGATCTGGCTGGCTAGGCGGGTGTCCCCTTCCTCCCTCACCATTCCATGTGCGTCCCTCTCGAAATGGGGTAGAGGACGGCCTTCCCTGAATAGAGACGGACTGGTCTTCGGTGGAGGGTATATGAGTAGCTGCGCTCCCCTGCTAGAACCTCCAAACAAACTCTCAAGAATGACTTAGAGGAGGAAGAAACTAGAAGCAGTATTTACAATTCAGAAGTATTCTGCAACAACTGAGGCATGAAGTGACTGACTTAAACCAGGTGGTATTGCAATAGAAATTCAAGCTGAGTGAACATAATATAAGAGAACGAGTGAAATTAAGTGACGGATCTGGATAAAGACAAATTAGGAGGAAAAAGAAAAAGTTGAGAGGCTGAATGTACTTAACCAAATCTTTTTGATAATATAGTAAAGATCAGATGATTTGATCAGACTGGTATTCCCATTTCAGCTCTTCCATTTCCTAGGTGGTAACGTTAGGTAAAACATTTAGCATATTTTTAGATTCTCAATTCTCTTAATTGTAAAAATAAAGGCAATTATATATTTACTGTCTTAAAATTTGTGACAATGAAGTGAAATCATTTTGGGCTGTATTTTGAAAATTTGAAGGACTGGGAAGGTGACTCAGTGGTCAAACACATGACTTGCATGTGTAAATTTCCGGCTTCAATCCCCAGGATCACAGAAAAACAAAGGGCGGGTCGCTAAAATTGCTCACTTGCAGAGCGTACTGCTTTGCCATGTGCATGACCCAGATTTGAGCCTGATCTCTCACTTTGAAGGAATAAGCTTCAGTGCTGTGGTCTATTTCACTCTCTCTCTGCCTCTGTTTCTCTCAAAAAAAAAAAAAAATTAGGGAGTCAGGCGGTAGCACAGTGGGTTAAGCGCACGTGGCACAAAGCGCAAGTACCCACGCAAGGATCCCCACCTGCAGGGGAGTCGCTTCACAGGCGGTGAAGCAGGTCTGCAGGTGTCTATCTTTCTCTCCCCCTCTCTGTCTTCCCCTCCTCTCTCCATTTCTCTCTGTCCTATCCAACGACGACAACAACAATAGTAACTACAACAATAAAACAACAAGGGTAACAAAAGGGAATAAAATTAAAAAAAAAAATTGTTTAGGAGTCCAGCCATAGCACAGCAGATTAAGCGCACGTGGCATGAAGCTCAAGGACCGGAGTAAGGATCCAGGTTCGAGCCCCCTGCTCCCCACCAACTGGGGAGTCGCTTTACATGTGGTGAAGCAGGTCTGCAGATGTCTTTCTCTCCCCTTTTCTGTCTTCCCCTCCTCTCTCCATTTCTCTCTGTCCTATCCAACAACTACAACATCAACAACAACCAGAGCAACAAAAGGGAAAATAAATATAAAGAAATTGATGGGGAGAAGAGAGACAAAAATAAATAGAATGTCATAAATGGTAGAGTGGTGTTCTGGACTCTATTTTGCAATAAAAAATGTATAAGAGGGTTGGGAGATAGCTTACTCGGTAGAGTGCACACTTTACCTTATTAGAGTTCAAGTCCTCAGCACGACACATATGGCATCAGGGGGAAGCTCCGTGAACAGTGGAGTGGTTCTGTTGTGTCTCTCCTTCTCTGCCTCTCTACCTGAAATAGAAGGAGTAAAAGAGTTCAGTAGCAGCAATGGAATCTCACAAGCACAAGACTCCAGCAGAAAAAGAAAAATAATGTGTGTGTGTGTGTGTGTGTGTGTGTGTGTGTATTGAGGTATCTCTACCATATACAAAGATTTTGATTTGCTATTGAGGCAGACACTAGCAGGTATGATTTTGTTCTTTATAGTTATAGCTCAATGTTGGGAGAAGTCTTAAGAAGGTATGAAAGTATGAAGAGTAGAGGGCTATAAACAGAGTTTAGACAGAGTTTAGATATATTTCCCAACTAGTACACATCCAAATATGTCAGCATGGCTAGTCACTTCTAGGCTGAGGCAGTTAAGTAACTTGTGATGAGCTCATAGGTTTTTTTTTTTATTAAAAAATCTTTTTAATTTTATTTATTTATTTATCAATGAGAGGGATAGGAAAAGAGAAAGAGCCAGACATCACTCTGGTACATGTGCTGCTGGGGATTGAACTCAGGACCTCATGCTTGAGAGTCCAACGTTTTATCCACTGTGCCACCTCCCGGACCACAAAGCTCATAGGTTTATGGTATGTAAATAATAATAAATCAAATGATGAAAAGAAACTGGATTCCTCATGTTAATAAAGTGAGATAAGGGAGTCGGGCGGTAGAGCAGTGGGTTAAGCATATGTATTGCAAAGCGCAAGGACCGGCATAAGGATCCCGGTTCGAGTCCCGGCTCCCCACCTGCAGGGGAGTCGCTTCACAGATGGTGAAGCAGGTCTGCAGGTGTCTATCCTTCTCTCCCCCTCTCTGTCTTCCCCACCTCTCTCCATTTCTCTCTGTCCTATCCAACAACGACAACATCATCAACAACAACAATAATAACTATATCAATAAAACAATAAGGGCAACAAAAGGGAATAAATAAATATAAAAAATTAAAATAAAATAAAGTGAGATAAGTCAGAAAGAGAAAGATGAATATGGGATGTTCTCATTCATAGACAGAAGTTGAAAAATAAGAACAGAAGAGAAAACACAAAGCAGAATTTGAACTGGAGATGGTGTATTGCACCAAAGTAAAAGACTGGGGGGGGGGGGCGTGTTCAGGTCCTGGAACATGATGGCAGAGAAGGACCTAGTGGGGGTTGAACTATTATGTGGAAAACTAGGAAATGCTACACATGTACACACTACTGTATTGTACTATCCGCTGTAAACTATTAATCCCACCAGTAAGAAGGGGAAAAAAGAAAAAGAAATTGGATTCCTGCATCACTACTGACCCTGAGTTTTGATCAACCGGAAACGATCTGAGTTGATTCTGCATGAATACGGAAAAAAACAAAAAACTTTCATTGTGTAAATTCACTAAGATCTTAGATGCTTGGTATTATTTGTTATAGCAGTCAGCTTGCTTTGACTAAAATGTGGGTTTGCTTAAGAGAATGTTTCAGTTAGTCACTGCTGTAATACCAATTATTCTAATACTGACTTCTACCAACAGTCAATTTGTTTGGTCATGACTCTAGGCAACAAAGAGGGGAGACTGGAAGAATCCCACACAAGGACGTATTCCTCTGACAGCCTGACACTGACAGGGGCTGGACCAAGATGGCCAGATTTGTCTGGCAGTGGGTGCTGGCCTGATGTCAGCAAGCGTGCCTCAATTTCCCTCATGAAAACCTTTGTAGAAGTCTTGGGCTGGCTGGTGTTATATCCGGTCTCCAACTCCGACTAACACAGGGGAAAGCCCAAGGCACAAATGTTTTTCAAGCAGTTGCTTCTGTCACATTTTCTAAAGTCAGATTTGCCAAAGCAAGTACCGTAACCAAGTTCTAATTCAAATGAAAAAAAAAAGAAAAACCCACTTCTAGATGGAAGGAAACAGAAAAAGTGCAATGTGAAGAGACATGGGATAAGTGAAGTTATTGAGGTCATTTGTAGGTGGGCACTGAATGATATATAAGAATTGCTGTATTTATGATGAAAAAGAATGCACCATTGCCAAATGAACTAACAGAGATGAATCTCATGACATGAACTGAAAAAAATCAATATAATAAACTCTTTTTTTTTTTTTTGAAACAGAAAGGCAGAGAGAGTGAAAAAGACCACAGGGGTAGGGGAGATAGCATAACGATTATGCAAAGAGACTCTCTTGCCCAAGACTCTAACATCTCAAGTTCAACCTCCCACACCATCATACGCCAGAGATGAGTAGTGTTCTGGTACAATAAAATAAAAGTAAGAAGGAGAAAAAGAAAAAAGAGGTGACAGCACTAAAACTTCCTTCCAGGTGGGGGCTGGGCTCAAATCTGGTTCGTGCAAATGCAAAGCCACACACTATACAACTGAGTTGTTTTCCTGGCCTTACTATCAGTAAGCCTTATTATTAGTGCTTTAGCATTGGTTTATAAAATTACAAGATTTGAGGCCCAGGAGGTGGCAGAGTGGACAAAACATTAGGCTCTCAAGTAAGAGGTCCTGAGTTTGATCTCTGACATTGTACGTGCCAGAGTGATTTTCTGCCTCTCTGTCTTCCTCTCCCTCTTTTTTTCATGTTAATAAATAAGTAAATCTTTACAAAAGAGAGGGAGAGAAAGACTAACTCCAGGTCTGTGTATCTTTGGAGACAAAAACAATATTCTTTCTAAACAACTCAAAATTTGTTCACTGAACTATGTATGGGTCAGGCACTGTTATTCGCAGGGGAACAAAATGACAGGGAAAAAAATGTTCCCACAATCATAATGGGTTAACTGCCCTACTGTGTCCCAAATAAACATTTGTTTCAAAAATCGTAATGCAGGCAAGCACACTACTATTTTGCAGGGTTTCATCAGTATAGTGCTTAGATTTTCCTGTTATTATAGAATTCACACTGCCCAGGTTTACTTCACAGCAATGCTATCTGAAATGCACCATCAAGGAATATCAGACAAAGCAGACACTATTGATGACTTCCTTAGAGAATTATACAAAGATGGCCAATGTACCCAGTACGAGCGCAGGTTAGCTACACACACAGAGAAGATTCACGTTCCGCAGGGTCTCACAGAGGCATCAGTTTTACACCTGTAGAAAGCCTAAAGGGATTGTGAGTGTTATGCTGGTCACTGAGGCATATCACTCTGCCCACCACTGGGAAGGTATTAACATGTATCATGCTCAGTAGACTAGTCAGACATGTCAGTGTCATGGCTCTTTGATCTGAAGCTCGGTGTGCCTTTCATTCCAGTCATGGAACAGTGGACATGCCTTTCTCCCTCCGGTCCCAACAAGAGTGCAGAGATCAACACTCTGATTTGTATGTTGTATTTATGGCCTGAACTGAGATCTTTTTTCTTAGCTGTGCTGGTATGTGGGAAAGCCTAAGAAGCAGTGGTCGCCTAGATAATTTTAAAAGTGCAACACTAAACTGTTTATTATAATGGGATAAAAATGGAATTACATTCTTGTGACTTTTGAAGTAATGCTCTTTCTGGGGATTACAGTGCAAACATTGAATATCCATAATAATAGTTTTCATTTCTAATGCTTGCATAACAAGAGGGCTAGAAATAATTAGTCTGGATAGTCTATGGGACAGTGATTGTGTGTGTGTACAGTTTATAATTGGAATGATTGTTCAGGGTTAATAAGGCTGCACTTCACTGAAAACATAAACTTAATTCATTTGAAATGCAGCCCTTCCTTGGAAGGCTCTTACCATTAATTCAATGATTGTTTGGGGGAAACTAACTAAGTAGATTGCCAAATAAAATTAGTTACCTTGCTATCTTAGTATACTGTGTTTTAGAATAGCCTGCGAACAGCTAATGTGTTAACACACCTAATACTGTCTTTTTTTTTTTTTCCTCCAGGGTTATCGCTGGGGCTTCCATGGAATACACTATGAATGCACTGCTCCTGGAGGTTATTTTCCCCATTTCGTTGCCCTTGTTGTGGTTGTTATTTATTTAATTTTTATTGTATTCATTTTTCCCTTTTGTTGCCCTTGTTTTTATTGTTGTTGTAGTTATTATTGTTGTTGTTACTGATGTTGTCCTTGTTGGATAGGACAGAGAGAAATGGAGGGAGGAGGGGAAGACAGGGGGAGAGAAAGATAAGACACCTGCAGACCTGCTTCACAGCTTTTGAAGTGACCCCCCTTGCAAGTGGGGAACCAGGGGCTCAAACCAGGATCCTTATGCTGGTCCTTGTGCTTTGTGCCATATGTGCTTAACCTGCTGCGTTACCACCCAGCCTCCCCCAATACTGAGTCTTAATAAGTTAATTGAATACACTACTAGGGGAAATACATATGTATCGTTTCATTACTATGTAACTCAGATGTAGAATTTTGTTGCCACCATCCTCTCATGCACTCATTTCAACAAACATTTCTTTGGTAGTATTTCCTATGTATCTAAAGTATTTCCTATGTATCTATGCTCTAAAGGGACACAGAGGTCATCAAGAAAGTCTTTACCCTTAAAGACATCACAACCTGCAATAAAGAACAACCTCATAAACATAAAACTATACAATAGGAAAGTACGTATATAGAGGCACATTTTGGAAATTATAGGAGCATTGAGCAGGTGTGCCAGGCCCACTCAGGAGTCTGGGGAAGCCAGGGGGAGAATGAGCAAGCCGGGACAGCTTTCTGGAGGGTGCATGGGCTGAAGCTCTAAGGAGGCTATAACCCTACCACTCTGAGTACATGGGAGATATTTTTGTCAGAATAAATAGCACTCAGTAAGTATGAACACTGTTAGTATGTTCAGTATTTAGCTCAGACCTCATTGCTTATTTAATTTTCTTTGTTTGCCATTGGGCTTACTGGGTGGTGGTGACTGTTGTTAATGTTTTATCAGTATTGGTTTATGGTGGTTCGGAGGATTGAATCTAGGAATCTGGAGTCCCAGGCATGAATGTCTTTTTGCATAACCATTGTACTATGTCCTCAGTATTTATTATTTACATCAAGAGCCCATTCTGTCGGGAGTCGGGCAGTAGCGCAGCGGGCTAAGCACACGTGGCGCAAAGCTCAAGGACTGGTGTAAGGATCCCGGTTCAAGCCCTGGCCTTCCCACCTGCAGGGCAGTCACTTCACAGGCGGTGAAGCAGGTCTGCAGGTTTCTATCTTTCTCTCCCCCTCTCTGTCTTCCCCTCCTCTCTCCATTTCTCTCTGTCCTATCCACCAACAAATGACACCAACAACAATAATAACCACAACAAGGCTACAACAACAAGGGCAACAAAAGGGGGAAAATGGCCTCCAGGAGCAGTGGATTCATGGTGCAGGCACTGAGCCCCAGCAATAACCCTGGAGGAAAAAAAAAAAAAAAAGAAAAGAAAGAAAGAAACCATGGGAAGAAAAACAAACGATTAACAAACTGAA
Organism: Erinaceus europaeus; assembly: GCF_950295315.1. Lineage (NCBI taxonomy): Eukaryota > Metazoa > Chordata > Mammalia > Eulipotyphla > Erinaceidae > Erinaceus > Erinaceus europaeus. The sequence continues at coordinate 16,665,993 of NC_080180.1, forward strand.
CTAGAAAAATGATAGCAGCACACGGGGGCAGTCTGGAGCACAGCTAAGTAAAACTGGTAGAATTTGGTGATTAGCTAGCTGGGAGATGTGGAAAGAGTTAGGGATCACATTAAGGTCTCTGAATTAACTGTATCTTTAAATAGAAAAAAAAAATCAGGAAAATAAGAGTCAAAGGTAACGATGGTTCTGTTTTGGACTTGGTGTGTTTGGGTGTTTATGTCCATCAGGGGGATGGATACCAAACACTGAACCAAAGCAGAGATCTGGGTGTAGTTAGCATAGAAGTAATAGACTAACAACACAAGATGAGATTAAAAAAAAAAAAAAACACGAAGGGGAAGTATTATTCAGTGAGAATGGCCAAGGTCTGACCCACCAGAAAAGTATCCAGTTTTACTCAGGTAAGTGTTAAATCCTGAATGTAGCTATCTGTCACTGATGCTTGAAGCTAGCAGAGATAATAGAAGTTCATCTGTTAAAGAATGATTGAGACAGGTGGAAGAGGAGATAAAATAGCTACATTGCTTCTTATTATTAGAGCCTATCTACCACTTGCCCAAGAGAACAAAAACAGGCAAAGAAAGATAAGAGCCAGATACAGTAGCACTCTGGACATGTAGTTGGTGGAATAGCATTTTGTGTGAAGCCAGCAGGGATTTGCTTGCCTTGCAAATAGAAATGATTATAATTCCCAAAAGAATTTCCTAAGACCAGTTCTGTGAAACAAAATGTGCTGTTGGATGTCCAGTTACTTGACACAAAGATTCCTTATAGGCAACCTTAGGGGCATGTAACATTTGCTTTCAATCATAAGAACTGAGAGTGAAAACGCACTCTACTACATGGAGCATGACATGTCGTGACGCACCATTTGGCTATTTGAAGAACATCAAATACGTACATTAGTGTCTAACAAGAACTGTGCAAAACAGGCCAGTCTGCAGACAAATGTGAGGGTAGTTCAGTAATGCCAGTACTGGTTTGTCTACTAACTGCACAAAATATTCATAATTCATCAAAAGGTAACACTTGAAGTCAACTAAAGGCAGCATTTCAGAAGCTTAGATCAGATAATCTGACTATATATATATATATATATATATATATATATATATATATCGTTTGTTAGCAAAACAGTCCAATGCTATTTGGCTGGGCAGACAAGATAATGGTTCTGTTTCAAAAAGACTTTCATGCTTCAGGTTTTGAGGTCCCAGGTTCAATCCCCAGCACCACCATAAGCCAGAACTGGGTAGTGCTCTGGTCTTTCTTTCTGTATCTCTCATTAATATAAACTAAATAAAATATATTTTAAAAAAGAAAAACTATAATCAGATTTTGGAGGTTTCATCCTTATCACCTTTAAATAGATTAACTTGTTATAATTAATATATTCAAATCTGTATTATGTAGGGAATGTCAATTTAAATTTTTCATATGGAATATTTACCTATTTGTGAAGAATATGTATTAGAGAATTAAAAGTCACTCAAAATAAGTAAGTTCTTACTCATTTTGCATCAGAGGAGGCTGTTTAAAAGTATTAAATGGGTTGTGGTGGTCTGGGAGGTGGCACAGTCGATAAAGCATTGGACTCTCAAACAGGAGGTCCTGAATTCAGTCCCTAGCAACATATGTACCAGAATGATGTCTGTTTTTCTTTTCTCTCTTTCCACCTATCTTTCTCATTAATAAATAAATAAAATCTTTAAAAAAAAAAAGTGGGTGTGTGGAAATACAAAGTTGAAAATGACAGGTTCCCTGACTTGCTCATAGTTTGTCAAGAAAACAAGGCCAAAACATATTTGCGATGCATAAAAACTAAAGGTGGCAAATAATTGTGGCAGATCAAAGGAGGGCTGTCTAGGAGTAACCAGAGGAACAATGAAAAATCTTTAGCAGGATAATAAAAAAAAATCAAATACTTAAAGGATTGGATGAATTGGTGGAAGCTATTTTGCCTTTGCAAGTTACACTGCCATTGGATATTTATTAAAAACCCTGAACTTATACAGGTCATTTCCAGTCCTAGACTTGGGTAGGTGCACACAGGTGATTCCAGGGATAAGCCCTGCCTGGCATAAGAACATTAAAAAAAAACAACAACTGGATCAAGAATTGATATGAGTTGAAGATAGCTGTTAGGATGAGGCTGGGAGTGGCTCTTGTCCAGACCTTTCATAAGATTCTCTTTTTTAGCAAGATAAAAATCAGATGCTGTTTGCAGTCATCTCTAGTCAGTGAGAAAAAGGCTGGCCAAAAAAGGGAACTAGCAGAGAGGAGGACTAGCTGGAAAATGGAGAGACTAAACTCCGTGTGATAACACTGAGCTCTGCATCCAGTCACCGCCTTTTAAGCAAGTTCCTTTCAGTGAAATCAAATTGTTCTGTGATCTCTATCTTACACTCTTAGAGAGGCCTAACATGTCTATGTTTAAATTAATATAAATGCAGTCTAAGGAGATACATTTCTCTGACCTCTCCCCAACCCCAATAACATGTTCAATAAAACCTCAAATGATGGGAAGGATTAAAAAATGTAACTAATGCCATCATGGCACAAAACAACTCTTTTTAGAGCTAATCTAAATGCAGTTGCTTTGTACAGAAAGTGAGGGGTTAATTTGCCATTTCAAGGTAGAACACTGTGACCCTAATGTCATAGTCCTATCTACTAAAGCATAGAGGGGAGGCATGAATATTCAAGGGAGTAAGGTAAGGGCCAAGACCTGAGGAGACATTTAAAACTAAGACACAAGGGAGTCAGGCGGTAGCGCAGCAGGTTAAATGCGCGTGGCACCAAGCACAAGGACCGGCAAAAGAATCCTGGTTCAAACCCCCAGTTCCCCACCTGGAGGGGAGCTGCTTCACAGGCAGTGAAGCAGGTCTGCAGGTGTCTATCTTTCTCTCCCCCTCTGTCTTCCCCTCCTCTCTCCATTTCTCTCTGTCCTATCCAACAATAACAACAACATAAATAAATAATAACAACAATAATAACTACAAAAATAAAACAAGGGCAACAAAAGGGAATAAATATACAATACAAATAAAAATAAGACACAACTGGGCTGGGGTGGTGGGGCACCCGGTTGAGTGCACACGTTACCATCCACAAAGATCCGAATTCAAACCTCCTGTCCCCATCAGCGGGGGAACCTCACATGTGGTAAAGCAGTGCTGCAGATTTCTGTCTTTCCCTCTCCCTCTCTCACCCTATTTTGTTGTTGTTTGCTTTTTTTTTAATTTATTTATAAAAAGGAAACACTGACAAAACCATTTGATAAGAGGGATACAACTCCACACAATTCCCACCACCAGAACTCTGTATCCCATCCCCTCCCTGATAGCTTTCCCATTCTTTATCCCTCAAGGTCATTATGGAGTGCAGAAGGTGGAAAGTCTGGCTTCTGTAACTGCTTCCCCGCTGAACATGGGCATTGACAGGTCGATCCATGTTCCCAGCCTGTTTCTCTCTTTCCCTAGTGGGGCAGGGGTCTGGGGAAGCAGAGCTCCAGGACACATTGGTGGGGTTATCTGTCCAGGGAAGTCTGGTTGGCATCATGGTAGCACCTGGAACCTGGTGGCTGAAAAAAGAGTTAACATGCAAAGCCAAACAAAATCGTTGACTAATCATGAACCTAAAGGCTGGAATGGTACAGATGAAGAGTTGGGGTGGGGGGAATCCTCCATTTTGTAGATATCTAGTAGGCTTATTTTGGTTTCTGCTTTCCCTCAGATCACTGAGCAGTGCTTTGGATCCTGATAACTACTTTGCCATTCCAACACAAAGAAATTATATTTTGAAAATAGCATCTTAATTTACTAACTCACTGTGGGATAAAAGAAGGGTCAGTGGTAAGGATCAACACCTAAAGGAATCCAAATATGAGCACAAGGTTACATGGTGAACAAACACTATGGTGTTTGGTGACTCAGTTCTTTTTTTTTTTTTAATAATTACTTTTTTTTTCTTTTTAATATTTATTTATTCCCTTTTGTTGCCCTTGCTGTTTTATTGTTGTGGTTATTATTGTTGTTATCGTTTGACAGAACAGAGAGAAATGGAGAGAGGATGGGAAGAGAAAGACACCTACAGACCTGCTTCACCGCCGGTGAAGGGACTCCCCTGCAGTTGGGGAGCCTGGGGCTCGAACTGGGATCCTTACGTCGGGCCACGTGAGCTTAACCTGCTGCGCTACCACCGCCGGACTCCCAGTGACTGAGGTCTATGGTGGTTTAGTCATCCTTCTGTGCAACTAATGAACCCAGTCTTGCACTCAGGGATCAGTTCCTGCCTGTAGATCTTCATTTCCAAGAACACTAGCAAAACTGCTACTCTCAAACTCTCCTTCCTAAAAACCCAGACTAAGAACAGGGAGGATGGTGTGGGAGGGATGAGAGTGGTGTTAATTTAATTCTAACACCTGAAATTACCTCCTGGGCTTGTGCTAATTTTCTCAAATTTAATTTTGAGGGACATGAGGATAACTTTCATCTTTCAGAAAGGAAGCTTTGGCAAATGTTTCACAACATGAAAACGCCGCCTTTACTCATTGGGTGTGAGGTTTTACTTTCAGCCCACATTGCAAGCTGGGTCCACTTCCAACTTGACTCTTTAGCCCAGGTTAGTTGTAAAGACTCAAGCCTTTTATTCGATGAGCCCAGGCCTGTTATGGACAGCTATTTGGATCACTTTCTGGCATCTTAACAGTTGCAGCGATTGTGCTTTGAACCATTCCCAAATTAACAGGAGGAAAACGGGCCACTTTTCATCTCAGAAGGCAAATGGGATACTTGGAATTCAGGCCCAGGGATCGGCAAGGGCAGGTTCTTCCCGGTCCCGTGTCCAGCGGGAGCTCTGACACGAGCCTTCAAAGTGCCGGTGGTTTTGCAGCGGGACCCGGGCGACGGGGACTCGGCCAGCGCAGAGGTGCAGCCGCGCCCAGGCCCGCACCCCCCGCCCCGCCCCGCCCCGCCTCCCGCCGCCGCGGCGGCCATGGCGGCCAGGCAGCTCCCGGCGCTGGCGGGCGCGGCACTTGGGAGGCCTGGGTCAGACCCTCTCTGGGTCAGAGGACGGTCCCGGCAGCGTCTCAGTTTAACCCTCCGCTCGGCTTCCGATGGAGGCCGCGGCGACTCCCGCTCTCAGGACACAGCCGCTGAGCCCGGGAGACAACCGACGAGCGAAGAGTTAACCCCGGAAGAGCGGCGCATCGCGGACCTGCACTCAGCGGCCTGCGAGGTGAGGCCGGACTGCCCGCCCCGCCGCGCCCCGCCCCTCCCCGCTGCCCTGCGCTTCCGCGCCTGCGCAGCGAGGCCCCGCCCACTAGCCCCGCCCTCTTGGACGCCTGCGCGTTGGAAATCAGCAAAGACTTGGATGAAGGTGGGAAGTGGGAGAGGCTGCTGGCAGTTGGTGCTGGGCTGTTATTAAATCCGCACCCATCACCACAGCTCCCGCTCTGACCTGTTGCAGGAAAACTAGTTTTTTCCTGTGTCTCTGTCCGGGGTGCTAGCGTGACTTTTCTCATCTGCATCTGAGCTGAACTCCTGTGGTCTAGCAAATGTTGCAGGGTCGTGTGTGTGTGTGTGTGTGTGTGTGTGTGTGTGTGTGTGTGTGTGTGTGTGTGTGTGTGTGTCGGGGGGGCTGTTAGATGGAGCGAGCTGGTAAATGATAAGAAAATAGTGCGTTAATCTCCATAATCAGATAAACACTTAGCCGTCCAAAGATTTGTATTTATCTTTTAAAAGACTGATCAGGCTGCGGAGACAGCACAGTGACTATGTAAAAAGTCTTTTGTGCCTCAGGCGCTGAGGTCCTGGCTCAGTTTTAGTACTATCATAAACCAGAGCTGTGCTTTGCTTTAAAAAAAGTGGTAAGAGAGATAGAGAGATCACAGTTTGTATGTGGTGCCCAGGAGCCATACGTGCCCAGGGCCTCCATGCACTCTACCAGCTTCACCACTTCCCCACCCCCAGCCAGAGGGTTTTTTTCTCCTCTCTCAACAATCCTGAGCTGTTTTCTTATGATTTAGGCATTTGGCAATTTGTCTGTTAGCACCAACATCAAAACTTGTCAGATTCACTCATGGTTTCCGAGCTTTTGGATGACATGAGTTGGACAGTAGTCTATATTACCTTGAAAAAGCAAGAAAGTTCTAAAAGATATAAAAATGATTTATTCAGGGAGTCGGGCAGTAGCACAGCGGGTTAAGTGCAGGTGGCGCAAAGCACAAGGACCAGCGTAAAGATCCAGGTTCGAGCCCCGGCTCCCCACGTGCAGGAGTGTCCCTTCACAAGCGATAAAGCAGGGCTGCAGGTGTCTGCCTTTCTCCCCCTCTGTCTTCCCCTCCTCTCTCCATTTCTCTCTGTCCTATCCAACAATGACGACATCATAACAATAAAAACTACAACAATAAAATAACAAGGGCAACAAAAGGGGATAAATAAAATGATTTATTCAAAGTAAAGTAATAAACTCATACTTGATAAGGCTACTGTTATGTGTTGTGATGTAAGTCAATGGGATGGAGCCAGAAACCTTGGAGACTGTTAGTTTTTTTTTTTTCCATTGGCATGAGAGGAAGTATTGAAACCGTTGTAAGAATTCATTAAAAAAAAAAAAAGATGGATTTCCTTCTTAATAATGTGTTCCCATATATCACTTTATCCATCTAGTGGATAAATGCAAAAAGTTTTATTATTTTTAATTTTTTACCCAGTCCTTGCACATTGTAACATGTGTGCTCAACCAGGTACGCCACCACCCGGCCCCCCAAGTTTTATTATTTTTTAGAGCAAAGACCAGTGGCGTGTAAAAACTGGTTTCATCAGCCTAGAGTGGGGTGGAGAGAAACTTCTCAATCAGGAGTCCATACTTGTTTCACCAGTGTTAGTATCTCAGGTGAGATGAAGATACAGGAGAAAAGCCCACCAACCAGCTTGCTTTTTTTTTCTCAACAAATCAGAAGTTCTTCTCAGGGTTGCATCTGTCACTTCTGACCTCAGCTCGCTCCTTACCTTTCTAGAACCCTGTGCTGATGAATGCCATTGAGCACTTTGCTCTTCTGTCACTGTCAGCTCTCTTGCTGGATTTGTCTCAGTTGCCACCATTACCTGGGGCTCATGTTCTGAGTTTTGTGTGGGCAGCTACAAGGTCTAAGTCACTTGGAAAACAGGAGCACAGATCCAAGCTCAGGTGCAACCAGTCAGGCTTCCAGGTTCTCAGATAATTAGCCCACCCTTCAGCTATGGAAAGTGAAAAGGCTGCAGAGAGATTTCCCAGTGTTTTTGTTTGTTTGTTTGTTTGTTTGTTCATTTTTAGTTTTTGCTTTTCTTCCAAGTCTCCAAACCAGGAGTTTGTAAATAGTGAAGTCTTGACAGTCGACAATCAGTCATTCTAAAGTACTATTTAATGCTCCTGGTTTCATGTCATCTGCTTCTGTGATTCCTCGGGAGGCCTTCTTAGGCCTGGGACTTGCTTCTTAGTTTTCTGCTGCTATGGCCTAGCTGTTCTCCAGCTAGGTACTGTACGTATGTAGCAGAGACCTATACTTAAATCTGTTTTCTTTTTTGCTCAACCATTAAGACCTTCTAAAGACATTGTGGCACATGTAATAATGTGAGTGAGCAGATATTCAGGTTTCATGTCTATTTTAATATACCAGAGTGGTCTGTGGTTACTGCTGGTAAAAGGATTCTATTAAGAGCTCTACGACATCCCAAGGCTAACCAATACCACACACACGACCCAGATTGACACAAAGTACCTAGGATTTTTTTTTTAATGATTATTATTAGACTATCACTGAATGAAGGCAGAGAGTATGCTTTCTTGACATCTGAAGTGATGTAGTAAAAATTGCTTTTGGGGCTGGGTGGTAGTGCATGTGGTTGAGCGCATACATGACAGTGTGCAAGGAGCTGGGTTCAAGCCCCTGGTCCTCACAGGGGCAGGGGTTGGGGACTTCATGAATGCTGAAACAGTACTGCAGGTATCTCTCTTTTCTGCTCTATCTCCCCTTCCCTCTCAATTTGTCTCAATTATCACAAATAAAATAAATAAATAAGTAAATATAAAATAAAAATAGTTTGGATCGAATTCAGGATAGCAGTGAGTGTTAATATGCTAAAACTATACCTTTAATAACAATCCCCCGCTACTACACTCCCCCCCCAAAAAAAAGAAGAAAGTAGTATCAGATATGCAGTGGAGCAGCTCGTCGTGTATGTGAAGCAGTGTGTTCAATAAAAGCAGAGGCAATACTTTTCTCCAAAGACTGTTGGTTTTGATTAGCACCTTTCTGTAAGTTTAAATCATTATCCACTTATTTTTAAGTTCTGAAATTGCAACTGCAACTTCTGAGTGAAAGTTCATTTTCAGCCTCTTAAGCTCTTAAATTCATCTAAATCACCTGTTATTAAACTTGTTACCTAGAAACGGAATGAAAAATACCTGCAAAGTGGCCGCATAGTTCTTTGGTATAGAGCAGTTCTTGTTTTTCCATCAACTTCTCATTTTTCTCCAACTATATATTTTCTCCCTATGTCACATAAAGTCGGACTGTGTATAATGCTGGAATGCATTCCGTCTTTAATTGCAAGTGCCACTAAAATTGCTAGGGAAGAAGTTTAATAATGTTCAGAGATGTTTGCGCCGTATTTTATGAGTAGAAATTATGGTGAGGAGATATGATGAATGCTGAGATTAAGGAATTGTTTTATTTCATTACTCTGCAGGCTGGCCAGCTAAACTATGTGGATCCTGCTACTGGTTACCTGGTGCTCACAAAACTCGCTCACTTGCAGAGAGGTCAATGCTGCGGTTCTGCCTGCAGACATGTGAGTAACAAATTCTTGCCTTACAGCAGCAGTTTGCAGTGCTCCCTTAACTTCTTAAATACCCACGATTTGGAGAAAAACAAAGCAAACAAGTCACATGGAGAACTTTTCACAAGCCTCTTCAGCCAAGGACAATGAAGTCCTTAGGACTGACATAGGACCTTGAAAGTCCATGGGATTTTTGTACCATTTCACAGCAAGCATCAGTGACTTCAAGTGCTGTGGTTTGAACTTCATAGGAGCTCTTTATTACAGGGAGACTTTTCATGAGGTTTCGAATGAGTCATGTTCACTCAACAAGTACAGAGAGGGCAGAAGCAATCTAGAATGCTGCCAACTAGATCCTCAAAAGCAGTCTTCATTATTAGCTGAATAAGTAAAGACTTGCCACAACACTGAGTTTCCTTTCAATGACAGTGATTTCCTTTCCGTTCCTTTCTCCTTTGCTTCCTGCTCTTCTTTCTCCTCCTTTTCTCTCCTCTCCCTTTTGTCTTATCCTCTCTGACTGTTTTCCACTCTGTCTTTTAAAATATTTTGTGAAGCTACTTAGTGATGTTATTTTCTTAAAATGTATTATTTCAGTAACTATATTTCTGTGTTCAGTGATCAGGATGAACTAATCCTTTCCTGTGTTGAACAAAAATGCGTGTGCAATGGCTTCTCACTCTAACTTTCTGTCGACAGAACCATACTGATAACATACATGATGAGAAAGCTAAGAGTGCAGACAGTTAACCTCTGTTTACAAACCACTTTTCCTGTTTATTTGGGAACAAGGAGGTACTATTTCTTTTAAGTGGCGCACTCTATAATTACGAAATAGACAGCAAATGCATGCATATACCGTAGTCAGTACTGGGAAACTAAGCCTGCACTTTTACGTGTGTCCTTTCCATCAATTGTTTCTAATCAAATTCATAAGAGCTTTACATAAGTTAAAAACTTGAGCATTTTCTAATATTGGGGTTTTGAGAGTAAAATTGTCCACATTGCAAAATGCATTTAGGAAGTGAGTCTTGGGCCGTAATTAGGACCAGTTGCCAGAAGTTGCCATTAGTTTTCTCTTTGCTTACAGGATCCAATAGATCAGATGATATAGCATATATATATATATATGTGTGTGTGTGTGTGTGTGTGTGTGTGTATACATATATATATATATATATATATATATATGACAATATTATCAGCCTCTCTTTTTTTGTAATGAAATTGTTGTGCTTTTCCATGGTCATTCTTAAATAATAATTTGGTTCTTTTTTCTTCTGCAGTGTCCCTATGGCCAAGTCAATGTTAAAGATTCATCTAAGAAGAAGCGATTCAATTCATATTTTTATGTTTGATGTCAGTTTCATCTCTGTTCTGTAATTGAAACTATATTTAATAAAATCGTAGTCCCAAATTAACCTCTGTCATTAGTACTTGAGCACTAGTTTAATCTTAAATACATTGAACAAAAGAACATCAATAAAATGAGAAAAGAAGAAGAAGAAGAAAAATGAGAAAGCTGGGCGGGGGAGATAGCATAATGGTTATACAAACAGACTCTCATGCCTAAAGCCCCAAAGTCCCAGGTTCAATCCCCCACACCACCATAAGCCAGAGCTGAGCAGTGCTCTGGAGTTTCTGTCTCTCTCACCCTCTGCATCTCTCTCAAAAATAAAATAAATAAATAAATGAGAAAGCTAGCAAATGTTTGTATGTTTCTGAAGAGGCACATATCTAGTTATTTTCCTTTCTGTTTGCTTTGTTATCAGACACATATGTTGAAGAAAGAAAATAATGACTATTCCATGAGCTAAACAGTAGCAATCAGGTCACATTAGTAGCTCTCAATTTTTCTTGTGGTCTGTGTTCTCCTACTGTTTTCTCCCCAGTGTTAGCAACCCAAAGGAGGTTGCTGGCAAAAATAAGAGTCTAAAGAGAGTCTTCATTTTAATTATATCTTGAGCTGTATGAGGAGATTGATATGATGCTACAGTGTGCAGCATGTGAGTGTCCTAAGAATTGCCATTCTGCTTAAGAGACGCTCTCATCTTCCATCTGTTCTCTCCATCAAGTCTTTAAATCATTCTGACTTGGGGTCAGACTGTCTTTCTTCTCCTCTACTGCACTTTCCTCTTCCATTTCTTATGGCACTCCCCAGACCAAAAGGCATACAAATCTCTTGGAACATTTTTATTAACTTTACAAACACTCCATCCACTGCAGTGATACCCGTGGGCAAGGAGTGTTGATTCTGTTGATTCTCTACACCTTCGCTGATTCCCAGGAAGCCTCTATTTCCCCAGTGAAAGGCAAACAGTAAATCGAGGTTGCTGTACACTTAGAAGTTGGTATTTTCTAGAGCTGACCCTCAGCAACTTCCTCCAGCAGATTCTGAAACGTTCTCAAAGATCTCAGGTGTCTGCCTTAATCTCTGCCTGGAGAGTGGGATACAGATGTTAAAGGTCCTGAGCAACCTTAAGGTTCTGATGCCTTCTCTCATCTAAACTCAAAGCCTTTCCAAAGTGAAAATAAGAATGAAGTCCAATACATTTCTCATTTTCTCCCTTGATTGTGGCTCTGATTCTCTGATCACATCAAATATTTCATTGTCCTTCCCAAGTGTTTGTATTTATGGTGTCCAAGTTTTATTGATGCCATACCGGTGGTGCCCTAAGTACCACTGCCCTGGAGGGACCAGAAGCCTCTAGTGGTGTCCTCTCTAGAAATTACTTCAAGGAGGCAAATAGGAGTGGGAACCTGAACCACTATCCTCAAGGCAGTAAGTTTTTCCAGAAAGGTTTCTGGACTCCTAGAAGCCAATGTTCTTTTTATTCCTAACAGCCTGCTAGCTAGATTGGAAGATTATCAAGGTCATTTTTCTGGGTGCCATTTTCTTCCACAGCCTTCAGAGAGAGAAAAGAAGGCAATGGGCTTTTAAAAAGCCATCTTTCCAGAAAGCCAGCAAAAGAGGAAAGTTTGTATTGAGCAGGGATCCCAGTGTTAGGCAGTGTTTTGAGAAAGTCCTTTGGCAAATGAAATCTCTTGGGAGAGATGCTTATTCCTAGAGGGAGGAACCCACTCGTTCCTGCATCTGGAGCTGGGGAGACCTCCTGAAGTTGGCCACTGCGGTTCTGGAGAGAGGCCACTGCTATTAGCAGGGGCTTCCTGGTGCAGGGTTCCACATTAAACACAATGTAGCCATATTAATAGGCCTCCCAGCAAGAGCTTCAAGCTATACCGTATTCGCACATTGTAAAGTTAAAAAGTCAGGCTACCTATTGTGTGTGTGTGTGTGTGTGTGTGTGTGTGTGTGTGTGTATGTACACAGACCCACTCAGATGCCGAGAAACAGCAAGCTTCCCACTTTGAGTCAATTCTGTGATGCTGCCCTACTAAGATTTTTGGAGATGGCACAAGGCGCCATAAACCAAGGGACTGTCGATAAACCTGGAAAAGACTCAGCACAAACCAAGACACCTGTGGGGCAGGGGGAGCTAAGAGCAGATTCCTGTCACAGCGCTTCTGTCTGCAGTCCCGTTTTTTTCGGGTAGATTCCTATGACCACTCCCCTCTCTCATGCCACCGATTATACAGAGCAAGGAAGGGAAAGCTATTAATTTATTTTTAGTGAAAATAAAAATTTTCTCCCTAGTCCGGCGCGTTTGAAGCAGAAAAGAATGGAAATGTGTGTGTGGGGGGGGGGGAGGTGTTTCCTGGGCCCCCGCTGAGCCTTTGTCCCCCACCGTGACGCCTCTCAACGAGTCTGTCCCAGGAGCCAGGCTCCACCACTGGGAACCCTAGAGCTTAGATTTACTTCCCAGACAAAGCTAAGGAAGGGGCTCACCACCAGCGCATAGCAGCCCGCTCGCTGCCTTTCTTTAGGTGCTCTGAGCGCTAGGCCCCGGCGAGTGGGGAGCAGCCGCCCCTGCGCCCCAGGCCGACACCTGCCACTCAGGCTCCCCGGCTTCCCAGGAAATCTCCCGCCCGCAGCCTGGCGCTTGGTGCTGCTGGGTTTCACTACGCGGCGACAATTAAAAGGCCTTCTGGCCGCCAAAATTATCTCCTTCCCTGGGTGTGTGTGTGGGGTGGGGGTTGTCAACATCCTCTGCGCATCTCTGCGGAGAACTCGGTTTGTGAGAAAACGGTGTGCGTTTCGCTGGATGGGTCTAGGGGGGTGGTGCTGCTGGGATGGCCAGCATCTATGGGTGCCCTGCAGAGCACTCCCACCATGTACCCACACCCTCACAAACAGGTTCTAGGTTGGACTCTTCACACAAAACCTCCAGACTCCTGTAGCTCCCCCACGGCCCCCCCTTTTCTGAGATTAGGGGGGTGCACGCGGGTGTCAACACGGACACCTGGGCTCTAGGGAGACTGCAGACGATCCCACCTTCCCCCTGGAATTCCCTCTGAAGTGTAAGGTCGACTGTGTGTGTGTCTCTGTGTGTGTCTGTATCTCTGTGTCTCTCTGTATCTCTTTCTGTGTCTGTCTCTGTGTTTATCTGTGTGTATGTCTCTGTTTCTGTCCGTGTGTATATATGTGAACACACGCAGGTTTTAATCAAATACCTAAAAATAGTTTTTCACCCCACAGAAGATAAAATCCACTTCTATGAGACCGGGCGGGGGGGGGGGTATCACTCCCTTTCTGGCTTCGACAACTGGCTGAGATAGGGAGGGGGGTGTCCTCAGAGACAGAAAGAGCTAAGGAGCCTGGACGGGAAAGGGGGAGTCGCATGGGGAGAGGTTAGAAGGTAATCCACTGGGATTGGTGGCTTGTGGCCCTTGTCTAGGAGTCAGCCTGGGGTTCAGGATGGAGAGGGGGCAGTCCGGGGGGACCCCCTTCCCAGCCCTAAATTGTGTGGCAGAGTTCCAGGGGCAGTCGTGGGGTGGCTCCACCCTAGTATGTGCCACCTCCACCCTCAGCCTTGACGGGGTCCCCTGGTAACCCCGGGCCTGGCACGCCAGCTCCTCTCACCCTGACGAAGCCACTGTGGTGGCACAGGGGGGAGGGGCGGCATCATCTGGGGACCCGCTGCATCCGCGCATCTCCAGACTCGCACTCTTGTCCTCGCCGGCGCCTCCCAGTAACCCCGCGCCCCCGGCTCCGGCTGCAAGGGGCCCGCTGGGTGGCGGAGCGGGCGAGCCACTGGCGGGAGCTCCAGGTTCTGGTCGCCTCTCAACCTGTTTGTTGCCTGGCGACGTCCGGGGCTGCACGACGACGGGGCCCCCTAGGGACCCTAAAAGCAGGTAACTGCCCCCCACACCTCCGCACTCAATATGGGGTCCCCCTGTTCCTGGGGTTTATGGCGTCCCAGCCGGCCTGGGCCAGCCCCACAGAGCCGGGTTCCCGGCGCCCCACCTGGGAGCACGAGGAGCGAGGGGAGGATCCGCGGGGGAAGCGGGAATGTGGCCGGAGAGCGGCGGGTGGCCCAGCCCAGCTCTCGCCTTCTGGCCGTCCACGCCCGCACCGGCACCCGCACCCACAGCACGGTCCTCCTGGAGCGCAGAGGCCAGCTGGGGTCGGGGGGCGGCCGGGGCGCTGCGGGGCTCCCGCGATCCCGTGGCGTCCGAGTCTCGGGGTGCTCCCGGCTTTATGGGGTTCACCGACTGCTGAGTCCTCCATTAACACCGTCGCAGATGACTGAGGGGCTCCCACACCCCCCAACTGCGCTCTCGGCCCAGCGCCCCTTCCTCCTCCCCGCCCCCATTTGGAAGCAGAAGCAAAATAAAAGGCAGGAGGGAGCTGCGGGTCAGAGGTGAGGGATTCGGGTGGGGGGGGGAGAGGGAGAGAAGGGGAGAGAGAGAGAGAGAGAGAGAGGAGAGAGAGAGGGAGAGAGGGGAGGGAGGGAGAGAGAGAGAGATAGAAAATATCCCTGCAACGGTTATTCATTTTGGATTAACAGAGACCCCCTTGGCGAGACCCCAGGACCCACCCACACCCCGCCTGCCGCTAGTGCCCTTCTTGTCCGAAGACCGGGCTTTCTGGGTGTATCCTTAGGATCTGCAGGTAAGACCCATGGGAGTGCCTCGCCCCAACAGTTATCTGCCCTTGTCCCGCTCCGGGGGGCGTCCGGGAGGTGGCGGCGGGCGGAAGGGTCGGGGCGCGTCCCTGGATGGTGGGGGCGATGGGGGTCCGGCCTCAGCGGCAGGCTGACGCGCCTTTCCCCGCCAGGCAGCCCCCCTCGCGGCGCGCGTGCAGGATGCTCAACGGCACCCCCCTCGAGGCAGGTGAGTGAGCGCCCCCCGCACCCACGTGCGGGGTCGGCGTGGAGCAGTGTGAGCACACGCGTGTGCGCCCCTCCGCGGGGTGCGTGCTTGTCCGAGGCCTTGAGCCGCCCCGCCGGGGTCCTCAAGCCGGTCCCCCGGGAATACCCTAGACTCCCGGGACAGGCGGGACGTAGGAGGGCGGAGGTCACGGTGCCTCTGGGCCTAGACTGGTCAGAGGCTGGACCCTGCGCGGACCTGCTGGGGCGGGCCCATTACTGCAAGGACTGGGGGGGCGCGTTTCTCCCCACCACCAAGGCTTTGTTGGAAACTGTCTTCACCCACACAATTTTTTGTTCGATGTAAATCCCGCGCAGCCGCGTCGGCGCCGGTGCAGGACTTGGTCCCTTTTTATTCCTGGGGGCCACAAAGGCCCCCCATCTCAGGTAAAAGGGGCTTCCCATGTCACCAGCTAGGTGTTCTAGACTCGGCGTGAGAGGAGCAAGCACCCCGCGGAAGTACTAAGAGGCGGGGGGGGGGGGTGTTCTGCGGAGGTGCGGTGGGACCGAGCGTGCAGAGGGCAGAGCCAGAGAGCCCGAGGCTGGGGCGCAGCCAGCACCCCTCCACCCCCCGCAGATGTGTTCCCGGGTTCTGCTGGTTGCATCCTCCCACATGGGATGGAAGCCGAGGTGCTCCGGTGCCAGTCTGAATCTGCCAGCCCCGGAGCGGGTTCAGATCTGCAGGTGCAGATCCCCGCCCCGAGCCCACCGGCAGAGACAGTCCAAGCGCCTCGGGGCCATCAAGGCTGGGTGCCCTGCCTTGCTGGGTGAGCGGTTCCCAGTGGTTCCCAGCTCCGGTACCATGCAGGACCCCACACACACACACCCCGCCCCTTGCTCCCCACGCCCAGTACTAGACCTCAGTACAAGCTCCTCAGCCAGCGGAGGGGGGGCGGTGGGCAGGAGGAAAGTTTCTGCCCTGTTCAGTGCAAATCTGGGTGGGGTGAGGACAGGGTGCCGGATCTTGACCTCCAAGATCTAACTCTATATAGAGACTCTGAGTCACCTAAATTTCCAAGGACTGCAGCTTTGCAGGGTTAATCTGGATTAATTTCCTCTCCAGACGCTATAGCCTTCACCCCACCCCAGCACCCCTGCATTTTCTTTATTCTCCTCCCCACATACAGTGACTGCCCCTCCCCAGATGGGGTAGGCTTACTGTCCCTCCCCCTGCAGGACCCTGACTCTTCCCTTCCAGCGCCTCTGTCTGGCTGGAGTTTTAGCTGGAAAAACGTTCTTATTTTCCCCCAGCCATCAGTAGGTGTGAAGAGTAGCCGAAGAGTGGAGTCTGTGCTCAGCTGTGCCCACTTCTCCTGCCTTCCAGGGTGCTACCCTACCACTCCTAGCTGAGCTCTGAGTTCAATGAAGACAGGCTCTCGTCCTGGCCAGAGGCAAAGAAAAATCACACACCTAATCCAATATGAGACACAGGGGCTTGAACCCTGGGCACTTAGGCAGAGTCCTGAGGGTTACTTCATTGGTACTTGGACCTCAGTCCCTTTTCCTGTAAAAGGTGACAGAAGACAGATTCATATATATATATATACATATACATATATATATTAGTGTGAGGGGCAGTGTGTACAGGGGTGCCTCTCTGACAACCTCCTGGGAGTCCCAGATTACCCCCCCCCAACACACACAAACACACACAAAGTTAGGAGAGCTCAGATTGCACACCCAACTCTCAGGACTCCTCCTCCCCCTCCAGGAGCTTCCTCTTTAAGGGTTTGTGGGGGCTGGCAGGGTTGAGCAGCTGGGGAGCAATTTCCACAGAACTCTAAGCAGGACCTCCCCAAATCTCTAGGTACCCCATCTCCCTCCCTCCCCAACCTTACCCCAGCTCTAGCTTTCTGCAAGAGACCTGACAGACTGAGGAGGTAGAATCCTGGCAGTCAGCTTCTTTATGGGAAAGTAGCTAATCCCGTGGGTGGGGGGAGAACTTACAACCTGAACTTTACAAGAAAAAAATGCAGACAGAGCTGGGGGCTGAGCCTCACTGGCTGAGAAGGTGCCCTGCTCTGCCTGTACCCAAAAGATGGTTAACATATCCTTGTGGGACAAACGAATGATCAAATGAATAGATGAATGGATGGAGGGCTCAAAGGACTTCTATGCTTGGCTTTCCAGGAGATTCTCCAGAAAGTTCTGACTTTCTTCCTGGAGTTGTGTGTTGAACTTGCACTTCAGGCAGAGTCATCCCTTTTGAGGAGGGAGTGATGTCCTTGGATTCACTGCCACTTTGGCCGAGCAGGACCTGGATCCAACAACAGCTAAACCCAGCTCTAAACACCCCCTGGGGGTGGGAGGAGAATTCAGTCCAGGAGACAGACTTGGCCCTTAGATTGAGGTCCCATATGTACCTTCCCCTTAGTGTTTCCTTGGGTTAACTGACTGAGATTCTTGGAGATCTTTCTCCCTCCTCCTCCTCCTCCTCCTCCTCTTCTTCTTCCTCCACCTCCTCCTCCTGCAGGTCTGAGTCCCTTTGGTCGCTGGTTTGTGGGAAGGCATTCTGCCCCTTTGTGAGAAAACCTGCTGTCCTGAACTAGCTGCTGCCCCAGGCCTCCTCAGCTTGCGCACGTGGGTTTGAAAAGCTCATTGATTCCTATCCAAAGGGGCTAATTACATTACTTACAGTAAATAGCAGCCCTGCTGTCCGGCCGCGCTGCCAAAGTAAGGGGGAGGTCTCCCGCTTAGTTCACTTGATTGGCTTCATTTTTTGTGTGAAATCGTGTTTTATGAGCTGCATTCTGGCACCTGGAGGACTGCAATGGCGTCCAGTCTGCAAAGAACATTAGTTTTGACCCTAAGAAAAGAGCAAGGGGAAGTGGTGGGGTCTTGGGTTTCATGGAAGAGTTGACTCCAGCAGCTTCAAGAGGTGAGGTTTTGGGATGTGAAGGCAGACTCACACTCGGGAGTTCCCTTCCTTCCTCCCTGCCTCCCTCCTGTTCTTGCCTTTGCCCTCCCTCTCTCCAGTCCTCCCTTCCCTTCTTCTCTCCTTCCTCCCCTCTCACTGTTTCTCCTCCCCCCTCTACCTTCCTTTCTTCTATCCTCCCTCTCTCCCTCCCTTCCTTCCTTCCTTCCTTCCTTCCTTCATTCCCTCTCCCTCATTTTCCCTCCTCCCCCTTCTGTCCCATCCTTCTTCCCCTTTCTCTTCTTTTCCTTCCCCCTCTTGCTTCACCTTCCTATGTCTGGTCAGGTTCCACTTAAAGTCCCTTAGCCTGCCACCAGGGGACTCTTCTGAAGTGTGTTGGGTGTGTCAGGAGACTTAGCACTTCCTGGGGAAGCCTGGGGTGGAGGTAAGTGCAGGGAGATGAGGGGCAGACAAGGTGCACAGAGTGATCCCAGGCTTCTTCCTCTCTCTGCTTCATGCTGGGGTCCACTCATGCTGCTGTGCTCCTAGGGGGCTTCTAGTGGTTTGAATGAATCGACAATATCGAGGTATTGTGGGTACTTTTTAATAGGGCCAAGGAGGGGTCGCCGCCAATGGAACCGAGGGAGACAGAACAATCTCGCCCCTTGTGAGGTGCTGGTCTTGCCAGTTGGTGTGTCAGCTCTCACCTTCCCCTCCTCCACAGTGAGGAGCCCCTTTTACATCCCTACTGAAAGAATGAGGCACCCACTTTTACTAGTTCCTTTTTCCCTCAAGACAGGAGAAGCAGCTTAGAATATGCACTAGTCCCACTGAGATCACAGAGTTTCTGAGTTGGTGTCCCCAAAGACAAGATGAGACACTAGAGTCACCAGCAATTTCCTTGCAAATTGGAAGTGGGTGATAGAACTCATCCTCCCCAAATCACACCCATTGGTACACCCTCTACCTGCAAGTCCATGCCCTGCCCCATTCATTAATTTCTATCTTGCTCTCCAATTCTGCCTTCACTTTGGGAGGGGGGTATGATACAGTCCCTGGTGGAGGCAAGTGGGGGTCAAAGGCCCTCTGAGAGGTGATTTGACTTGCTTTTAAAGAGTCATTTGGGGGACCTAGGCTGGAGAAGGAGACCAAGCAGTATCTCCATTTCAATGAGTTTCTGCCAGTCTCCTAAAGTGGGGACCAGCAGTTCTGCAAGAAGGAAACCCCAAGCTGAACTACCTGTGTGTGCCAAGTCAGGCTCTGATCTTGAACCAAAAAGGCCATATTTCTGCTTTCTGCTCCCAGGCAGGGACCATAAAGGCTCCCTTTTCTTCTTCAAATCATAACGGGCTCTGGGAACTCTTGCAAGTGTGTGTGTGTGTGTGTGTGTGTGTGTGTGTGTGTGTGTGTGTTGGGGGAGTGAGTAAATTGCTCCTCCTACTGCCTCCCCTCTAGCTAACCCCCTCCCCACACACACACATGTTTGTCCCTGCTTGCTGGCCCATCACCAGGGGGTTGAGAGGAGTATGACAGGTCTTTGTTGTCTGAATAAAAATCCGTGGCAGCTCCGGGGAGTGAACTCCTCCTACTAAATTATCAAAAATGGGCTGGCTTTAGTCTCTTAACAAATTGAACGCAGCTCCAGCAGGATCAGTCCCCAACCCAACCTACAGGCACTGGGAACTTGCAGGCAGCCAGGGACTTGCTGGAAATTGCACTTCTTATTCTTTCTTTGTGTTAAAACAACAACAACAACTATTTTCTCTCTCCACCCGATTTTGTTTTCTCCCCCACACTGCAGTTGTTTCCCATTAGTAACTCGATCTCTCCAAGCCCTAAGATCCTCCGTCCTCGCCTCCTCTCCTCCCTTCCCCTTCTCCCGTGTTTGTTTTCTGCCCATCTCCTTCAGGCAGACGCTGGGGCTCAGCTCCCCCCCCCCCCATCCTTCTTTCTCTTTTTTCTTCTTTTCTTCTTCTTCTTTTTTCCCGCCCCACCCCCGCCCCGGGCAGCCCAATTTCCAACCGGCCTGCCTCTTTCTTCTCCCCTCTCTCGCCTGTCCCCGAGTGGCCGGGCGCTCCGTCACACCGCGCAGCCCTCCGCGGTCCCTTCTGCGACTTCATTCGGATGAGCTGAAAGCCCCGGGCGTGTGTATATGGAAATAGTGGGGTGCCGAACAGAAGACAGCTCGTGTCCTTTCCGCCCCCCAGCCATGCTCTTCCACGGGATCTCCGGAGGCCACATCCAAGGCATCATGGAGGAGATGGAGCGCAGATCCAAGAGCGAGGCCCGCCTGGCCAAGGGCGCGCAGCTCAGCGGCCGCGACGCGGTAAGCGGGGTCCTGGCCTCCTGGCTGCGGGTTGCGGGGTCGTGGGCTCGTCAGTTCCAGGACTGCGGGCGGGTCTGCTCCGGTTTGCATCTCTGCGGGGAAAGGGTAACACAGAACCCCTTTCGGATCTGAAACGTCTACACCGCGGAGCCCCGGACGTAGTCCGCTTTCCTTTACTGCGCGGTTCGCGGGATTGCTGGGCGTTCAGAAAGGAGAAGATACGGAATCCTCATCTGCGGACCCCAAATCGGGGTTTCCAGCGTCCTCCAACTCCCGGGTGCCTCCCCAGCGAGGATGGGCGAGCAGGAGGGTGAGAAGGGCGCGGGCAAGGCGAGGCCCCTGTGCCACCTAGGGGTCCCGGACTAGCAGGAGCGCTGGTGGCTCAAGCTTCCGGTCCGAAGATGAGGTTTTCAGTGGATCTGATATGACTGGGCCACTTCCATTCTCCAGTGGCAACTCCAAATCCAGCTATTTGCGGGGTCTCTGGCAGCCCGGTTTGGCCCTCCCAGAGAGACAGGCCAGGTTCCAATTTTAATCCAGCAGGTTTAATATGTATCGGGAAGAATAGTAATAATAATAAAGTTGATGATGATGATGATGATGATAACAACATCCGGAGGAGACTGGCTTCTACTTCAAAGTGGGAGACATTTCTAATCTTTAAAGGGCACCACCATTTTTCACAATCTTTGCCACCTAAAATAAAAGTCATTTCTGTTCCATAAAGGAAACCAATTAATAATCTGTTTGCTTGCTTCCCTTTCCCACTTAACAATCCCGAGTGGGGAAAGCTACAAAAGTGTCTGGAAATGATTTATGCCCCGCAGAGCTCTGGCTGTACTTTGGCATCAGACCAGGCATTGTAATTCAAACTAAATGCGGTGGCGATTTGGTGGTGCTTGGGATGTCACAAAATAGCAGAATCCTTGGGTTCATTGGCTGCCAGAATGCAGTATGGCCGAGGGAAAGGCTAGACTTGACTTTCACAGGCCCGCTTAAGTTTCATGGGAAAGCCCAACACATTTTTGCTCACCTTGAGGGGAATGTCCAGCGCCCTCTTTCCCTTTTGGGGGCTCTCTTTGTGAAAACACCCTCCATCCTCCCCAGCCCCCCGCAAACCAGCACCTGCTTTGCCCATCGAGGGACTGGGTTCGTCCAGGTGAGGTTTTCCCCATCCTTAGCCAGATTCATGGGGAAAAGGCGGGGAGCTTCAAGGAGGCACTGCCTCCTTTGTTTTCAAGACAAAGATCTGTGCCAGGTATGTCGGTGCTTTTGGGAAACTGGTGCCAGGACAGGGGGCTGTGCACAGGGAACCAGACCACCGGACCCCCCCCACCCCCGCAGACCCTTTACACTCTTACTGGGAAGAGGACCCATCTTCCCGCACAGGACAGACCCAAATGTAGCCTCAGCAAAACAAGATCAACCAAAACTTTGAGCGAGGTGTAATCATCTCCCCCTTTTCCTTCCAACACTGCCCTTAAGAAGTCAGCCAAACAGAATTGCAACAGTGTTTACTTAAAATGCCATCTAATTTGGTTTTGACCGCCTTTATGTTCCTTAACAACTATTTCCGTGGCTTTGGTTGGTGTGCGCTCTAAGCCCGGATTTTGAGATTGCATGCAAGCTCGGGTGCATTCAGTAGACCCTCCCGCGCCAATGCGTTCCCAGACCCTTTTAAAAGAGGGTTTGAGAAGGTGAGCCTGCTTTTAACTTAATAATAGTCCCAGGAGGGCAGGAGCGCGCGTCAGAAAGCTGGTGAGCCGCAAAGGGGGGGGGGGGGAGCTGCAGGCATTGGCGCAGTGGCCCCTGTGACTCGCCGCGCTCCAGAGACCACGGGCGAGGAGACCCGGGCGCCCCGCACTGCGCGGCCCCTCCGCGCATCTGCCTCAGGGTGCGGTGTGTTTGCCTTGCAGGGGATGCCCCCGCTGAGCCCGGAGAAGCCCGCTCTGTGCGCTGGCTGCGGAGGCAAGATCTCGGACAGGTACTACCTGCTGGCCGTGGACAAGCAGTGGCACCTGCGGTGCCTCAAGTGCTGTGAATGTAAGCTGGCCCTGGAGTCCGAGCTCACCTGCTTCGCCAAGGACGGCAGCATTTACTGCAAGGAGGATTACTACAGGTATAGCGGGCCCAGCGTCGTCCCCCCCCCCCCCACTCTAGCCCCGCGTTTCTCAATCTGGTGGGGCGACCTGCCCCAGCCTGGGGAGGGGGCTCTCTGTCCGTTGTCTTTCGCCCCTTTGGGGGGGAAGGTTCTCGGTTCTGAGACCCTGGGAGTCCACCGTGCCCTCCTTCCTAACTCCATTCGCCCACCCCAGAAACCGATGTAAAGAGACACAAGGTTAGTGTCTATACTGGACGCCGGGTGCGCATCTTAAAGCTGAGCGGGTTGGTGGCAGGACTTCGTGGTGGGTGGCGGGAATCCTGCAAGAAAAATGCAGCACGCCTAGATTTTTCCGTGTACTGCGAACTGGGTTAGGTCCCCGCCTGGGATCGCAGGAGCAGCAGTCATGGGT
Organism: Erinaceus europaeus; assembly: GCF_950295315.1. Taxonomy (NCBI): domain Eukaryota; kingdom Metazoa; phylum Chordata; class Mammalia; order Eulipotyphla; family Erinaceidae; genus Erinaceus; species Erinaceus europaeus. Next base: position 16,688,774 of record NC_080180.1, read on the forward strand.
GGTGGGGGTGGTGGTTAGTGGTGGTTAAGTTTTGGCCAGGGCAGCAGGAAGCCTTGTACATGCAGGAAAATTAATAAACCGCGTGGCCGACCCCCCAGGCCATTCAGCCCCTCTGGAGTCAACGGGGCTGGAGAGTAATTCAGACAGACCCTTCTGCGCTCCCCGGGCTTAGCTGGGGTGGGGGGCAGAGCAGATTACCCCACTAGGCTCTCAGGCAGAATTGGCATCTCTCAGGGACACCACCCTTTCCAGGACGGAATCAGTCTGAAGGCCTCCCCACACATTTCTGCACCCAGAAACCACCAGGCCCACTAGCGCACGTTCTCTAGGATAGCCCTGGAATGTTCTCTCCCTAGCTGTGCGAGTTACTCAGTGCCAGTACTTCGTTTTTGTTTTCAAGCTATCCCCACACACACTTGACAGAGAAGAGGGCAGGCGCTCCTGCTGATTTGAAAGGGAGGATTCTTTGTCCTGGTTCATCACAAGTCCATAAAGTCCAGATGCTGCCAGAGGCCAAGTGAACCCCAGTCCTCTCCTCCCCCAGGCCTTCATCAGTCTTGCTGACCAGATTCCTGGTATCGAGGGTAGGAGGGAGATGGCTCTGCGGAGCCCTCAACTAGTCACCAACTCGCCTGTTTTCCTTCCAGAAGGTTCTCTGTGCAGAGATGTGCCCGCTGCCACCTTGGCATCTCCGCCTCCGAGATGGTCATGCGCGCCCGAGACTCTGTCTATCACCTGAGCTGCTTCACTTGCTCCACCTGCAATAAGACCCTGACCACGGGCGACCATTTTGGCATGAAGGACAGCCTGGTGTACTGTCGTGCCCACTTCGAGACCCTCTTGCAAGGGGAGTACCCGCCGCAGCTGAGCTACACTGAGCTGGCAGCCAAGAGCGGAGGCCTGGCCCTGCCTTACTTCAATGGCACGGGCACTGTGCAGAAGGGGCGGCCCCGGAAACGGAAGAGCCCAGCCCTGGGAGTGGACATCGTCAATTACAACTCAGGTGCTCCCTCCCGGACCACCCCTGCTCCCTCACGTCCTCCCTTCCAGCTGTGGGAAGAGGCTTCTGCAGAGCACCTTCCCCAGCCAACATCTGGCTACTAGAGGGTTCTTTGCTTAAGCTACCCATTATCTTCTTACAACCCCCTAGCACTAAGAAGGAGAGGGAAAAAGGAAAGGGGGTGGGGGTGGAGAGGCGAAGAGGAGACAGAAGGAGAAAAAGATGGAGGGAGAGAGGGAGAAAGAAAGAGAGAGAGAGAGAGAGAGAGAGAGAGCCCAATCGACCAAGACCTTTAGGTTGTGGCGAAGAACACATTCATTAGAGGGGCTGCAGTGACTTCCCCCAAACAGGCAGAGCCAAATCGTAGCTGCCCATTAGTTAATGAGCCCATTAGTTTCTGGCTCCCAGTTGGAGCCAAACAGCCTCAGGGCAATTCCTATGTGGAAGCCAAATTATAGATTCTGGAGGTTTTCCTAAATCCCAGGGAAAAAAAAAAATCTTCAGAGCCCAACCTCAGTCTGTCTAGAGGGAGCAGAAGCTATGGTCACCAGCCCAGAGTTAATTAGGAACACAGTTGGCAAAATTGTTGAAAAACCAAATCCCTGATCTGGGTGAGAAGCAGTTGCAGGGGTGGGGCTCATCTCTCTGCTGAGCTAGCCTGTGCATAGACTTGGGTGCCCTAGCTCAACCCTCTCTGTGATAAATCAGAGATCCAAACCTTCATTCCCCTCAATACGGAAGGAAGTTCCAGGTCAGACTCACTAATGTTGTCATCCATTGGTTTTCTGCCCTCCACCAATCTCTCTTAATTAAAACCAAAATGCAGAAGCTTGCTGTTTTCTTCCTTCCTTTCCCCCTCCCTTCCTGGGTTGGGTGCATGAGCACATCTATCATTTATCAATCCCTCTTACTCATCAATTTCCCAGTGTCTGAAGCCTATCCCACCCTTCATTTTCCATGTGATTTTGGTGACAGCCCTGGGGGCCCATTATCTAACTCTAAGCAGGAAGGAAACTCTATGAGCACCAGTCATTTGGAAAATGGTTCCCAGAATATACCAAGCTAACTGTGGGCACCAAAGGATTAGTTTAGCCCCTCTGACCTCCCAAGAGCTGGTCCAGTGCTGGCTGGGTACCTCAGCCAGCAGGAGACTCTACCCAGGGGTGTCCTGTTGGGAGGGACACTCCCCCCCCCCCCCAGCAATCTCACTCTTACCAGGGGCACTCAGTACCAGCCAGAGTGCACTGTCCCAGAGCAGAATCTTGCTGTGGTTTCCTTCTAGTCTACAGTCCCTGTGTGGTCCAACCATAAGGGACCAGTGTCCAGTCAGATAAGCGAGTGTCCAAAGCAGCAGGAACTAAGAACCCTGCTCTGAGCCGAGTCCCTGCAGGCTGGGTTAGAGACTGATTGAACTGAAGAGGATGAGTCTGTGTAGTAGCAGGGCCAAGGAGATGGGACTGTAGAGACCAGAGCTGCTACACTTTTCTGGACCATTCAGGGGGTAGGGATGGCATAAGGGCAGTGTTCATGTTAGAGTTGTTAGAGGGAAGGAAGAGGTCCAGCTTCAAGAGACCTCAACCCCCATCAAATTGTTTTCAAGCAGTGGGAACAACCTCAGTTTTGCCAACCCCTGGCTGTGGGTCATGGCCTTGCCCTGTTCCCTGCTGCGTGTTGGCAAGGGTTTTGGTTAGGGATCACTTTGCCTGGAGAGCTCACTCCCTCTCCTCTTTGATGCATGGCCCCTAGGGCAGGACAGGCAGGACACTAATCGTTCTTTATTAATAGAAGATGACATTGGAATCTGGAGCCACTCACCAAGGTCCTAATGCCCTAATTAAGGAGGCAGAGCCTAACTCACACATAACTAGCCAGTTTTTTTGGAGAGAAGGGATTCCCCAGCCAAGAGGAAGTTCACGAGGGTAGAGATTTCTACCCAGAGGCTGGCATGACCGACTTTTAGCTTGTTTATTTAATCTAATTGGCTAGGTTTGTTTTTTGTCTTGGATTGGATGTTAGAACAATCCAAGGAACTTAAAGGGTAGTAAAGTTGTCAGAGGAGAGCTAGAGGGTGCGAATTTTTTTCTTAACAAGGATGGAATTCTCCCACTTAGGTCTTTAGTTTGCAAATCAGTGTTGCTACAAGAGTCCGAGAAAGTTGCTGCCTCGGCTCCTCAAGGGAGAGTGCCCTGGACCTCTTTCCAAAGGAGTATATATACCATACCACTACAGCTTCTTAATTAATATCATCCTTTGCTTTCTGAACTTTCCACAGAGATGAGTAAATCACATTTATTTCTCTAAGACCCATTAATAATCTAGAGAAACTGGGTTAAAACTCCTGATCAGAAGTCAACCCACCATTTAAAAGGTGCTTTTGAATCCAGTAATAGTTTCTTACAAAACTAGCAGAAGTAATGCTTCAGTAAATTAAAAAATACATTAAAATGTGGAAAATAAACCTAACCCACAACTGTAGTTCATTATTTTAGCATCCTCTGTATCAAGTAACATCGATACTAACCAAAATATTTACACATTGGTAAGTCTTTAAAATATGTACATAAAATATATTTATGATTCAGGGACCTCCAAAGATGATGTGAAACTTGGCAAAAATCAGAATTTGATATAAGGCAAATACCTCTTTATAGATATTCCTAATCTAGTTTTTTTTTTGTGGTAATCAGGAAGATACTTTGGAAGAGACAGAGAAAGTTTATTTGAAATGATGATTGAAGTAAATAAAGCCTGTGAATGTTAAGAAGGTAATTTAATCTAGGACAGACCATTTTAATTTATATGCTTTAACATTAACCTAGAGATTATATTCATGGCACTTTAAAAAATCTCCCTTGGTTGGGTGCTTCCTTGTCCCAGCCTCAGTGCCAAAAAGCTCCAGGTGGTTGTTAAATTAACCTGGCACTGACCCCTAGTGGTTTTTTAGGGATCAGTTACTTTTTAGAAGGTGTATAACCTTTGGAACAGAAGGGCTCTTGAGGATTGGTGACCACTTTATAAATGACTAAGTGAAGCTAATATATTTAGATCTTCTAACATTTACAGTGCCATACGTACACTTAAAGATGGATGTTTAAAACAGTTTAAGAAAGTTCTTATTTTATCTTATAATTCACGGGGAGAAAACCCTCTGCCTTTAGGAGGAGACCCTGGGGAAACACAGTCATTGCAAATTTACACAGTGCATTTATAGTTAAGCATAGATAACACAGGATAGTGCACAAGATAGGCTGCCTATTATGAAGCATAATATAAGTGACAATAGAGTCACAGGGAAAAAATAATATACAATAATATTTATTTAATGAAAAACTAATTTAATCTCTTTCCACACTTGAGTTGTTTGTGGAAACAAGTCCTCAAATTTTATTTAATGCACTAAAATTCCCTACTAAGTTTTTAATCCATAGGAATGGGGTCAGAACACATATCCAGAGAAATAGTTGTATCAAATCTTCCTATAATTTTTTCACATATTTCATTTGAGTATATAGTTAATTTAGTCATAATATCCATTAGTCTAAGAAATATTAACTGGGAGGAAAGAGTATGGTCAGAGCATTATTTAAACATTAAGTTGTGCTCTGTTCCAAGTGTACTATTCAATTTGATGTGATGCTCAGAAAAAGTTCTAAGTTACATATGATAGGAATGAAATCTTATTTGAGGAAGCCCCCAATGACTAAGGTGTTCCTCTCTGATCATTTTGTCGTGAGTACATTTATAATCTGGTTGTGAAATATAGCTCAATTTACTGGGACACATGTAGCTTTACAGTAGATCATAAGATGCAGTTTCATCCACTTGAGGACATGAAAGTACAATTATGTAGACTATCAGAACATGACATATCCCCAGTGAGCTAAAATAGGATAACATGTAAAGCATATTCTCTCTGTTATCTCTGGGTATTTGCTATACTTCCTGGTGGAGTTTATGGAGTATATGTTCAATATCTGAATGTATGATTTGGATTCCATTTCCACTTGACTTGACTTTGTATTAGTTGTCATTTATCATCCCACTGATAAGCAGAGATTCTAATTTCGATCGCATGCTTGTGGAGTTCTTGGCTCTGGGCTTGGTTTAGGGGACACACATGGGAAAATAATAGTCTTTGTCTAGGTGAACTCATGTCCTGCTTCTTACAATATACTCATGTAACTTATGGAAATGTAAAGGAAAGAGACAGTCCATGCCTGGCCTGGTCTTGTAGCATTAGGTAGAATTTCTTGCTAAACAGAATAAGTGATACATCTGACCTCTTGGTTGATGACTGTGAAACTATTTGTTTCTATACACATGCTAACTTACTGAAAATATTTAAAAAATAATTCTAACTAGAATAAAGCAGAAAAATAATATTTTATCAAGCATAGTAGAAGAACTTAATGTAGGTATCCTCTCTTTTGGATTTATATTTCTCTCTTTCCCTGCCCCTACCCTCAGTGACATGATCAGGATGATTTTAGATGTTCTTTTTAATGCAATAAAATGCAAGCTAATCAGAGCTGAGCACAAAGCAGCAAAAAAAAAAAAAAAAAAAGGCATAAAGAAAACAATTTCTGTGCTCTTTAAGTCATGAAGTTGACTGAATCAGTAAATATTTAGCAAAATGCTTTTATTTTGTAATCACATTTCCTGTGCACCACCAGTAGCTTATTGGAGACAACCTTTTACATGCTCAGCCTTTTATCCTGTGGATATTAACATTCAGGCTGGGTTCAGAGACTGAGGGATAACATGGAGGAGGGCTTAGCAAGGAGGAGAGAAGATGCCATCCTCTCTCTCTGCCAAGCCAGCCAGCCAGCCAGCCAGCCAGCCAGGAGCACAGCTCAGTTCCCACTCACACATCCAGAGCAAAAGGTGCTAAGATCTGAGCTCTACACCATTAGCGTCTCTGAACTCTGAGTTGTGGGGAGTGCTTCAGGCAGGAATCAACTGAAGAGAAGTCTAGGCTCATTTTCTTTCAGAAATATTTATTAAAATAACTCCAAGGGAAAACTGCTTTCTTCCTGCTACCGTCCTGTGCTAAGCAGTCACAGCTAACTCTCCTCAAAAATAGTACTCTTTTTTAAAAAACATTTTTATTATTTTTTAATATTTATTTATTCCCTCTTGTTGTCCTTGTTGTTTTATTGTTATAGTTATTATTTTTGTTGTTGATAGGACAGGGAGAAATGGAGAGAGGAAGGGAAGACAGAGGGGGGAAGAGAAAGACACCTGCAGATCTGCTTCATCGCTTGTGAAGTTCTGAAGTTCAGGGGCTCGAACCGGGATCCTTACACTGGTCCTTGCACTTTGTGCCATGTGCAAGTGCATTGCACTACTGCCTGACTCCCCAAAATAGTATTCTTATGACTGTGTTTCAACTTGGTGCATTATTTTGTTACTTCTCACTCTCCTGTCCCTTCTTAATGCTTTCTTAATTGCAAAGGCCTGAAGAATATTAGAAAAAGCTAAACATTGGAATCTTGAGTTCTTCTTTAGTTGGTGGACTTTCATAAACTATCCAATTTGATAACTGAAATTTATTCCTCAGGATACATCGTAAATATCAGTATCTCTGCTTACAAGCAGCAGTGCTTTCAGATGGTGTGCCTCAACCCACAGATACAGAATGAATGAGGAGTCTAGAGACATACAAAGACATATTTTCTTTGCTCTCTTGGAGCCTTTATCATCCCATACTTGTGACTTACCTTTCCAAGGGGATTTCCCCCCCGCCCCCATTTCTTAGCAATCATTAAGCAAAAATGAGGATTTCTCTAATATGTCTAATATGTTATATTACATAAATTTTAGTTGTATCCATGTTAACAGACCAGTTTGGCTGATTTTGGCAATTCACCTCTTTCTTTTGTCTAGAACCTTTGGGTAGACAGCCTTTCCCGCTGTGGCTGTATTAGCACAGCACGAGCACCAGCCTGCCGTCATTTTGATTCATGCTGAAGTTTTTACTGTTCTGTTCACTGTTCCCACAACAGGTTGTAACGAGAATGAGGCAGATCACCTGGACCGGGACCAGCAGCCTTACCCACCTTCACAGAAGACCAAGCGGATGCGGACTTCCTTCAAGCACCACCAGCTCCGGACCATGAAATCCTACTTCGCCATCAACCACAACCCGGATGCCAAGGACCTCAAACAGCTTGCTCAGAAAACGGGCCTGACCAAAAGAGTTTTACAGGTAAGAAAACTCCATCCTTGGTTCTGCGTAATCTCCCGTCCCCTTGTCAGGACCAATAGTTCTCCTCCCTGTTTCGAGTGATACAGAGATTTCCTGTCCTGCTTCTCATTAGTTAAATTTAGTCATCTCCCTATAGGGCAGATTTTGCAGGGGCTTTCTAGAGGGTGCCCAAAGACAGTCCCAGGGTCTTTTTTTTTTTTTTTTTAAATGCAGCCATATTCTCCTTGCTGATGGAAAGATAGGTCCACCCAACTCTGCACACCTTGTTTCATGGCTTTGCAAATGTGGGCAATGCTGTTTGCATAAGCTGTGCCTTTATGGTTTCCATTCACATCTGACTCAGGGCACAGACTTGTGGGAGACATGCTGATGCTGTCACACAGCAGCAGTCTCTAAGCTGCCGCACTCAACATTCTGTGGTTACCTAAATTCCAGTGTAACCTCTATTTTCAACTCCTAAAGTGTCACAAGTACCATGGTTACTTTAGCAGCCATTTTTTTCCCACGTGAACAAATCGTATTTAAAAATTAAACATTGGGCATTAAATCTGCTATCCAATTTTTTTTAAACTCACCCTGATAAGAATAAATAATGCCTAGATGTGTAGCAATGGGTCAGGCTTCCCCTCCCCCCCAATCCTCTACTACTTCTCAGTCATAAACAGCAGGTAATTTAGACTCTGTTTACCAGTTTCTGGCTGCTTTGGGCCTGTGGCTCTGGATGTTTTTCTTATACAAAGAATATTTACCAGACCACCAGACTGAGTAGTCTGAAGTCTGTTTCAGTGATGTTCAGTTCATAATTTTTGCAAAATTCTATTGCGCCTGCCCCTCCTCTTTCTAGAAAGGCAACAGTTGAAGAATCAGGATGTACTTTTCTCCTTTTCTCACTGTGTCTTCAGTTCCATGGTATTTCCCCTTAAGCATCAGCTGCCCCAAGTGACATTTGCTAATGTTGGGGGGGGGGGGCGGGGGGAATATGTGCAGCTGAGACAATATCGGTAGCAATAATTACTCTTGTTTTAAAAGAAAGACAAAAAAAAAATCCTTCTCTCCCAAGAAAAACATTTAAAATTATATTTAAAAAGAGAGACGTATTGCCAAAAACATAAAAAAGAAAAAAAAACGAAAGAAAAGAAAAAAGAGAGACAGAAAAAAAAAAAAAAGGACAGAAGTATAAACATCGGTAAAGAAATCAATTGGGATTGGTTTGCAGGTTTGGTTCCAAAACGCAAGAGCCAAATTCAGAAGGAACCTTTTGCGGCAGGAGAATGGGGGTGTTGATAAAGCTGATGGCACGTCGCTTCCGGCCCCGCCCTCAGCAGACAGCGGCGCTCTCACTCCACCCGGCACTGCGACCACTTTAACAGACCTGACCAATCCCACTATCACTGTAGTGACATCCGTGACCACTAACATGGACAGCCACGAATCCGGAAGCCCCTCACAAACTACCTTAACGAACCTTTTCTAACATTGGTTTTCTTTTTCCCCCCCCATTCTTCCTCTTCTTTTTTATTATTTTTCTAATTATTATTATTTTATTATTTACAAGACTTCCCCTCCCCCAACCCACAAGATATTTGGGAAATAAAAACAACAGTTTGGTGTGTAGCATCTGCAGCCACTTGGCAAATGAGTTTACAATATTGTCTTCTTTGCAACGTGATTTTTTTTTTTTTGTCTACAAAGTGTATTTTGATTTAAAAGAATAATTAGAGCTTTCAGTTGTTAAGGGAAATCTTCGGATAACTCTAACAAAGTGCCTCTTAAAATTGTATGTTACTTATTTCCAGAATCTCAAAGAAAACAAACAAACAAAACAAAAAGAGTGGTATAATGATGAGCAAATAATCATATTCCCGACTAAATGATTAGGGTAGTAAAGAATAAGATAATTAAGCATTAATTAAAAAAAACAATTTGTATGTGTATGTATGGGACATTGAGAGCTTAACATTTGAAATTATCTAAAACTGAAAAAAAAGTTTTGATTCTTTTTCTTACACACGAGGAATATGATTGAACAAAAGCATTAACCATAGCAACTGTAGACATTAAAGGTTAGCTATGTGAGTAATCTACTCACAGAATATGACTTTTTTTTTCTCCTTTTAAAAAGATGTACACCTTAACAAAACTTTCAAGTTAGATATTTGCTTTTCAGTGTCTGAAAAATACTTAAATTCCCTGTGTACCTATAAAAATACCAGATAGAACTGCAGATCCTATACTTTTAATCTTCTAAAGCTAAAAAAATGATAGTTGTGGAACCATTCTTTCTAAATTATTTTCCCAGGGAAAATGGAAATAAGCAAAATATAATTTTTTAAGAAGTAAAAAAATTAGTCTAATTGAACTAATAGCTCTATTGATTGGCTTCAGCTGTACCATAATATTGTATCTGGCATCCCATTTGAATAATGTTTTTACAAATGTCACAGACTAATACTAACAATGAGAATTCTTTGGTTTTGTTTTGCTTTATTTTAATTTCACACAGGTTGATATTTTTGTCAAAAAAAAAAAATCTGGCACTGAGATTTGAAGTTAACCAGCCCTCAACTAGATAAACTCAGAAGCCTTGTGGATGCTGATCTGACTATATTTCCTAGTTTACAGTAGCATTTTTCCCCCTTTAATTTAAGCTAAAATCTTAATGGTCTGGGCAGTGGTGAATGTTCATCTATATGCTTCTGTTGTAGTTAAATACCAATTAGATTGTGGATTTCCTAAAAAAAAAAAAAAGTCAAGATATATGTCTTGCTTTAGTGGATTGTTAAGAATAACTTTGCACATATTCTCCACTTTTTGGACCTCTTAAATCTCCTCTGGTGGTCAAAGTGGCTATTTAATAGATTTTAAAGGTGTCCTTCTGACTGTATTAAGGTGTGGCTACATATTGACAGTTCACTGCCCATATTAAAGTGCATTATTGTAACTTTTGCTCAGGGTCTTTAGAAAATTAGCACAGAAAGTAGCTTATTTTTAAAAAAAAAGATGATGGAAGATAAGTTAACACTGTAACAGAAGAAAGGTGTGATTGCCATTATATATTTAGCAAGTGTGGTTATCATCTTATATGGAGCTTAAATCTTGACTTTTCATATTTCTATTACATTTTGGGCATTTACCACTAACCAGACCAAACAACCTTGGTAAGGCTGAGATCTTATTAGTACACTTTTACAGGTAAAATATTGATACTTATAAATTTTGTTCTTTGACAGAACAATATATGGTACTATAGATCTACTTTATTAAGTAGACTAATTATAACTCAGTTCTCCTATGTGCCTTATGATATAACTTGGAAGTAAGTTTGTGAAAAATCAGGATATATGTGTTGTTTGTTAAATTAACTGTTTTCAGCCCTTTTGACACCTCACTAGTTTTGTACTGTTTTACCTCTTATTTCTGAGACTCTTTTTATGGTGTATCCTGTTAGAGGAGACAAACATGTCATAGAAAGCAGTTGTGCACTCTTTCAAATATAGTTGATAAATTCAATAATCTTATATATGAGCTTCGTGTTTATAGTACAGTAAGTGGTCTAGCAAAATTGTCCATGTTTCTTTGTTTATTGATAAATGCATTGTATAGAAACTATTTCCCCTAAATATTTATGGACCAAACAATTGTGATATATCCTATTAAATTTGTGTGAATAAACCATTTGAATCTAAGGAGTTTTATTTCCCACCAATTTTATTTAAGGCTTAACCCTACAGTGATTTCAATATCTATATGTAAGAGCTATTAACATGGTAATACAAACATTTAAAAATATTCAAACATAACAAAATATTTTTTAGATTTCCAAATATTTTCTTCATCCTAAGTGTATGCAGCATTGCCTTTGCAATGTAATTCAACTTACAATTACCTTTTCTTATAATAAACGTAATGCCCCATGGATTTGACTCAACCCAGTTTTTTTTTTTTTAAAGTTAATTAGCAGATAAAGTACTTGCATGAAAAGAAACCTTAAATATGATTAAGATTTAATGTTAGGCTTATTGAGCACAGTGCATATTTGTAAATCTAAATAGAAATTGCAGACCCCTAAAAGCCAGGTTGCTCTGTAGTTAATAAATTGTCACTATGATTTTTTTCAGGGAGAACAAATCTTGGGGCATTACAGCCAAACATCCCGACGTTTGAAAATTCCCTAAAGTATTAAAAGAAGGGGAAAAGTTTGATCGGAAATCCACTGCAGTGAAGACAAAGACAATATTAGGTTATGATAATCATACATTTAAAAATCTATTGAGCCAAAAAATTTTAAAAAGGAGAGAGAGACTTAAGTGTCATTTACTGAATGTTAGCAAAACTTCTGTTCTTTATGTTATCAAACACAAAAGAAGGCTTAGAACTATGTGGTTTAAAACAAAATTAGATTAACTGTGTATAAACCAGAGCAACCTGGCAGTAGTATGCCTGTCCCATACCTGAAGAAAATTATTATTGAAAATAATCCCACACATTTGTCAAGCACATTAACTGTAAAATAAAAGTCCAAAAAACATTCATTTCACTTGCTTGCTAATGTGTATTCATTCTATTTGTTAATGACATTTTCCAGCTGTAAAGTCAAAGAAAAACCCATCTCCTTTAAGAGCTTAGGGATCAAAATCCAGTAATTTTTAGTATTGTTTCTTATTTCCTTTTCAAACAGAAATCTCTGCATGCACTTTTTACACCTGTCACTTCGAGTGTACATCTTTGTATGATGACTTATCTTTGCTGTTTCTTGTATGATAAATAGCTTTCATTAATAAACATTTTATTCGATGCAAATATAGTTAACTTTATGTTAAACACATACATGGTTGAAATTAATTTCTTACACTACCTTAAGAGGCAGCACAATACATTTCCAACTTGTTATACGTAGGGAAAAAAAAAATCTAAGTGCTTAGCGAGGTTAAATTTTAGTAGTCTAGGATAAAGTTACTAGCTTGGCTTTTAACTTTTCATGACTTTTTATTTGTTGTGTACAACTGGCATATGTATTTAAAAAAAAGAAAAACCAAATTATGACAAAAACAAACCTCAGCATAAACTGTCAAGCATAATCTCAGCAACTCTTTAGATTAGGGAACAGATGCTCATGCATTTACATGTTCGCTATGCAATGAACACATGGAGTGAAGTATACAAATATTTCCTGAACTATGAGGAGAGTTCATCTTTGGCATAGTTCAAATTACATATGCTATTACGAACAATGGAAGGTGGGAAGAAAAATATTTAGGAATGAAGTTTTTTTTTTTATTTAATTGTAAAGAGGTAATGTTTGAAGAAAGAATTTTTTTTTACCACTTCTCATTTAGCTGTATATCCAAAGCAGAAAAGTTTTCATTATGATGAAAATTTTATTATATTCTAATGGACCCTATGTAAATGATGTAAGTTTTTGAATGACAGACATTAAATATTTCACTTACATGTATTTGCGGAATTTTGAATGTTTTCTTAACTGCTTCCATTTCCTGAACACTAAAGCAGAAAAAAAAAGGACAACTACTACCAATAATAATAATAATAATAAAACAATGCACTATGACAAGCAGACTATTGTGAGTGACCATGCAACATGCTGGTTTGTCAGTAACTTGAATGCTTATGCCTCATTGAAACCTCATCCAGGGTTACCACTATCTAAGTAGATTTCTCCAATACACTTCCAACCAGTTTACTTCAATCCTTATCCTACAGTATTGCCTTCTTTCCTTGTTCTGTCACCTATGGCAGTTTCCTTCAGAAATGTTTTGGAACGTCGCCTAGTTTTACAGACCTTTAAATATTTGTCTGGTATGTGAAATGCGGGAAGAGACCTACAAGGGAAAGAACCTAACTGAAATTAGACATCTGAAAAAAATAACACAAATTTGAAACAGGCACATTTAAAAAAAAAAAAAAAGTTAAGGGAAGGAGCAGTAATTATGTGAGTGGGAAGGGGGGGGAGGGTGAGATGGAGAGTCATCAGGTCTGTCATTCTTTCCTATGATGTACAGCAGTCTGAGCCTGGGCAAGGGCACACATTCCTTGTCTGGAATGAAACCAAAGGATGTGGGCTTCTTAGGTGGGTGTGGGGCACTCAGTTTTCAAAGGTTCTACTTCCCAGATAGATGCCTGGACTGATTCTTTGAACTTCTAGCAAATTGATCTTTGGGGGGTGGGGAGGGGAACCAACTTTCTGAAAGTATCTATCAGCCTTGGTTGGATTGCCATTGTAATGCTGACTTACAGAATGGGTAAGTTTTATTAATACCTCAAATAAGGACAAAACTCCATAATGAACCCAAAGCAAAAACATAAAACCTTGGTGATATTTTTTTATCACCTAAAAATGTAGATAGGTTTATTTAACAAAAACCCCAGTGGAATTCATTGTACACTCTTTCATAATAACTTTTCTTTGTAAGCAGCCCATTTTTTATACTGTATATAAATATCATCTTATTTCCTGCTGTATTATGCCTGCTGGGTTATCATGGTGGAAATTGTTAGAAGTTGGACTTTCTGGGAGTTGGGCTGTAGCGCAGCAGGCTAAGCGCAGGTGGCGCAAAGCACAAGGACCGGCATAAGGATCCCGGTTCGAGCCCCCGGCTCCCCACCCGCAGGGGAGTCGCTTCACAGGCGGTGAAGCAGGTCTGCAGGTGTCTATCTTTCTCTCCTCCTCTCTGTCTTCTCCCCCCTCTCTCCATTTCTCTCTGTCCTATCCAACAACGACAACAACAATAATAACTACAACAATAAAACAAGGGCAACAAAAGGGAATAAATAAATAAAATAAATATTAAAAAAAAAAGAGAAGAAGTTGGACTTTCTGCAACGGGAATTGGGAGTCTTGTCATTCAAGGCTCTCGGGGGGAAAAAAAAACTAGGGATAAACCATTGCTATAAAACAAATATAAACACTTAATTTTGTATGGAGTTTTGCTATTTTCCATTGTGTTACAAGCAAAACTAGTTTTGTTTGTAGAGAGCTTGCATAATCTTGAGGTGATCTGAAACAGTTTACATTTTATGGTCTCTGGACACCAGGGTTAAATAAGGACACTATGACTTTGAATTGGAAACATGATATTATATTTTCTTTGAAGCCATACATATAGATAAACCCTGGATTGACCTCTTGGATCCATTATATATTTTTAGTCATTGAAAACTCTCTGAATATTCAAAAAGATAAAAACCATCTGATGTTAAGTCACTGGTGGTTGCTTCCCAACCAATGTCAAGAATAGGAAGCAAGTTCCTTTATGCTGTGTTGTTTATTTTGAAATATCTTAACAATTTTTATTCTGCCCTTAATTTTTCCCCAGAATATTACCATTTACCTCATTTTCATGATAAGTTAGAATGCCAAATTAATCAAGTATTTGAATACCCTCTCGGAATATTTCCATTTTGTTTTACCTATTTCCATAGCAAAAAAAGTTCAAAACTGTACATGGTACTCAAGGAAATGCCTATGAATATGATGTGACACCAATATAATCACAGCTAAATTTCTTTACAAGTAGATCTTTTTATCTCACATCAGGCCTGATTTTCAACATTTCTTTGTGAATATTAATATAGCAAGCCTCCTTAATTGTGCACCAACAGATTCTTCTACCTCTGGATTATTAACTTTTGCTTATTTGAACTACATTTATCTCGTGTGCTAAAGTGACAAAAAAAAAAAAAAAGTGGGCAAGAATAAAGATTCAGACATTAGCCATAAGTAGAAAGGTCCTGGTGTGCATTTCTGTGTAATTTCCCTCCACATATTAGGATTGTCAGGAACAGCTTCTTTCTTTTGGAACTTTATGTTTACATCTTGCATGGTATTATAAATCAATCTGAACAGCAACTGGATACCTTTTATGGTTATTTGAAAATAAAATTTGCTACAAACAAGATGCTCCTGTCTCTGTTGCCTCATATTCTGCATGAATATTTTATTTTTTCGGTACTTTTCCATTGAACCAGAAAATATTAACCTCCAAGGACCATTAAATTGTTATTTATGACAAACACATGAAGATGAAGAAATGCAAAGGTGAGGTTGCCTCTCTTTAATCATTCTCACTCTGCTTTTTTCTCCCTCCCTTTCTGAAGCAGCAAACACCATGAAGGGCTCTCAGCTTTAATTTTGACATTCACTGGTCTTGACAGCTTGCATCAGTTAAAGTTATATTTATTATTCAGTAAACTTTAATTCTATAGAATAAATGCCCTTTATGAAATGTGATTTTTGAAAAGCACAAAGGGATTTCACTGTTTCAAGCGGTCCAAGTTGCTTGAATTCTACAGAGTACCAATTCCAGAAGAAAATAAAGTGGAAAATTATTTTAAACATAGTAAATTTGTAGCATTTTACAAGATTGGCCTAGATGCTCTACAGGAATTTTAAATAGCTATAAATATCTTCAAATGCTATCCTGTAAATAATTAAGCAATGGTATTTTTCTGTAACCTGAATGGAGACAGCTTATATTATAAATACAATTACATAGCTACATTGTTTTTGCAGTGCAGATCTGAAGTCTTCTGGATTTTTAAAATTGTATTTTAAAGGATTCTAAAATAGAACTTTATTCAGTTTTTTTCTTTTTAAGATACAGGTACACACACACACACACACACAGAGAGAGAGAGGGTAAAAAAAAGACTATTCAGTTTTCTTACTAAACTCTATGAAGCAGTGTGCATGTGTGAATGTGTATGTTTGTGGTATATTTTGTTCCTAACACCAATGAAGATTTATTTCTTTTAAAACAACTTGTAGCTAAAAGCAAAACAAAAGAGCAAAACGATGGCAACTTTCTTTCAGCAAAATACACTGAAATAAGACTACTTTTTAAAAATTCCTGAAGCTTCCCTGCAAATTCTCTTCCTTTCTTTCTCTCTCTCTCCCTTCGTAACTCCCTGCCCCCACCCCCACCCCAATCACTGCTCGGCTCTGGGTTAAGGTGGGTGCTGGGAATTGAACCCATGAGCTCAGAGACTCTAAAGTTGTTTTGCACAACAATAATGCTGTCTCCCTAGCCTTCCAGCAATATTTCTAGATTTTCCACTGAACTTGGTGATAAATTAGATTTTTGCTGGCATTGTGTTTCTGTTTTGAACTTTTCTGTTCAGCAAAACTCAAGCAGTTGCTTCCATTTTGAAATAACCTCAAACAAAACTAAAAGGGGTAGATTTTGTCAGAATGAAAAGTTTAACTTCTTGCATCTGTTAAGATGCCACGTTAGAAAAAAAAGATTCTTGGGAGTCAGGCCGTAGCGCAGCGGGTTAAGCGCACGTGGCGCAAAGCGCAAGGACCTGCGTAAGGCGTCGGGTTAGAGCCCGGGGCTCCCCACCTGCAGGGGAGTTAGTTGCCTCACAGGCGGTGAAGCAGGTCTGCAGGTGTCTCTCTTTCTCTCCCCCACTTCTGTCTTCCCCTCCCCTCTCCATTTCTCTCTGTCCTATCCAACAACAATAATAACAACAATAATAACTACAACAATAAAGCAACAAGGGCAGCAAAAGGAAATAAATAAATAAATAAATAAATAAATAAAAATTAAAAAACAGGTTAAAAAAGATTCTTTTAACTTTGGGAAGCATCATTACAGAGTAACAGTGAACAGAACAGACTCTTCCCCCAACACAGATACTTACAACATTGAACGTAACAATACTATTATAAGCAGATATTTACAACTACTGAATGTAACAATACTCATCAACTGAAACATCCCCAAAAGCACTCCCGCCTCAATGCCACCACTCCATGTTATGCTGCTACTGACTTGTTATTGCAGATTGTCTCCAGTGATGCCAAGCCTGAGTGAGATGTCAACTTCCCAGTTCCTCTAATCTGGTGAGATCTTTCCTAACACTTGGGACTACCTAGTTCCATTTCAGAAGACACCTTTTCTTTCTTTTTCTTTTTCTTTTTTTACGATTTTATTTATTTATTAATGAGAAACATAGGAGGAGAGGAAAGAGCCAGACATCACTCTGGTACATGTGCTGCCGGGGATTGAACTCAGGACCTCATGCTTGAGAGTCCTATGCTTTATCCACTGCGCCACCTCCCAGACCACAGATGACACCTTTTCTAACGAAGTTTCAGATGGCACTTTTTCTAACTAGATACATGCTAGGGCCTATCATTAATTCTCTAATCATGTAGGTAAAACTTAGGCCAAGACATGCTTCTCTCCTACTCTTTACATCACTTCCCTCAATCACTCTACTCAAATTAACTATGCAAAAGGAAGTAAGTAAGATATATTTGTCCATCTTTTTAAAAAAATCTCTTCTGATGGAAGAGTTATTGTTACCCTTGGTAAGCTTTCGAAGAAATACTATACTGCTGGCCAAGAGATATACTGTCAAAAACTATATATCAAGTAAAGGACAGTTAATCTCCCTATTAAAAACTTCATTAGAATCATCAAACAAGTAAATGCAGAAAAACTTGAAGCTAACTAAGACCCCATTAAAATCCTAGGTCTATGTCCTCCCTAACTTGAGTCCAGATCCCATAAATTTAATACTGGTTTGGATACAACAAATGACAGTCGATAAACGGGAGAAAGTCTTAGCTCATCAGATATAGAAGTGACTACAAAAGCTGGAAGGGAGGCGTGGTTGCTGGGTGGTGGTGCACCTGGTTGAGCGCACGTGTTACAATGTGCAAGGACCTGGGTTCAAACCCCGGTCTCCACCTGCAAGGGAAAAGCTTCATGAGTGGTGAAGTAGAGCTACAGGTATCTCTCTTCCTCTCTATCTCCGCCTTCCTCTCAATGTCTGGCTGTCTCTATCCAATAAATAAAAGATAATTTTCTTTAAGTTGCAAAAGTTGAATAAGGGCAAGACACTGGCTCACAGAACTTTTGTGGTGGGAACTGTATGGGATTATACCCCTATTATTTTATAATATTGTAAATCAATATGAAATCACTAATAAAAATACAATAATACAAAAATTTTAAAAGAAAAAAGTTTCTTTCATAATTCAAAGTGATATTTTGATATTTGTTTATTTGACAGTGTGGAGAGAGAACCAGTGTGTCACTCTAGCACATGTGATGCTGGGGATCAAACTCAGGACCTCATGCTGGGAGCCCAACACTTTATCTACTGCATCACATCCCAGGCTGTGATATTTTGGTTTTAACTGAGCAATCATTAATTTGCTATGGTGGCTAGAGTTCAGTGGACTTGTTAGTGAACATGACTAAAAATTATACTTACACATATAAGTATACACTATGGCATGCTAAATGTACGGATCATATAATTGACAGGTCAGATTCTGAGGCTTACCAAGACAGTTTATCACATATAGAACTTCAGAAGCTAACCAGTGAATATCTATTAACCGTTGGACTATAAACTTTTTTGTATCACAGCATCATTTTCTACTTATTGAAAGTATCACCATGGGTTTTTTTTTGTTGTTGTTGTTTTAATTTCTACTCACATATATAGAGGCAATTCATGAGATCACTCTGTGCTGGAAAGATTTCTACTACAGTGTCCAATTTAATCTTTCTGTCTCTGTCTCTCTGTCTCTCTTTTTAGTAAAAAGCACCCAGATCAATGTGTGTTGATACTATTTCAGAGACAATGGTGGGTCTTCTTCAGAAAATATGGACATCAAGTGTCAGTTTAGTCTCTGTGGATTTACTTTTATTTTTTAAACCGTTGCTAAAAACAATGTCACTACAGCAATATGGCCACCACTAATCTCTTACTTATTGCTGCTATGCTGTTAGTGTGTTTGCACTGTATTGAGAAAGAGTACAATCACCTCCAAATACTGACAGTGATTACTTCATAGACATTTCTAGAAATGTTCACAGTTGCTATTCAGCTCCATCAGTTACTCTCATTCTTCCAAAATTTCCTTTCATCTCACTATCTTTCCATTTAACTATTGAAATCATTTTCCTTCACTAAGCAATGATCTTTTCCCTTACCCAAATCATAGCATTTTCCCTGTCTCTATTCACATTTGCTTTTGTGCCAGACTTCACACCCCTCATTACTAGCTTCTCTATAGAACAATTTTCCCCAACTGGCATCGGCACCTGCTTCTCTCTCCTACGTTTGCTGACTCAGAGTGAGGGCAGGGTAGGGCAGCTTGCTCCAGGCTCTCCACTTTCCTTGCTTCTCCGAAAGCAGTCTACTTTACTAAAGGGTCATCATTTTAATGACAACTCCTGACATATTACCTGGGATAAACTTCCACCTGACTGCTCTAGTCGTTGAAATGCAACATAGATGAAACTGAGCTGGGAGCTTGAACCGGAATCCTTACGACGGTGCTTGCACTTCGCGCCATGTACGCTTAACCTGCTGTGCCAAATTTATTTATTTATAATGAGAGAGAAACAGGGAAAAGAAAGGAAGATTGATAGACCAGAGCACTGCTCAACTCTGGCTTATGGTTGTGCTGGGGATTGAACCTGGGACCTCAAGGCCTCTAACATGAATGACTTGCAAAACTATTATACTACCTCCCCAGCCCCTTTGCCAATATCCTTGGTCTTTTTCTTGTACCCAGATTAGGGGACCAAGTCATCATTTTATTCATTGTATTAATCATTTTCTTCATTGTATTCTCTTTCTCCTACTTTCTTAAAGTATTCATTGTTATGTTTTTAATTTAATAAGACAGATAAATTGAAAGAGAAGGGGATATGTGTGTGTGTGTGTGTGTGTGTATGTGTGTGTGTGTGTGTGTGTGGTGAGAGAGAGAGAACTTGTGAAGTCTCTCCCATGCAAGTGGAGACCAGGGGCTTGAATCTGTATCCTTGTGCATAGTGATGTGTACACTCAACTGCCCACACCAGCTCAACCATTATTCTTTTTTATTATTGATTTATTTTTAGAGACATATCTGATCATTTCTTATGAGAGAGAGAGAGAGGGAATGAGAGAGAGACTAGAACATTGTTAAATTCCAGTATAAAGGGGTTGGGCGATGGCGCAGTGGGTTAAGCGCATGTGGCGCAAAGTTCAGGGACCAGCGTAATGACCCTGGTTCTATCCCCCGGCTCCCCACCTGCAGGGGAGTCGCTTCACAGGCGAAGCAGGTCTGCAGGTGTCTATCTTTCTCTCCCCCTCTCTGTCTTCCCCTCCTCTCTCCATTTCTCTCTGTCCTATCCAACAATGAACAACATCAACAGTGGCAATAATAATAACCACAACGAGGCTACAACAACAAGGGCAACAAAAAGGGGGAAAAAATGGCCTCCAGGAGCAGTGGATTCATGGTGCAGGCACCAAGCCCAGCAATAACCCTGGAGGGAAAAAAAATTCCAATATAAAGTGGTGCCAAATATAGAATTTGGAGACTATGGGGTTTTGGACATATAAATTCCATGTTCTAGCTATACTCTTTATGTCCTGTCATCTCTCCCTCTTTCTCTCCCATTCTCAATTATTTTGCACATTTCTGTTACCAGTTTTTGTTGATTATTTTGTCTGTCTTTGAGCTACCCTCTAGATTCATTCATGTCCTTTCTGCCATGCCACTACCATTGCACAGCCACATGAGACAAAGTCTTGGTAAAGGAGGAACCTCATTGTAATGGCATCCACCCAATTCCTACTGCCTTCTAGTGAGTCAGCCATGGAAATGTCACAGCATTTTATGACAGTAACTGTCTCATATATCTAGTATTTAAGGCCTCTTGATTATCATCTTCCCTTATGCTTGCTTTAATCTCTTGTTATTCTGTTTGTCACATCCCTTAAGCAAGCAAAATATCCTGCTAATATTGCATCTGCACAATGACAAAACCACTTAACGAGGCATTTCTCAGAGTGTATTTCCACTGTTAAGTGAGGCGTGACAGTACTCACTAGAACAAGGTTTTCTAACTCTCTGATTCCAGATTCTACTCCAAACTGCCATCTGCTTACATTCCTCACCCTGCTATCACATCTTCATAGGCCCATTGGAAATCCCACCCTGACGGTAGAGCAGTAGGACTCTTTCTAACCATTATCTCTCAGTTGCATTTCCTTTCTCAGCGACTTTAGGCTGAGACAGGCTTTCCCATTATAGATAAAATGATGTCAGGGTTCTTTGTAATATGGTCTGTCTTACTTCTCTGGCTTATTTTTCATTCTGTCACAACACTAACCTTTCCTTGTCTATGGTATGTCATAGTCTCACTGTCAAGTTTTGGTACACAGCATATTCTTTAATTATAAAACATTTTATTCTTGTTTGTCTGCTTCATGTCATTTATTCTTCATTACTTACTGCATACTAAGAAAGAAGAATTTCCAGAAGAAATAGTATCAGAATCTCTAAACCATTATATTCCCCCCCCTCTATTTTTCAAAGTTCTTTCCCAGTTCTGGCAATTTAAAAAAAATTATTGGGGGGATTAATGGTTTACAGTCGACAGTAAAATACAATAGTTTGTACATGCATAACATTTCCTAGTTTTCCACATAATTATTCAACCCCCACTAGGTCCTCCTCTGTCTGGCAATTTTTAAAAGGTGAAATTACAGGGCTGGGGAGACAGCATAATCATTATGCAAGCAATGTTTATGCCTGAGGTTCTGAGTTTATAGGTTCAACCCCCAGACCACCACAAACCAGAGCTGAGCAGTGAGTGCCCTGGTTAAGAATAACACAGAAGCCAGACCTTCTACCTTCTGCACCCCATAAAGATCTTTGGTCCATACTCCCAGAGGGACAAAGAATAGGGAAGCTTCTGGGGACCTAGAATTGCCAAAATAATCTTGAGAAGAAAGAACAGAACTGAAGGCATCACACTCCCAGATCTCAAATTGTATTATAGAGCCATTGTCATTAAAAGTGCTTGGTACTGGAACATGAACAGACACACTGACCAGTGGAATAGAATTGACAGTCCAGAACTAAACCCCACACCTATAGACATATAATTTTTGATAAAGGGGCCCAAAATATTAAATGGAAGAAGGAGGCTCTCTTCAAAAGATGGTGCTGGGAAAACTGGGTTGAAACACAAGAATAAAACTGAACCACTTTATCTCACCAGAAACAAAAGTCAACTCCAAATGGACCAAGGACTTGGATGTTAGACCACAAACTATCAGATACTTAGAGGAAAATATTGGCAGAACTCTTTTCCGCATAAATTTTAAAGACATCTTCAGTGAAACCAATTCCATTATGAAGAAGACTAAGGCAAGCATAAACCAATGGGACTACTTCAAATTAAAAAGCTTCTGCACAGCAAAAGAAACCAGTATCCAAACCAAGAGACTCCCAGAATGGGAGAAGATCTTTACATGCCATACATCAGACAAGAATTTAATAACCAAAATATATAAAGAGTTTGCCAAACTCAACAACAAAAAAACAAATAACCCCATCCAAAAATGGGGAGAGGACATGGACAGAATATTCACCACAGAAGAGATCCAAAAGGCCAAGAAACACATGAAAAAATGCTCTAAGTCTTTGACTGTCAGAGAAATGCAAATAAAGACAACAATGAGATGCCATCTTACTCCTGTGAGAATGTCATACATCAGAAAAGGTAGCAGCTACAAATGCTGGAAAGATTGTGGGGGTCAAAGGAACCCTCCTACACTACTGGTGGGAATGTACATTAGTCCAACCTCTGTGGAAAACAGTCTGAAGAACTCTCAGAAGGCTAGAAATGGACCTACCCTATGATCCTGCAATTCCTTTCCTGGGGATATATCCTAAAGAATCCAGCACACCCTTCCAAAAAGATGTATGTACACATATGTTCTTAGCAGCACAATTTGTAATAGCCAAAACCTGGAAGCAACCCAGGTGTCTAACAACAGATGAGTGGCTGATCAAGTTGTGATATATATTCAGCTATTAAAAATGGTAACTTCACTGTTTTCAGCCCATCTTGGATGGACCTTGAAAAAATTATGTTAAGTGAAATAAGTCAGAAACAGAAGGATGAATATGGGATGATCTCACTCTCAGGCAGAAGTTGAAAAGCAAGATCAGAAGAGAAAACACAAGTAGAACCTGAACTGGAATTGGCGTATTGCACCAAAGTAAAAGACTCTTGAGTTGGGTGGGTGGGTTGGGGGGCAAATACAGACCCAAAAAGGATGACAGAGGACCTAGTGGGGGTTGTATTGTTATATGGAAAACTGAGAAATGTTATGCATGTATAAACTATTGTATTTACTGTCGAATGTAAAACATTAATTCCCCAATAAAGAAATAAAAAAAAAAAGAAAACTAAAAGAATTCAAGATGGAGCTGGAAAGTGCAAAAAAAAAAAATGGAGACAATGTAGGAATAAGAGGCAAAAAATAGGGAAGCTTCCAATGGAGGGGATGGGATCCAGAACTCTGGGGGTGGGAATTGTACCCCCCTCTTATCCCACAATTTTGTCAATAAATATTATTATTATTTTTTATATTTTACTTATTCCCTTTTGTTGCCCTTGTTGGTTTTTATTGTTGTAGTTATTATTATTGATGTTGTTGTTGGATAGGACAGAGAGAAATGGAGAGAGGAGGGGAACACAGAGAGGGGGAGAGAAAGATAGACACTTGCAGACCTGCTTCACCACCTGTGAAGCGACACCCCTGCAGGTGGGGAGCCAGGGCTCGAACCGGGATCCTTAAGCTGGTCCTTGTGCTTTTGCCACCTGCGCTTAACCCGCTGCGCTACAGCCCGACTCCCTGTCAATAATTATTAAATCACTAATTACAAATAGAATAATAATTTTCTTAAATCTCATAGAGTTATACTGTGTTAGAGAAAGGGACATGCCGTATTCTTCCCAACAGACCATGACTCACTGGTGTTCATATGCCTTCTTACTTTTTTTTTTTAATATTTATTTATTCCCTTTTGTTGCCCTTGTTGTTTTATTGTAGTTATTATTGCTGTTGTTATTGATACCGTCGTTGTTGGATAGGACAGAGAGAAATGGAGAGAGGAGGGTAAGACAGAGAGGGGGAGAGAAAGATAGACACCTGTAGACAGGCTTCACCACTTGTGAAGGTAGGGAGCCGGGGGCTTGTACTGGGATCCTTATACCTATCCTTGCGCTTTGCTCCATGTGCACTTAATCCAGTGCACTACCACCGGACTCCCTCCTTCTTACTTTCTCAAGGTGCTTGCTGGTTTTCATATTCTTCACTTTAGAAAAAAGGTACTTAGACCAAAACCTATGCTAATTGTTTTTATTAAGTGTGAAGTTTTTGAGATAAAGGGTGACCAGTAACTGGCCATCTATACATTAATAAGATCACTGTGGCATATATATATATATATATATATATATATATATATATATATATATATGTTGCTGACAAGGAAAGATTGATGAATGTTGAATGAGCATTGAAATGACAGTCTCTCAAGCATTTTTTAGACAGGTGACACTTTAAAAGTATAATTGATTAGTTTTATAGATTATAAATATATTATTTTTATTTACTTCCACAAATTTTACAATTAATTAGTTGATTGATTTTGGATAGAGGCTGAGAGAAATTGAGACTGAGAGACAGACAGACACCTGCAACAGTGTTCTATCACTTGTGAAGCTTCCCTCCTGTAGGTAAAGAGGGGCCAAAGGGATTGAACCTGGGCCCTTGTGCACTGTACTGTGTACACTCAACCAGATGTGCCACCACCCAGATTTTAGATATTTTAGATAGTTCTCAAATTCAGTTAAGTGACAAAGTTTTGCTTGTTAATTTTTTCTCCCACAGAACTGGATTTATGTAACAGAGAAGAATAAAGCCATTAAAAAAATAGTTTAATGATGGCAAGAAAAGGTGTGTGGAGAGCAGAGTTTTTTTTTGTCCTTAAGACTATTTATTTGTTAATGAGAAAGAGGAGAGAAAGAAAGAACCAGACATTGGTCTGGTACTTGTGCCATTAGGGGTTGAACATGGGACCTCACGTGTGAGAGTCCAGTGCTTTATCCACTATACCACCTCCCAGATCACTGGAGAGTGGAGCTTTCACCATGCAGTGTCTGCCCAGCAGATGCAGCAGCCCCAAGTCTTGCCATGACCTTTGGGAGTTACTGGATGCTCCCCTTGCAATACTTGTGGGTGCACCCACAGACTTGGATACAACTCTGAGATTTTCTTAAAGACTTTGTTATAAGTGTAGGGCAGGGGGTTCGGGCAGTAGCGCAGCAGGTTAAACGCTCAAACGTACATGGCGAGAAGCACAGGGATGGGAGTAAGGATCCCGGTTCCAGGCCCCGGCATCCAACCTGCATGGAAGTCGCCTCACAAGCAGTGAAGCAGGTCTGCAGGTGTCTGTCTTTCCACCTCTCTGTCTTCCCCTCCTCTCTCAATCTCTCTCTGTCCTATCCAGCAACATTGGCAACAATAACAATAAAAACAATGATAACAAGGGTAACAAAAGGGAAAAAATAGCCGACAGGAGCAGTGGATTCGTGAGCCCCAGCAATAACCCTGGAGGTAAAAAAAAAAGTGTAGAGAAGACTCAAAGTGTTATTCTTGTGATGGGCCATTTGAGAGGATATGTGTAAGAACCACAAATCACTTAAATAGCACTGAACTTCATTTCATCACCCCTAAGAGGAGAGCTTGTACTAAATCAGGGTTTCCAGGAGTGACCCGATTTCAAGATTCACCTGGAAGGCTACCTAAAAACGTGTTCTGGATCCCGTTATTTCATAATGATGCCTCAGATGGTTACCTAAGTTTGAGGAAACACTGGCTTTCTTTCCCTCTTTCATTTATTTAATGAGAGAGAGAGTGCACAAGTGCCTAAACACTGCTCAGCCATAGACAGCTGGATTGATCCTATGGTTTCATGTCTGTACGAAATACTAATGTACCCATTGACCCAGCTTCTCTTCTCAAAAGACATCACTTTAGCATCACCCTACTTCTTTTTTAAAAATGCATTAATTTATTTATTTATTTTGGATAGAGACAGAAATTAAGAAGGAAGGGGGAGGGAGGGGTGAGAAAGAAAGAAAGAGAAACACCTGAAGACTTGATTCACCTCTCATGAAGTTTCCCCCATGCAGGTGGGGACGGGGTCTTGAACCAGGGTCTATACATTGTAACATGTGCGTTCTACCAGGTGCACCACTGTCCAGCCTTCATCCTACTTCCTCACCCCCAGCATTTGTCCACAATCCTTCGTCTTTCAGCCCCAAACAAAAGCCATCATGTTACTAATTCCTGCACACCAATTCTCTTTGAGCTGTCCAGATATTTGCCACATATGAGTTAAGGATGTATTTGAATCTCCATCGTGGCTTAGGATGGAAGGGTCACTCTATATAGCTATGTAGATTGGTAACCAATTTGAAAACTCCACTGCAGAGAGTACTATGCAGTGGACTGCTAGGCCCCCGTGGGAGATGTATCTAGAGGTTAGTTCAAGGATGCTTGTCCTTTTCAACGTGTTCATTACTGAGGTGATTTGAGGATAGAGCTGTCAAATTAATCACACTTGCAAATGCCACAAAACTGGAGGGGCGGCCAGCAGAGTGGACATCTGAGTTGAAACTGGAAAGAGATTAAGAGACTGAAATGCCTAACTGAAGCTTACAGAGAGTACTAACAAGAGCTTAGAAACTCACAAAATTGGGGTTGGGAGCTGGCATACCCAGGAGTGCATACATGTCACAGTACGTAAAAACCTGGGTTCAAGCACCTGGTCCCCACCTGCAGGGCCTCTCCAGGGCTGCAGAGGAGGCTCTGTGAAATGTAGCTTAAGATCTCTGAGACCATGGAGTGGGTGGGAGAAAGTGATGGGAGAAAGAAGAGAGGAGGACTGAACACGGGGCTAAGCAGAGGCTTGTGTGAACAGAACCTGATCTGTTTTAATTGGATGTAGACTCCTCATGTGCCACCAGTGAGATGTGTTTCTTCCTCAAATGTGATGATTTTTATCTCAGGTTGGGCTTACAGGCTCAGGGAAGTAAGACTGGGAACTTGGCTCTGATGGACAAACCATAAAGAGACATTATATTTCCATACTGTGTTGATCGCTTAGCCATTAGCATTTTGCCTTTTCATGAACATTTTATTATTACCTCATAAGCATTATATTATTAAATAATTATCATTTGTGGTGTCTAAATACTCTGCTGTGAAATGTCGTGTGACTATTTCTGAATGACATAAACTAGCTGTTCTCTAACTGTTGGAAGACCAGCCAGGTCTGTCATGCATGGTTGCACAGGCTAGGTACTGCACAAGTCCAAGAACACTTGTTTGCTAATCTACTAAGACAAAAAGGCTGTTTCTCATATTTATTATTATTTTCCTTTGTAATACCTGTCATTCAGACCTCTAAGATGGCTTCTTGTGGGGGTCAGGTGGTAGCTCAGTGGGTTAAGCACACATGGTGAGAAGTGCAAGGACCCCCCACAAGGATCCTGGTTTGAGCCTCCGGCTCCCCACCTGTAGGGGAGGGTCACTCCACAGGTGTTGAAGCAGGTCTGCAGGTGTCTATCTGTCTCTCCCCGTCTCTGTCTTTCCCTCCTCTCTCCATTTCTCTCGGTCATATCCAATAACAATGACATCAATAACAACAATAATAACCACAACAATGATAAAACTATATATGGGCAACACAAGGGAAAAAAATAGCCTCCAGGAGCACTGGATTCGTGGTGCAGGCACTGAGCCCCAGCAATAACCCTGGAGGCAAAAAAAATTGCAATTAAAATAACACTGGCTTATGATACTATATAGGTTTTAAGTACACAGTATTGTAAACCAACATCTGTATATATCACATTGAGTTCATCACCAAAAGTCTAGTTTCCATCCTTCACCATACAACTGATCCTTTAAGAATATTTCATTTATTTTTTAATAGAGACAGAGAGAAATTGAGAGGGATGGGGAAGAGAGGGGGTGGGGAAGAGAGATAACCTATATCCCTGCTTCACTGTTTGTGAAGCTTCCCACCCTGTAGGTGGGCATTTGGGGCTTAAACCCTGGTCCTTGCTCAGTGTAACATGTGCATGATACAGGTTCACCATTGTCCTACTCCACAATTGACCCTTTTACTCAATGTAACCACCTTTTTCTTCTAGAAATTTTTTTTTGATATTGTTGTTACAGAGAGTGGGAGTCAGACCATACGTAGTGCAGCAGGTTAAGTGCACGTGGCGCAAAGCGTAAGGACCGGCAAAAGGATCCCGGTTCGAGCCCTCAGCTCCACAACTTCAGGGGAGTCGCTTCACAAGCGGTGAAGCAGGTCTACAGGTGTCTATCTTTCCCTTCCTTCTCTGTCTTCCCCTCCTCTCTCCATTTCTCTCTGTCCTATCTAACAACGACGACATCAATAACAACAATGAAAAACAACAAGGGCAACAAAAGGGAAAATAAATTTAAAAAAAAAAAAGGACACAGAGAAATGGAGAGAGGTGAGGAAGACAGAGAGGGGGAGAGAAAGACACCTGCAGACCTGCTTCATCGCCTGTGAAGTGACTCCCCTGAAGGTGGGGAGCCAGAGGCTTGAACCAGTATCCTTACGCTGGTCCTTGCCTTTGTGGTGCGCTTAACCTGCTGCGCTACCGCCAGACTCCTTTCTTTTTTTGCCAGAGCACTGCTCAGCTCTGGCATATGGTGGTGTGGGTGATTGAACCTGGGACTCTGGAGCCTCAGGCATGAGAGTCTGTTTGCATAATCATTATGTTATCTACCCTCTGCCCATATAGTTATTTTTTTAAATTTTTTAAAATATTTATTTTATTTATTTATTCCCTTTTGTTGCCCTTGTTGTTTTATTGTTGTAGTTATTATTGTTGTTGTCGTTGTTGGATAGGACAGAGAGAAATGGAGAGAGGGAAGGGAAGACAGAGAGGAGGAGAGAAAGACACCTGCAGACCTGCTTCACCACCTGTGAAGCGACTCCCCTGTAGGTGGGGAGCCGGGGTTCGAACCGGGATCCTTATGCCGGTCCTTGTGCTTTGCGCCACCTGCGCTTAGCCCGCTGCACTACAGCCCGACTCCCCCCATATAGTTATTTTAAATAATATATAATTTAAATATTTGCTTATCAGTTTTGTTTCTTCCACATTTTGATGAAATCATATAGTGCTTGTCTATTGACTTATTCCATCTGACTTGTTTCACTTAGTGTAATATGCTCTAGTTCTGTCTACGCAATCACAAATATTAGGGTTTCATATGGATTGATTACTGAATTTACTTGTATTATTTATTTATTTATGTATTTATTTATTTACAAGAGCACTGCTCAGCTCTAACTTCTGTTGGCATTGGGGAGTGAACACGAGAACTTTGGAGTCTCAGGCATGGAAGTCTTTTTGCATAACTATTATCCTATCTTTGGGATCTCAAAGGTTTGAGACCAGGTCTTCAAAACAGCAATATTTCTTTCTCAACCAAGTTAATTATTGTTTTCCTACTTTTTGGTCCTCATTTGTTTACGTATCAGTCCACTGAGAATCTGAAAAAAACATCACTCTGTAATATTTGTAGTACATTTGAGTTTTTGTGTTTTGATAAATTAGATGCTATGAAATGATTTTCTTTCATAGACATGTGTGTCTGAGTTTTGTTTCAATTAAGGGCATTTTTTATCCATCCAGGAAATACACATAAGAACAAAATGGTAATGGGATAATCACTAGATCTCAAGGAAGCAGAAGTGAAATGTAGGTGGTAGGGACGAGACTGGATACTGAGGTATGGATAGGTAATACTAGAGGTCCAAGATGGAAGAGAAAAGACCATACCCACCACCATTCTGGATTCTCCAAAGAGGATGGGAGAAGAGCAAGTATCAAAGGCATGGGGGAGGAGGGCACCCATACATAGCACAGGAGGACAAATGTTTTTTCTGGATACTTCTACCTTGTGTTGTTTTCATTCCTGAGAAGAAGCTAGTAGGTGCTCAGATCATCTTAGGGTCTTTACTGGTGGGATCCTGCGGTGCACTCAGCTGAGGGCCTGGTTCATGGTGGAAGAAGCAGAAGCTCTAAGGCCAGTGCCAAACAGCCTGGAACACTGCATTCACTTGGACACATCTGACTAGCTGGGATATTTATTCCGTCTTAGAAATAATTTTCAGATGATTCCTGGTCTATTGGCTTCCTCATCCCTCCCCCCTCCTCTTTCCCCTTCTCACATCCCTCCTCCTCCTCTCCTTCTCTTTTTAATATTATTTAGCCTAGGTGAGGTGAGTAAGAGGCTGTTTTTAGCCCCTGTTGGAATATAATTGGCATATGAAGGGACACAGAGACTTTTATCACTGCCACAGGCATAACTCAGGCCCTTTCATTCTCAATCAGGTCACCAGTAATGAGATCCTGGAACCTTTCCCCAGGGTTGGCCCCTGATGTTCAAATCAAGCTCACTGCAATTTGGGCTCATCAGATGGAACATATGAAGAAGGGAGGTGACAGCCAAAATCCAACTCAAATTCTGAAATGGTTGGATGAAGGCTGCCTTCAAGCAAGGTGAGAGGAAGCAGTGTAAGGTTACCATGATACATAATTGTGTGTTACATGGCCTGGCTATGGTTATTTTCATACATGAATTTTCCAGGAGCTCATTTAAAAATATTTAAGGAACAGAATTCTTTCATCACTCATCGTTCATTCATATACGCAGATGTACACTTTTGCTAGTATGTTAAGTTCTCCCACTCCATCTTTCACCACATTTGAATGACAAACATTCAGACTTTGAAGGGCCCATCTATTTATTTCTTTTCCCTATGAGCACAGCAGAACAGCTGGATTCTTTGGGGGGAAGCTGCCACAGCAGGTCAGAATTATACTGTGAAAAATTCACAATATTAACCTCCACCTTTCTTGCTGGTTTTTATATATCTCTGCTTAAGCTGATCTCTTAGAATTTGCAACAACTCCTCTGATCTGTTCCACTCTGACCAAACCTCTAATGCTATCTCCTCATGATATCACCCCATGGCACATCATGCTGTTTATAAACATACAACTTGGCTTATTTTCCGGGATGCAGAACCCATCATACAGGAATTACATTGACTTCTGCTAACCCACACCAACCTACACACATCAAGATTCAGCCTCCCTCTGACACAGTAAAAGAAGTTGGTGTCTCCTACATGAAAGCCTCCAGGGGAACCTGTCTTCTTTTTTTTTTTTTCAAATTCATCTCAAAATCTTTAATATTATCTTTGTATGTATGCATAAATTAGTATTACAGATTATTGGATATAATTTTGATATGACAGAGCAATGCAAGGGAATTTATCCATAGCATTCATTTCATATTATCTTCATTAAGCTTATTTTTATTCTTTTTTTTTTAATTTATAAAAAGGAAACACTGACAAAAACATAGGATAAGAGGGGTACAACTTCACACAATTCCCACCACTAGAACTCCATAACTCATCCCCTCCCCTGATAGCTTTCCTATTCTTTATCCCTCTGGGAGTATGGACCCAGGGTCATTGTGGTATGCAGAAGGT
The DNA here is from genome assembly GCF_950295315.1 of Erinaceus europaeus. Classification (NCBI taxonomy): domain Eukaryota; kingdom Metazoa; phylum Chordata; class Mammalia; order Eulipotyphla; family Erinaceidae; genus Erinaceus; species Erinaceus europaeus. The sequence continues at coordinate 16,720,436 of NC_080180.1, forward strand.
GGAAGGTCTGGCTTCTGTAATTGCTTCCCCGCTGAACATGGGTGTTGACAGGGCGATCCATACTCCCAGCCTGCCTCTCTCTTTCCATAGCGGGGCAGGGTTCTGTGGAATTGAAACTCCAGGATACATTGGTGGGGTTGTCTGTCTAGAGAAGTCTCATTGGATCATGCTAGCATCTGGAAACTTGTGGCTGAAAAGAGAGTTCACAAACAAATTGTTGACTAATCATAAGCCTAAAGGCCGGAATAGTGCAGATGAAGAGTTGGAGGGGGGTGTCTCCATTTTGTAGATAGCTAGTAGGCATTTGTTTGTATTATCAAAGATGTCCTTGAAGCTTAGGTGGGAAAGTATTCCACCAATGTTTTCCTCTAAGTGTTTGATAGTTTCTGGTCTAACATCTAGGTCCTTGATCCATTTGGAGTTGATTTTTGTTTCTGTTGAGATAAAGTGGTTCAGTTTCATTCTTCTGCATGTTTCAGCCCAGTTTTTCCAGTACCATTTATTGAAGAAAGTTTCCTTTCTCCATTTAATACTTTGGGCCCCTTATCAAAGATGAGATGTCCATAGGTACGGGGGTTTAGTTCTGGGCTTTCAATTCTGGGAACCAGCACTTTCAGGAGTCTTCAACAATGATTCATTTACCTTCCTAGGTGATTAACTGATTCACTTGGTTTTCATTCATTATTGTAGGAAACGATGCCAACATTTAACCATTATGCAAGTCAGAAACCTGGGAGTCATCTTTGACACTTAATTTTCTTCACCTTTAATGTTTTTGCTTGTTTGTTTCTTTTGTCTCCAGGGTTATTGCTGGGGCTGGGCGCCTGCACTAGGAATCCACTGCTCCTGGTGGCCATTTTTTCCATTTTGTTGTTGTTGTTGTCGTTATTGTATTGTTGTTAGATAGGACAGAAAGAAATCAAGAGAGACGGGAAAACAGAGAGGGGAGAGAAAGATAGACACCTGCAGACCTGCTTTACCTCCTGTGAAGCGACTCCCCTACAGGTGGGGGGCCGGGTCCTCGAACTTGTGCTGGTCCTTGTGCTTCCACGCCATGTGCGCTTAACCTGCTGCACTAGCCCCCTTAAGCTTCTCTCTAAAAGAGTCTTTTTCTAAAATTTTACATTATCTTTTAAGATTTTCACCTTTATTGGGGGAGGGATTAATGGTTTACAGTTGACAGTAAAATATAGCAGTTAGTACATGTGTAGCATTCCTCATTTTTTGATAACATGCTACCACCCCCCCACCACCACCACCTAGGTCCTCCTCAGCCATCATGTTCCAGGACCTGAACACCCCTGCTTCATAGTCCTTTACTTTGGTGCAATACATCAGACCTTTAATGTTCACTCCTGATCACATTTTGTCAATTTTCACCTGCTACGTATTACATATTTTTTAACCTCTCCCCCAGTTCCTATCCCCACCACCACTTCTGTGGTCTAAACTTGCATTTCTTCTTCCTGGGACTATGGCAAAGCTTGTAAATGGTTATGCCAAAGCTATGTGGTTACCTTTCATTCGTGTCCTGCACTGTGTGATCTGTTCAAAACATCACTCAAGTCACGTCACCACTCCAACCCCACCCTAGTTCTCCTGCTTTAAATCTTTCTTAAATTGCTCCTCAAGATTTTGGAAAAAGCACATACACCAGGTTTTAATGTGGGAAGGAAGGCCCACATTTCATTATTCTGCTCCTGGCTTCCTGTGCTCCAGCCACCCTGGCCACATTCTCCCTCTCACTGCACGTGCTGTGCCTCAGTCCCAACTGAACGTTAGTCCCTCTGCACCTGCTAAGCACATACTCACTCTTCATTGCCAGCTTAAGTGACATTTTTCCAGAAACACACCATAGACAAGATCAATTCTCTACCATAGGTTTCACAGCATCATGCGCCATCCCCCTAGACATCTTTAACAAAGATTGATTTCATACAAGGTAGTTTCATAGAAAGGAAGGAGTTGAAAAGGAAAAAGAGATAGAAAGGAAGGGAGAGTGGTCCAGGAGGTGGTGCAGTGGATAAAGCACTGGACTCTCAAGCAGGAGGTCCCAAGTTCAATCGCTGGCAGCACATGGACCAGAGTGATGTCTAGCTCTCTCTCTCTCTCTGTCTCTGTCTCTCTCTCTCTCCTATCTTTCTCATTAACAAATAAATAAAATCTTTAAAAAAAAAAAGGGAGAGACAGAGAAACCAGAGAAGTCAAACAATGCTCCAGTACATATGGTGTCCTGATCCGAGCAGGAGCCGCAGGTAGGCAAGTCCTGCACTCTACCACTTGTGACATTGCCCCAGCTACCTTTATACAACTTTTGACTGACTGCTGTCATTTCTATGTATTGGTGATATTTCTGAATTAATTTCCCCACCTCCCTCCCTATCCTGCAAACTCATGAAGGTAGGTTCTATCCTTGTACTCGACATATCTCTAGCACAAGCTGAAACAGATAGTAGAGGCTCCATGAATCTTTACGGAATGACTGTTTATTTTATTTTATTTTACTTATTTATTTTTATTATTGGATAGAGACAGAGAGAAATTGAGAGGGGAGAGGGAAATAGAAAGAAAGAGAGACAAAGAGATATCTGCAGCCCTGCTTCACCACTTGTGAAGCTTTCTCCTTGCAGGTGGGGACCAGGGACTGGAACCTGCATCCTTGGGCACTGTAAGGTGTGTGCTTAACCAAGTGCACCACTGCCTGTTCCCTCCCACCTTCCCCATGATTGTCAACTGAATAGGTAATATTGCTCAGATAAGAAAATTCTAAATAAAAAACACAGCATTAAAAGGCCTGCAAGTCAGAAATTGAAGACATGCCTTAATCTTGTTTATTTTGCTAGATGTAATTGATTTTTCAATTTTGTAGCCAATAATTACTATTGTTGAAAAAGAAATATTTCAGAATGGAATTATATAAGACCAGCTTATAGAATCTTTTTTAAAGACTCATGTCATAAAAGAAAGAGGGATATGTTGGCATATGCAGTGCTGGGAATTGAACTGGGAGCCTCAGGCATACAAGTCTTGAGCTAAGCTATTTCCTCAGTCATAGCTCATAGACCTTAAAATAAATATTTAAAAATAAATAGTATGTTCTGGGCACCGTTTTAAATGTTCTGGTAGAACTGGCATTTAAACTGTAGCATCAGAATAATCTGAACCTTGTTAGAATACCAACATCTGCTTCAGAATTTAATTTACTAGGTCTTGGGTGTCACATAAGAATTGATATTTCTTCCAGAGAGAGAGAGCATAGTGGTCATGCAAAAGCCTTTTATGCCCAAGGTCCCAGGTTCAATTCCTAGCACTACCATATTCCTGGGCTGAGCAGTGCTCTGGTTAAAAAAAAAGTTTACAGTTCCAAAGTAATGCTGGTGCTGTTAGCTCAGAAATCATAATTTGAGACCCCCTGCTTTAAAGTTTATTTAATATTCTAATACATGCTTGTGATATGGTCACTCTCTTTGAGAAATTTTAATTTTTCTCAGATAGGAAAATTTTAAATAAAAAATACAGCATTAAAAGGTCTGCACGTTAGAAATTGAAGACATGCCTTAATCTTGTTTAATTTGATAGGTGTAATTGATTGCTTTTTCAATTTTGTAGCCAATAATTGCTATTGTTGAAAAAGAAATACTATTTCAGAATGCAATTACATAAGACCAGCTTATAGGATCTTTTTAAAAGACTCATGTCATAAGAGAAAGAGGGAGATAAGTCGGCATATGCGGTGCTGGGAATTGAACTGGGAGCCTCAGGCATGCAAGTCTTGAGCTAAGCTGTTTCCCCAGTCATAGCTCATAGACCTTAAATGGGCTTAAAGTACATTTTAGAAGAACTGAGAGGTTAAATTCTCAAGGCAGGATAAAGACATATGAAATACGAAAGAGAGACAAAGCTAATTTAACTGGAATCCAGGATTCATATAAAGGAAGAACAAAGTTGGGCAGGGAGCAAAGCAAAGACGTCTCTGAACAGTCAGAATAGTCAACCATAAGAAAAAGTGGGCTAGTGACTTTTTGTGTGTGGGCAAATTCTGTCTACATTGAAATGTTTTGTTGTTTGTTTCTTATTCATCCCTTCTTCATTTACAGAGGACCAATAACCCTACAAAAAAAAAAAAAAACAAAGGTGCCTCCTTCAAGGTAGCATGCTTCACCTACTAATATGCCTTCCATTTTTTTCACTTCAACCACTAGTACTATGTTGGCAGAACTAAAAGAGTAAGTCCAAGAGTGTCAAAAATTTTATAACACTTGATTTTGGAGTGAAAAAAGCAGGTCCCGGTACGCGTTATTAGAGCCCATTAAGATTCTGCTTTTCTATTAAAGGTGCTAAAAGCACCACTACTGTCTGTATAGATTATACAGCTGTTGTTACATCAAGTCATTTCCAGAGAGAAATTGCAAAAGGTGCACCACTCAGGACATAAGGACTAAAGTCATACAGAAATCCTGCGTTTTGAAAAGTGATGAATGTTCACTCCTTCTCACACCAGGTGATAGAGTGTTGAACCTGAAACAGCTGAGTTGTCACCAGTATCTTTTAACCACCAGAAAACACACAGAAACACTTATACTTACATACTGGGGGAAATTTGGGGGTTCAGTGTATATGACTTGATGAACACAATAGTTTTTTCAGTATAATGTAATAGTATAAAATTTGGATTACCTCCTTTGAGTAATAGTCTATGACTACAAAATTGAAGTCTATAGAACTACATTTGGGGGAGTCGGGCTGTAGCTCAGCGGGTTAAGCGCAGGTGGCGCAAAGCACAAGGACCGGCATAAGGATCCCGGTTCGAACCCGGCTCCCCACCTGCAGGGGAGTCGCTTCACAAGTGGTGAAGCAGGTCTGCAGGTGTCTATCTTTCTCTCCCCCTCTCTGTCTTCCCCTCCTCTCTCTGTTTCTCTCTGTCCTATCCAACAATGACGACAACAACAATAATAACTACAACAATAAAAACAACAAGGGCAACAAAAGGAAATAAATAAAATAAAAAATATTTAAAAAAAGAACTACATTTAATAAGGCTGGGATTCCTTTCATGTAACTAGATATTTTTAGTCGTATTTTATAGCCCACATTCAAGCTAGTTTACCCAGTAAATACCATGATGCAAAAGTTGCCAATTGCTTTATATTTATTCCAGTCAGCGAGGTAAGAAAAAAAAAATACCTTTCCCTTGAAAGACTATGAAAATTCTATTGTCCATTCACAAGTGTGAAAGCAATATTTAAGGAAAAAGACTGTCATCCCACACATCTGCCCAGCAGGGTAACAGTTTATCCAATGTGTAAATGTTCCCCCAGTGACTGACAATACTGTTCCAATTTAAAAAGCAGTGACCATACACCCTCAAGCTAGTATTTCACCAGTTCCCTGCTCCTTTCTTCCTCTTCCCTAAACTGATTAGCAGTTACTTTTTCCTTTGATAACAGAAAGCAGAGATAGGGGATGTTTTTCTTCCTCTGATTAAGGATAGTTTTCTATTTGTTGCTTGGTGAAATTTACGTGGCATAAATTTAATCAAAATTCACTAGTATTAAAAAAAAAGTTGCAATATGGAAATGCCACCAAAAGCTTCATTTACTTCAAGTTGCACAGAAAACTCCTGGTGTTTTATTACTTTGTCACTTAGTTCTATTATGTCTCTACCATGTCATTCTATCATGTCCAAGATCACAACTTCCTTGCACTCTGGGGCAGTATAACACACTTCCTTTGTGACCTTGGGAACCTGTGTCTATGCCCAAGCACAGCCAATGTTCGTGGATGGATTCATAGACTTAAGGAAAGGCACCTTTTCCAAAGCTAACCTTGCCAGACAAAGCAAGGACTACAAAAGCTGAATAAGGGCAAGAGATTGGCATACTTTAATGATGACTTTTTAGTCATTACCAGGCCACCCCATCACCTGGGGCCCTAGTCAGGGAATCCTGGGATTCCCACACAGACATGGTGGGCTTAGACCTCTAGTGGATCCCTCTCACCACTGTCAGTGGTCATCTCCATCAGGAACAACATTATGGACCCCTTTGTGGGCCCCCATAGGACTTTTCCCTCAACGTGGATCAACAATGGAAGAGAATGTTCCATTCTCCGAAGGAAGGTTAGACAATATACTCTCCCTATCATCGAAGATGATGGGTCCTGAAATTAATGCAGCCTGGAATGTTCCTACCCATGACCACAGAATGTGAGCTCAGACCTACAGGGATGCAACTCCTGTGCTGACTATGGGCCCCAGATCAAATTGACAGGGTTTACAGTTAACAATACTTACACACTTTTCCCATATTTGGGAGCTATCTCTTCCCTGATCCATCTTTCTAGTCCTTTTTCCAACTATGACACCATCTCCCCAGAGAATAACTTAGGTCACCTGCATGTTAGATGTCAGGCTCAGGCAAAAACTAGTAAAGGCCCCTTGGAAGATACCTTCTTCTTCTTCTAGCATTTGCCCTTCTTCCATAGCCAGTCAACAGCATCAGGTTGAGCCTGATGTAAAGTTTCGAGACCTCCTTTGAATCTGGAGAGGTGGCAGTCGTTGACTATGTGGGTCATAGTCTGTCTGGAGCCGCAGGGGCAGTTCGGGTCATCTCTGGCTCCCCAGCGATGGAACATAGCAGCACACCGGCCATGGCCTGTTCGATAGCGATTGAGGAGGGCCCAATCATAACGTGCTAGGTCAAAGCCGGGTTGACGCTTGCAGGGGTCTGTGATGAGGTGTTTGTTCTTTACCTCAGCTGACTGCCAGCTCTGTTTCCAAGAGACTGGAACAGAGAAGTTCAGTGTAGGCGTAGGGGACCAGATTGGGTGACCAGACGTCAAGCATTGGACAGGGTGGGCGAAGATATCCGTGTGTATTGGCAGGTCCGGTCGAGCATAGACGTGGGAAATGAACTTAGATGATGCCGCATCCCGACGAATATCTGGCGGGGCGATGTTGCTAAGAACTGGCAGCCATGGAACCGGGGTGGAACGGATGGTTCCAGAAATGATCCTCATGGAGGAATATAATTTGGAATCGACCAAGTGGACATGGGGGCTACGGAACCATACTGGGGCACAGTATTCTGCAGTGGAATAGCATAATGCCAGAGATGATGATCGTAGTGTGAAAGCGCTCACGCCCCATGAGGAGCTGGCCAGTCTTGCAATGATGTTATTCCTCGTGCCCACCTTTGCTGCAGTTTTTATGAGATGTTCGTGAAATGACAGAGTGCGATCGAGAGTAACGCCAAGATAGACTGGCTGGGCTTCATGCTGGATTCTCGTATCGCCAAGCTGCACATTAAGCTCACAGGAGGCCGAGGCATGGTATAGATGGAAAACAGGTGATACCGTTTTTGCAGTGCTAGGGATTAGTCGCCATTTTTTACAGTAATCAGATATCAGAGACATGTCTTTCGTGAGTGTTTCCTCGAGGATGTCGAACTTGGATGCTTGAGTTGCACAGCAGATGTCATCAGCGTAGATGAACTTCCTTGAAGAAGTTTCTGGGAGGTCGTTGATGTAAATATTAAATAGCGTAGGAGCCAGAACAGAGCCCTGGGGGAGGCCACTTGAGACAAGTCTCCATCTGCTAGACTTGTCACCCAGATGCACCCGGAATCTTCTGTTTTGGAGAAGAAACGATATAGTGTTGGCCACCCATGGAGGCAGGCATCTTGAGATCTTGACTAGGAGACCACGGTGCCAGACCGTGTCATAGGCTGCTGTGAGATCAACAAAGACAGCACCCGTCTTTAAATTCTTCTGGAATCCATTTTCAATGTAAGTTGAGAGGGCCAGGGTTTGTTCGCAGATAGATCTTCCTGGGCGGAAACCAGCCTGGGCGGGTGATAGGAATTTCTCTGTAAGATGAGAAATACGTGACAGAAGCAGCCTCTCAAAGAGTTTGTAACACATGGAGAGGAGAGACATTGGTCTATAGCTGGCGGCCAGTGTTGGGTCTTTCTTTGGTTTCAAAACCGCTATAATCTTCGCACGACGCCAAACTTTGGGCATAGACTCAGATTCCAAGATGTGGGACAGGAATGAAGCGAGCCACTTCTTTACCGCAGGACCCAGGTTAAGAATGAGTTCTGGGGTGATGTTATCATAGCCAGCAGCTGTTCCCGGTTTAACCCTCTTCAAAGCGTCTTCCAGTTCAGAAAGTGTAAAGGGAGAGATTTTTGGAGATGGACAAGATAACCGGAAGTGGGATGACCATTCATGGGAAATTTCTCTTTTCCAGACTGGATCGATTTTAGCACGTCCAACATGAGTTAGGTGACTGACCACTGAGTTTGGAGATACGGGAGGATGGGAGACAGGAGGGGGTTGGCTACCGGCACCCAGTCTGTGAAGAAGCTTCCAGGCCTTCCTACTTGAGTGGGTGAAGTTCAGACTTTCCGTGAGTTGTTGCCAGCGGGCTTGGCGTGCCGCATCCAGGGAGGCAATGAGATGGTCAGCCACATCTGGGTCGCCTGACTCATCAAACTGCTTTAGTAGTTGCTCACATTCAGCATCAAGACAAGGCGTATAGTTAGCACGTCTCCCACGAGGAATGGCTTGGGAAGCTGCTTTGAAGATGGCTTGGTGGAAGCGCCTGTAGGAATCTTCAGAGGGGATAGAGTTAATTGGAATTGCAGGAATAGATTTGTTGGTAAGATCACTGAACAGACGCCAGTTTGCTTTCCGAAAGTTCCATCTTAGTTTCTCTGAGCACAGAAATCAGTGGGAGCTGGAGACCAATGTGGATGATAGCTGGGCGGTGATGACTGTGCAGGAAGATCTTGAGAACTTGTCTAAAATAGACCTACTAGATTTTTCCAAAATGGAGACCCCAAATCTTCATCTGCAATATTCTTGTCTTTAGGTTCATATGTAATCAACAATTTGTTCTGCTTTATATCTTAACTTTTTTCAGCCACCAGGTCCCAGATGCTATCATGATGGCAACCTGATTTCCCTGGGCATATGACTCCACCATGTGTCCTAGAGCCCCACCTCCCAGATCTCTACCCCACGAGGGAAAGAGAGAGACAGGATGGGAGTATAGATTGACCTGTCAATGCCCATCTTCAGTGGGGAAGCAATTACAGAAACCAGACCTCCCACCTTCTGCACCAAATAATGATCCTGGGTCCATACTCCTAGAGGAATAAGAATAGGGAAGCTGAGAGTCAGGCCAGCGGGTTAAGCGATTGTGGCGGAAACGCAAGGACTGGCGTAAGGATCCTGGTTTGAGCCTCCAGCTCCCCACCTGCAGGGGAGTCATTTCACAGGCAGTGAAGCAGGTGTCTTTCTCTCTCCCTCTCTGTCTTCCCTTCCTCTCTCCATTTCTCTCTGTCCTAACAATTACTACATCATCAGCAACAACAATAATAACTACAACAATAAAACAAGGGCAACAAAAGGGAGTAAATAAATACATATTTTAAAAAAAGAATAGGAAAGCTATCAAAGGAGAGGACTGGATACAGAGTTTTGATGGTGGGAATTGTGTGGGATTATACTCTTCTCATCCTATGGTCATGTCAATATTGCTTGTCAATAAGTACAAATTAAGAAAGGGACTTTTATATCTCAGGACATTTGCTTATTTCTTTTCTTTAAAGATATTTTATTTCATTTTAATGAGAGAGAGACAGAGAGAGATGGAGAGAGAGAGAGAGAGAGAAAGAGAGAGAGAGAGATTGATTGACCAGAGCACTGCTCAGCTCTGGTTTATGGTTGGGCTGGGAATGATCCTGGAACCAGAGCCTCAGGCATGAAAGTCTTTTGCATAACCATCATGCTGTCTCCCCAGCCCCAACATTTGCTTATTTCTAAGAAATCAGATCATAAATAAAACCACAATACTGAGTTACTAGATAGTGACTCTATTGTTTTGGTGAATGAGATCCTGTGACAGATGTACATAATAAATAGACTCATAACAGGAAAAAAAAAGGTACAATTATTTTTCATTTTAAAAAGGGTGATGTTGGGGACTAGGTGGTGGTGCACTGGTTAAGTGCACATATTACTAAGTGCAAGGACCCATGCAAGGATCTGGATTTGATCCCTGGATCCCCACCTGCAGGGGGGACACTTCACAATTAGTGAAACAGGACTGCAGGTTCTTTCTCTCTTCTTATTTATCTCCCCCTTCCTCTCTCAATTTCTCTCTGTCTTATCCAATAAAATGGGGACAAAAATGATCCCCAGGAGCAGTGGCTTTGTAGTGTAGGTATGAGCCCCAGTGATAACCTTGGAGGCAAATAAAGAAAGAAACAAAAATAAAGCCAAAACCAGTATGGCCTGTATGTTAGGATCAACATAAGGATAACCTAGGAATATGCCATGACTCATGAAAAAAAAAATGAATTGGTTTACTTTGAGTTAGACCAAAGGCAAGATAATTCAATGGGACCAACGTATGAACTGAAAGAATCCTCAACAATTCATATGGTGAAACCTCACGATCTAGCTTGACAGTATTTAGATATGACGCTTCTAAGGAAGAAACAAAGCTAAATGAGGTCATGAGGATGGGGGCCTGATCAGACAGGACTGGCGTCCACATCAGATTCTCGAGGGAAAGCTGGGTCTCCACCTCCCAGTCCTAGGAGGTGTCGGGTGAGGACATCTGCAAACCCAGAAGAAAGCCAGCACCCGAAATCTGTTCAGTTCACAATCATGGATCACAACTGAGAAAACAAAGTTTTTCTTTTAAATTATTTATTTGTTTATTATTGGATAAAAGCAGAGAGAAATTAAGAGGGTGACAGACTGGAAAAAAGACAGAGAGCTATCTGTAGCACTGCTTCACCATTTGTGAAGCTTTCCTCTAGCAGGAGGTGGGGACCAGGGTCTTGAACCCAACACGGGTCCTCGCACACTGTAAAGTGTGCACTTAAGCAGATGTGCTACCACCTGGCCCTCCAGAAAACTAAGTTTTGTTGTCAAAGCATACCAAGCCTGGTGTCTTGCTATGGCAACTCCAGCAGAGTGAAAAGGCTATGTGTGGTCTACATTCACTTTCCTGTCTTGGCTCCCGGTTCCTATTAAACAGCCATACCAGTGACCACCTGAATGGGTGAGGGTGGCTTTTTATTATTCTTGCTGTATAGGTGCCAAAAAGCCACCTCCTGAGACATGGAAGCACTGCAAGCTAGGAGAGTAAGGGGCTGAACAAGTATCACTTCGTATTCCTTTTTTTTTTTTCTCTCTCTCGTGGAATTGGGGCCTCTCACATGCTTAATTTGACTTCTTTATGTCATTTTTTTTTCATTCTAATAGAGACAGATGGAGACACCATATATGACAGAAACTTCCTCTGTTAACACAGAACCTCCCAAGTAGTGTCAGAACTCTAACCTGGGGCAGAAGCATGGCAATGCAGACACCCTAGCAGGTGAGCTATCTACCTCTCTGGCCTTGACAACAATCCTTATTTATTTATTTATTTATTTATTTATTTTTTGGGTAGTCAGTTGGTATTGGACACTCTTGGCAGGTTCTGGGATCAATGTGGCAGGCAGACAAAACTCGAGTCTTCATGAGACTTGGCATTTCAGCTGAGTGCCTACTGCCGTCAAAGAGAGCATAAACACCCACATACATGCAATCTGAACGGCGTTGGGTGGTGATGGTGCACTGGAGAAGGCCGCTGCCAAGAGGGAGGTTACACAGCTGTAGACCGGGGTGAGGTGGGGGGGGGAGACCACAGCCCCAAAGTGCCCTGAGGGCCGGCTTCAGCCTGGGTGGCGCACACCGCAGACAGCGCGCTATGCACGTGAGCTGCTTTCCCGCCCCGCCCGCGCTCACGACCCTGTGGGTCACCAAACAGGGCGGCGGCTCAGCAAAGACGCAGCTCCGGGTCACCTACATGAAAACCGCCGCCGGCTCCACTCGCAGACTCACAAACTGAACCTACCAAGCCAGACCAAATGACCCCCAAGGCCTTAAAGCCGCCTCGCATGCGGGGGAGCAGTAGTGCCGGGGGGCGCACGCAGCCGGGCCGGAGCCGGGACCCCGAGTCCTGTCGCCGCTCCCGGAAAAAGCGACACCCAACATTTGCTCTTTGACTTTTTGTCAAAGTGGGAAACCCACTTCGGATTTCTCTGGGTCAGTCAACACAGGTACTAGTGTATACTCTTTTGTGAGTCCCTCCGGACTTTTTTTTTTTCTAACTTTCCACTTTTTTTTTTTTTGCCTCCAGGGTTATTGCTGGGGCTTGGTGCCCACACTACAAATCCATTGCTCTTGGACGCTATTTTTTTTTTCCTTTTTGTTGCCCTTGTTTATTGTTATTGTTGTTGCTGTCTTCGTTGTTGAATAGGACAGAGAGAAATCGAGAGAGGAGGGGAAGACAGAGGGGGAAAGAAACAGACACCTGCAGACCTGCCTCATCGCTTGTGAGGCTACCACCCCCACCCTCCCGCAGGTGGGCAGCCGGGGGCTGGAGCTGGGATTCTTACACCAGTCCTTGCGCTTTGCACCATGTGTGCTTAGCCCGCTGAGCTACCGTCCGCCCCTCCCCCTTTTAAAGCAGAGCAGTGAGTAGTTTCACTGCAAATAATAATAATGATGGTAATAAACCAGAGCAGTGCTCAACTCTGACTTGTAGTGTTGCATAGCTTTCAAAAAGCTGGAGGAGGGTCAGAGGTGGGGGGAACATGTGCGCTTGGCTAACTGCACAGAAAAAGACATTGAGGATGATAATGAGAAGTGGGAAGCTTAATGAACAAAGCTCTGAAGCAATGGCCTAAGAAATGGACTGCAGAGTTCCCAGGGTCGGTGGGTGATGCATCCGGTTGAGCGCATGTATTAGGATGCACGAGGACACAGGTTCAAACCCCTGGTCCCGACCCGCAGGGGGAAAGGTTTGCAAAAACAGTGAAGTAGTGCTGCAGCTCTCTCGCAATCTCTCTCTCTCTTTCTTTCTCTCTCGCTCTCTCTCTGTTTTCCCTCACAATTTCTCTGTCTCTATTTCATAAATGAATAAAATATTTAAAAAATTAAAAAAGGACATGGACAGTTTAGGATCCTGGACCTGGTGGCAAAATTGCTAGCCAGCTGGAAGGGCCCCTTTAAGGTTCTGATAGTGAATTTTAGCAGAGACCAGTCAGCCTCCAGGCACAATCAGCTAAGCAGGTGCACATGGGATTAGGCAGGGAGCTGGAGCTTTGCCAAGGAAGGAAGACAAAGTGAGGGAGGGTCTGGCGAGTGAGGGGTCCCACCACGGGAGCAATTATCATGATGAACGACGAAAGCCGAGCTGTTACAGGAGAAGAGTGATGACGTGAGGTGGGTGAAGGACCTGGAAGGGGTGTCAAGAGCAACAGATTGCGTTCACTGGAGCTGCTGCAAAGGATTGTGGGAATCAGGGGGCCCTAGAAAGTAAGTTGGCTGCAAGGTGATGGAGGCAGCTAGTGAAGGTCTTCATGTAGACCTGTGGCCCATTATATCCTGACCTGAAGACCGACTGTCAGGCCTTTGACTAACTAACTGGTTAAATCCATTCGCTAATGTAACTTTTAAAGTCTGAAAGTGTCCTTTGGTTGTGAGGTCTAATTGTGACTATTTACACAGATGGCAGGCAAAGATAAAATGGTAATGTATGTTGGATATTTGAATAGTAAAATGATGTGCCTGGAAGCAATTTTAGAAGCTCCTCCTCCAGACGAGTACAGATAGCTTGAAAAGAAAAGGCCACCACTCAGTAGAGTCTCACATTTTTCTCTAAGTATGAGCTTTATTAGGTTGTAGACTTGGTGCTTGCACAACTCCATTATTCCTGGAAGCCATTTTTTTCTTTGATAGAGGGTGAGAGACAAAGAGATAGATAGAGGAAGAGAGAGACAGAAGGAGATACCGGCAACGTTACCCCACTGCTTGCAGGTAGGGATCAATGGCATGAATCCTTGACTCTACAGTGGTTTACCTGGCACACAGATTGTAGTTTTTTTTTTTATATCGATCTTATTGAATGTAAAAATGCCATGATTTTATTTTCCTTTCAGGGGATAGAGAGGTGAGCAGGTCAAAAAATTATCTGATTAATGACTTTTTAACCATGTTTGACAATTTTTTATTTACTTTTTACTTACTTATTTTTAGCCAGAGAAGTTCTCAACTCTGGCTAATGGCAATGCCAGGGACTGAACCTGGGACCTCAGAGCTTCAGGCATGAAAATCTTTTTTGCATTGCCATTAATCACTCTTAATAACTCTTGGAAAACACCAGAGGGCAATTTTGAGTTAGGGTTTGTTATGTCCAAAATGTCACCTGAAGAAGACTGCTAAAAATCCATTAGAGTGCCTCCACACAGGAAGACCTTACTGGTTCATACCTTTTATAGTTTTTTTTTTTAATAAATTATTATTAGTGATTTAACAGTAGCTAACAAAATTACACGGTTTCAGACCCATAAGTGGTATGTAAGTCATTGCATCCTCTGCCGAAGTCCTGTGCTCCTCCTTGCTCCCACCCACCATAGTTCTCACAGAGTCTGTGTCAACTTGGTGGTTACCGTTTTTTCTTTGGAAGCTTGTTTGCTTTTTTTTTTTTTTTAACTATCCATACTTTCCATATGAGCTAAACCATTCTGCAGTTGTTTTTCACCTCATATTTCACTTAGCATAACCACTTGAAGTTCTACCCGTTTTGCTCCAAATGCTGCAGTCTCATTTTTTTTTCAATTGCAGAATTGTCTTCCATTGACTAATATAGTAACTTCTTTATCCAGTCATCTGTTGGTGGGCATTTACATTGCTTCTCTATTTTGGCTATTGTGAATAGTGCAGCTATGAACATAGGGGTGTGTATATCTTTTTGAACTGGGTTTTCGTGTCTTTTGAAAAATATGCCTAGGAATTCACCTGTCTATATCAACAAAACAATCCTCATTGGCCCTCATAAACATGTGTGTTGGGAGTTGGGCGGTAGCTCAGTGGGCTAAGTGCACATGGCGCAAAGCACAAGGACTGGCTTAAAGATCCTGGTTTGAGCCTCCAACTCCCCACCTGCAGGGGAGTCGCTTCACAGGCAGTGGGTGAAGCAGGTCTGCAGGTGTCTATCTTTCTATCCCCATCTCTGTCTCCCCTCCTCTCTCCATTTGTCTCTGTCCTATCCAACAACAACGACAGTAATAATGACAACAGTAAAACAAAAGGGCCATCAAATGGAATAAATAAATAAATATTTAAAAAATGGTTTGCACAACCATTAAAAAATGTGTGTCGATAGCACTAAGTATCACGTAGAACATGTTTTATTTTATTTTATTTATTTATTTGGCCTCCAGGGCTATTTCTGGGGCTCAGTGCCTGCACTGTGAATCCACTGCTCCTGGAGGGCATTTCCACCTCATTTTTTGTTGCCTTTGTTGTTGTTATTGTTGTTGGATAGGACAGAGAGGAGGGAAAGACAGAGAGGGGGAGGAAAAGATAGTTACCTGCAGACCTGCTTCACCGCTTGTGAAGCAACCCTCCTGCAGGAGGGGAGCCAAAGGCTGGAACCAGGATTCTTGAGCTGGTCCTTCCGCTTTGTGCCATGTGCACTTAACCTGCGGTGCTATTGCCTGAACCCCTAGAAGATTAAAAAAAAAAACACCTAAATTCAGAGACCAAGGGATGACTCACCCAGTAGAGTGTACACTTTTGCCATGTGCAAAAACCCTGATTTGAGCCCGTGGTCACTACATGGGAGCATCTTGGAAAGGGCAAGCTTTATGAGTGGTGGAGCAGTGCTATGGTGGATGTCCTCTCCCTCTCTGTCTCTCATTCTTTCTCTGGGGGAAAAAAAGTCCACAGTGAGTGCTGGAACCACACAAGCATGATCCAGCCAAGCTCTGATGGAATCAATCAATCAATAAATAAAACAAAAACTGGAGATTCAGATTTCCCAAAGTCATGTCAATATATTAAAAAAAAAAATCCACACTGTGTCAAAGGTTCGCACTGTTTCTTTGCTAATTCTTTGTCTTGGCCTCCATTGGACTTGGAATTCTTCAATCACATGCTGCAGAACACAGACCTGTTTTCTGGTCTTGTGGGGATGTGGACTTGGTCAGCTTGTTAGGGGGACTTGTTACCTAGTGAAACAGCTGACTCAGGTGCTCTTGAGGGGAAGTTTGTTTTGAGGTGAAACTCTTACTATTATAAGGTCTTATTAGGGTAGTGTGCCTTGGGCATTTTGGCAGGTCAGTCTACTAAATCATTAAAAAATATGGAAAGTCAGATAGAAGGTCTTTTTTCTTTTTGACAGGCTGGCAACAAGCACACCAGGCAAACCAACCCGCAATCAAAGTAAAGGGAAAACAACGCCTCCATAAAGCCCACAGCCACTGCTGGAGTTGTTGGTACCGTCTGCTGGTACTATGCTTCTGGTTCTGATTAGAGGTAAGTAGATTTTAAAAGGAAATACTTTGAAAAGGGTGGGGGGGGGGAGAGGGAAAGAGAGAGACCCAAAAGCTCCAAATTCAAGAGAGAAGTCAGATCAAAGATGGATTATTACAAATCTGCTTCATTGACTGCAGCAGGAGACAGCCACAGAAACATTTTCAAAGCTTTTGACCTGAAAAGAATGAGAAGGAAGCAGTTGACAAGAAGAAATAAGATTCTTTAACTGGTATGCTTCACATGGTAGGAAGAAAGTAGGGAATGACTAGAGACCTCAAAGATGAGGGTAAGAAGAGCTAAAATAAACTAAGTTGCAGAACTTACTCAAACTAGCTTAAGAGAAAATGGAACCTGAGAAAAGAAATTCAGCTGAATCTAAGTACTGGAAATCAGAAGTAGAGTTGCTGGGGAGATACCATAATGGTTATACAAAAAGACTTCCATGCCTGAGGTGCAAGAGGTCCTAGGTTCACTCCCCAGCACCACCATAAGCCAGAGATGAGTAGTGTCCTGGTAAAAAAACAAAAGAGGGTGCTGGGCAGTGGCACACTGGGTTAAGTGCACATAGTACAAAGCACAAGGACCCACACAAGAATCATGGTTCAAGCCCCTGGCTCCTGACCTGTGTGTGTGTGTGTGTGTGTGTGTGTGGGTCACTTCACGAGCTGTGAAGCAGGTCTGCAGGTGTCTCTGTCTATCTCCCACTCTGTCTCCCTTCCTCTCTCAATTCTCTCTGTCCTACCCAGTTAAAAAAAAAAATGACTACCAGGAGCAGTGGATTCTAGTGTCGGCACCAAGCCCCAGCAATAACCCTGGAGGCAGAATAAATAAATAAATAGAAAGTGGAATGATATTGAGAACCACATAGTTACTATTTTTAAAAAAATATTTATTCCCTTTTGTTGACCTTGTTTTTTTATTGTTGTTGTTATTGATGCCGTCGTTGTTGGATAAGACAGAGAGAGAAATGAAGAGAGGAGGAGAAGACAGAGATAGGGAGAAAAAGACAGACACCTGCACACCTGCTTCAAGCCTGGGAAGCAACTCCCCTGCAGGTGGGGAGCCAGGGTTTGAACCGGGATCCTTATGCCACCGGTCCTTGCGCTTTGTGCCATGTGCGCTTAACCCGCTGTGCTACCTCCCGACTCCCCACATAGCTGCTCTTTCCCTTCCTTCCTCCCTGCTCCACATTCCCACATGGCCTTTTGCTTTGCTATCTTTCTCTGCCTCTGCCTCTGCCTCTGCCTCTGCCTCTGCCTCTCCCTCTCAGTTGGGTTTTGGCAGCCTGCTGCTCTAACCATGACCGTCATAGCTGCACTACATCTCCCTTGAGTGCCTGTTCTGGGATTAAGGACCAGAGTGACTGACAGACTTGCCTCTGTGACAATTCCAAACTCCTGGAATTGATTCTGAGAGTCCTGTTGTGATCACACCAGTGAAGCAGGGTCTCATGGAACCCACCAGAAAGCTAGAACTTGGGTGGGCAAGTTTTTAAAGAGGCCTGTGGGGTGATGCAAACACTCCAGGAATGATGAATCTAGAGGACTTGACACAACTAATTGAAATGAGAACTGGGCAGATGCATAGCTTGCATAGTGGTTCAGTGTTTTTGGCACAACTATGTTCTTGTGGACCCTCTGAGCAATCTTGCTCCTGAGACTCGATAGGCCTGAGGGGATACCATGTCTCATTGTTCATTGAGTCTGGGTCTTCTCCCCAGCGGATCACTCACTGTTCAGCCATATTCACAAGCTTCTAGGTGACAGTATGAAGGCAGAGAGCTTACTGTGGACAAAAAAGTTGCCTTCTGGTCCCTGCTCTCTCTGTAGTGCAATGAAGTGCAATCATGGGTGACAGCAAGATGGAGTTCATTGTTGTCTCAACACATCAGCACTGATTTAGTAAATCTGTATGTGTCAACTTAACAATTTCATAATATTTTTAGATTTTTGAGAAAACTGTAACACAAAAGATTTTCAGTTAATATGGCTGTGAGCCCACTGAGTAACATATTTCTATGCTAGGAACACAATAAAGAGAAAAAAAAAGAATTTGCACTTTTTTCTGAGAAAAAAAATTAAAATCCTGTAAATAAGCTAAAAACTCTTTGCTGAGTGGGAGCCTGTGCATTTCTGCAGCTATTTGGATAAGATAGTTACAAATGTGTGAAATCATGGAGTTTGTTGTGAGTCAAATATTGCTCTCCAGAGGCTAGTGTTTCACACATCCTCCTTTTTGAGAGTAAAATGGGGAGGGGAGTGTCTCTCTCTCTATCCTTAATAGAATATATGTTTTCATTTAACAGATTTTGGAAACAAAATTAAGGGCTTATTTTCCTTCTAGTTTTACATGCCTTTTGGCTCATATGTTGATCTTGCCAAGAAGCTTGTAAAAATCAAATGATCCATATATCAAGATACCATCTTCAACCAAGAAGTCAACTGTGAAATTCTCTGTGACACTTCGATTTAACATACTTGGAAGCCATTTGATTTATGTTTGGCAATATTGGTATGGCTAGATTTGAAAAGATAAAAATGAGACTCTACTTTCATTTAAATAACATTAACACATTGCTTGTGAATGAGTTATCAGATGAAACATTCCAGTGGGAACCAGAATGGAAAAGTAAAAGATAGGTTTTCATTTGTTTCTTAATCAAGTTCTATGAGGCATGTAGATTAGTATGTCAAGACTAGTATGCCTACTGTTAGCCTGTTAGCAACAGTAGATGCAATTCCACAGAGTAAAATGACGACAAATATGAAAGTGAATTTGAAATAGTGTCAGGATCTAGGGTGGAACTCAAGATGTTCAACTATGCTCTGTTGCTATTTGTTGTATGGCTTTAGCAAGATGTTGCAAATTATTTTTGAGGTTCTTTTAATTTTTTTTGTGTGAGAATGAAAATCACATCTGATGGCTAATCTTTTCACAGACTGAAATCATCGACTGTAGTCAGTGTAATGTCAACACACCAATGGCTGACATTAAAGATATACTGCCAGTGGAGGCAGGGGGCTGGACTGCTAGACCTGTTTTCACAAGGAAGCAGTCATAGGGAGGGGTTTTTCATACTTTAGAATCTGGTCTTCTGGCTTGAAAGGAAACCATCTTGATTGTTTGCCATGGCTTCAGATTTTATGAGATTCTTTGAGTGTGGCTCACATTAACTGAATTAACAACATCAATAAAAATGAAGTCTAATTTCATTAAAAAATGATAATATATTGATTTCCAGAGACTACACCATTCCGATAGCCAGATATTTGTTTCTGCTATTTAGGAATTCAGTTTCCAGAAGTAAGCTACTAGGAAGAACATAGTAATAATGGGATACTGATGAGTGTGGATAGAGAACAAATGTATCTGGATTCACTTGGAGAGCATTTAACAATACTGTAGTGATACCAGCTGAATTTCCTATGCCCTTAATAGGGTGTACTTTTGTTGTTACTTACTTTCTAGATCAGAATCTCTTTTTCTCTTTTCTGATTTAGAGTTGAATACACACTGCCATAAGCTTGAATCTTGTTTCTCTGAGTTCTACATTTCTTTCAGATGGCAACCATTTGGTTACTATTCTCTTCTACGAAGCTATTGCTATCTTTTTAATTCACTTACGTTTTCTTATAGCTAAGTGCCCAGAAATATTGTTTAGATTTGTGGGATTCTAAATAGCTCAACCATCTCCTTATAGACCATATTTTTTATATTTATTTATTTATTTATTTATTTATTCCCTCTTGTTGCCTTTATTTTATTGTTGTAGTTATTATTGTTGTTATTGATGTCATCGTTGTTGGATAGGACAGAGAGAAATGGAGAGAGGAGGGGAAGACAGAGAGGGGGAGAGAAAGATAGACACCTGTAGACCTGCTTCACCGCTTGTGAAGCGACTCCCCTGCAGGTGGGGTGCTGGGGACTCAAACTGGGATACTCACACCGATCCTTGTGCTTTGTGCCACGTGCACTTAACCCACTGCGCTACTGCCCGGCTCCCTGTAGGCTATATTTTAGGGGGGGGGCTTCTTTTACAGACATCTGATCTCTTGGTAATAATCACTGCCATTGTTCTGAATCGATACTATACCACTAGGGTCATGGGATTTCTCTTCTTTTTCAGATTGTGTATTATGTACCCCATTTTAGAGGTGACAGAACTGAAACTCATAAATACTATATGATGTGACCAGGATGACACAGCTTGATTCTGACTGAGTTGGGATTCAATACCAGATATGTCTGACTTGACACTTGTTTCATGTCATGCTGATTCTTCCTGCTTTGACTTATGGGGGATAGCTAACGTTTGTATTTGGTAAAAACCCTAGTTGGCTCTAAAACCTTAATTGTAGTAGAAGTACTTTATTTATTTATTTATTTATTTATTTATTTATTTATGGATAAGGACAGAGACTGAAGTGGAAGGGGAGATAGAGAAAAAGAAAGATAGAGAGAAAGAGAGATACCTGCTGTACTGCTTTACTACTAGTGAAACTTCCCCCCACAGGTGGGGACCAGGGATTTAAATCCGGGTTCCTTGTGCATGGTGACATATGAACTCAGCTGTGTGTGCCACCATCTGACCCTGAAGTACTATATTTTAGAAAAAAAAATGTCGTGCAGAGTTTTCATAGTTATCAATAATTTAGTTTTTAGTAGGTGTAGTATTTTTTTTTAAGCAAGCCTGACATTCGTTTACTGTCATGGATGAACCCTTGAAGTTGTTAGTACTATTACTTACATTGTATATTTGTGAAACTTGTATAGGAAGGAAACTAAGTAAGTACTCAGAATGCTGCAAATCCACACTCTCCTAATCAGACTTGAGTTCTTTACTCATTAAACTCAATTGTGTTTTGGCTAATAGAAACTTTAGAACTTGAAACTCAAAAATTACACTGCCAGAATGATTTTTTTTGCATAAAATTTTCATTAATAAAAACATGTATCTACTCTTTGTCAGGCTCAGTGCCAGAATATGATAAAACAAGTCCTTTCCTTTATTAAAAATGTTATTGACATATCTGCAGCATAACTGTAACACAAAATGATAAGTAAGAAGGGCATATCGGGACATGAGAATGCAGATGAGGAGGAAATTAATTCTGCCTGAGGGAGGGGGATGAGAGGGCACAATGTGGAGAACTAAAAAGTGATGAGTAAGGTGAATCCTACAGTTAAAGTAGGTCTCAGGCAGAGGAGAGGGGATGGGGGCCAGAAACAGCATACTAGACTCAGACAAGAGGCCTAGAGGCAAGAAAACTCCTGACTTGTTGCATCCAGAAGAGTGAGCTGAGTCAGGCTTCTAGGACAGACTGGAAGAGGTTGCTGGTGGATGACAGGAAAATAAGATTGAGGCCAGATATTTTATTTATTTTATTTTATTTTTTGCTACCAGAGTTATTTTTGGGGCTTAGTACCTGCATGACTCCAGTGTTCCTTGTGGCCACTATTTTCCTTTTAGACGTTATGTCTACAGGAAAGGGTCAGAAGCAGAGAGAGCGAGGGACAGAAAGAATGTCACGACAGCACTGTTCCACAGCTTAGGAAGCTTCCTCTCTACAGATAGTTCCATGTGATGACCAGGGACTTGAAGCAGAGTCCTAGCACACTGTAACATGCACACTCCAATGGATGAGCCACCTTCCATCCCCCCTCCCCCAATTTTTAAAATAAGTCTTTAAAATAATTCATTCTTTAGGCTGGGGCTCTGAGGCCCCAGGGGCCAGTGCTCAGATATCGTATTTCTCTTCATGACTTCATTAAAATAAATAAATATGGACTTTGCTCAGCTGCGAAGGGCATCGTGACTATCTAGCACACCGTTTACCCTGCACAAGGAACCAGGTTTGAGTCCCTGACCACGACATGTGAGTGCTATGCAAAGTGGACGTTTTACAAAGGGTGCAGCAGTGCTGTGTCTCTAGCTTCCTCTCTCAATCTAAAGAGAAATTGTGTAGGTGTGAAGCTCCAGTGAACGCTCTGGTAAAAAAAAAAATCCTGCAGCTTTGGGTGGTAGCTCACGGGATTAAGCACACATAGTACAAAGCACAAGCATCCCGATTCAAGCCCTTGGCTCCCCACCTGCCCGAGGGGAGGGTCACTTCATAAGCGGTGAAGCAGGTCTGCAGGTGTCTATCTTTCTCTCCTCCTCTCTGTTTTCCCCTCCTCTCTCGATTTCTCTCTGTCCTACCCAACAGCAACAGCAATAACAGCAACAACAACACTAACAACAGTGGGGAAAAGATGACTGCCAGGAGCTGTGGATTCATAGTGGAGGCACTGAGCCCCAGTAATAACCCTGGAAACAAACAAACAAACAAACAAACAAATAAATAAATTGCTTTCTTTTTTAGATAGAGATAGAGAGAGGAGAAACACTGTAGTATTTATAGTACCGCTACATCATCTGTGGAACACCTCTTGTGCCATCCATGGTGTTCCACTGTAGAGTTGGGACTTGACCCCAAAGCCTTGTGCATAGTAAGGTTGTAGTCTTCCAGCTAAGCTTTCTTCTAGTCCCTGGGGCCAAGTTTTGAAGAACCTTTTTATGCATGGAGTTTGGATATTGAAAAGCAGTAGAGTTTTTATTTATTAGCAGTATTTATTTTTTCCTCCAGGGTTATTGCTGGGGCTCGGTGCCTGCACTACGAATCCACTGCTCCTGGAGGCAATTTTTTCCCCTTTGATACCCTTGTTGTTTATCATCGTCATTTTTGTTATTATTGTTTTGTTGCATAGAACTTAGAGAAATGGAGAGGAGGAGAAGACAGAGAGGGGAAGAGAAAGATAGGTACCTGCAGACCTGCTTCACTACCTGTGAAGCGACCCCCCTGCAGGAGGGGAGCTGGGGGCATGTGCGCTGAACCCACTGCACTGCCATCCGACCCCCTCCAAGAAGCACTTATTAGGTGAGCTGTGGTTCAGTATCCCAGGATGAGGATTGCCATGTGCCCAGATTCCCCTTCACCACCTGGGAAAAGGGTGGAGGTCAGGACAGGTCGAGTAGAGGGAGTTCAGATTTCCCTGGGGAATGGCCCTTCTGCCCCGCGTTCATCCCATGTGGGTATCCCAGTAGCTCTGCCAGCAGTTCCTGCTTTGGTTTTGGTTGGAGGAATGGCTGTCAAATGGAGCAGCCTTGTAGTTCTTGATTTTGGTCTTGGTGTCTTCTGCCACAGTGCTGACTAAAAACAGTCGTGATGCTTCACAGCTCAATGTGACCCTCAGAAAAGACCATATTTATTTATTTTAATTAGGTCATGAAGAGATGTATCAGAGCACTGGACCTGAGACCTCAGAGCCTCAGGCAAGAAAAGCCTTTTGCGTAACGATTATGCTGTCTCCCCAGCCCACCATATTAGAGCATTTTGATGTGATTAGCTGAGAGGAGTATGGGAGGACTCCTGTAATTTATAGGAGCAGTTTTTACAATACTTCAAGCAAGAATAGAGGATCAGCATCTACTTTAGAAAAGCAAACAAAGGCCATGGAGATTGTTAAGGAAGTAGCTCCAGGTTTTGTGGCTGATAGCTGCAGTCAGGGGACCACAATGAGCTTGGGGCCTCCCATTCCGGAAGTGGAAGGAATGGTGACTTTCTTTTTTTTTTTTTAATTTTTTATTAGTGATTTATTAATGATCAACAAGATTGTAAGATAACAGGGTATAATTCCATACAGTTCCCACCACCAGAGTTCTGTGTCCCATCCCCCTCATTGGAAACTTTCCTATTCTATTTTTTTGAATTTTTTCAATATGCCCTGGCAGCCCAGTACTTGTTTATTTATTTTTAAATTTTTAAAAAATATTTTATTCCCTTTTGTTGCCCTTGTTGTTTTATTGTTGTAGTTATTGATGCTGTCGTTGTCAGACAGGACAGAGAGAAATGGAGAGAGGAGGGGAAGACAGAGAGGGGGAGAGAAAGACAGACACCTGCAGACCTGCTTCACCACCTGTGAAGCGACTCCCCTGCTGGTGGGGAGCCAGGATCCTTATGCTGGTCCCTGCGCTTCGCGCCACTTGCACTTAACCCACTGTGCTACAGCCCGACTCCCGAAACTTCTTATTCTTTATCCCTCTGGGAATATGGACCAGAAGTCTTTCTTTTTTAAAAAAAAATAAAAGTATTCTATTTGATAGAACAGAGAAATTGAGAGGGAGGGAGAGGTGGAAGGGGAAGAAGTGAGAGAGCCAGGGAGATACCTGCAGTGCTGCTTTACCACTTGTGAAGCTTCTCCCCTGTGGGTGGGGACCAGGGGCTGGAACCTGGATCTTTGCACACCATAATGTGTGTGCTTAATCAGGTGCACTACTACCTGGCCCTTTATTTATTTTACCAGAGCACTGCTCAACTCTAACTTATGGTGATCCTGGGGATTGAATTTGGGACCTTTGAGACTCAGGCATGAGAGGTTTTTTTTTTTTTTGCATAACCATTATGCTATGTCCCCCACCCTTATTTTTTTCCTTTATTAGGGTATTAATGGTTTATACTTGACAGTAAAATAAAGTAGTTTGTACATGTATAACATTTTCCAGTTTTCCACATAACACTCAAACCCCCCACCTAATAAGCCCTCCTCTGCCATCATGTTCCAGGACCTGAACACTCCCCCACCCCAGAGTCCTTTGCTTTGCGCAATACACCAAATCCAGTCTAAGGAAAATTTATTAAGTGTTCTCTCTCTCCCCTCTCCCTTCTTTCTCTCTCTTTCTCTCATTCTGTCTTTCTGCCAGAGTTTTTGGTTTTGTTCTTGTTTGTTTGTTTGCGGGGGCTTTGTGCCTCATAATCCCACCACTCCTTATGGACTCTTTTTGTTTTCTTTTTCTTTTTTAAAGATGGCAAGGGACAGAGGAGAGACACAACACTACTTCCTGCTCATGAAACTTCCCCTTTGCATGATGCTCCCACGTGGTGGCGGCTGGGACTTTGAGCCTGGCTCTCTGTGCCTGGAATACTGAGTGAGCTCTCCCCTGACCCCAGACATTCTTTATTCTTCACTTCACGAAGACTATCTTTACAAACTTATTTACATCTTATATTTCATCATGTTTTCATTTTTTTTTTAAAAAGCCATTTTCTGGGGTGGATAATGATTTAGAGGACAGGTATTAATGTACGTACAACCTCTTATCCTCCCTGTGGCCGGTGTCTGCCCACCACTCCCACTACCAGCCCATCAATCTCCACCACTGTGTATTTAGTCGCCAACACCCTCCCCACCCCACCTTACGCACCCCACCCTCTTTCTTCCTTTTCCACGGTCTCTTACTTTGCTACAGTAAACCAGATGCAATCCAAATTCTTTATATCTTTTATAAAGAACTGCCATTAAAAAGTGTGCTATTTATTTTTTTCAGTTACATTATGCCAGACATTGATGTCATTGCTCTTTCAGTGGCGGAATTAAAGTCAACAAAATTTGATGGAATTTTCCAAGTATATGGACTTGTGAATCAAACCCAGTCTGATGTCTCTGCACTTTTAGTTTGCAGATGAATGAATGAGTAAGAATGGGTAAATACCTTTGAACTGATGTCTAAGGATATCAATCTGGAGATAGCTTTATAATGTAAGAGTAAAGAATACATATTATTGGGAATTGGGCAGTAGCACAGTGGGTTAAGTGCATGTGGCACAAAGCACAAGGACGGTATAAGGATCCTGGTTCGAGCCCTCAGCTCCCCACCTGCAGGGAGTGCAATCTCTTCTCAGGCGGTGAGGTAGGTCTGCAGATGTCTATCTTTCTCTCCCCCTCTGTCTTCCCCTCCTCTCTCCATTTCTGTCTGTCCTGTCCAACAATGAACAACATCAACAATGGCAATAATAATAACCACAAGGAGGCTACAACAACAAGGGCAACAAAAAGGGGGGGGGGAAGATGGCTTCCAGGAGCGGTGGATTCATGGTACAGGCACCGAGCCCAGCAATAACCCTGGAGAGAAAAAAAAATACATATTATGTAAAATAGCATAGCTGTCAGAAAATTCAAGAGTTTGACTATGTAGTTGGGATAATTTAAGAGTCTTAAGTAAAATAACTTTTTTTTGGAGGGGGGTTTGCCCTTATTCACTAAGAACTACAAGGTACCAGATATTTTACATCCAGTGCTGTAGTAAATCCAGTAGCCTTATGACTTGAATGCAACTGATGTTCAGTAAGGCTAAATGTCTTGCTCAAGTCATTGGATAACCAAGATTCAAAACCTGAAGTCTGTAGTTCAAAAATATTTGCTTGGAAAACAAATTTTTGCTTTGATTTTTTTTTTTCCAAATTTCTTGTTATTTAGCTACCGAGACTTAATTTCTATCAGATGCTTTTATGTGATGTTTAGTGGAGTTTATGTTGCTTATGTGGACACTATCTTTTTGAATGCTTCTCCAAAAGATAATTATTGGATAGGGACAAAGAGAAGCTCAGAGGGGAGCAGAAGGGTGGTATGGAGAGAGAAAGAGAGACACCTGAAGCCTCTTGTAATTGAAAGTATACTTGGTGCCAGGACTGCTGGAACTTCAGTGGCAGGCAGGAGAAGAGGGAAAAAGCAGACCATGGAGGAATTAATTCTAAGATCAATGACCAGGTTATATAACTAGCATAATCCTTTGCGATTCATCTAGACACTGAAAAGAGACCTGGTACAAAATAACATGTGTGTTCCTTTTGACCTTATCTGGAGGGAGAGGTATAAAAACACGACTTCCAAAAATAAATAAATAAATAAATACAGACACACAGCAGAGCTGATGCTTAAGTTCAAGATAGTGGCAACATATATGCGAAATACAGGTAATTGAAACACATTCAATTGCAAAAAAAAAGTTATCAAATTGTCTTGAAGATTTTGTGAGAGCTATGATGGGGGTGGGGAGAGGGGCAAAACTTTGATCTTTGGTCCTGTATAATATTAAAATTCTGTAAGCTGCTTTAAAGCACTAGTTGGGGGGGTTGGGAGAAGCCTGTTTCTTAAAGCTACATTTTGGAACACAATCCAAGGCAATGTTTGGAACTGCTCTCAGGACATCTCTCTTATCTCTTTGCTTCCTGTGATTTTGTTAGCTCACAGCTTTTTCATTGAGAATACACTGTTCAACCCATCTTCCCTCTTGCTGTGTTGCTGTGTCTCCTGGACTCATCGTAGTGTTTTGTTCCCGCTTCCTCTTTTCTCTTTTTCTTTCTTTCTTTCTTTCTTTCTTTCCTTCCTTCCTTCCTTCTTTCTTTCTTTTTTCTTTTGCTTTTTATCTCTCACCATTAAGGTGAGTTTTGGTTCTCATTCAGGCAGAGTATGGATAACTTTTAGATCAGTGATTCTTTGTGGGAATTTAATCTACATTAATTAATTACATTTATTTGAGCAGATTAATTTAAATAGAAATTAGTTTATCCTTGTTGGAAGAATAAGATTTTCTCGGGTTGACAAAAACCCTGGAAGACTGGGAAACACTGTAATACCTAGATATGTTTCTTTTTTAAAAAAAATATTTATTTTATTTATTCCCTTTTGTTGCCCTTGTTTTATTGTTGTAGCTATTATTGTTGTCATTGTTGTTGGATAGGACAGAGAGAAATGGAGAGAGGAGGGGAAGACAGAGAGGGGGAGAGAAAGATAGACACCTGCAGACCTGCTTCACGGCTTGTGAAGCAACTCCCCTGCAGGTGAGGAGCCAGGGCTTGAACCGGGATCCTTACACTGGTCCTTGTGCTTTGTGCCACCTGCGCTTAACCTGCTGCACTACAGCCCGACTCCCGATATTTTTCTCTTCTCCATGTAGGAATAGGTTTTTGTCTTTGTGGATGATACTCTCCCCCCAATAAGGGACATATTTTAGGACTTTTTTTTTTTTCCTCCTCCAGGGTTATTGCTGGGCTCGGTGCCTGCACCATGAATCCACCGCTCCTGGAGGCCATTTTTCCCCCTTTTGTTGCCCTTGTTGTAGCTTCGTTGTGGCTATTATTATTATTGCCCTTGTTGACGCAATTCGTTGTTGGATAGGACAGAGAGAAATGGAGAGAGGAGGGGAAGACAGAGAAGGGGAGAGAAAGATAGACACCTGCAGACCTGCTTCACCGCCTGTGAAGCGACTCCCCTGCAGGTGGGGAGCCGGGGGCTCGAACCGGGATCCTTAACGCCGGTCCCTGCGCTTTGCGCCACATGCCCTTAACCCACTGCGCCACCGCCCGACCCCCATATTTTAGGACTTTTAAAACTCTTTTAAGCTTTGTATGTGACGTCTGAATTGATGTCTTGATTTAGAAAGCTCTCAGGTTATGGAATGATTTTAGGGATAGACTTGAGCCTTTGAGTTTGCCATGGAAGAGCGCCAGTGACTGAAAATTTCCAACCTTCTGGCAGGATTCTCTATAAATGGAACTGGATATTCCCTTATTCCATCAATGGGTGCACTCCTTCCTTCAATCAGCACTCAACATGCTCTGACTGCGCAGGCAGTGGAGGTACAAAGATGAATCATGTAAATCAGCCTGTTATGGAAGGTCTAAATCAGCACAGGCAATAAAACATAATCTTCCCAACACAGCAATCATGGAGTTCACGGAAGCACTGAGAAGAGGTATCTAAATCACACGTGGCCTAGGCAGAGTTGCTAAGGAGGGCTTCTCGGAGCATTTGATGCCACGAACAGCATCAGAAACACCTCTTTAGGCAGTAAAGGTCCAGAATCAAACTAAGTCAGTTTACCTCATCTGGTCCCAAGTCAGGTTTAAGGTACTAAAAAATAATGTTAGTCCTAGAATAGCTAAAGCATGTTGTGTGTGTGTGTGTGTCTTCGTATACATATAAATACATATATAAATTTATGTATTTGTGTACACATATAAATACATAGTATATTATATTTATGGTGTATTATGTGTATGATAAACATATATTCAGTGTATATTCAGACTACACACTGTGTCAAGGGTTAGCAGTGTTAACAATCTGACATGGATTTGTCTATATTTTTAGCCACTGTTAGTAATGCTTCAATAGTAATGCATAGTATCTGTAAGAGTGTTACATTTATAATTAGAAAATAATTGATGTTTATTATAGAAGCTTTGGAAAACAAAGAAAATAGCAAAGAATAATAAAATAACCATATTCTCTCTTCCAGAAATAGACACTGTATTTTAATGATTGTTTCAGTTATTGGCTCTGCACCGTGCTCCTCAGCAGTTCTGTTTTTCTAAGTCCCCTACTGTCAGTATTTTACTATGTCTCTAAAAGTCCTCTGATTTTAAAAATATTAATTGCTTTTCTCCCCCTCTGGCTATGCAAATAGCATATATTCAGTATGTATGTCTATCGATCAATAGATGCATCTCCCTGTGTGAAAAGTGGTCTAATACACGACAGTTGTAGGTTAGATTCTAAATTTAAAGTATGTATTATAACTATATGCTCATACAGAGACTAACAGACATGAGATCATATAATACTAGTCAATAAGATAATTTTAACTAGAAAATGTACCTTGAACAAGTCAACTTAGGTAGTTGTTTGTAAATGATTCTATCCCTTTTTCCTAAACCAGTATCTTACAAATAGATTGTTAGTTAGTGATTAGCCATCATCAGAAATATTTTAGTTTAGTTTATTTTTATATTACTAAGGCTTTGGACCTGTGAGATTTCACCATTGCTACTGGGCTTCCCCCCCACTCAATATCAAATAGAGACAGAGAAGGAGAGAGACAACCAGAAAGGGAGAGAAATATCAGTACTGTCCCACTGCTTGTAAAGCTCTTCCTGTGCATGGTGCTCCCACGTGGTGCCAGGGGCTCAAACCCAGGTACTACAACTAGTAAAATGAACATTTTACTGGGTGAGCTACCTCTGGCCCTGTATGGACATCTTAAGCATTAAACTTTTTCTCTTACAAAAAAAAAAAGGGAAAATGAATAACCAATAATATCTTGGACATTAATGTTATAGTTGGAGCAACATAAACATTTCTTGTTTAATCTTAGACATTTTTCTTTTGTGCAGCTGTATGATTTTACACACTCGCACAGTTATCCACAGTTTTCATGCAACAATTTTGTTTGAATATGTAAACATGTCACATGTCAGACTGAGTTTCAGAGATCTAAATTGACTAAGTATATGCTGTAAAACAACGTTATATCAGTAAAAAGGGAAAAAATAAAGAATTGAAACAAAACCCTGAAGGTATTCAAAGTAAATTAACTGGCTATGACTAATAAACATCTCATTTTCAACAAATTGGAGTGGAACATTTCAACCGCTAGTCAAATGCTACCATAGATTACAATTAAGGCTCACACTAAATTTTTCTTAGGTGAGAGGTGTATGACCCTGTTTCCAGCAATGCAAAGTGTAGACTGCCAGGCAGGGGCAGGGAAGCCCATTTCACCTTAGGAGTGTAAAAAGGATCATCAAAGTCATGGGAGCGGCTTGGTCTGGGTGTTCTGTACCCTGTTGGCAGTCTATAAATTCTTGCTGACTACTGACAGAAAATTTTAAAGCCTGGAAAGGGGTGTGAGGAAAAGTAGTCCCAGGACAAATGTTATTATAAGGGTCCATTTCTGATAAGCCACCTCTGCCCAGCCAAAGCCTAGAGTGATGTTGCTGGGACTAGCTGTTATTATCAAGGAAGATGTATTGGTCTTGGTGATTTACAAATCATACCTGTTCAGTGATTTCTTCAATCTATTTTAACAATTGTGGCACAGCACCACAGTATTTCACACAGAATCATAGTCATCTCTGTCTTGTTTTTAGAACATGTGGAGGTTCCTTTTTCTCTTTGTTAGGTATTAAAGCCCTTCAATATTTGATATAAGTTTATAGCAAAAAACATTAAAAATATATTGTTTCAGCATAATGTGCCCTTACCCTTACTTATATAAACAAAATGTTTTAACACACACACACACACACACACACACACACACACACACACACACGCTGCTTCGCGAAGACTTAGATTTGCTAAAGGCATTTACTAAAAAGACGTTACATTTTACTTACTAAAGATTTATGAAAAATGTTATTTACAAAAAAAAGAAAAATGTTATTTACATAATCAAAATCATAAAAGATGCACTATGAAGCACCCTTATACAGGTTTTAAGAAAAAAAGAATGAAAAGTACTTTATAAACTGGTGACATTTCAGAGGAGTATATTGATGTGCCAATCAATATATTGTTAGTTCAAGTTCCTTCATATATGGTTTTCTTAATTATGATGACTGTGAAAGAGAAAAGCGAGTGAAAACACTCTCTCGGCTAAAAAAAAAATGAACCCCCCAAGCCCCCCAGTAAAAGCAGAGACTCTTTAGATTTTAGGACCCTCCTGGCTCCTAAAACCTAAGTGCTGCTTGAAAAATGGCCCTTTCAGCTTTTAGCCAGCAGCCACAGCCTAAATCCACAAGAGAGACGTCTAACAACTCTGCTTTAAATGGCACCCTGCCATTTCGGAAAATTGTAGCTTTTTGAGAGAAGAAAAAAACCTAATAAGTCATTTAATTCACCCCCTTGGAACTAGATGTAAGTTTAGGGGAAAAAACTAAGGAAAAAGTAGTGAGAAAAAAAGCCTAATTCTTATTTAAAAACCTTTTTAACATTTGATAGAAATAGAGGCTATAGTCACAGCATCTGGAGTAGCAGTCCAAATAGAAAAAAAATTAAAGAACTCAAAGGAAGAAAAATAACTCATATAAAGCGAAGAAATATAGACACCATTCTTCAGCTTGTATCTGGACAACACTAAGATTCAGCAAACGACTAAGAAATGGGTGACCCTTCCAAACGACATTAAATCATAAATGAAAAAAGAAGTTAACATTGAATTCCAGATCTCTCTTTTCTGGTTGTTGCTACGTATATATCTGGTTCTTTGAATAAAAATATTTAGATGTACTTCCCCAAAAGGCTCAGATAAGTGAAAGCATATTTATAGTCAGGTCAATGTTCATAAAACGGAAAGGGCACATTTATTTAAGATTGTATTCCAAAGTCTATTATTGCCAATATTGTATAGCAAAATGTGATCGGAGACCATTTTGATGAAAGATAATCCAGATACTGTTACTCTTAAAAATACATAATAATTTTTGTAAGCACATTCATTTGTTAGAAAGTCAACATTCAGCACATGCTTATTGAACACCTAGATGGCATAAGATTATGTGTTTGGCACTGCTAAGATAGGATAAACCAAGAATAGTCTCTGTTTTCAAGAAGTAGTATCCGTAAACTATTCCAACAAATCTTAGTTTCCAAATTCCACCACCCTCTTATAGGAATCAGGGCTTTATCAAGCTGTGGCTGACTTTTATGCCTGGAACAGGGAAAAATACACTAGGCACAAAGATACCCAGAGAATGAAGGTTAGACATCAAAAGTACAGAGGTTGTCTTGAAGAGGATTGAATAAATCAAATGATAGGGAAATCTGAGTATCCGAAATCAAAGCAAAGCAGTAAACAACAACAAACCCCAAAGAGCTAACATTTTAACCGTAAACAGAAAGGAATATGTAAGTACATAGAAATATAGAAATATTCTTCAAAGACAGGGACTAGAAGTAGTTCTTCAGTACAGAAGAACACCAACTTATAAATGAAAAAGGCATAATAGGATTTTAAATACATCACTAATATTCAATTATATTCAATTCAGTCACTTATATTCAATTCAGGCAAGGCATCAAAGGGTATAAGAAACATCAGGTACATATTTGTGAGAGAAAAGATAGTCACAGTCTTAAGATATTATTGACTAGTGATGTTTTAAACAGATGCAAGAAAAGGTATCTTTACAATGGAGAAATCTAGCATATGTCATAATAAATAAAAGATCAAGACCAGGGAGATGATGAAGTAGGTAGGAAACTGGACCTGAGTGCAGTCCCCTAGCATAATAGGTACCAGAGTGAGTTTCTGGCCTCTCTACCTCTCTGTCTTTCATGGAAAAAGAATAATAAAACCTAAAACAAATAAACAAACAACAACAAAACAAGATGTCAAATTTATGGCCACCAAATGACAAGCTAATCTAGATGTCTCCTGATGGGGTGTAAAGTACTTACCATTATTTACCCCATGCCCTTTCAAAGTATGTTTAACCTGAATACAGTTGTAGGATCAGGATTAACAAAAATTCAATCACAAAAATAGGCTACACCTGTAAAATAACTAGCTGGATTCTTTAAAATTGTCAGTGTCAAAAAAAAAAAAAAACATTAAAGGATAGGGTGGAGCACACACATACTACAGGTATAGCAAAAATTTTGATGACAGGGAAATTTAGATGTGAACTTTATTTGGAAATATTATTATTACATAATGTCACCTTTGTTTAGTGTATTTACCATATTGTAGTTGTAAAAGAGAATGTCCTTGCCTTAGGAGAGGCATACTGAAGAATTTAGGGCAAATTAACATGTTTTCAGCTTATTTTCAAGCGGTTGAGAAAAAATTAATTTACATATACATTTGATATGCAAAACAAAAGTATCATAGTTTTGAAAACTGGTAACTCTTGCTGAAGGATATCTGAACGTTCATCATAAAATTTCTGTGTGGCTGGGTGGTGGCGCACCTCGTTGACTGCACATGTTGTAATACACAAGAACCTATGTTTGAGCCCCCAGACCCCACTTGCAGGGGGAAAGTGGTGAAGCAGAGCTGTAGGTGTCTCTCTTTCCCTCTGTCTCCCCCTTCCCTCTCAGTTTCTGATAGTCTCTATCCAATAAATAAATAGAGATGATTTAAAATAAAATAAGATGAAATAAAATAAAATTTCCACATCTGGCTTATCTCACTTAACTATTCCCCCAACAAAAAAATTGCAAAGAAAAAAATCAACATCTTTATAAGTTTGAAAATTTAAACACTGGGGAAAGAAAAGAAGAGTTTTAAGTCTAGTGGAAACTTTATGAAAACAAAGTGATTCCTTTACTTGTTAATGGACATATAAACAGAACTTTACTATATAGAGTGAATAAGAGTTCTCCTTTTGTTCCCTAAACCTCACCATGTAATCATTCTGGTCACTGTATATATGTGCTTAACTATAATGCTTAGCAAACTAGAATTCCTAGCTAAAATGGAATTGCAGGTACTAATATCTCATCTAAAGGCAAATGACTGGAAAATTGATTAATTTTTACTTTCTTCTTTGGGTTCTTATTAATTCATTGTTCACTCAACCAATGAACATCAGAGGCTCTATGCTGGGCACCTGGGATATGCCAGGGTTCTGGCATCTTTGAGTCTAACTCCCCAGTGAAAGTTAAATTAAATCATACTAGGACATGGAAGGACAACTTCAGGTTTAATTAGCTGTCCCAACTTGTATGGAGTTTATAATAGTTACTACTTGGTGGAGGAAGACTACTAATGCCATCTGTTACTGGAACAGTCATGATATTCTTCTGATATTGTCAGGCACAAGTGTTTTTTGTTGAGATGCAAATATGACATAAGAGAGAGAGAGAGACAGAGAAACAGAGAGAGAGAGAGAATGAGAATATGAAAATGCAGAAGTTTAAGAGCTCAGCAATAGATCTATTTCCAGAGATGGGAGTTGAGAACTTCCTTGGTTGGTACTTTGGGCTGAGGGTCACCAAGATTGATATTTAGTAAAAATAGGGATGAAAATAAATCTCAAAGTTTTATTTTTCACATTGGGTTTTAAGTAAAATTGGATGTGTTAATAGATCATTGTGCCTACAAATCTCTAGAACTGAAAAGTAGCTTCAGTTATGAGGTATGTATTCGTGGGACATCAAAACATGACTGTGGATTGCTGAGGGAGTAAGAGGAGATAAGATGAACTAAAGAAGCTACTCAGAGTCAGAGATGAAAGCAGAAATCCTCCCTTCTAAGAGTGGGTGAATAGCCAACAGTCTTCAACAGATCCTGAAACATTAGACTATCTGATATATTATTTTTATTACTTATTTGTAAAATGGAAATATTGACAAGACCATAGGATAAGAGGGGTACAGTTCCCACCACCAGAACTCCGTGTCCAATCCCCTTTCTTGATAGCTTTCTTATTCTTTATTCATCTGGGAATACAGACCCAGTGATCTGTTCTTTCTCCAAGTGAACTCAGGTGTGTTTGTTGAACAGGTGGCACTGCTGAAGGTTCGAGAGTGTGGTCTCCTGTATAACTGCCTACAATGGTTCTCTGTGCAGCACAGCCTTAAAACTGCCTGGTATGTTTCCATTCAGGCAGTTGATCACTGGAACTAGCAAATCTGGGATTGAGTTCTGATTCTTTGATTTGTTATTTGAACTTAAGTATGTTACTTAAATTCTGAATCCTAGTTTTCCCCTTTAGATGGGGCTAGGAGGTAATGTATGCTGCTGGTTATTCATTTTTTTCATGGAGCGATTGATAGATTGCCTATCTGATAATGAACTATAAACTGCAAAGGGATTAGAAATGAAGAAAAAGCCATTGGAGGGGTGGAGCAAACTGTGGCTGACATTCTTGGACAAAAAGGGAAAAGAAGTGGGTCAAATCAAGCTGTAAGTAGATGCAGGATTTGCTTTATCTAGTCTTTTCATTGAGTAAGGACAATCTTGGGAGGACTGCCAAGGTTTAGACAGCAGGAACAATATGCTAATTTATTTCTCTACTTAACTTCTGATCAATCTCTTATATTTTCAGATAGGCTTTTCTTTTTTAAATTTATTTATTTATTGCTCTTATTTTTATTTTATTTTATTTATAAAAAAGGAAACACTGACAAAACCATAGTATAACCACAATTTCTACCACCAGAACTCTGTATCCCATCCCCTCCCCTGATAGCTTTCCTATTCTTTAAACCCTCTGGAGTATGGACCCAAGGTCAGTGTGAGATGCAGAAGGTGGAAGGTCTGGCTTCTGTAATTGCTTCCCTGCTGAACATGGGCGTTGACTGGTCGATCCATACTCCCAGCCTGCCTCTCTCTTTCCCTAGTGGGGTGAGGTTCTGGGGAATCAGAGCTCTAGGACACATTGGTGGGGTTGTCTGTCCAGGGAAGTCTGGTTAGCATTATGCTAGCATCTGGAACCTGGTGGCTGAAAAGAAAGTTAACATACAAAGCCAAACAAATTGTTGACTAGTCATGAACCTAAAGGCTTGAATAGTGCAGATGAAGAGTTGGGGGGGGGGTTCTGTTTTGTAGATAGCTAGTAGGCATATTTTAGTTATATTCCAAAGGGCCTGTGGCTGTACTAGTTTTTTTTTGTTTTTTCCCTGAGCCTGAAATCTGATATGCAGGTGGATCCTAGTTATTGTCTGGGGAGATGATGTCATGACTGGAAAAAGGACCAAAAAGCTGGATCAGGGAAGAGAGTAGCTCCCTAATATGGGAAAGGGGTATAAATATTGTTGACTGTAAACCTCATTGACTTGATGTGATCTAGGGCCCATATTCAGCTTAGGAGCCTATGTGACCTCTGCATCCCTGTAGATCTGACCTCACATTCTGTGGTCATGAGTAGGAACATTCCAAGCTGCCCCAATATAGGGACCCATCTTCCTCAGATGTAGCATAGAGTATGGTGTCCAGCCTCCCTTTGGAGGATGGAACATTCTCTACCTTTGTTGATCCAAGTTGAGGGCAAAGTCCTATGGGGCCCACAAAGGGGTCTATTGTGTTGTTCCTGATAGAGATGGCTGGTAACATTGGGGAGAGGGATTTATTTGAGGTCTAGGCCCTTCATGTCTGTTTGGGAATCTCAGGACTCCCCGAATAGGGCCCCAGCTGATGGGGTGGCCTGTTCGTGACTAATGAGTCATCATTAAAGTATGCCAGTCTCTTGCCCTTATTCAGCTTTTGCTGTCCTTACTTTGATAAGGTTATCTTTGGAATGAGTGAGGGAAGTGTAATAGGAAGTAGGTGAGGAGGGTATCTAAGTCTAAGTAGACACTATTTCATTATGAACTTTATACTGACTCACTGCTGACTAGTGTGTACTTTTGCTTTCAGGTACATGTTTTGTGCTAATTTATGGATACATGTGAACATATGCTCTATCTCATGGGACCTAGTCTACATCTAGGTTTTGGGACTTTGTTAGGAAAGTGAACCACCTGGAATGGAATTAGGGAATCCTATGAAAGGAAACCCAACTAATAAGGCTGAAGGGTTGACATTCCATGCCTGATATCTCTGGACACAGTCTAAAGTGAAGCATGCTGAGGTGGTACTATTTGCGTTGATTAGGTTGGGATCATCAGATGCGATAATCATTTGGTATGAATTGAGAGAAGCATGCAGGAAAGTGAGCCCCACCTTAGAGGTTCTAGGACTGGGGAAACATAGGCTCTATAGAGGAAGTGGGAGGTTCCTGCTGTCTTAGGGTTTAAGAAGGCAATAGATAGTTATTGCTATAAGCACATTATTTGGCACTTTGAATCAGATAGGCTTCTTATGAGGTTGAGCTGTTAGAAGTGATTGTAGTACCCTACTTAGAATCTCTTCAGATCTTTTTATCGCTTGTATTGTTGCTGGATGCTTATTTCCCCACATTCTCTTCCCTCCCACTTCTGTGGGCTTTAGTTCTTTATAGTTCACTGGCCACCAGCTCTGGAGGATTTTGGCTTACTAGAGCTGGTTTACCTACTTTGTCACAGTCTCAAATTTCCAGACTTTAATATTATTATTATTATTATTATTATTATTATTATTATTATTATTATTATCATCATCATCACCAGGGTTATTGCTGGAACTCAGTGCATGCACAACAAATCCACTATTCCCAGTAGCCATTTTTTTTTCATTTTTCTCTTTCTGTTTATTTGGTAGGACAGAGAGAAATTGAGAGGAAAGTGAGAGTGAGGGAGAGAGAGAGAGAGAGAGAGAGAGAGAGAGAGAGAGAGATGAGAGATAAGACACCTGCAGACCTGCTTCACTGCTCTTGAAGTATCTCACCTGCAGGTGGTGAGCAGGGGCTCAAGCCTGGGTCCTTGGGCATGGTAATGTGTGAGCTGAACTGCGAGTACCACCACATGGCCCCAAACCTGCCATTCTTCATATCCCCTCTTCAGCTTTCAGCCAAGACCAAATGGCACAAAACCCAGACCATACAATCTATGCACTCTAGATTGCTCTGTGCAGAATCAGGCAGAGTTGGGACTTAGCCTAAAATGACTCCTTGTTTGACTTCTTCCCTTTATTTACTTCCCCCATCCTCACTACTTTTCTCCTGCAGCTGCTTCCCTAATAAATCCCTTGCATATGCTCCTTATCTCTGGGAAGTTTGTGCTTTTTTGACACCTGCCTGAGACAATGACATTTAGATAACTGAAGGTATATCTCTCCATTGAATTCTTTCTGATACTAAATTATCTTTGGATTGAAGTTCAGATTATCTAAGTAGTTTTCTTTTTAATGGGAACAACTTTTCTTTTCTTTTTCTTTTTTTCTTTTTGCCACCAGGGTTATTGCTGGGGCTCAGTACCTGCACCATGAATCCACTGCTCCTGGAGGCCATTTTTTCCCCCTTTTGTTGCAGCCTTGTTGTGGTTATTATTGTTGTTGTTGTCATTTGTTGTTGGATAGGACAGAGAGAAATGGAGAGAGGAAGGGAAGACAGAGAGGGGAAGAGAAAGATAAGACACCTGCAGACCTGCTTCACCACCTGTGAAGCGACTCCCCTGCAGGTGGGGTGCTGGGGGCTCTAACTGGGATCCTTACACCGGGTCCCTGCGCTTTGCGCCACGTGCGCTTAACCTGCTGCGCTACTGCCCGACCCCCACAACTTTTCTTTTTAAAAATGATTTATTTCATAAGAAGAAGAAGAATGAGGAGGAGGACGAAGAGGAGAAGGAGGAGGAGGAGGAGGAGAGAGAGGGAGAGAGAGAGAGAATTTTACATGACAAGCCAAAAGGAAAGAGAAGTCAGTGACTTGTGACATCAGACCTTGAACCTGGAGCCTTAGGTGTATAAACCATGTGCTCTACCTCCTTAGTTTTTGCTTTATATGATTTTTATATTAAAGTTATAATGACAGAAAGAGGTCCATGGATAAACTGATAGACCTAGGGTTCTATATGATTATTCTTTTCTAAGTATTTCTCACAATCTTGAAATTCTAATCCAAATCATTTTAATTATGCAGTGTTTTAATTGAAATCTATAATTTCCTTTGGTGATATGTGAGACACTGTAATTGCTGTTCTGCGTGTGTCATTTTATTTACTTTTAGTAAGTTTACAAAGATGATTTTATTGTACCCAGTTTGCAGATGGAAAAAAACCAAGACTTTGGAGGTGGTGTAACTTGTCCCAGATTGCACAATAGCTACATCCAGGCCTGGCATTTGAACTCTGGAAGGGCTCCTAAGGACCACAGACTTGCCAAGAAATAATTTCACTGCGACTTCTTTCATGCTAAGGAGAATTGAACAGGAATATCTTCTTTTAAAGAATTCCTGATTTAAAAATCAGTCATAACCCTATGAAAATGTTTAGATAGTACTAAGTGTTGGAAGTTTCTCCTGAATAATGTTTCTCCTGAATTGTGGTTTGGAAAGGAGTGTTCTCGGGTAGTAATGAGAGCACCCTTTATGAAAAGACTCCTGGACAGTGTATCTAAATGAAGAAACAGTTCTTTGAAAAATTATCACATTGGTATTTTAGGCCATTTAAAAATATTGCATCAACTCCCTTCAGACATTTGACTGATGAGATGGTCGGAAACCCTAAGTCAAGAAAGACAGTAGTTTGAGTAACTGGATTCTTTGTGGCTCCAGCTATCTACACAATGGATTAAAAGCACTTTTCTTCTGAGAGTGTTTTAAGAATTGTTAAACATACTGTTTTCATAGTTCCTAATCAGTTTCCATATTATTCCGTGGCCCTAGGAAGCCTATTGATAGAATTCAATCAGGCAGAGAAAGGGTCACAAGACTTGCTCTGGGAGTTGTTTGAAAATTCTCAAAGGACATGTGGTCAACTCAACTTTTGTGTGTTGACAGATGGGCCATATATTTCTCTAAAGAAAAAAAAAAAGCTAGCCATTGGATTGTAGATACTAAGTTATAGCAATGAAAACTGCAGAAGTTTATCAAGAGGAATAGCGTGCAACCTTACAGAATACACTGCAACGAAATAAAAGCAGTGTTGCTGGAAATGTAGAAAAAAAAAATAGCCATATGCCCATGGAGGATAAAACTACAGCAAAGCAAGTTTTAGAAACAGCCGGGTCTTGAAAGCCTATGTAGCCTCTTGCCTAGGAGTATGAAAGAGGCATGCTGTCCAATGTGCTGAGAGGAAAAGAATTAAGAACACCTGAGTTTGTGTGAAGGATGAAATGGCAGCCCCAAACCTGCTCATTGTGAAGGGAAGTTGCTGCACAAATGTTTTACCATTCAATAAAAGTTCCCGGCCATGGGCTTGTTTCTGTCGCCCTTAATGTGCTGGTTGAACATTGTACCTGAATTAGCTTTTGTAGACTGGTATCCGATACGTATGTGTTTTAAATGAGAGCAGTCGTGAGAGTGGCCTAGCAGAGTGGGCCTTTGTCTGAGTGGGTGGGAACGTGGAATCATTTAGAGAAACCACATTCCAGACTAGCCAGAGAAAACAACAGGATGGTAAAAGGAGATGGGGAAACCTATAGGAAAACAAAAACAAAAACAACAACAACAAAAAACAAAACAAGAAAGCTGAAGGGGAGGGACGAAGGAATTGGGGAGCTCTGTTTATAGTATATGATAGTATTTGTGAAGGAAACCTCACAAATTTAGTAGTCCTTGTGGTAATCTTTTGTGTCGTCCATGTTTTTGACCGATTAGCCTTGCATCCTGAAAATTTTATTTAAGGTGGTCTAATTCAAGGTAGATCTTGCTCAGTGAGAAGCATATTCAAATTTATATGCTAGATTGGACCATTATGTTTATTTAACTAGACACTCTTATTTCCATGAGATTTTTCTGGGGGTGGGGGAAGCCCAAGTAGCAAACCTCGTTAAAATAGCTCTTCCTGTGTGTGCTGAGAATGTCAAATGGCCGCTGCATTCTCCTCCAGGGATTTTATAATCAAGCCCAGGACCCAGTTAGATGAAAAAAAAAATGCCTTTAAAAAAAAAAGTCTTAACAAAGTCATATTCTTTCTTCCACCAATCCTTGCCCTCTGTAAAAAATAGAATAAAAATTTTAAACCTGTTTATTAAAAAAATGTTTCCACCTATTAGGCTATAATAAGGAACAGGAGTTTTATTTAGTTTGGAGGTCAAATAAATTCATATGTTCACTCTGTCCTGTACCCTTATTTAAAAAAACTCTAAGATGCACCAATTTTTTTTTAGGATAATCATATATTTCCCCTCAAATAATAAGTGTTTGCTAGAGCCATACAATGTTCAATGGCTCACACTGTTTTAGGTGTCAGATTGAAGCCAAACAGAGACACACAAACTTAAGGCTCAACATGGAAGCACTTTAGTATGAAATTCGGGGCTGCAAACTCAAATGCCTACATGGGTCAAATAGGCTATGCAGCTTGGAGATTAAGTGGAGTTTATAAGAGAAGGCTTTCGGGGGGGGGAGAATCTTTAGATGTCATGTAAAATAAGAATTCATTTTCATGCATTGAAGACCAAGGGACTACAGGCAAGATTAATAAGGCTGATTGATTTAGTCAAATTATTATTTTTCTTCTTTTTTATATTTAATGTTTATTTTATTATTTTTATACTTATTTATTTGTTGGATAAGAGACAGAAGTTGGTGGGGTAGAGGGTGGAGAGAGAGAGAGAGAGAGAGGGAGGGAGAAAGAGATACATGTAGTACTACTTCATGACTCATGAAGCTTTTTCCTTGAAGGTGGGGACCAGGAGATTGAACCTGGGCCCTTGTGTGTGGTAATATGTTCATCCTACCAGGTGTATTCACCACCCAGCCCATATTTCTCCTCTTAATATCCTTCTTACGCTATCAAATTCTCTTAATTCTTTGTAACAGATTAATATGGGGCCTGGAAAACCAAGGAAGCAGTGAGGGGGAGAAGAAATGATGGGGATGATGAACAGAGACTAAGACCTTTTCCTCCTTTTTCAAGCAAGTAGATAAAGGAGTTGGGGTTGGGAGTAGACAGACTCCATTTCTAGAATCTTGTTCATGAGTGCACCAAAATCAGTCATGCACTGCAAGGGAAGTAGAACAAGTAGTTTAGTTCTTGGTCCTAATTCTGTGAAGATGAATCATATATATTTATTTCAGTGTCAGAGAAAGATTTCCTGAGAACTTTCTGTATTAAACCATCATTAACTTCAAAGGAAGGAAGGCTCCAGAATTTATCTCTCCAAGAAGTAGTTTTCTTCAGCACATTAATTGACCACATTAGATAGATTTTTGAAAAATGATACCTTACTGAGGAAAGAATTCTGATTTTTTGACATAATTATCTCCTAAGTATTTATCTTTCCTGTGAAAGTTCTTCACCAGAAAAAAAAAATTCTGTGTCTAGTTAGTTCCACT
This sequence comes from Erinaceus europaeus, assembly GCF_950295315.1. Lineage (NCBI taxonomy): Eukaryota > Metazoa > Chordata > Mammalia > Eulipotyphla > Erinaceidae > Erinaceus > Erinaceus europaeus. The sequence goes on from NC_080180.1 coordinate 16,763,281, forward strand.
GAAAGATTTAAAAACAGGTCTTAAAAGCATTTTACAGAGAATAAAAAATTCTGTCTGGTATTTTTAACTTCTCTTAAAAATAAAATTTTTACAGATTTTTATTTTTGTATTATTATTATTATCATCATTATTATTATACCAGAATACTGCTCAGCTCTAACTTAAAGTGGTGTAGGAAATTGAACCTGGGACTTTGGAGTCTCAGTCATGAGAATCTCTTTGCATAACCATTATGCTATCTCTGCCCTCTTTTAAATAATTTTAAACATTGACAATTACTTGAATACCAAAGACCTAAAATAAATTAGCAGAGTTGGACTGGAAAGATAGGTCACAAGGTGTGTGTGCCTTGCTATTGAGTGCTGCCCTGGGGTCAGATGGGAATGCCACTTATTTATAAGGGAAGCTCTGGTGTCTCTGTCTGTCTGAAATGAACAAGTGGCCTGGCACATGGGGTAGTGAATCACACATGTGTGGTTGTAGGTCCACTCCCTGCTGAAGAAAGAAAAGAAAGGAAAAGAGAAAAAGAAAAAGTAGTCAAATGACTAGAAAACTAGAATGAGTATTCTGAATAAGAACCCTTCAGTTGTCTAAAGGCACCTCAGATACACATGATCTAATTTAATTCTCTGTTCAGGACTCTAGAGTGTTCTGTGATTACTTGATTGGCAATTTAGTTTCTGTTTGAATGCTTCCTGTGTTGGGAATGTAGTATTGTCTCTTAAAGAAATCATTCCTTTCTTTTTTTTCTTGACTTCACAAGATTTAATAATGATCGACAAGATTGTGGGATAAGAGGGGTAGAATTTCATATAGTTCCCACCACCAGAGTTCCGTATCCCATCCCCTCCATTGCAAGTTTCTCTATTCTTTATCCCTCTGGGAATATGGTCCAAAGATCTCTATGGGGCGCAGAAGGTGGGAGGTCTGGCTCCTGTAATTAATTCTCCACTGGATATGGGTGTTGGCAGGTCGGCCCATATTCCCAGCCTGTTTCTTTTCTTTTAAAATGTTTGTTTGTTTATTTATTTATTTATTCCCTTTAGTTGCCCTTGTTTTTTATTGTTGTTATTATTGTTATTGATATCATTGTTGGATAGGACAGAGAGAAATGGAGAGAGGATGGGGAAGACAGAGGGGGAGAGAAAGATAGACACCTGCAGACCTGCTTCACCACTTGTGAAGCGACTTCCCTGCAGGTGGGGAGCCAGGGCCTTGACCCAGGATCCTTATGCCGGTCCTTGCACTTTGTGCCATGTGTGCTTAACCTGCTGTGCTACTGCCAGACTCCCTCCCAGCCTGTTTTCTAGTGGCATAGGGCTCTGGGGAGGTGGGATTCCAGGACACATTGGTGAGGTTGTCTGCCCAGGAAAGTCAGGTTGAAATCATCTGCAACTTGATGGCTGAAAAGCATTAAGATATAAAGCAGAACAAATTGTTTAATAATCAGGAACCTAAAGGTAAGAATACAGCCAATGAGATTTGGAGGCTTCATGTTGGAAGAAGCTAGAGAGTCTATTTTAGGCATATTCCAAGAGGCCATGACTTTACTGATTTTTGCCTGGGCCTGACAGCCTAACATGCCAGTGGGCTGAAAGTATTATCTGGGAAGATGGTGTCAGAGTTGGGACTAGAGCAGAGAGTAGACAGAGTTAGGGCTAGAGCAGAGAGTAGCTCCCAAATATGGGAAAAGTATATAAATACCATTAACTGTGAAACCCCATTGATCTGATCTGGGGCTTATGTCTGTTCATATTTAGCACAGGAGCCTATGTAACCTCTGCATCCCTGGAGGTCCGAGCTCGAATTTCATGGTCACAGCTAGGAACGTTCTAGGCGGCACTCATTTCAGAACTAGTCTTCCTTGAGTGACAGAGTGTGTTGACCCAGCCTTCTTTTGGAGAGTGAGGAAGTTTCTACTACTATTGTTCTACACTGAGGCAAGGTCCTCTAGAGGCCCACAAGAGGGTCTATGATGTTGTTCCGGACAGAGATGACCAGTGATAGTGAAGAGCGGGATCTGTTAGAGGTCTAGGCCCATCATATCTATGTGGGAATCCCAGGATTCCATGAGTAGGGCCCCAGATGATGGGATGGCCTGATAGTGACCAAATGGGCCATGATTAGAGTGTGCTGGTCTCTTGCCCTTACCCCAGCTTTTGTAGTCCTGACTTTATCTGACAGGGCTAGACTTAGAGTGATTCACTTAGAGGGAAGTGAAATGGGCAGTAGGTGAGGAGGGCATCTTGGTCTAAGTAGAAACTATTTGATTAAATACTTAATGTTTTTTTTAGGTCTTTGTACTTGCTTGCTGTTCTCCTACATCAATTCTTAAAGTGAAAAAGGCTACCTCTCAGTGTCTATATAATACACTAAATCACTTCATATCTTCTTATTGATGAATTTCATATACTTGAAGAGAACTGCCATCACTCTTTACATATCCTATTAGGACTAGCTTCCCTCTGTTCCATTTAAAAAAATTTTTTTTTATTATCTTTTTGGGTAGAGATATTCAGAACGTGAGAGAGATGGGGGATGTAGAGAGGAAGAGAAACAGAGAGACACTGCTTCACCACTTGCAAAGTTCTCCTTCTGCAGGTGGGGACTGTGGGCTCAAACCTGAGTCCTTGTGCACTGTAACATGTGCACTCAGCCAGGTGTGTCACCACCCAGCCCCTTCTAGTTCAGTTATAATCTAGCTAGTGGAGAAGATAGGAGGTTGTTTTCTGTGATTATATGGAGTGGATTTGTACAGTATGTATCTCTTAAGATTATTCTCCTGAGCTCGGAGTTTGGGAGGAAACTTAACATTAATAATAAATATGATCCCTCAGCTGTGATTTCTACCACCAAAAAGAGGGAGCCACACACATTGCTAAAGGCTATTTCATGAAAGAGCACTGGAAGGAGCACTATTAAACTCTCATCAGATGGAGTTAATCAGGGAAGACTTCCTGGAGAAAGCAAGATGCATTCATGAGTTTGAAGACCTGAGGTATACTGTTAAAAGCAATTCTGGGGAGTCGGGCGGTAGTGCAGGTCGCTTCGTAAGCGGTGAAGCAGGTCTGGAGGTGTCTCTCTTTCTCTCCCCCTCTCTGTCTCCCCTTCCTCTCTCCATTTCTCTCTGTCCTATTGAACAACAATGACAGCTATGACAACAATAACAACTACAACAAGCACAACAACAAGGGCAAAAAAATGGAAAAAAAAAAAGCCTCTAGGAGCAATGGATTTGTAGTGCAGGCACTGAGCCCCAGCAATAACCCTGGAGGCAAAAAAAAAAAAAAGCAATTCTGGATCAGAGAATGCCAGAGTCCCTTCTAAGGTCATTAGTATTCTTACTTCCTCCTTAGTGCAGAGATGGATAAATAAAACCTAAGCAAATTTGAGCAATGCCAAAGACATTTTACTACTTGGTAGCAACATTTTGCAATCTACCAGTGCTTGCAAATTTATTTATTTATTTATTTATTTATTTATTTATTTATTTTGCCATCTAGGTATCACTGGTGTTGGTGTTTGTACATCTCCACTGCTCCTGGTGGCCCCTTTTTCCCCTCTTTCCAACAGAAGGTGAGAGACAGAGAAACACAGAGAATGAGAGAGAAAGAGAGCGGGGGCCGGGTGTTGGCAACCTGGTTGAGAGTACATGTTACCATGAGCAAGAACCTGGTTCTGAGCCTCTGCTTGCTCTGCACTTGCAGGGGGAGGAGAGGGCACTTCATAAATCTTCTTCTTCTAGCGTTTGCCCTTCTTCCGTAGCCAGTCAAATGATGGTGCAGATCTGTATCTCTCTCTCTCTCTCTCTCTCTCTGTTTTATCTTCTCCCCATCTCCATTTCTCTCTGTCCTATCTAATAAAATAGAAAGGAGAGTGAAAAAAAAAAGGTTACTTGAAGCATTGAATTTATAATCCTAGCACTGAGCCTCAGTGATAACCCTGGTAGAAGGGGAGACAGAGAGAGAGAGAGAGAGAGAGAGAGAAAAGACAAGAAGGGAAGAGAAGGGACATCAAAGCCGATTCTAACACATGAAATTCCTTCCTGCAGGACCTCCTGTGTGGTGGTCAGGGACTCAAACCTGGGTCTTTGCACATGGTTGCCTGTGTGTGCGCTCTACTGTGTGAGCTACTTCCCAGCCCTGAGGATTTGCTGACTGGTTCTAAATACAGTTGATCTTCTTCTGAATCTATGCAAACATGAATTTTATCATAGAGTAAAACAAATTTCTTCATATTATTTGATAATCTATTAGTATTCGCAGACTCACACAGACATTGTAATGTACATGTTTTGGCTTAAGTGTGCATTTTCAAAACAATTTTTTTCATGATCAAATTGGAATTTTTTTCCCCCTTCATAGATGATTAGTGATTGTTGAGCATTTTCTTTAACTTGCTATCAGTGTTTCCCATTTGAGGTGAAATCAAACATGGAAAATTTCACTTTAGCACACAGGCCTTTTGGAAACCAGTGCAGTAAGGGATTTAAATTATATTAACTTCAAATGTTTTTCTCTTTTCTTTTTTTCTTTATTTTTCTTTTTTCTTTCTTTTCTTTTTTTAACCACAAATTACTTAATATGGGGGTACTGAGCAATTATTATTTTTTTTTGGCATAATTGAGCTGGCTTGTTGGTTCAATTATTTATGAGCTTCTTATAGATTTATTAAGGTATTTCAGCATATTCTGACCTTCATATCCTGGAACTGAACATCTACAACGTTTTTTTTTTCTTCTATGGGTACATAAATAAGATTTCATACCAGTAAAAATATTCTTCTGTTGCAAAAACAATAAGGCAGTTATGAACTATATGAGGTTATTGGGCACTCCGAAACACAAGATACCTGGGAGAAAATGACATAGCTCTCAAATATGCTCCATGATGACAGGACTTGAGATTGAATTAAAGAAAGGGATGAGGACAACACTGGAAGAGTACGGCACTTTATTTCCTTTTAATTTTCTTTGCTAAAGATTTTGTGCTTTTAAAATTGGGCTATTGAAAAAAATATTTTAAAATAGGGATTTGAGAAACTGGAAATAGTAAATCAAAAGTGGCAAACTCACTCGGTGGAAATGCCAGGAATTGAAGTGCTTTCAAATTTTTTAGTCTGGCCATTTACTCATTTATTTGTTTTCCTATCTTTGATTACTTTGAATTGCTTCAGACAAGAGACTCTTAATATAGAAATTAAGTTTTTCAAAACAGAAAGGGAGAAAAAAGTGACTCAAGGTAGAATAATAGTAGTAGGGGAAAGTTGGCAAAAGTCTAGAATACTGCTATTAGGTACAGGAGACTGTGGGCAGTAATAACTTTGATTGGGTCTGCCTTTCTGTTACAGGTGTCCTGGAATTCTTTGAGAAGGTGTAGACAGAGCAAGGTCATGGAAGTCATAAGTATTTGGAATGAAATGGGGAACAATGCTAGTGCAGCAATTGCCACTTACGAGTGATGGAAGGTGTGCCCTGAATCTGTCAGCAAGATTTCTGTCTGGGTTGAGCTGGATAAACAGCAGGGCAGGGAGATCAAACCTAACTTACTTTTACTCTGGGTCTTCATTGGCCCCCAGAGAAAGTGACAATCTCACTTACATTATTTTTTATTATGACTTTTTGGCCTTGATTCTGCTTAACTTATTCAATGCAGGTCTTAATATTGGGGTTTTTCAGGCCTTATATGGGATTAGTACCTTCTTACACCCATAGTTTCCCCTGAGTTGCCTACAGCTACCACAGCATCAATTATAATCTGTTAATTTTGGAGTTCACTGGCTAGGTTATTGTACAGCTCTGGTTACTTCAGATGAAGTGCTTGTTCACCTCCTTCTCTGTACTCACTGAGTAGCTCTCCTCGGTGAAAACTGTAGAATATAATCACGCATAAAACTAAGCCACAGTGTCAAAATGGTGGAATATATCCTAAACAACTCTAAACACTGACAGAAATTATTTAAATAAATCAAAGGTAGAGAAATAAAATACCTATAACACACACACACACACACACACACACTAAAACTACAGCATAAAAATAGCAATTAGGCACAGATAACTTTTTCCATAGTTTGTTGTAGGTATTTAATATACTTAAGTACATTATGAATCATCAAGAAAAAAGGAACAGTGTTCCACATTCCATATGTCCTAAACTTACTTAATATTAAAATAATCTTTGGCAAAACATTGGAGGCAGTATTTCACTTAGTATTTTTTTATTTCTATTTTATTTTATTTAACAGGACAAAGGGAAATTGAGAGGGGAGGGGAGACAGGGATAGACACCTGCAGACCTGCTCACTAGTGAAGCGTCCCCCCTGCAGGTGGGGAACTCAGACCCAGATCCTTGTGCATGGTGGTGCCACCACCCAGCCCTGAGGCAGTATTTAATATAATATATTTTCAGAAATGTTCACCTATAACAATTGATCAATAATTATTTTTTGCTTCCAGAGCAGAAATTTCTTCCATCCAATCATCCATCCATCCATCCATCCATCCATCCTCCCACCTACCTGTCTACTTACCTGCCTGTCCGTATTTGCAGACTTAATGTCTCACCTGTGCACAATGCCGCTATTCCAGCCTCTTCTCCTTTTTTTCTTTCTTTTTTGACTTAAGATGTAGCAAGCAAGTATTTTATTTTTAATTTTATTGGAGATGTGTTTAATGAATCACAGCACATTTGTTTATACACGTGTAAGGGTTTTCAGTTCTGCACAGCAGGTATCTGCTACATACTCTTATTCCTACTGCTCCTACCCCCATTGAGGACCCCAGACCCCCTCTCCTCCACAGACACCTGATCCCATTTCCTCCCCAGTACCCCTTGCTTGGATGCAGTACACCACCCTCAGTCCAAGTTTCATCCTGTATTCTCCCTTTCTAATTCTGTCTTCCTTGGGTTCCACTCACATGTGGATTCATCCTGTACTCATCCCTTTCTTCCTGACCTATCCCACCTAACACTTTTCCTTCTGCTTCCGGCAAAGGTGAGGCAAAGACTAAGATTTTAGCATTTCTGTTCTGATGTCTGGGTTTTTGATGATTGGCCTTGGTTCTCCAACATTGATTATATCACTCTGTCCCTTCTTCCTCCCTTTTCCTTTTGTGGCCATTGTTTGAGTTGTCATTTCTATTCTACCACCAATCACCTCCTCTGAAGTTAGAGTTCCTTTACTTCTCCTCCTGTAGGACTCCTTTCAGTAATTCTTGCAACCACAGGGTTCGTGGTGGTAAATTAGTTTTCTCTATGTTTGGGAAGTCTTTGATTTATCCTTTTATTTGAAAGATAGTTTAGCAGGATCCAGGCTATTTTTCATTTAAATAGTCACAGAAAGAATGAGAGAAAGAAAGGGAGAAAGAGAGAGAGAGAGAGAGAAAGAAAGAAAGAAAGAAAGAAAGAAAGAAAGAAAGAAAGAAAGAAGGAAAGAAAGAGAGAGAAAGAAAGAAAGAAGCAACAAACCTGAAACTTCCTTTGGCGACATAGCACCTCCACCTCGTATGTAGTGCCAGGGCTTGAACCTGGGCTAGGAACTTGGTAAGGCAAACTCCCTATCCTTTCATCTAGAGCAACCCCATACAAACTTCCAATTATAAAGTAAGTGTCCAGGGACGCCATTATTGTTGTCAGTGGTGCTGTTGCATATTGGAAATTGCTAAAGAAAAATGGATGGAGCTGGTGGTGGTGATCATGCTTAGTGAAGTAAATCAGCGAACCACAGCTACCAGATGATTTCACTCATGTGGAACCCAGAGAATTGAAACATATTAACTTGAAAGAAAAAAAATATATATATAATCAACCCATATCTAAGAACTTGGGTACCACTGAAGAGGGACAGAGAGGGATAATCGCACATAACCTGGCGGTGGGAATGGACTAGATATAGCCTTATTCTTTTGTAATCTTCTAAGTTCCTATTAAATCACTAATAAAAATATACTGGTCATTCAAAAATAAACTAACAATTTTTTTTAGAAAATAGGGAAATTGCTAAAGGAGCAGATCTAAGTTTCCCTCATAAGGAAAAAAAAAAGCGTTTGCAACTGTGTGGTGGCAGCTGTTGACTAGAATGACCATGGTGTTTGATCCTGGCCCGTCGTTCACTTCAAATACGAGAATAGCAAAGTTAGTGGACAGACCTGAGTCCCTTTATTTAGGAACATCGGATGATTGCAACCCAGGGAGCACAGAACTTAAACAGAATCCTAAAACATCTCCTGTTCCTAGGAAGAGACCCAGGTTGCAAGGGAGGGGTTCTTGAAGAAAAGGAAGATGTAGTGAGTGACAAATGAGGTCAGGTGAAGGAGACACAAAGTAGAAGGGGGTCACAAAATGATGTAAGACGTAAAAAAAAAAAAAAAAAAAAGACTCACTGCCTGGTGCTGCAGAAAAAGCAAAAATTCCATATTTAGCCTTTTGCAGAAAGGGAAACACTTGCTGCAAGGTACAGTGTGAGCTGGAGCGTCTTTGCTCCTCAAATCAAGCTCTCTCTCTGGTAAAATCGGCTGTTTTATATTTGTGGGTATGAATAAAAACCTAAAGCTTGAATTTTTCCACGTCTCACAACTTTTTATTTCTCACTCTCCTCCTGAGAGAGGAGGGGGAAGGGTCCCTATTTCCCTGTCTCCCCGTGCCCCAACCCCCCAATATCTCACTATAGGATCCTGGCTCCTTGTAGGATGGAAGGAGAGTGGGAAGAATTTCAGTCCTGAGTCCAATCTCAGTCCTTTTGAAATTCAACTCCAAAAGTTAAAGTGGATAATTGTTCTCTTTATCAGTCTTTTCAAATAGGATATTCTCATTCTTACTGACTTTCTTGGAATGTTGGCCTTCTGGTCCAGACTAAACATTAAACTTTAAAGAGGCGGTTAAGTGGCTTTTTCTGTGGTAACTTTCTTGGGTCTTATTTTAATATGGCTCCAGTGATGCCAACTTTTCATAATGTATATAAATCTCGAATCATTATGTTGTACACCTGTAACTAATATAATGTTATATGTCAATTATATCACAGTATTTAAAAAAAAGCCTCTCCAGTGCAGGAAACTGGTTATACCCCCATATAAGGGCCTGCCAAGTCAGGTTAGCTGTGAATGGGCAGCTCTTCATTTCCACCTGTCCCAGACCCTGGGTGAACCTAGAGTCCTTGGGGAGAGATGTGTCTTATATTACTGCATGACTTTCCCAAACGTCAATCTCAAACGAGAGGTCACATAATTTGTCTGATGACATTGACCTAAGTCACATCAATCAATTAACCCAGGGACCAGTTTTCTAAAATTTCCAATTTTTTTCTATTTTAAAATCTTTTACTTTATTTATTTATTTTTGAGTAGTGGCAGGAGAAATTGAGAAGGGAGGGAGAAATAAAGAGGGAGAGAGACACCTGTAACACTGTTTCACTGCTTGTGAAATTTCCCACCCAGCTGGTGGGGACCAGGGGCTTGAACCCAGGTCCTTGTGCACTGTAAGATGTGTGTACTACTGAGTGCACCACCACATGACCCCAACTGGCCAATTTCTAGGCATTTGTTTATTTAAAAATTATAGGAAACATGCATAAACTTTTCAGATAGTCATATGGAGTAAGATACTTTTTTAATAAAGAAAATTCATTGATAAATTTTTACAACTGCACTTAAATATTAATTTGTGTCTAGCTCAGCTGCCTGCAACTCCTTGGCAAGAGAAGGGAACGGGGTGGGGACTTTATGTTGGAAACAGGGAGCAGAGAGCTGGGTGTACACAGCACAAGCCGAGCTGGCACCACCTAACCCCTGGGTGAAGAAAAGACTCTGGAATGCTGATTGAGAGATGAGGAGACCTGTGGGTCAGAGACAGGGGAGGAGACAAAGTCCAGAAAAAGTGAGGGGAGGTGAAACAGTAAAATGAATCCTTAGGTGAAGGGGAATGATAAATAAAGAGGAACTAGAGAAAAGAGGGAGAATTTGAAGTCTCCAGAGCCTTGTGTTTCCAGAAATAGCTTAGGTTCTGCCAAATCATCCCTTAGGAATTTTTGTGAGTTTTCAAACTGTTTGATTGGAGTCAGGAGATGACTCATGGGGTCCGGGAGGTGGCGCCGTGATAAAGCTTTGGACTCTCAAGCATGAGGAGATGACTCACCCAGTAGAGTGCACAGTTTCTCAAGCTTAAGGACTCAGGATGGAGTCAATGGCCAGCATGTGGAAACAACCTACATTGAGAATTCACCAGCATAATGTGGATGCTATGGTGTATGGTGTCTCTTCTTTCTCTTCCTCTCTGTCTCTCACTTTCTGTCTATAGGGAAAAAAAAACAAAAAAACAACCAGGAGTGGAGAAATTGTGCAGGCATGGGACTCCAGTGATAACCCTAGTGAAAAAGAAAGTTATCATCTGGGAGGTGGCACAGTGGGGGTGTGGGGCTTGCAAGCATGAAGTCCTGAATTTGATCCCTGGCATTATTTTATTTTACTGGGAGAGAGATACAAAGACAAAGATATAGGGGAGGAAGGGAGGGAGAGAGAGAGAGAGAGAGACTGGCCAGAGTACTGCTCAACTCTGGCTTATGGTGGTGCTGGGCATTTGAACCTGGGGCTTCAGAACCTCAGGCATGAAAGATTTTTGCATCGCCATTGTGCTGTCTCACTAGCCCAGGATTCTTCCTCTTTTGTTGATAACCAACTGCTCTAACTCCTCTCATTTTCTAGCACTTGTCCTTTGCAAAGAATTTGATTTTAAAAATTATTTGTTTTAGCATTATCATACTTTAGTTCAAATAAGATGACACCCTCTACCACATGCGTGTATACACACACACACACACACACACACACACACACACAGACACAACTTTCTGGAGAAAATCTCCATGCTGTAATATTTAAATCTGACTCAGACTGAAAGTTCTACTCAATAATTTGCTTTCATCTGAGTCGTTTATACTCATTTACACTTGTGTTCATGTTGACTGTTGTCACTTCCATTTATGAACCAAATGAGATTTTATGTATCGCCAAATATGCTAGGCTTAAAAAAATAACTGCTTCATTTCTTTCATTGAACTACATGTAAAATACTGTAATATAAAATTATTGCTAAGTAGAAACTTTTTCTTTCCTTTTTTCTTTTTTTGGTGTTGCTAGGGGATGAACCCAGGAACCCATGCATGTACATGTACGTTACTGTTGTATGCTTTACATTGGGTAGTTCTCCCCCGCCAAGAGAATTGGATCAGTCCAGTTATTTTCGAGGGCCTGCTTGGCCCCACCCCGAAGGAACCCCGCCAGAGTTCAGAGGGTTGGAGAGTTCGAGAGTTGGAGAGTTGCAGAGTAAGACAGAGTGCTTGCACCTCCGCAAAGAGACAGCAGAGTTCTGTTTGGTGATTAGTTTGTCTTAGTTTATGAATCGTTGTTCCTGAATAAAGAAATACAGCTTCCCTGCCCAGCCGTTGTCTCCGCATCTCTGTTACCCGCCGTGAAGCTAGCCCGGCCGGCTCCGGCCGCCGAATTTTAACAACAAATGGCGCCCACATGGACCTGACCTGCGCATCTCTCAGATAAGTAAAGACAATTTGGCTACCTATGCACTATGGCCTTCTCTTCTGCTTGTGAAGAGATCTCCAAAGGCCTCTGCTCTTTCTTCACGAGACTGTTTTGCTGTTTCTGGAACTTTTATCTCTGGACCACTCTGTGGTTTCCACTCGCTCGGGCGAGCTCAGAACAGCCAGCGGGAAGAGCCAGCGGGCGGGAGGTGAGGCGCAGAGCTGCCATTTCCACCTGGTTAAACAGCCAGCCAGCCGGCTGCACCCAGACAACCCCACGCACCGCGCCCGCAGCCCCGCAGCCCCGCAGCCCTGCAGCACGCAGGAGGCTGATGCCAGCACGCAAGAGCCCGATGCCAACACGCTAGAGCCCGATGCCAACATGCTGGAGCCCGATGCCACCATGCAGGAGCCCAATGCCAGCATGCAGGCCAGCCCACAGGAGCTGGCTCTCCACTGCGTGGCGCAGGGCACTGGACGCGTGATCCCTCCACGCTGCTCGGCCACTGCGAGCAGGGCAGCAGACATGGCAGGGCCATGGGGCAGGGCCGCTGCGGCCTATCATGGCTGCCACCTCTGGGCACCTAGGCCCACGCCTTCTACAAAACTGGCCCGCCTGCCCTCTTGCTATGAATTCTGGAACGATCCCAGACCTCCCGGACCCCCGGGCTCCCTGCCGAAACTGGGCACACGAGATCTCCAGCTGCCGGTCCGGTCTGAAGGCAGACAAGCTGGAGTACGCAGAGATTTGTACAGAGATCGCAACCTGCAATTCCTAGAAGTGAAGCTGTGCGGGAAGCCACCTCCGGATGGTGACCCCCCCCCCCAACAACTAAGACAGTACAGATTTAAATTCGTGTTTAAAATGACATGTCTTCGTAACAAAGGTTTCTCTCCTTGTGTATTAATGACCATGTTTATGTGAATGTTTAAAGTTTGGTAAACAGTAACTTTAAGGCTAAATTCCTACTAGTCAAAGTTAAATGAAAAAGGTTTTCAACGTAATTCTCATAAAGATAAAGTTAACTTACATTTAAAGTCTGATGTAAAAATTAGTTAACAATCAATATATTTTAACTAAGTTGGTCTAAACAAAAGGTTAAATAGACTTGTTGATATGTAAAACTCTCCATTACCTTCTCTATTAGAAATGGTAGATCGCACAATGGCTATGCTAATTATTCTCATGCCTGAGGTTTCCTCTCCTGAGCACAACTAGGGTGTGTCTACATCTTGAATGGGTGTAACAAAAGGTTAAAAAGACGTTGTTGCTATGTAAAAGTCTCAAATTCCTTCTCTATTAAAACATTAGATTGTGTTGTGGATATGCTAATAACAAGTTTTGTTTCATAGTAAGTAAATTGCAGCCAGCTGCCTTTGGGACTCTATGCCGTTCCCCGCCCCCATACAAATGCCTGTCCAGGCAAGTACGCCCCCCAGAGGCAAGAAAGTACGCCCCCCAGAGGCAAGAAAGTACGCCCCCCCAGAGGCAAGAAAGTACGCCCCCCAGAGGCAAGAAAGTATGCCCCCAGAGGCAAGAAAGTACGCCCCCCAGAGGCAAGAAAGTACGCCCCCCAGAGGTAAGAAATGTTTTTTTAAGCTGATAAAGTTTTGCCCACAGAGGCAGAAATGGCCCCCTCAGGCCTTCCCTTGGCAGCACACTGGTTCTTGTTACTTGCTTACATGTTTCTCCATGTTTGTGCCAGTTTCCTTTTATAAAAATGCCTGTATGATATATGTTTCTGTTCACCCCACACCCTTGATACTGTAGTCATTTAGTTAAAAAGAAAAGGGGGAATTGTTGTATGCTTTACATTGGGTAGTTCTCCCCCGCCAAGAGAATTGGATCAGTCCAGTTATTTTCGTGGGCCTGCTTGGCCCCGCCCCAAAGGAACCCCGCCAGAGTTCAGAGGGTTGGAGAGTTCGAGAGTTGGAGAGTTGCAGAGTAAGACAGAGTGCTTGCACCACTGCAAAGAGACAGCAGAGTTCTGTTTGGTGATTAGTTTGTCTTAGTTTATGAATCGTTGTTCCTGAATAAAGAAATACAGCTTCCCTGCCCAGCCGTTGTCTCCACGTCTCTGTTACCCACCCGTGAAGCTAGCCCGGCCAGCTGGAGCCGCCGAATTTTAACAACATGTTACCACTGAAGAACTTGTTCAGCCCATTTTTTTATTTCGTTTTTTGAGAGAGAGAGAGAGAGAGAGAGAGAGAGAAACTGAGGTACTGAGAGTAGAGAGACACCATAGCACAGCCTCACCATTTTTGGTGTTCCTATGTAGTAGCAGGACTTGAACCCAGAACCTCACGCACACACAGTGATACACATGATGGCTATGTCTTGACTCCTAGAAACTCTTTTAAAAAATTATGAATTAAAAAAACTCTCTTTAATGGCATTGTCTTTTTAGACATTGACAGAGGCAGAGAAATGAACTGTGTCCATCACTGACTTCAACACTGAAAGACTCAGAGCCAGCAATAACCATCTACCTCCATGGGACTATTCTGAAGCAAAGCTAAAACTTCATGTCATTATTTTTATCCCTAAATGTCTCACAATACTGAAGAATAAGGGTCCTGCAAAAAATAAACTAACAGCACCATTTTCTTTTTTTTTTGGTGATGTAATATTGATTTATAAAATTATGAGATAACCAGGGCATAGTCCCATACCATCTCCACCACCAGAGTTCTATCTCCCCATTCCCTCCATTGGAAACTGAATTAGGTCTCCCAAAACCACAGATACCACTTGACTATTATTTCTATAACTATCTGTATATATATATATATATATATATATATATATATATATATATGTGTGTGTGTGTGTGTGTGTGTGTGTGTGTGTGTGTGTGTGTGTGTGTGTGTGTGTTTGTGTGTGTGTGTGTATACCTATTTTTCCCCTGTGTGTGTGTATACCCATTTTTCCCGTGTGTGTGTGTGTGTGTGTGTATACCTATTTTTCCCCTGTGTGTGTGTGTATACCCATTTTTCCCGTGTGTGTGTGTGTGTGTGTGTGTGTGTGTGTGTGTACCCATTTTCCCCCTATGGCCTTGATTTCTCTTACTTTCTAAGTCACACCTACGCCTACTACTACTTCCCAGTGTCCTTCCATTTTTCCTCTTCTCTCTCTGGGTCCTGATTAAATTGGAGTTCAGAGCCCTTTGGTCATCTTCCCCTAACATTTCTCCCCCTCTGGGAGTATGGATCAAAATTCTCTTTGGTGAGCAGAAGGTGGAAGGTCTGGCTTCTGTAATTGCTTCTCTACTGGACATGGACATTGGCGGGTTGATCCATATCCCCAGCCTATGTCTTTCTTTCCCTAGTGGGTTAGGGCTCTGGACAGGCGAGGTTCTTCAACACATTGGTGAGTCTGCCCAGGGAAGTCAGGATGGAATCATAGTAGCATCTGCAACTTGGTGTCACAATATCATTTTCAACTATTAGCTTAAGTCTGGGGGGATTGGGTGGTAGTGCAGTGGGTTAAGCGCACATGGCGCAAAGCACAAGAACCAGCATAAAGATCCTGGTTCCAGCCCCCGGCTCCCCACCGGCAAGGGGGTCACCTCACAAGCAGTGAAGCAGGTTTGCAGGTGTTTATCTTTATTCCCCCTCTCTGTCTCCCCCTCCTCTCTCGATTCTCTCTGCCCTATCCAACAAGGACAGCAATAACAACAAAAATAAACAAGGGCAACAAAAGGGAAAAAATAGCCTCCAGGAGCAGTAGATTCGTAGTGCAGGCACCAAGCCCCAGAGATAACCCTGGAGAAAAAAAAAAAAAAAAAAAAGCTACGTCCACTTTTCCCTTATTGTGTCAAGATGTGAAAATTTAAATTTAATTTCTGCTTAGCTAATTATTCCAGTTGAAGTATTTTCTTTTCTTTTTTTGCCTCCAGGGTTATTGCTGGGACTTGTGCTGGCACTACGAAGCCACTGCTCCTGGCACCTATTTTTTTTCTTTCCGCTTTATTGGATAGGACAGAGAGAAATTGAGAGAGGAGGGGAAGATAGGTAGAGAGAAAGATAGACACCTTCAGATCTGCTTCACTGCTTGTGAAGCTTCCCCCTGCAGGTGGGGAGTGGAGGCTCGAACCCAGATCCTTGCACGGGCTCTTCTGCTTCGTGCTGTGAGCACTTAACCAGGTGTGTCACCGTCTGGTCCCTATTTTTCATATTAAATACTTAATGGGTTTATCTTCTAGGCCTGTACAGCATAGATTATCTGCCTGGCAGGTGTTTAGAAGTCTTTTGCTGTTATTGTTATTGTGATATTTGTAATTCTGTTAGTATTGTTCTAGTGACTTTTTACTAATTTGGTATAGTTAAATGCTTAGAATTAGGATTAATCTTTTGAGATGCTCTGGTGGGTCCCAACTCAACTCAGAATCAGTTCTAGTTATGTTTTTATCATGTGGTATAATTGAATACAAACAAAGCACCCATATAACTGTTAGAAACAAATTTATCTACAAGGAGAACTATTTATATCAGTGACTCTGGGGCAAGCTTTTTGGATTTTAATTATGCCCAGGGGAAATAGTTAAACTCAGCAATATATCAAACTTTTGATACCCCTGGAGTTCATTACCATACAATAACTACATTATCTGTCACACCTTATTGCTTCATTTTTGCTTTGCAAAGCTTTTTTATTGGCTGCATTACTTGGTAGCAACAGAAAAACACAAAAGAGCTGCTTTAATTGCAAGCTGAGTTCTTTGTGTGAGTAGAATACTGAACACTATGTGTGTGTGGGGGCATTTCTTGGTTTTTTTTTGAAACTCAACATTTATTTGTATTTTTTTTAATATTTATTTTATTTATTTATTCCCTTTTGTTGCCTTGTTGTTTTATTGTTGTAGTTATTATTGTTGTTGTCGTTGTTGGATAGGACAGAGAGAAATGGAGAGAGGAGGGGAAGACAGAGAGGAGGAGAGAAAGATAGACACCTGCAGACCTGCTTCACCGCCTGTGAAGCGACTTCCCTGCAGGTGGGGAGCCGGGGCTCGAACCGGGATCCTCATGCCGGTCCTTGTGCTTTGTGCCACCTGTGCTTAACCCGCTGCGCTACAGCCCGACTCCCTTATTTGTGTTTTTTAATTTAAATTTTGCTCATGAAATATATGTTGAAAATATTACCTGCAGCCAAGTAGAGATCTCCCGTCACTACGAAGTGCGCCAAACCTTGCTACTGTGCAAGCAATAAATATTCATTATAGAAGAATTAAGAATCACAGGAGAGCACAAAAGAATAATAATAAAAAGCCTCATGGAAAGAATGAAGCCAGAAGTGAGCTAGCTGCCCTAGTGCCACAGAAAGTCAGACACTGTCACATCTGCTTTGCTAAGACAGGAAAATGCTCCTTTGCTGATTGCTTGAGAAGAATGGAGGCAGGAGCTCTGTCCAGGTCAACTTCTTTTATTCTCAGGAAGCATTTCTACAGGTGTTTGAGGGGGTCAGAGGGGGTGGGAGGAAAGAGCTGGCTGGGAAGGTGGCGCTGGAAAAACTTGAGCTGAGTCCCAGGACACACAGGATGGAAGCTTGGGGCCATTAGTTCTTCCTAATGGTCAGAGCAAACTCTGGGATCAGAATGGGCTGGCTTTCTGTGAATTTCCTGCCTCCACAATTTGTAACAAGTTTTAACTATTCTTGCTTACTTTGAAGAAGCAAAGTGAACCGGAATGGGGTCTGGTGTTTGAGTCGCTGATCTTTATCCTTTGTTTTCTAGATTTAGTTTTTAGCAATTTACATGTTCCTGAGTCTAAAACTCTCTGTCCATTTCAGGTCACCTCCACCTTGGGGAGGGGGAGGGGGCATCATGTCAGACTGTCCTGTCATTTTGGTTCCATGGCTTCAACAACTTCTGATTTTTTTTAAACTTTTTTTTTTTTTTTGCCTCCAGGGTTATCACTGGGGCTCGGTGCCTGCACTACAAATCCACTGTTCCTAGAGGCTTTTTTTTTTTTAAATTGGATAGGACAGAGAAATTGGAAGAAGAGGGAAAGCTAAAGATGGGGAGAGACAGATATCTGCAGACCTACTTCACCATTTATGAAGCGACCCCCCTGCAGGTGGGGAGCCAGGGGCTCAAACCGAGATCCTTATCCTTGCATGGGCCCTTGTACTTGGTGCTATGTGTGCTTAACCGGTGTACTACTACCCTGTTCCCATTTTTTATCTTTTGTTAAGTGGCTAGATATGTTTGTTTTTTCCTTATGCTATTGTATACTATCTGTGTGACATAGCCTTTTAAAAATCCACTTTCCAACATTCTAACTCTGCAAACTATTATTAACATGCCCACTCAACAATGTTCTATGAAAGGCTTTTCAAGTTAACACACTTCTACTAAATCATGCATTTTGCAGCATAATATTCCACCATTAGATTGACATGATGTGTACAGTCACATTGCCTGTAATGTTTGATCTTATAAACAACTGTCAGAAATAATCTTCTTTTTCTCCCCAATCTCTTGGGCTTCTCCACTCTGGGCTTGAACCTGGGTCTTGTGCATGGTAAAGCAGCCGCCTGCTTGGTGAGCTATCTCACCTATCCCAGAGAAACATTCTGACATATACAACATACTTAATTATTTATTTATTTTTTGCCTCTAGAGTTATTGCTGGGGCTCGGTGCCTGCACTATGAATCCACTGCTCCTGGAAGCCATTTTTTCTCTTTTGTTGCCCTTGTTGTGTATCATTGTTGTTATTGCTATCATTGTTGTTGGATAGGACAGAGAGAAATGGAGAGAGGAGGGGAAGACAGAGAGGGGGAGAGAAAGACGCAGACCTGCTTCACTGCTTGTGAGGTGACTCCCCTGCAGGTGGGGAGCCAGGGGCTCCAACCAGGATCTTTATGCCATGTGCGCTTAACCCACTGCATTATCCCCAGCTTCCCCCTCCCTCCACTTAGTTATTTTTTAATGCTGTTGCTAAGAGGGGATTTGTCCCAGATTGGCTATTGCTAAGGTTTATGAATCACAATGAAAACCAGACATCTATTAAAGTTATTCTAAAATGTCTCTCTAAGCTTTATTGGGATAAAAGATATTTCCCCACACACTAACTGATGCTAGGTAGTAGTATTTCTAAGCTTTGCTGATCTGCTACTTAAGAGTTTCATGTTGTTTTTATGTGCATTTACTTATTCTTCAAATGATATTAAATTTTCTAAAAGATTCATTTATTCTGAAAGAGAACGAGGATATAGAAAGGACCAAAGTACCACTCAGCTTTGGCATATGGTGGTACCAGGGACTAAACCTGGGTCCTGTGGGGCTCTAGTTATTCAAATTGTTGCTATAACAGGTGGAGCTATCTTCTTGGCTTAGAGAATATTGTTTGTGTGTTTACTGTACATTTGCATTTTTCTTCCTTCTGTTGTTGTTGTTATCACTGGGGCTTCATTACTCTGAGCTGACTTTTTTCAGGTAGAGAAAGAGCAAGAGCAAGAGACCCCATAGTACTGACTCTTCCTTCAGTCAATGTGGGGCCATGGGAAGTCTGGATCATGTGCATGGCAGAGCAGGCGCACTGTTCAGGTGAACTGTTTTTCTGATCTGGACTTTGCATCTTTCTACAGAGTATTGCTAATCAGTGTTTTTGGAGTTGGTTTCTACTGGAGCATTTGCATTTTTTCTCGTGAATTTGAAATTTTTTTATACAGTAAAATGTTAACTTTCAATTATAATATGCTTTGTAAATGCTCTTTGACTTCATAACTTTGTGGCTTTTGCTGTTGCTAAATAGCGTATTTTTTTATGACAACTTTCTGAGCTATAACCCACTTATCAGACAGTGCATTTCTTCAAGGTGTTCAAATTGAGATAATTTTGGTTTTTATTTTTTATTCTTTTTAAATCATCTTTATTTATTGGATAGACATAGCCAGAACTAGAGAGGAAGGGGGAGATAGAGTAGAAGGAAGAGAGACAGAGAGACAGCTGCAGCACTGCTTCACCATTTGTGAAGCTTTTCAGCTGCAGCTGGGGACTGGGGACTTGAACCTGAGTCCTTGCGCATTGTTAACATGTGTGCTCAACCAGGTGCACGACCACCCGCCCCCCCATTACTTTTTTTTAATTGAACTGATATTAATTTACCAGACTATATTTTTGCTGCTTTGTTGCAGAGTCAGGGCCTTGTGTATGTGTAATTTTGCCGTTTCTGGGCTAACTTTTTTCATCCAGGTAAGGAACGCACACACACACACACACACACACACACACACACACTCACACTCAGGCAGAAGAGGGAGACAGAATTGTATTCTGATAAGAACCTTCTGGGTGAGGTGTAAGAAATGGACTGCTGACTGACTGAGGGAAGGTAGGAGAGTGTTTGCCATGCTGTTGCAATACCCGGAGTGCCAAGCAAAGGCAAAGATGAAATCAGCAGCAACCAGGAGCAAGAACAGGTCACTCAGGTAACCTGAAGACTTAATTCACTGGAGGAAAATCAGGACTGTGATTTCCCAAGAGGTTGCCTTCAATGCAGTCTCTGATGTCTTATAGACTTGGAGACAGGAGGAGTGGACCCAGGAGGGTGGGACAAAGGAGTGTGAGAAAGATAATGGGTGAATCACCCAGGGAGACCAGCTGAAGACTCTTTATTTCTGTTGTAAGGGGAGTTAATTATTATATAACCTTGCTCAGGATTTTTAAATACCTCCCATTCATTATTGACTTGTAATATAACTATACAAATGCATTTTAATGAAGATGGTAGTGTTGACTTCCACAAAAGCAATCAGTTATTTAAACAACAAACAGAGGTTATTCAAACAAACCAGGAGAGCAGGGAAAGAGGACAGAGTATATTTCTGGAGAGCCACATGCTGTTTCTCTAACTCTCTGCCCATCTCTAACCCGTAACTTTTAGAGATTCCATACCTGCAGCTCCACTGCAGAGGGAAAGTGGGGGTACAAGGCTCAAGTTCTGTGGTTTCCTGACCCACAGCATGGTAACTCTCTGTCTTTATGAGCTCATTTACATAAGGGTCTGAATATTAATGTGCCAAGTGACTAATACACATAAGTTCCTAAGACTGCAAACATTAGAAGAGATATGACAGTAGCATTGTATGTCAGTGGTGCAAACAGTGTGCTCTACCCAGCGCCCCTAGCTTTTTTTTTTTCTTAAAAAAATATAGTTCTCTCTCCTCTGCTACCCCCACTTTTTAAAATTGCCACCAGGGTTATCTCCGAAGTTTGGTGCCAGCACAACTAATCCACTGCTCCCACTGCCCCCCCCCCTTAGGATAGAGAAAAATTGAGAGAGAAGAGGGATAGAGAAGGGGAAAGAGACAGAGAGACATCTGCAGCACTGCTTCACTACTTAGGAAGCTTCTCCCCTACAGTGAGACTGGGGGCTTGAACCTGGGCCCTTGTGAAAAATAATGTGTAGCAATGTATGTACAGTACTGGGTATGCCACTGCCTGGCCCCTTCTTAATAATTTTTAAACTCTATTTATTAATGAGCAAGAGACAACCAGAACATTAGTCTGGCACATGCAATGCTGAGGATCAAACTCAGGACCTCATGCTTGAGAACTTGCACCTTTTACCTTTCTTTTTTCCTTCCTTCCTTCCTTCCTTCCTTCCTTCCTTCCTTCTTCCTTTCTTTCTTTCTCTCTTTCTTTTCCCCCCCAGGCTTATCACTGGGGCTCAGTGCCTGCACTACGAATCCACTGCTCCTAGAGACCATTTTCCCCATTTGGTTGCTCTTGTTGTGGTTGTTATACCTGTTGTTGTTGTTGGATAAGACAGAGAAATGGAGAGAGTAGGGGAAGACAGAAAGGGGGAAAGAAAGATAGACACCTGCAGATCTGTTTCACCTCTTGTGAAGTGACCCCCCTGCAGGTGGGGAGCTGGGGGCTTGAACCGGGATCCTTAAGCCAGTCCTTGCACTTTGCTCCATGTGCGTTTAACCCACTGCGCTACTGCTCAACCCCATCTCTTTCATTTTTTCTTTTTTTTTAAATTTTATTTATTTATTTATTCCTTTTGTTGCCCTTGTTGTTTTATTGTCGTAGTTATTATTGATGTCATTGTTGTTGGATAGGACAGAGAGAAATGGAGAGAGGAGGGGAAGACAGAGAGGGGGAGAGAAAGACAGACACCTGCAGACCTGATTCACCGCCTGTGAAGTGACTCCCCTGCAGGTGGGGAGCTGGGGGCTCGAACCGGGATCCTTCCGCTGGTCCTTGTGCTTAGCGCCACCTGCGCTTAACCCGCTGCGCTACCGCCTGACTCCCGTCTCTTTCATTTCTATCATTAAGTTCAGTCTCCACTAGTTGCTAATAATTTTCATTGCTTATGATTTTATCATTAACACATTTATTTAGTGCAAATTCAGTCTTCTCTACTATGATGTCAACTTTTTTATGATGTGCTTTTTAATCTTTATTTCAAAGATAAGTGAAATTCAGAGAAATTAAGTGACTTGTTACTAAAGGAGTAAGTAAAGGTAACTCAAGTGGAAAATGATTGGCAGGTCTCATAATTAGCAGTCCTAAAATCTGAATGCTGGGCTTAGATTGAGAGAGAAATTACTGTAATACCCTTCTCCATTTACCTGTGAAGGACAGTCTTTCTGAGACTTTCAGGACTGACCTCACCGAGATTCAGAGAAGGCCTTTCCCAAGATATTTAGATTAGGTCATTCTATAGTGACTGTTACTGTCTCTTGTTACCTCCTTGAATTTTAAATCTGTTTTGCCTGATATGTGCCTGGTGTTTTTACCTTTAGGCCTGCAAGAACTAGGGGCTTCAGATACGGCTACCAAGATTTTCCTCTCATCCTTATTCATAGCTTTGCACAAGTACTCTTTCTGTTTTATGCCATCCTCTTCTGCCAAGCTCTACCATTTTCTTTGTCAGTTTTTTTTAAATTATTTATTCCCTTTTGTTGCCCTTGTTGCTTTTTTATTGTTATAGTTATTGTTGTTATTATGTTGTTAATGATGTCGTCATTGTTGGATAGGACAGAGAGAAATGGAGAGAGGAGGGGAAGACAGAGAGGGGGAGAGAAAGACAGACACCTGCAGACCTGCTTCACTGCCTGTGAAGTGACTCCCCTGCAGGTGGGCAACCGGGGGCTTGAAACGGGATCCTTAGACCGGTCCTTGCGCTTTGTACCACCTGTGCTTAAACCGCTGTGCTATCACCTGACTCTCTCTTTTGTCAATTTTTAAAAAGATTTTTTTTAAGCTTGATTTAATTTGATAGGACAGAGAGAAATTGAGAGGAAGAGGGATAGGAAGGGAGAGAGAGAGAGACCGACCTGCAGCACTACTTCACTGCTTGTGAAGTGCCCTGCCCCTAATCTGTGGTTTTCAGGTCAGAGGACAGGTATCACCATCAGTGGGAAGTAGGCAGTTTACCCAAAGGAAGAATGCTGAAAGACAAAAAATCACCAGGTATCTACCTGCTAAAGCTCTGCACTTGAAACTTTTAAAAGTTCATTTGGTTTTTATAGATAGTAATTAAATTCCCAATTTTATATTATCAGACTCGTTCTTCCCTCTGGGTAGTTATCTATAATGAAATGGTGTGCCTGTCTCACAATTTAGAGAAGTGTTGGGGCGCGGAAGTGGTGCGTGCTAAAGCGCACATGCTACCACACATGAAGACCTGGGTTCAAGCCCCTGTCACCATCTGCAGGGGGAACCTTCACAAGTGGTGAAACAGTGCTGCACTTCTCTCTCTCTCTTTCCCTCTCCCTCTTTGTCTCTCTCTCTCTTTCCCTTGCTATTCCCCACCCTCTTCTCAAATTCCCTCTGTCTCTCTAAGAAAAAAAGTTAGAGAATTAATTATAATCCATTCTGAGATAAGAAATTGATATTAAATACTCCCTTCTCCCCCATAGCAGATTCTAGGGAATATGTCTGTTTCCCCAGTCGAAGAATGAAAAATTAAAGGAATTGTTTTAACAGCAATCAGCTTTCCAAAGAGAAACAGTTGCTTGGGCAGTTTTTGGGAGCAATGGGATTTTGATGTGGTGGAAAATACACAAGGCCGAAATATCTGATGAAACTTGTCAACACTTTTAATTCTACATCTGTTGTTGATCACACTATGGGACTTGTTAATATGTTTATGATCATGTTGCCGCAATGGAAAACACCAAGTTAAATTGTCATGTCTAGCCAGGTAGGGCATCAGGTCCTTCTTGTATATTTGATGACAATTCCACTAAAACATGGTTGGGTTATTTCACTAATGCAATTCCTACAAAGCCTTTTATTTGGTTTTGTTACTTGCTATGCCCCAGGCATAAGCAAGTAGAAGAATCCAAGACATTTCAACCAAGAAAGTAGCATAGTAATTAGCTCCTCCATTAACGAAACATCAGTTCTCTTTGAAATGCTAGTTAGGTTTTCAGGCTTGTCATCTCTCATCTGGTTAGCAAGTGAAAAAAAATCTTGCTTTTTGATAAGGAGCATGTTAGGGTTCTGGTAATAAGCACTTCGAGCTATTAAAACTGAGAAAATATGGGGGACTTGTACTATCATATTGCAATAAATGTTTCCCATCAACATGAGAAGTAAACCTTTCTTAAAATATTTATTTTCCCTTTTGTTGCCCTTGCTTTTTATTGTTGTTGTAGTTATTGTTGTTACTGATGTCGTCATTGTTGGATAGGACAGAGAGAAGTGGAGAGAGGAGGGGAAGACAGAGAGGGGGAGAGAAAGACAGACAGACACCTGCAGACCTGCATCACCGCTTGTGAAATGACTCCCCTGCAGGTGGGGAACTGGGGGCTGGAACCAGGATCCTTACGCCAGTCCTTGCGCTTTGTGCTATGTGCGCTTAACCTGCTGCACTACTGCCCAACCCCTGTAAACCTCTTTTTTTTTTTTATTTAAGAAAGGATTAATTAACAAAACCATAGGGTAGGAGGGGTACAACTCCACACAGTTCCCACCACCCAATCTCCATATCCCATTCCCTCCCCTGATAGCTTTCCCATTCTCTATCCCTCTGGGAGCATGGACCCAGGGTCATTGTGGGTTGCAGAAGGTGGAAGGTCAGGCTTCTGTAATTGCTTCCCTGCTGAACATGGGCATTGACTGGTCGGTCCATATTCCCAGTCTGCCTCTCTCTTTCCCTAGTAGGGTGTGTTTCTGGGGAAGCTGAGCTCCAGGACACATTGGTGGGGTCTTCAATCCAGGGAAGCCTGGCCAGCATCCTGGTGGCATCTGGAACCTGGTGATTGAAAAGAGAGTTAACATACGAAGCTAAACAAATTGTTGAGCAATCATGGACCCAAAGCTTGGAATAGTGGAGAGGAAGTGTTAGGGAGGTACTCACAGCAAACTCTAGTGTACTTCTGCTTTCAGGTATATATTTTGCAGTAGTTTATGGATAGGTGTGAACATAAGCTCTCTCTCACAGAAACTGGTGTATATCTAGGTTATGGGACTTTGTTAGAAAGTGAACCACCTGAGATGAAATGAGAGTGTACTATAAAAGGAAAGGTCTCACCCGAGTAATGAAGCTGAAGGGTTGTCATTCCACACGTGAAGTCTCTGGACACAGTCTGAGGTGAAGCATGTTGAGGTGGCAATCGTTGCTTTGGTTAGGTTGTGATCAGCGGATGCAATATTATTTGGTATGGATTGGGAGAGGCATACGGGAAAGTGGGCCCTATCCAAGGGTTCCACGACTGGGGGAAGTAGGGGCTCTATAGTGGAGATGTGAAGTTCCTGCTGTCTTAGGGTTCAAAAAGACAATCGATAGTTAATGTTATCATCACATTATTTGGTAATTGGGTTAACTTTGAAAAGTCCTTTTGTTATGGTTTGCTGTACAGTATCCAGTATTTTGTATATAGCTGTGCTATTGGATGCTTCTAATCTACTTGGTCTAGGCTTTTGGGAGAGTCCACATATCAAATACACAGCCTATATATTAAAAAGATTCAGTTTGTGTTTTGAAAAACTTTGAGACATACAATTGATTTTCCCCCTCTCATATTAATTAACTAGTGATTTATATGTCTACATTTTGCTAGGAGTGTACATAAACACCATTCCCACCACCAAAAGACTGTGACCCATCCCTCCCACCCACTCCCACCACCCACTGTCCCAGGAAGCTGCATGTCTACCTCTCACCACAGGGTTTTTACTTTGGTACCCTACTTACAATTTGGTCAGGTCCTGCTTTTAGTTTCCCTTTCAGGTCTTCTTAGTCAACTTCTGTTGATGAGTGGGATCATCCCATACTCATCTTTATCTTTCTGACTTAGCTCACTTAACATAATTCCTTCTAGCTCTGTCCAAGATGGGTCAGAGAAGGTGGGTTCTTGATAGCTGCATAGTTGTAAACCTCTTTTTAACCAACAAAAGATATTCCCCCCCAATCTACAATATGTTTGCCCTCCCACCATCTTTTGAGTTAATTCTGAATGCAATGTCGAGTTAACACCGAAGACAGCCCACCAGGCTGGATATCTTACATAAAACAGAAACAGACTGGGAGTATAGATCGACCTAACATCCACGTCCAGCAAAGAAGCAATTACAGAAGTCAGACCTTCCACCTTCTGCACTCCATAAAGAATTTTGGCCCATACTCCCAGAGGAGGAGAAATGTTAGGGAAGATGACCAGAGGGCTCTGAACTCCCATTCCATCGGAACCTGGAGAGAGGAAAAAAAAATAATAATAAGGAATGAAGGACACTCAGAAGTAATAGGTATAACTTAGAAAGGAAGAGAAGGCAGGACCATAGGGGAAAGGGGGGGCAAATATATATAGATAGATAGTTATAGAAGTAATAGTCAACCTCTGTCTGTAATCTTGGGAATACTAATTTAGTTGCCAGTGGAGGGAGCAGGGATGCAGTACTCTTGTGGTGGGAAAGGTGTGGAATTATACACCTATCATCTTATAGTTTTGTAAATCAATATTAAATCACTAATATTTTTAAATCCTGAATATTTTAATAAAATAACTAAGTTCCACTTAAAGTAATTAAAGAAAATGAAAGTTGAAGTTGCATAGTCAAGTAACATTTTAAGTTTTGTGAAATCAAACTTCCATGGATTTCAACAACCCTAGACCTTCGAGTGACCATGTTTGAGCCACCTTTGTACAGCAGCCCAAGTATCTAGCAAATTACTCCACACACAACCATTATAGAATGAATACAAAATCATCTCTCCACACATGTCAACTTCCATTTTGTTTTAGGTGTGTGTGTGTGTGTGTGTTTAGCTTACACATTACAAGTAAATGTCCTTTAAAAGTAGAATTTATTATGAATCACAGTATTATGTCTTTGATATTTAGGATGTATGGAATATCTATTTGAAGTGAAAATATGACACTTATTATATATCTAAAACATTTGTCCATAAGAATGTGCATGCTTGGTGATATTCTGATTTCTTCTTAATAATAGCTGATTTTCTCATGAGAACTATTTCTTTTTGTCTTCATTAATGATCTGGACAAGGTAGAGAAATTTAAGCAGATGGTACCCATCGCTGATCTTTTTATTCTCAAACATTTAAAGTAAAATGAAGGCCAGGATAAAGTTGTAAAATAGGAAGGCATGGATGGAATCTCAAGTTGAAATACTCCCTGGTGTTTTTCAGAGGCTTTCTTTGGGAATGATCTTTACCCTAATGTCTACTGGTTGGAAGATCAAGTGAGTAATAACTCTCTCAGAATGAGACCTAGGTAGAAAATGAGTATTCCCAAGGACCCAAATATTAAGAATGTATTTAGGAGTCTTGACTATGGATACAAGATAGGAAACGAAATGTGATGGAAAGGAAAGGAGATGAGGGACCAGCCATAAAAGCAGTTTAGGTGGTTAATGATAGGCAAAGTATCCAAATCAAAATACAGGATTATGTAGCAAACTGTGACATAGTAGTAGGCTCATGCCACTTGGGGTTGTATGACAGAGAATTGTTAGTTTTTTGACTGCATGTTCAATGAGATGGGGGCAGTTATATGCTTACCATATTACATCTAGTACTTAACTACGGTACCTGAGACAGAGTGGAAAATATTTAGTAAATCTGAATGAATATATGATTCTTTTTTGAGTAAAAAGCCTTAGTCTTTTAAGCTCTGCTTAGTGTTAATATTGAGTTATTAAAACTGAAGTCAGTGAATCAATCACCCAGAGTAGCTAAACATTGAGAGGAAAATTGTTGCTTTTATAGTTTCTTTTTATTTCTCATTAGCAATCTTCTCATTTTCTCAAAGATCTTTGTCCCCCCCCCACACACACATAAAATGCATTGCTTAAGGAGAGTAATTTTTCTTTCAAAATTCATATAGACTTCTGGTAATATGAACATACATTTTGAATTATTTTTTTTCCTTTTTAGATTTGTATAACACCTTTCCACCAGAGGATATTGTTTTGGTTTGAGACTTTCCACATTTTCTGTAAACAGAAAACATTACTGTCCTTTGTGGCAAGGACTTGCAAAAAGAATTATTCCCAAATAGGTCTCATTAAGACAACTAAATCAGTTTCTGTCCCAAGAGCTCTGTCTGCACCATCTTGCAGCAGCCCCATCTGTTTTTGACTGTTGGTATAACAGCCCATCTTCTAAGTTAACACACAGCAACAAGCTAATTTAGCAGGCATGTTCAAACAATAAGCTTTTATGAAAGTTTGCTCATCAAATTTGGTGGGATTTGACTAAGAAAAAAAATAGTAATGGAAGATCTACTTGTTAAAACTGCCATTTCCCTTCATAATTAATATCTGTAACAGTAAAGGGAAAAGCCTTCATAAACAGATGATTTAAAATGAGTAACATGAAAAAAAAAAAAAAAATGAGTAACATGGTCCTAAATACTCATTTCATGTGAAACGGTGGTACACGAAAATTTATTGTCAGTGAAATAATAAGATCTGGCTCAGTTGTGCTCCTGGTACTGTGCTAGATTTAAAGAGTAATGTCTTGATCTTCCTCCTCTGTCTTTGACCTCTTCCCATAAAACACAAGGATTCCTAAGCATCTACAAAGTCTACCACCATTTTTCAAGCTGACTGAGCATTTAGTATAAACAAACCGTGCAATTCTTTGCCTGTCTATCAGGGAAACCTTGCCAGCGTATTTCATATTGTCTAGTGTTTGAACATGATCATTATTTTCTGCCTTCAAAATTATCTTAGTGTGAGTGCTATAAATTTAAGATATGCTAATAAACAGATAACAGGTGTTATCTGCAAAACAAAGAGGGATATGACAAGTAGAATAAGATTGATTATTTAGAACATTTCTAATCACAAAAGGGTTTAAGGTAGAATGTTCATATTCCTCATTTAAAAATGAAAGAAATAATAGCCTCATTTACTGTTTCCAAGAGATGTAAGGACCAAATGAAATCATTGTATTAAAGATGCATCAAGTACTATGCAAATGCAGGATACTGACATAATAGCTATAATTAAATAGTGCCAAACATTTGTGTGTGTGTGTGTATATATATATATATATATATATATATATATGCATATACATCAAAGCTGGACCTTGGTGCCAACACTACAAATCAACCGTTCCTGGTGGTCATTTTTTTCTTTTTGTTTTTTCTATTTTATTTGATAGGACAGAGAGAAATTGGGTGGGGTAGAGAAAAGGAGAGAGAGAGATAGACATCTGTAGACCACTGAAGCATCCTCCCTGCAGGTGTGGAGCAGGGGTTCAAAGCTGGTTCCTTGTACATAGTAACATGCGCTGAACTGTGTGCGCCACTGCCAGCCACAATGACAAACATTTTAAAAACCCTTTTCTAGGTGGATTGCTTTCAGTCCTCAGTTCCTAAGCTGAAGTTGAGGTGTTTTTCAAGAATTTTGGAGCTTTGGAATATCTCAGGAACAGTATTTAGGTAGGATGGTTTTAGCTGACAGTGCTAGAGAAACTCAGCCCAATTTAACTTAAGTCACAAGATATATTCTGTCCCAGAAATAAATGGTTCAGAATTATGGAGGGATCATTGAGGCTCTTCCTTGCCATTGTTTTTGTTTTTTTTTTCCTACTCAATGTCAGATCCTTTGACACAATTACATATAATAAAAAAAAAAAAAGAAAGAAGGAACATCTCTTTATTGAGAAATCTTTCCTAACAGGCTTTACCTCATGACTTCTGACAAGGAGAGTGAATGTCGTCTCTGAATACTGATAAAGGAAATGCAATGTATAAAAATGACGCGTACATTTTCTACTGATAACAATGCATACGATGCTTTCATGACATGACGTAAGTTTAAAACTGCATTTCCAAAATTGTACACATATTAATATGCATCTGTGGTCATAGACATTTTAGAAATAGAGATTATCTTAGCACTCTATTAAAAAAAATTTTTTTTCAGGGGCTGGGTTAAGCTAACACAGTAGGAAGCGGTAGGATTCAGGTTTGAGCCCCCCCCCCCCCCCATTTACAGGGGGAGTCCTTCCCAAGTGGTGAAGCAGGTCTGAGGTGTTTATCTTTCTTTCCCTCTCTCTGTCTTCCCCTCCTCTCTCATTTTCTCTCTTTCTTATCCAACAGCAACAGCAACAACAACAGTGGAAAAAAGATAGCCACCAGGAGCAGTGGATTTGTATTGCAGGCGATAACCCTGGTGCAAAAAAAAAAAGAAAAACTCAACAAACAAACAAAAACATATTTGCCTATAAAAGACATTGGAAATTCTATGTATCAAAGCCAGTTTTTTAAAAAATTTATTAGACTCTTAGTCTGGACCAGAACAGTGTATTCTTCATTTTCTTCAAATTTTTCTAAACTCTTTCTAGATTTTCTTTTTTTTTAAAGATTTTTTATTAAGTTTATTTATTTGTTGGACAGAGACAGCCAGAAATCGAGAGCAGTGGGGAGATAGGCAGGGGGAGAGACAGAGAGACACCTGCAGCCATGCTTCACCACTTCTGAAGCCTTGCCCCTGCAGGTGGAGACCAGGGGCTCAGACCTAGGTCCTTGAGCACTGTAACGTGTGCACTCAACCAGGTGCGTCACCACCTGGTCCCGATTTTCTTATCAAATAATAGGGAGGCTTATGAGTAACCCGTGAGGTCATCATTTGCTTGTAATCAGTCCTGTGCCATATGCATTGGCTTTTTATGTAATATTATTCAAAACTAATCCTGCTCTGTTTTCCTGGTGATGGAAATATGAGACATGGATATTTCTTTTTGTTTTTTACATTTTTATTTATTTTTTATTTAATTTAGTTATAAAAAAATAGAAAATACCAACAAAACCATAGGATAAGAGGTGTAAAAACTACACATTTTCCACCACCAGGGTTCCATATCCCCTCCCCTCTAATGGAAGCTTCCCTATTCTCTCTCTCTCTCTAGGAGTATGGACCAGGGTCATTGTGGGGTGCAGAAGGTGGAAGGTCTGGCTCTTATAATTGCTTTTCAGCTGAACATGAGTGTTGGCAGGTGGATCCATACTCCCAGCCTGAAACATGGATATTTCAAGTCCCTGGTCTCTGCCTGCAGGGAGCAGGATGCAGTTTTCTCTCTTTCCCCCACCCCAACCCTCTCCCTGATTCTTTCTGATTTTAACACAATGGAAATAAAATAAAAAAATAAAACAAAGAGACAAAGGAGGAGGAGAAGAAGGAGAAGAAGGCGAAGAAGGAGATAGAGAAGGAGAAGGAGAAAGAGAAGGAGAAGAAGACAGGGTAAAAAAAAAAAAAAAAAACCAAGAAACTAGGCCAGGGAGTCTATCTAGCAGTATTTGGTAGCTAAAAGCATAGGGTTCAATCCCCACTGCCCCATCACATGAGAAAAATACCACACAGATTGAGAGCTTAATTTTTTATTTTACTGATGTTTCCTTCTTTTCTTGACAATAGGGTTTTCTGGCAAAGGTACAGGATCACACTTCACAGCAAAGAGCACAAATGTAGAGTAGAGGCTCTGGGTTCAGTGCCCAGCTCTGCCCGCTGTTGCCTGAGTGACCTCTGTGAATTCACTGCTCCTCTCTCTCCGCACACTCTCTCCCCCTGAGGCTGCTGTGCTAGGAACACGGGTGTGGGGAGGAGGGCATCCAGGAAACAGCAGCACCTGGGCACTTTACAGGGGCATTCCTGATGGCATCTGGGTGCCATGAAGGAAGGTGTGCATGGAATTCCACATGTGGAAGAACAAAGTTCCAACAGACCTGTCAGAAGGGTCCCGGGATATTGGAAATTACCTTTTCAAAGCCATGCTCCCTCCCTCCATTCCCGGCACTGCCAGCTGCTTTCTTTTACCCTCCTCCTCCTCTTAGAGCCCTACCCCACCCCATAATGCAGCTCCAGGGCTTCTTACAACCTGCAGAAAAAGGAGAAGAGATCCTTATACAAAATGCCTGCATTGCCAGCAGGAGACTCAGCTGCTCAGTCAGTGAGCCCTTCCCACACCCTGGACCTTCTCAGACCCAGGGGCCACCTGTAGGCCTTTTCGAGTCTGCAAAGGACCTCCTGGTTGTAATTCACATAGGACACAGGACCCAACAATCTGTTTGATCCTTCAAGAAATTTCTGCCAGTCCATGCTAGCATAGGAAGGGAACCCACAATTGCTGCCTTTGGATCAGCGACTGGGCTCAGATCCTTTTCCCTGTGGAACCACTCTGATTGCCCTTGTGGTTACTGGGATCCAGCATTTCTCCACTAAGAGATTTATTCACTTCAGTGACTAAGTCACTGCACTCTCCCCAAACCTGACAGAGAACAGATAAACTGTATCATTCTTTTAGAGTGTCAACCTAAGATCTGAAAAGTTCAAGTACTCCCCAAGACTATTCTCTACCCCACAGACAGGGAAGGAAAGACAGAGGAGGGGAGGGAGGGATACCCTGCAAAACAGCGTTACCCTCCGGGGTTTTCCACAGGTGGGAGTGAGGGTCTACTGACCTGTAGGAGGGGGTGGGGGTGAGGTGAAGAGGCTGGCTGTCCTCTTGCTCCCAGGAGGTACCAGGACAGGCTGCCTTAGAGGTGTGAGGTGTGGGGACCCCTTGCTGAGAGTCCCTGAAGAGACACAGTGGTAGCTGGCATGCCTTCCCCCGGGTACTCTTTCCTGTGTTGGCCTGTACTGAGGTCACCTCAGATCTCTGCACCCAACCCCACTTGGGTCCCTGCACCTTGGGATGCCAGGTCTTCTGCCTCACTGTCACTGGGTCTCTGTCTTGATGGAAGACTTCAGAATATGAGGCCACCCCTTCCGTTATGTGAAACCCCTCCCTGTCTTCTCAAAGCCCTGGGATCCTTTCCCACTACTCAGCACAGAATATTACACCCCCCCCCCCAGTCTCTCCCATTGACTTCAGAATTTACAGCTTTATAAATTTTCCATGCATATGTAATCAAACTTGTTTTTTTTCCCCTTTGTACTCATCTCTCTGCTGTTCATTTGTTTGCTTGTTTAGCCTGAGAAGAGTCCACAATGGTGTAGAAATGTTCTGCTGATTCCCCTCCCCAACCCCTGTGCAGTTTATCAGGAATCATGGCTGTAAGTGGGTCATTTCTGGAAATGTAGTCTCTCTTACCCTTTCTCATCTAATACGCTAATGATAGGTCCCCACTGTGATGCCAGATGTTCACAGATTTGACAAGTAGCTTTTCTATACAAAGAGACTGAAGATTTGCACTTATTTGATCTGACCACTAAGTTAGCATTTGTGGTCAATGCCATTTCCTTACCATCCGCTCTCTCTACCATATACCTTACTTTGCTGGTGATTCATTTGCTTATCCTGGTTTCCCCCTACCTGGACAACCGTAGTACCTTCTTTCTACAAGTAGACTCAGACAATTTTCACCAGTCTAACTCTCATTTGACTTCTCCTCCTCCCCATTATTCTTTTCTTATTGTTGCTTACCACCAGAGCTTGCTCCAGAGCCTTAACACCTGTGTGGTACTGGGGCTTGAACCTGCGATTCGATGGCCAGGCAAGTGCTCAACCTCATGAATGATAAATGATCACTTTGCCCACCAGACTTACTCTACTTCTTCCAAGACGCTCCTTGCTTTGTCTTCTTTGGCCACATGGCTGTAACTGCTTGTAGTATCCAGTTCACAGCTGGCAACTTGTTTACTTTATTATTTCTTTTCCTTAGCTCCCTTACAACAAATTCTCAGTGTCTGTTATACTGTAAGGTACTTAAAGCTTAAAAGTTGTTTCTCACAAAATGAATGCCTTTCAAGTCCACAAAGTACCAGGAGCCAGGAGGTGAAAACAAAAGCAATAAAAATCAGTCTTGTAACTCTGAGATGCACAGAGCAGCTGAGGGAATTCTCACCTTTTTGTGTGAGCCATCTGCAGGAGAGCTCCTTGCAGAGGGGAGAGGAAGAGGAGATTAAAGGCGGTTTCTCTCTATTCTTTCTCTCTGTTCTTAGGACTTGGACTCTAACAGCCTGAGGGATTCCTTTGCCTCCTTAATGAAGTTCAATTGTCCTTTTTTTTTCTTAGAGAAATGGAAGTTAGAGACAGAGTGGGAGTGAGGGAGATCACAGCACTGAAACTTTCTTCAGTGCAATGGGTCCTGGGCTTAAACCCTAGGTTATGTACATGACCAAGAAGCACACTATCCAAGTGAACTATTTTGCCCACCCTATTTATGTAACTTTTTGGTAAACCTGAAATTACATCAAACTCAAAAGTAAAAAAATCAATGTTACTTAGTAAATAATATATTTATTTTCAAAGGCAGGTCTAATTCTAAGTCTCCTCTTTAATTTTCTTCTTAATGATATAATAATGATTAATAAGATTGTAAGATAATAGGGATACAATTCCACACAATTCCCACCACCAGATTCTGTGTCCCATTCCCTCCATTGTAAGGTTCTTTATTTTTCTTTATTTTTTTTTTGCCTCCAGGGTTATTGTTGGGGCTTAGTGCTCCTGGTGGCTATTTTTTTCCCATTTTTTTAAATTGGATAGGACAGAGAAATTGAGAGAGGAAGGAGAGATAGAGAGGGAGAGAGGAAGATAGACATCTGCAGACTTGCTTCACCGCTTGTGAAGTGACCCCCCTGCAGGTGGGGACCTGGGGCTTGAATTAGAATCCTTGTGCTTTTGTACTATGTGCACTTAGAAGGTTCCCTATTCTTTATCCTTCTGGGACTATAGACCAAAGATCTTTATGGGGAGCAGAAGGTGGAAGGTCTGTCTTCTGTAATTGCTTCTCCGCTATACATGGACATTGCCAGCTTGATCCATACCCCCATCCTGTTTCTATCTTTCCCTAGTGGTGCAGGGCACTGGGGAAGTGAGACTTCGGAACACATTGGTTTAGGGTGTTTGCCTAGGATAGTCAGGATGGAATCATAGTAGCGTCCTCCTCCTAAGAGATAGATATTTGCCTGGCTACTGGCTTAGAGGATGAGGCAAAGTTTACAAAAGGGGATGAGGAAGGAGAAAGCTTGGGATCAGGGAGCAGCAAGGTCTAGGAGCTGAGGACAAGAGTTAAAGGCTGATCTCAAAATGAGGCCTAATTATCATCAACTGTATTTTATTTATTTGTTTGTTTTAAAGTTTATGTTATTGATTATGTATGAGGGAGAGAAAGGGAGAGATAATGAGATAGAGAGAATTTCACATGAGGCAGAAAGAAAGAGAGGTCAGGGCACCACTCTGGTACATGCAGCTCCAGGGGTCTCAGTAAGCATAAGATCTGCATCCCTACCAGTTAAGCTACTTCCTCAGCCATGATCACCTGCATTTTTATTTATTGTCTTATTAGTGGTTTAATGTTTATTTACAAAATTACAAGGCAGTTGCAATAACATATAATTTAATGATACATAATAATGTATAATTTCACTCCCTTCCCACCATCTTCTGTGTCTCAATTTCCTTCACTGCAACTATAGTCTTTCTCCCAAGGTCACAGATATGGGTTGACTATTATTTCTTTTTTAAAAATTTTTATTTATTTACTTTTTATTTATAAAAAGGAAACACTGACAGAGCCATAGGATAAGAGGGGTACAACTCCACACAGTTCCCGCCAATAGAACTCCGTATCCCCATCCCCTCCCCTGATAGCTTTCCTATTCTCTATCCCTCTGGGAGTCTGGACCCAGGGACATTGTGGGTTGCAGAAGGTGGAAGGTCTGGCTTCTGTAATTGCTTCCCCACTGAACATGGGCATTGGCAGGTTGATCCATACTCCCAGTCTGCCTCTCTTTTTCCCTAGTGGTGTGGGGCTCTGGGGAAGCAGAGCTCCAGGACACATTGATGGGGTTGTGTGTCCAGGGAAGTCTGGCTGGCATCATGCTAGCATCTGGAACCTGGTGGTTGAAAAGAGAGTTAATGTACAAAGCCAAAGAAATTGTTGACCAGCCATGAGCCTAAAGGCTGGAATAGTACAGATGAAAAGTTGGAAGGTCCTCCATTTTGTAGATGGCTAGTAGGCATATTTTAGTTATATTCCAAAGGGCCTGTGACTATACTAGTTTTTTTTTTTTCTTTTTTTTTTCTTTTACCTGAGCCTGAAATCTGATATGCAGGTGGATCCAAGTTATTGTCTGGAGAGATGATGTCATGACTGGAAAAAGGACCAATAGCTGGATCAGGGAAGAGAGTAGCTCCCAAATATGGGAAAGGTGTGTAAATATTGTTGACTGTAAACCCCATCAATTTGATGTGGTCTGGGGCCCATATTCAGCTTAGGAGCCTATGTGACCTCTGCATCCCTGTAAATCTGACCTCACATTCTGTGGTCATGAGTAGGAACGTTCCAAGCTGCCCCAATATTGACCCATCTTCCTCAGATGTAGCATAGAGTATGTTGTCTAGCCTTCCTTTGGAGGATGAAACGTTCTCTACCATTGTTGATCCAAGTTGAGGGCAAGGTCCTATGGGGGCCCACAAAGGGGTCTGTTGTGTTGTTCTTGATAGGGATGATCGGTAACAATGGAGAGAGGGATTTATTTGAGGGATTTATTTTATTTATTTATTTATTTATTTATTTATTTGAGCCCATCATGGGTTGACTATTATTTCTATGTCTGTCTGTCTATTTATCTATACTTATTTTTGCCCATTTTTTCTATAGTCCTGCCTTCTCTTCCTTCCTAAGTCACACCTATTCCTGTTACTACTTATGAATGTCCTTCCTTTTTTTTCCTCTTCTCTCTCTGGATCCTGATGGAATTGGGATGCAGAGTCCTCTGATCATCTCCCCCTAACATTTGAGACTAAAAAGTGATAAAAAAAAAAAAAAAACCACTGTGTTTTATCCTTGACTATGATTGGCCAATATCTTGCTCTGACCTTATAAGGAAAGGTTATGATAAAATGATAGGGACCCTATATAAGTCCCTGGCTTCACGTCCCACTGGATAATGGCCTTGATGTGACAGTATAGTTCAGCAGACACAAGCTGGTGGCACTTATGGTGGGTCTGACCATAGCCTCATCCTTCACCACTTAATCCTTCTTTTTCCCTTAAGAATTCCCCACACCACCTCACCGGGCCATATTTTGGATTGATTATTTATTTATTTATTTATCTATTCTTTATTCTATCACCAGGATTATTACCAGGGCTCGGTGCCGGCACTACAAATCCATTGCTCCCATCAGCCATTTTTTCCCCTTTCTTTTAGAAATTCTATTAGGAAAAAGAAAGTGAGAGAGGAGAGGGAGATAGAGAGAGAGAGAGAGGGAAAGATAGATACACCTGTAGATTTGCTTCACTTCTTGTGAAGCATCCACTCTGGAGGTGGGGAGCAGGGCCTCAAACCCAGGTCCTTATGCTTGGTAATATGCAAACATAACTGGGAACACCACTGCCTGATCCCCCGATTTTTAAAAAATAAATAAATATATATTTTTAGTTATTTTTAAATTAATAGGAGAATTAATTTAATTATAATAATAGGAGAATTAATAATAATAAAATAATAGGAGAGCTAATTAATTAATCAGAGAGAGATTGAGAGGAGAAGGTAGGTAGAGAGGGAGAGAAAAAGTGAGACACCTGCAGCCCTGCTTCACCACTGGTGAAGCTTGCACCCATGTTTTTATGCATGGTAGCATGTGCGCCCAACAAGATGCACCTTTAATCGGCTCCAAATGTTGGATTTTTTTAACCTGAACCTGTGTTTCCCAAATTGTAATTCTTTTTGCTCCCAGAATAAATGTGTTTGGCTTTATTGTGCACCTTGCTGTTCCCTTACTGAAGGTCAACAGTGATCAGAGATCAAGGCAGAGAGTGTGTTGCAGAAGCAAAATTCTCCAACTTAAAGAACAGAAAAAACAATTCTGGTACTTACACACACAAAAAAAATTCTTAAACCTCAGCCTAGACATGCTGGGTAAGAATATCTTAAATTTTGAAAGAGAAGTCAGGAGGCTTTTATTTACAAATTCTGATGCCCATATTTCAGGAAAGTACATGAATTGTGAAGCTATATTCTGGCAGCATAGACTTAATCACTCTAAGCCTCAGTTTTCTTTCAGAGAGCAACTCATCTCAGGGGCTGTGAGAAAGTTTAAAGTGGTAAAATCAGCATGGTGCCCTGCACAGGGTAGCTTTGGAAATATTTACAGTTTTGACATTTTAGAAAAGGAAATAAATGTATCTATCTGAAATAATCCCTCGTTTGAAGCGCTAGGAATTGGCAGAGTCTCTTTTTCACATGGACCCGTGAGTACAGTAAAAGGTCGAAACGTCTGTTCTTTCTTCTGTATTTGTGGTGATACGGACATGTCCAACGTTACAGAATTAACTGGGGAGAAGATAATCTCCTTACAGTATGTGTCTCCAGTCACTGTTTTCTTCTTATTTTTCATGGCAATAATAGAGCTCAGAATTAATTTCAAAGAAGACAGTAAACACATTAAATGTCACAGTGGTTCAGAACAGAGGGGATATTTTGGGAGAGCACACAGGTCTGCTACAAAAGCTTAGCCCAAAACTTAAAATTTATCCTTAACCTCTCTTCTTCTTTATAACCTATTAGGAAACAATTGTTATATAACTGTTTATCTTTATACCTATAGTAATGTTTATTACAAGAAACTAATAAACAAAACTAAATGCTTACAAAAGGTTAAAATTTCCCCCTCCCTCCCTCCCTCCCTTCCTTCCTTCCTGACTTTCTTTCTTTTAAAATTAATTACATGTTTTTTGAGGGAGAAAGAGAGAGAGACACCAAGGCACTACTCAACTCTGGTATATGTTGATACTAAGGATTGAACTTGGGGTCTTGGGCTTAAACATATTTTGCATTAACTGACTGAGCTAGTTGTCCAACTCAAGAATGAAATTCTTTAGAAAGGACACGTTTAACTTTAAATAACCAGTATTCTCTATATGTTTGGAAATATTTCCCAAAATTTATTTCACAACATTTTTGCATGTACATTGCTTTATATTATATTATGTTATGTTATATATTTTTATTGGAGAACTGCTCATCTCAGGTTTATGGTGGTTCTGGGATTGAATCTGGGACCTTGGAACCTCGGGCATGAGAGTCTGTTTGAGTTTGTTTGCATAACCATTATACTATCTTCACCCACCCTGCATTGCTTCTATAACACTGCATAGCTGTAATTGAATTTTCAGCTTATGCAGTCTCTTGAGTAACAATGTGAAATTTTATCCTCTGTGAGATAAAGTAATATTGTTTTTTTTTTTTTTTGCTCTTTTCTCCAAATTTCAAATATTTGCCATTTTCTTTGGTTATTTTTGAAATTCAGCTTTAGGCGGAGGGTAAATAGCATAATGGTTATGCAAACAGACTTTCATGCCTGAGGCTTCAAAGTCCCAGGTTCAATCCCCCGTACCACCATATGCCAGAGCTGAACAGTGCTCTGGTTAAAAATAATAATAAATAAATAAATAAAATGAAATTCAGCTTTAGTCATCTCAGGCTGAGGAGCCATAACCTCTTTTTAACTCATGTTCATAGGAAGTTGCAGAGTCTCTTGGGTCATTTTTGTTACTTTCCTGGACTATTGCTGCTATAATTTTATGAATGGAATGACAGGATGGCATACCTTCATTTAGCTGTGTAATGCATTTTTACAAAAAACTCTGATAGGTTAGTTCTTAAATATTAAAAAAAAGACTAATTACTTTCTATCTTACAGTTTATAATGCCAAAAAAGGCATTCATTTGCATAGTTTAAGAACTTGCTTCCTTTTTAAAATGTATTTATTTATTTATTTATTCCCTTTTGGTTGCCCTTGTAGTTTTTATTGTAATAGTTATTATTGTTGTTGATGTCGTCGTTGTTGGATAGGACAGAGAGAAATGGAGAGAGAAGGGGAAGACAGAGGGGGAGAGAAAGATAGACACATGCAGACCTACTTCACCACTGTGAAGGGACTCCCCTACAGGTGGGGAGCTGGGGGCTTGAACCGTGATCCTTATACCGGTCCTTGTGCTTTGCACCACTTGAGTTTAACCCGCTGCACTGCCACCCAACTCCCAAGAACTAGCTTCCTTTTAACAATATTCAGTCTGCTAAGGCATGTGGATTTCCACTACTCAGATAGTAGAGTTGAAAGAGATATTTTAAGGTCTTCTGAACCCTATCTTTGTAGGGAAATTTATTTTAAAATTCCAGCCAATCATATTTGCCATTTACTTTCTTAAATCTTATGTTTACTGATATCTTAGTCAGCCAACTATTAATAGTAAGTCCCCATCAAGGAAACTGGCAGTTTTGGGGAGTCACAAAACTGTCACTTTCTCAACATTGTCTCATATTTTCAACCCTCAGAAATACATTTTATCTGTTTAGTGACTGTATCTGATATTTAGATATTCTGACAACAGATGTCACTCACTTTCACCAATATTTATATGGTTATTTAAATAAGTAAAGAGGAACTAGATATTACAAACAGGTCCAACACAGGTAAGGAAACTGAAACAGTTATCAAAAACCTTCCCCCCAAAAAAGTTCTGAACCAGGTGGTTTTACCAATGAATTCTACAAAACCTTTAAGGAAGAGTTATTATCTCTACTTTTAAAAGTCTTCCAGAAGACCGAAGACACTGGAATACTCCCTGCCAGCTTCTATGAAGCCAACATCACTCTGATACCAAACGCAGACAGGGACACAACCAAAAATGAAAACTACAGACAAATATCTCTGATGAACATAGATGCTAAAATATTGAACAAAATTCTAGCCAACTGGATACAGCAGTATATTAAAAAGATTGTTCATCATGACCAAGTGGGGTTTATCCTAGGGATGAAAGGTTGGTTTAATATACGTAAATCAATTAACGTGATCCACCAAAACCAAAAACCATATGGTCATATCAGTAGATGCAGAGAAAGCCTTTGACAAAATACAACATCCCTTTATGATCAAAACACTACAAAAAATAGGAATATATTGAAAATTCCTAAAATAGTGAAGTCTGTATATAGCAAAACTACAGCGAGCATCATACTCAATGGTGAAAAACTGGAAGCATTTCCCCTCAGATCAGGTAATAGACAGGGCTGCCCACTATCACCATTACTATTCAACACAGTATTGGAAGTTCTTGCCATAGCAATCAGGCAGGAACAAGGTATTAAAGGGATACAGATAGGAAGAGATGAAGTCTAACTCTTCCTATTTGCAGATGACATGGTAGTATACATAGAAAAACCTAAAGAATACAGCAAAAAGCTTTTGTTAATCATCAGGCGATACAGTAAGGTGTCAGGCTACAAAATCAACATTTAAAAGTCAGTGGCATTCCTTTATGCAAACACTAAGTTAGAAGAAGATGAAATCCAGAAATCAATTCCTTTTACTTTAGCAACAAAAAACAATAAAATATCTAGGAATAAACCTAACGAAAGAAGTGAAAGACTTGTATAATGTAAATTATGAGTCACTACTCAAGGAAATAGGAAAATACACAAAGAAATGGAAAGATATTCCATGTTCATGGGTTGAAATAATTAACGTCATCAAAATGAATATACTACCCAGAGTCATATACAAATTTAATGCTATCCTCATCAAGATCTCAACCACATTTTTTAGGAGAATAGAACAAATGCTACAAATATTTGTCTAGAACCAGAAAAGATCTAGAATTACTAAAACAATCTTGAGAAGAAAGAACAGAATTGGAGGCATCACACTCCCAGATCTCAAACTGTATTGTAGGGCCATTGTAATCAAAACTGCTTGATACTGGAACATGAATATGCATATTGAACAGTGGAATAGAATTGAGAGCCCAGAATCAAGCCCCCACACCTATGGACATCTAGTCTTTGACAAAGGTGCCCAGACTATTAAATGGAGAAAGCAGAGTCTCTTCAACAAATGGTGTTGCAAAAAATGGGTTGAAACATACAGAAGAATTAAATTGAACCAC
Organism: Erinaceus europaeus; assembly: GCF_950295315.1. Taxonomy (NCBI): domain Eukaryota; kingdom Metazoa; phylum Chordata; class Mammalia; order Eulipotyphla; family Erinaceidae; genus Erinaceus; species Erinaceus europaeus. Next base: position 16,805,156 of record NC_080180.1, read on the forward strand.
TATATTTCACCAAATACAGAAGTAAATTCCAAGTGGATCAAGGACTTGGATGTTAGACCAGAAACTATCAGATACTTAGAGAAAAATATTGGCAGAACTTTTTTCTGCATAAATTTTAAAGACATCTTCAATGAAATGAATCCAATTACAAAGAAGACTAAAGCAAGTATAAACCTATGGGACTACATCAAATTAGAAGCTTCTGCACAGCAAAAGAAAACACTACCCAAACCAAGAGACCCCTCACATAATGGGAGAAGATCTGTACATGCCATACATCAGACAAGAGTTTAATAAGCAAAATATATAGAGTTTGCCAAACTCAACCACAAGAAAACAAATAACCCCATCCAAAAATGGGGAGAGGACATGGACAGAATATTCACCACAGAAGAGATCCAAAGGCTGAGAAACACATGAAAAAAATGCTCTATGTCTTTGATTGTCAGAGAAATGCAAATAGAGACAACAATGAGGTACCACTTCACTCCTGTGAGAATGTCATACATCAGAAAAGGTAGCAGAGACAAATGCTGGAGAGGTTGTGGGGTCAAAGGAACCCTCCTGCATTGCTGGTGGGAATGTAAATTGGTCCAACCTCTGTGGAGAACAGTCTAGAGAACTCTTAAAAGGCTAGAAATGAACCTACCCTGTGATCCTGCAATTCCTCTCCTGGGGATATATCCTAAAGAACCCAACACACCCATCCAAAAAGATTTGTGTATACCTATGTTCTTAGCAGCACAATTTGTAATAGCCAAAACCTAAAAGCAACCCAGGTGTCCAACAACAGATGAGTGGCTGACCAAGTTGTGTTATATATACAAAATGGAATACTACTCAGCTATTAAAATGGTGACTTCACCATTTTCAGCCCATCTTGGATGGAACTTGAAGAAATCATGTTAAGTGAAATAAGTCAGTAACAGAAGGATGAATAGGGAATGATCTCACTGTCAGGCAGAAGTTGAAAAACAAGATCAGAAGAGAAAACACAAGTAGAACCTGGAGTTGGTATATTGTACAAAAGTAAAAGACTCTGGTGTGTGTGTGTGTGTGTGTGTGTGTGTGTGTGTGTGTGTGTGTGTGTGTGTGTGGAGTACAAGTCCAAAAAGATGACAGAGGACCTAGTGGGGGTTGTATTGTTATGTGGAAATCTGAGAAGTGTTATGCATGTACAAACTATTGTATTTACTGCCGAATGTAAAACGTTAATCCCCCAATAAAGAAATTTTTTTTAAAAGTCAGTACGTGTATATTTTGAGTTAATAGACACCTTATGAGTAATAATGGACTACCATTGAATTAATACACACCTTATGAGTAATAATGGACTACCATTCTAGATACTAGATCCTAAATCTAACCAATAGAGATAACGTAAATTTACCCTGTTATAATAAGCAATTCTGGACTCAGGGTCAGATGTCCATTTTGTTATATAAATAATTAAGCCACTAGGGAAAAAAACACCACATCAATACTTTGGTTCTTATCAAAATTTTTTTTTGATTTAAAAAAAATTATTTATTTATTTTCCCTTTTGTTGCCCTTGCTTTTATTGTTGTAGTTATTATTGTTGTCATTGTTAAATAGGACAGAGAGAAATGGAGAGAGGAGGGGAAGACAGAGAAGGGGAGAGAAAGACAGACACCTGCAGACTTGCTTCACCACTTGTGAAGGGACTCTGCTGCAGGTGGGGAGCTGGGGGCTCGAACTGGGATCCTAACACCAGTCCTTGCACTTTGTGCCACGTGCACTTAACCCGCTGCGCTACTGCCCAGCTCCCCTCATAAAAATTTCTAATGCACCTATGTTTACTCTAGGGAGACAGTGGAAATAAGATTTTAATAATACATTACCATCAATTACTAGATAAAATTCCCATTTCTGTATAAGGTTTTACTACAATAAATAAGCAGATAAAATGAAGGTAATCACTTTTTTGGGGGGACCATAGTGATCAAGAAAAATCCTTTAGATTTTAGGAAGATATTATAGATATTAAAACACTTAAGACTTATACTGGTTTTAGTAAAAAATACTCATACATGTTGGATTTACTCACTTACTATTTTTTTCTTGAAGTTTTTTTTCAGACTAAGTTAAAATGCCAAAAATAAAGTCTAAAATATTCCAGATAGGTTCTTCCCCAGCCCACCACATTCATTTTGTGCACATTCAGACACATTCATTTTGTGCTAAGACAGAAGGGTTTTTGAAGAACTGCTTACAATTTCTCTGTTCTTTTTCTTGATTATTCACTGTATTTGACACTGACTGTAATCTTTAGGGAAGAATTTGGTTTCCTTATGAAAACTCCATACCTGGATTGTTAAACACTTCTGAACAGTTTATTTTATTCCTTCTTCCCAGCAGGAGGAAGTTGCTTTTTTTTTTTCCCTCTCTCTCTCTCTGGTGGTTTTCTCATCAGTCTACTGCTTCCTTTCTCATCCTTTCCCCCTGGCTTTCTTCTACTTTGATTTTTAAATTTTTTCTTGTCACTAGTGCGTCACTGCTCTGGGCTGACTTGTTCAGAGAAAGACAAAGACCAAAACAAAAACAAAGGGAGAAACATCATAGCTTGAAGCTATGGGGTCAAAGGAACCCTCCTGCATTGCTGGTGGGAATATAAACTGGTCCAACCCCTGTGGAGAGCAGTCTGAAGAACTCTCAGAAGGCTAAAAATGAACCTACCCTGTGATCCTGCAATTCCTCTCCTGGGGATATATCCTAAGGAACCCAACACACCCATCCAAAAAGATTTGTGTATACCTATGTTTTTAGCAGCACGTTTTGTAATAGCCAAAACCTAAAAGCAATCCAGGTGTCCAACAACTGATGAATTTCAACATTGAAGCTTCCCCCAGTGCTGTGGGGGTCAGGGCTCAAACCTGGGTTCTTCTTCTTCTTCTTTTTTTTTTTTTTTTTGAAGAAAACTTAAATTAGGAAGAGGATGATTTTGGAAGTCCCAGAAGAGACTACTAGAATTCCACGGCGGAGTTAGACTGAAAACAGCCTGTTGTTCTCTCTTCATCTGGCAGCTCTCCAACACAATCTGTCTATTTAATACCCTGAAGTGGGTTGGCTAAAATCTGGTGACTGGTAGATAGATTACAATATCCAGCTTCAGGGAATCCTTACTTACTAGAAAATAAGAATATAGTATGTGTCATGTCTGTCTTTTAAATTTTTTTATAAATGATTTACTAATCACTAACAAGATTGTAAGATATCTGGGGTATAATTCCATACAGTTCCCACCACTAGAGTCCCATCCCCTCCACTGGAAAAAATAACTGAGACAGTTCAGAAAGCTCATTATGAAATCAACTTAAGAAAATAAAAATTTAAGAACTTAGTGATCATTTTTCCAAAGAATTACAAAGCACAGAGAAACAATAACAGCAACAATGACAACAACAACAACAACAGCAAAACTCCAAACAGAACTGCAGGGCCTAAAAGATACTTTTAATGTAGTTGAGGTTGAGGTAAGAGCCCTCAGAAGTAGACTAAATCAGGTGGAGAAGAAAATATTAACACTAGAACACACAACCATCACACTGTGAATTTAAAACTCTTGGAGGGAAAAGGTTTAGAAAAAATGAACCGAAGCCCTTCTTCACAAAATAACAGACTCCAACCGGAAGATGAATATCAGTTATTGAGATGCCTAAGGAATAGAAGAGGGAAGGAGGAGAAAATTTAGCAGAAAAATTTCTGTACCCGAGCAATATTCAAATACATAGAAACCCAAGAAGGTGACTTGGGTTAAAAGAATAAACATTATTAAAATGGTCATTCTACCAAAAAACAATCTACAAGTTCCATGCAATCCCTACCAAAATTCCAATGGCATTTTCAAGCAAATTGAACAACTTGTTCAAAATTTTGGGTGGTACCACAAAAGGCTATGCATGACCAAATCACTTCTGAGAAAAAAAGGAAAATATGAATGTATCATGCTCCCCAACTTCAGTTGATACAACAAAGCAATAGTAATCAAAACAGCATGGCACTAAAATAAAAATGGACACTTGGATCAATGGAGCAGAATCAAAAGGCCAGAAATTAGCCCACACATATACAACCACCTAACATATGACAAAGGGGCCAAAACCACTCAGTGGGATAAAGGTCTCTTCAACAGATGCTGCTGGAAAAATTGCACTGCCATGTTTAGAAAAATAAAACCACTACCTAACAACATACACCAAGGTCAAATCAAAATGGATTAAAAAGATTTAGATACTAGACCAGAAGCTCTGAAATTTATAGAAGAAAATGTCAGTGAGACTTTGCAGGACCTTCACATCAAAGATATAATTGGAGACTTAACTCCCTGGGCATGGGAAATGAAAATAAGAATAAACAAATGGGATTACATGAAACTAAAGAGCTTCTACACACTGAAAGCAAACTACACAAGGAGAACCAGGCAACCAAGTAAATGGGAGTAGATATTTGCACTTCAGACAAATGACTTGTATGAAACGTCTATGCAGTAATGGTACAGATCTACAAAAGAAGCAAAAATAACCCAATAAAAAAGTGGGTCAAAGAACTAAACATACAAGTTTTCTAAAGAAGAGATCCACACAGTCTACAAACACATGAGGAAATGCCCCACTTCACTTATCATTAGAGAAATGCTAATTAAAACTAAACTGAAATCCCACCTCACACTGAGAGAATGGCTCACATCAGCAAACCAGGAAATGACAGGTTTTGGAGAGGTTGTGCAGAAAAGGGAACTCTGCTACATTGCTGGTGGGAATGCAAAATGGTACAGTATGGAAACCTTACAGAGAGTTCTTAAACAAATAAAAATGGAATTACTTTATGGTCTAGCAATATCTTTCTTAGGCATTTATCCAGTGGACATTAAAAAACTAATCATGTTCATAGCTGCATTATTCCCATTATTATTATTAATATTATTCCCAACAGCCAAAATGTAGAAGCAGCCTAAATGCTCATTAGCAGATGACTGAATAAAGAATTTATGGGACATATACATTACATGGAATACTACTCTGCAGTCAAAAAATATGATATTGTGCTCTTTGGGACAAAGTGGATGGAACTGGAGGTGATTATGCTTAGCGAAATTTAAAAAGAGATGAAAGACAGCTGCCAGATGGTTTCCCTCATATATGGAATCTAGAGATCTGATTTACATGAACTTGCCAAAAAAAAAAAAAAATCCCAACAAAGCAGAAGTAAGCAAACTGTAAGGCTTGGGAGAAGTGTGGTGGCAATCTTTGGGGGGTGGGACACAGAACTTTGGTGGTGGGTGTGGTGTGGAGCTCTACATTATAATCTTACAGTCTTGTAACGTAACAAAAATTATTAAAAGGAAATTTAAAAAATGATGGTATTTAAGTAAGAAAGACTTAAGTTCTTAGCTCGGTGGCCCCAAGCAAGATAATTTTCTTCTTTATGCCTCTTCTCCGGGGAATAAGAGAGCCTTCATCTGTGGGATTGCATCATAGTTGCATCTGTTTCATGTTGCAGTAATACAAAGTGCTCAGCACCTTGTCTGGCCCTTTCTGTGTGATTCAATATTATTGGTTTGCAGTTCCATTTCATGCCACACGATAACACAAATGATTTCCTAAGTGGTCATGAAAAGCAGGAATCATGGTTTTTTGTTTTTTTTTTTAAAGTTTGATCAAGATTTAAGAATCTGCCATAAAATTTTAACTTGACAATGGAAATCTGTCCTCTGCTTATGAGTGGGGAGAATGGCTGCTGAGGACATGATATAGATGAATCACAAGCCTCATGGAGAGTCAGAGATGAGCTACAAGCCACCTCCTGGAGGTGTCTTTAAGAACCAGATTCAAATAGGAAATTCCTGCACAGCTTCAGAGGTTTATACAGAGCAGTTTTCCACGCAGAGGGAGGAGAACAAGATGGAAAGAGCCATCAAACGTTACGAGGTCCCTTCCCTGCAGCACATAAACAAAGTGAGGTGGAAAACAAAACAGAAAGTCTGCATGATAATCCTCAGCAAGGCTCAGTACCGTGAAAGGGCATTTTCGTTCAGATGTGGGAAACTGTGCCAGAAAAGCTGAAGGCAGACAGGCCAAGCCAAATTAGAACGGACTGAAAACTTTGTCATACCTTTGTAATTCACACAGCAGCATATTCACCTCGACCACAAGCTGTCCAGATGTTGGCCATCTGACTTCTTTATAGCTGTGGTCTGTTTTTTCTTTTAAAGACCTCCTTTCTCTCTCTGTTCCCAGACACTTGGTGTTTCTCTTGAAGAAGAATATAGAAGAAGTTGTCTTCCCATTTTTTTTTCAAGACTATATGAGAAGCAATTTTCCCAATTTTCAAGACTATATGAGAAGCATTTTGAAATTTGCAAAGTCCTTGATGGGCTAATATTTTATCAAAGAGATTTAACCAAGTCATGGGCAGCTTTTGGTAGTCAAGACTGGAGGAGAGTCTGGTTTTGTCACTTAGAGATTGTTTGAGCTCAGCCAAGAGAATTAAAGATGGTAGTGCTGATGCCTAGCTCATTGGATTGAATGAGATAATGTCCTAAAAATATTAGCCAGTGTGCTCAGCTCATAGTAATCATGATCATGATTACTAATTCCTTTTTGGTTATTGCTAAATGAATTTTAAAATCTGTTTTATTCCGGGCATCATTAATGCTTATGAGTTCTGCAGATAAAAGCTTCCAAGACAGGAGCTAAAGATAGAATCAATTTATTGGTGACTGACATTTCTTAAAGGCTTAAGAGAGGATACAGTTCTGTTTGAGATCTAGAGAACATCTATGTGGACATATATGTCTCTTAACACTGGGCAGAGCACCTGAAAACGTGTTGGTAACACATGGTGAATTGAATTTACATGCTTGTATTGAAGGCAGTTTTTACCATTTGACCCAAGACTAGCCTCATTCACTCCACTAAGCCTCTTCCACTCCTCCTCAGCCACATCCCCACTTAGAAGAGGACTTGGAAACTGCTAGGAAGGCCTGAAACTAAACTCTGCCTACTAAGTAGAACAGAGTGGGGTGAAGGTTAAGGTAAAAAGTTGTGTTAACACTGAGAGGTATGAGTCAGGATTAGTTTATGCAAACTGAATCCTTTAGTAACATAACTTGTTTTCCCTCTTTGAAACAAATGAAAGTAAAACACAAAAACTCACCTATTATATAGAACAAACTTCCCCATAAACAAAGGAAATGGAGTTCGCTCTTCTTGCAGTGTATCAGTGCAACTGTTTTAGAGAAAGCTGGAGAGGAGACTGGGAAGTGTTTTCTGTGCAGCAAGAGAATTTTCCCCTTTGGTGATGTTAAATGTCAACACATTTCAATGGTGAGCATAAGGTCTGACAGCACAAAGATGATCTTCTCCAGTGACATGTGTGGCAAAACAACAGCTGTGATTGTTTTAGGTAATGGAAAAATAATTAATGTGTAGTACACAATGCTGGAAAACATTTGCATTTGATAAAAAATAACACCATCCCTTCCCAAGTTTCTGATTATACAGGCAAAGAAAGAAATGGTTTCCAAATTTAGCTAATCATCAGCATAACTTAGGGCTATTCTAAAACATTCCTGCATCCCAGACACTGTCAAGGAGGGCTGTGATTAGCAAGTCTAAAGAGAAATTCTGGATATTTTCTATACAACTCCTCAAGGGACCTTGATGGTAATCTAGTTTGGGAACTACTCCTTTGACTTGCACCTTGCTGTCTTCCTAGTTGGTTTGTATCTTTATCTGACCTTCTTAAAGTGTCTTAAATCAAGCAGTTTTTGAGACAAGGTTTATGTGTTAAAAGAAAATGTATGTATTGTCAGCTTGAATGATAATTGAGGTTTCAAAGTCAGAACTGTAGAACTCTTGTTCCTCTCAGTTGGTGTGAAATAATTGAAGTTCATCAAGTTCACTCAATAAATATTTATCGCACTGCTATGTCAGACTCTACTCAATGTGCCAGTCATATAAGGTGAGCACGACAGAAAATATCACACTTCTTATAGAGCTGACATTTTAGTAGGTATGGGGAAAAAAAAGAATGACATGGAATGAAAGGAAATGATGGTGTAAAAAAGTGATGGGAGAGAGTGGAAGTAGGAATTTGTGTGCATAAGTGTGAGCTTGCAATATGGATTGTAAAGAAGGTAGTTAGGGTAGGCCTCCTTGAGATTAAATGGAAGGAAAAATTTGAAGGATGGTAGAGTTGGCAATACTGATGTTTGGTTGAAGGAACTTCTAGGTAGAGGAATGAGTACATGCCAAAGTCTAGGAGTGAGTGTTCTAGTTTCCTGCGGCAGCTGCAACAGGTTAGCTGAGAACAACAGAGGCTTCTTCTGCAGACGTGGAATACAAAAGCCCCAAGTCAGCATCACTGGTTCCTTATTAGCACACACTTTCTAATGAATTCATCAGCAAACATTGTTGGCTCTGCCTTTGGAATATAACCTGATTTCTACCTCTCTGATTGCCCCTTCTGTTTGTAATCATTCTGACCTATGCTACTTTTAATTTTCACTCTGCCACAGTGAACAAACATACCCTAACCAGGTTTTTTATAACCAAAGTATGTAACTTTCCTGTTAAAAACTTTCCAGAGGTTCCCTGTCACTTTAAGAATAAAATAAAAATCAAAAACATCAAAAGTCATTGCCAAACCCTGTCACAGATGGGGTTAATGACAGATACACCTGCAGTCTTATCTAGTTCAAATTTGGATATGGTCTATGAACTTAAGAGTCATTTTCACGCTTAAATGATGAAAAAGTAAAAAGGAATAAGACCTCCATGACTTTTGAAAATTGTTATTTAATTTCAGTGTCCATAAATAAAACTTTATAGAAACACAGCCATACCAGTGCATTTCGGTGTTGGCTATTACTGTGTACACACCACAGGGGCAGAATGGGTAGCTGCAGCGAGGATGACATGGTGGCAAAACCCAAAGGAATTCATAGCTGGCCCTTTGCAGAAAAAAGTGTATTAATCTCCACTTTATGAGGCCTTATGTTAGCTGGAAGCACTAACTTCCTTTCCTCCCGTAGCCTCTTGTTTCTTAAAGTTTGCTTTAAATATGTTAATATTTGATGCTTCCTCCTTACAGATGTTTCTCCTAATGGTTTCATGGTTTCTAGATGTCCATTTAAATAGCTATCCTAAATGATATGGTATATCTAATTGTGTTTGAAATGTGCATTCCTATATGACTGGTGATGCTGATCATCTTTGTATATCTCTGCTCACAATTTGCATTCTTCTTTTAAGATTTTTATTTATAGAATGGAAATATTGAGAAGACTATAGGATAAGAGGGGTATAATTCCGGAAACACATTTCCTACCCCCAGAACTCCATATCCACTCCCTTCCCTTGATAGCTTCCCTATTCTTTATCCCTCTGGGAGTATGGACCCAGGATCATTATGGGGTGCAGAAGGTGGAAGGTCTGGCTTTTGTAATTGCTTCCCCACTGAACATGGGCATTGGCAGGTCAATCCACACTCCCAGCCTGTCTCTCTCTTTCCCTAGTGGGGCAAGGATATGGGGAGGTTGGACTCCAGGACACATGGTGGGTTTGTCTGCCCAGGGAAGTCAGGTTGGCATCATGATAGCACCTGGAACCTGGTGGCTGAAAAAAAGTTAAGCTATAGAGTAGAACAAATTGCTGATTAATCATGAACCTAAAGGCAAGAATATTGCAAATGAACATTTGGGCTCTTCATTTTGGAAAAAGCTAGTAGGTTTATTTTAGGTATATTCCAAGGGGCCCATGACTTTACTAGTTTTTGCTTGAGCCTGATATCTAATATGCAGGTGGACCCAGAAGAAAAAGAAAAGAAAAGAAAGGAAAAGTCTGGCTTTATTGAAAAATATAATACAAATTTGGTTTTTTGGAAATAAACATTATTTCACTTATTTATCCAGGTTTTAAGGTTTTCTGGAAGGAGACATTTTATTTACCTATTTTTATAATTTTCTTTAATTTTATGTATTTATTATTGGATAGAGACAGAGAGAAGTTGAGGGGGAAGGGGGAAATAAAGGAGAGAGATAGAGATACACTTGCAGCCTTTCTTTCCACTTATAAAGGTGACATGGGGCTTGAACCTGGGTCCTTGCTCACTATAATGTAAATGCTTGACCAGTGTCTGGCCCCACATTTTATTTATTTATTGCTTATTTATTTAAAGATTATTTTTAAACGATTTGTAATTTTTTAAATACTTATTCCCTTTTGTTGCCCTTATTGTTTTATTGTTGTTGTTATTGATGTCGCCATTATTGGATAGGACAGAGAGGAATGGAGAGAAAAGGGGAAGACGGGGAGAGAAAGACACCTGCAGACCTGCTTCACTGCCTGTGAAGCAACTCCCCTACAGGTGGGGAGCCGAGGGCTTGAACCGGGATCCTCATGCCAGTCCTTGGGCTCTGCGCCACGTGCGCTTAACCCGCTGCACTACCGCTCAACTCCCAAGATTTGTAATTTTTATGAAAGACATAGAGGGAGAAGGAAGGTGGAGACAGAGACAGAGTGAAAGAGAGAGAGACACCAGATTGCCTGTCAGTTCTGGCTTATGTTGTTGGGAGTTGAATGTGGCAGTTCTGGGACCTCAGGCATGTAAATATTGTGCTTTAACATGCCAAGCTATCACTCCTGAACCAGGAACAAACTTTAAAGACACTATGTGATTCAATTCAGAAATTAATTATCATTTATGATTTTATTGTAGAACATCTAACATGTTTCTTACATATAGTAGAGTAAAAAGTAAGAAAAAATAAGTTCCCTTAACTTAGGAATACCACAAAGCTGGTTTTTTTCTTTTGTACTAAAAGTTAAGGAGAATGATTTACAATTCTAGAAACAATTCTGACAATACAAGTCAATTGAGCATTCCATGCATTGTCTTTTGTCACTTCTATTGTAGTGTCTCCTGAATTTCCAGTTATACTTGCTCCAAACCCTTGCTGTCATGTGATCATCAGGCATCTTCTTACCTTTAGTCCCCAGCATCCAGAACTAAGATAGGCATAGATAGGATGAGTCTCAGGTTCACTTGTGGGAAGCTCTGACATGCTCAGTGCCCACTTTGCCAGAAGCTTGACTGACTCAGCCAGAATAACTTAAGGTGAATGCTTCCAGAGCCAAGACTCATATTATACTAGCCTTAGCAATACTTTTTAATGCTTATGATTTTTTTCCTACCTGTATTTTATGTGCTCAGTGATTTGCAGGATTGTGTGTCAAACTCAATTCCAAACTATAAACTGTTTTTTTTAAAAGATTGTAAAACATTTAAAAGCACTGCTTGTTTCATTGTGTAGTTTATTTGTAAGTTTATTTCTTCTTCCAAAATTATATATAGTATATCTACACCTCCCTGATTAAATAGGTCTCTATTCTTCTCTGTAACAGAATATTTCAAGACTTTTAATAATATGAAATATTTGCCTTTTAATTAAACAGGTGTTACAGGAAACATAGGCCTTTTTTCCCTCTCATTCCAAGTGGCAGCACCTGCTGTCATTACAAACATATAAAACAAGAAATATCTATGTAATGATCACCAACCGGTGTTTATCACTTGACCATTTTGTGCTATATAGTACTGGGTTGTTTGTCAATCTCCACCATTGAGCACATTGGTCTGAGTGCAAATACTTCATCTCTCTTTTTACCACTGCATCTCAGGAAGCTAACACTGTACTCTACATGCCTGTTTAATAAATAAATGAAGGTATGAACTTTTCAGACGTTTTTCTTTTTCATTTTCCTCTTCTTCAGATAGTGCAAATAATACCTCTCTTGCAAAGCTGTTGTGAAGATGCCACGATAAAAGATAGGTATGTTCTCAATCTAAGTAGTGAAGAAATAGAATCCAATTAAGAAAGGACTATGAAAGCTGGGAAAAGGCAAGAGACTGGCTCACTTAATAATGGCCTTTTTGGGCAATACCAGACCACCCCATCACCTGGGGCTCTTGGATTCCCACACAAATATGATGGGACTAGACCTCTAATAGATCCCTTTCTCCACCATCACTGGTCCCTTCCATCAGGAACAGCCAGCGTTAGCCCTCTTGTGGGTATTCCCAGGACCTTGCCCTCACTACAAAGCCACAGTGGGAGGGGCTGCCCCACTCTCTGAAAGGAAGCTGAGTCATCCTGCCCTGACACTGGAGGAAGACTGATCCTAAAATGAGTGCAGCCTGGAATGTTCCCATCTGTGACTATGAACTGCAGGCCCAGACCAACAACGACTCAGAGGTTACACAGGCTCCTGCACTAAATATAAATATATATGGGTCCTGGGGGAGTAAACAGTTAATTTTACTCATTGATTTTTTTTTTCCAAGATTGGGAGCTACTATCTCCCCTAATCCAACTTTCTAGCCCCCTGTATTTCTTTTAACAGTTTCCTATGGTTTTCCCTGGAAAGGTCCTTCACGTACTACATGAGATTCACCGCAATCATTTTATCTTTTTGGGTTTAATTGTAAATGGTTTTGAGGCTTTTACTTCTGTCTCCTGTGACTTCTCATTTGTATATAGAAATGCCACGGATTTATGGATATTGAGTTTGTATCCTGCTCCTTTGCTGAATTTATTATTTCCAGATGTTATGTTGGTGGAGTCTTTGGGACTCTCTAGGTATATTTATCATGCCATCAGCAAATAGTGATAGTTTGATTTCTTCCTTCCATATATATATATATATAATATCTTTTCCTTTTCTGATTGCAGTGGCAAGTTCTATATTGAATAATATTGGAGATAGTGGACATTGTTGTCTGGTTCCAGGTTCTAGGGCAGGACTTATAGCAAGAACACATAGGCCCATTTAAGATTAAACCAATAAAGGGATTTATTTAGAAAGTCACAATAATCATGACAAGAAATGTTAAGAGAATAGGCAAAGTCTAAAATCTACAATCAAACCACCCAAGACCACCCTGTGTAAGGATAAGTCCAAAATCCAAAGCAACAGGAGCGTGCTGTGGTGAAGATGACCAGACCATGATCAGTAGGGAAGCAATTACAGAAGCCAGAACTCCCACCTTCTGCACCCCATAATGACCCTGGGTCCATACTCCCAGAGGGATAAAGAATAGGAAATCTATCAGGGGAGGGGATGGGATACAGAGTTCTGGTGGTAGGGATTGTGTGGAGTTGTACCTCTCTTGTCCTCTGTTTTTTGTCGGTGTTTCCTTTTTATAAATAAAATGTGAAAAAAAGTCCATGACTAGTTATACTACTACTAATAATAGTTATACTACAACTCTTGATACTGCTCAGTCCTAGGGAGGCAGCTCAGACTTAAAACACTTACCTTCCATGTGTTACACACTAGGTTTAATCACTGGCACCACATAAGAACATAAAGACAAAAATAAGTCAGAACCCCATTCACAGTTGAGCTATGTTTTGTGTTCTGTTTGTATATGTCATTTTCTCATAAAAAACTAAACTTTAAAGAAAGTCCAAAAAATTTTTTTTTTCTGTTGGTAATCTATAAAATAGCCAAATAATGTTTGGGAGACAAAAATTTATTTTTAGTAAAAATAAATAGAATATCATGTACTGATAAAAAATAGCATAAAGTAAAACAAAAGGTTTCTGCACATAAATAAGACATTTCTTGTACTCTATATAACTATATTACTATACAGTTTGGTGTATTTACTATATAGACTATATATTATATAGACTTTGGTATAGAGGGTAAAAACATGCTGAGAAAAGAAATGAGAATTGTGATTGAGTTTAGTTCTGACAGGAAAGGTTCTGCTAAGACAGTGTACACATGTATTTGCTAAAGAATAATTCAATTTCTATCTTTTTTAATGCATCACTTTGAATCTGTGCATATCTTTTTAAAAAGTATATTTATTTATTTATTGGATAGAGACAGCCAGAAATTTAGAATTTTCTCAAAGCTTTCCCCTTGCAGGTGGGGACCAGGGGCTCAAACCTGGGTCCTTGTGCATTGTATGTTCAGCCAGGTATGCCATCACCCAGCCCCAGTTTCCATCTTCTTAATTAAGCACTATGATCATCATAATAATACTATAATACTATGCATTTTAAAATGCTTTTGTACAAAATTCAGTGTTGCCTTTCTTACCCTCTTCCATTCATTCCTGCATTCCAAGATAAACAAGAAATCGAGGGCTGGGTGGTGGCAAACTAGTTGAGTGCACATGTCATAATGCGCTAGAAGCTGGGTTCGAGCCCCCAATCCCCACCTGGAGGAAGAAAGCTTTGTGAGTGGTGAAGCAGTGCTACAGGTCTCTCTCTCTCTCTCTCTCTCTCCCACCCCTTCCCACTCAGTTTCTGGCTGTCGCCAATAAATAAATATAAATAAATAAATAAATCTAAAAGAAAAAACAAGAAGCCAACAGTTTCAGGGCTTGGCAACAGCAGACTTGGTAGAATGCACACATTGCACATTGCAAAGCTCAAGGGCCCAGGTTCAAGCCCTTGCTCCACACATACAGGGGACAAGCTTCATTAGTGCTGGAGCACTACAGCAGGTATCAAGACAGAAAGAAAGAAAGAAAGAAAGAAAGAAAGAAAGAAAGAAAGAAAGAAAGAAAGAAAGAAAGAAAGAAAGAGAAAGAAACAAAGAAAGGAAAGAAGGGAGCAAGGGAGAGGGGGAGGGGGCTGGGTGGTGGTGCACCTGGTTGAGTGCACATGTTATAATGCGCAAGGACCTGGTTTGTGCCACCAGTCCCTACCTGCAGGGGGAAAGCTTTGAGTGGTGAAGCAGTGTTGCAGGTGTCTGTCTCCCCCCTTTTTTGTTCTTTTTATTTTATTATTATTATCTTTTATTTATTTGATAAAGACCGCCAGAAATTGAGAGGAAGGGTGAGAATAAGGAAGGAGACAGAGACACCTGCAGCACTGCTTCACCACTTATGAAGCCATATGCAGGTGGGGAGTGGGGGCTTGAACCGAGGTCCTTTCGCATTGTAACGTGCACTCAACCAGGTGTGTTACCAGCCAGTCCCTTCTCTCTCCTTCTCTCTTGATTTCTGACTGTCTCTATATAATAAGTAAATAAAATAATGAAAAAGGAAGAAAGAGAGAGGAGAAGAGAAAAGAAAGAAAGAGAATAAAAGGAAAAGAAATAAAAGGCCACCCAGAACAATGGAGTCATTGTGTAGGCACCAAACCACAGCAATAACCCAGGTGACAAAAAAAAAAAAATAAAAGAAGACAGTTTCCAGCAATGTGAACTGATTTATCTTCAGTTTAAAGAAAAAAAAACTCTAAAGTTTTCTTAAAGTTACTCATAGACCACAAAAGGAGTTGAACAGAATCCTTGTGAGGATATTACTAACCCATAAGTCTTGGTAATTTGATATATTTTATGTGCAGGTTGTGTTAATTATACATCGTTTAGAAAAACCCTTTTTTATTTAATAGTGTGAATGTCAGTCTCATTAGCCATCACTTTTTTTTAATTTTTATTTAAGAAAGGATTAATTAACAAAACCATAAGGTAGGAGGGGTACAACTCCACACAATTCCCACCACCCTATCTCCACAACCCACCCCCTCCCCTGATAGCTTTCCCACTCTCTATCCCTCTGGGATCATGGACCCAGGGTCATTGAGGGTTGCAGAAGGTAGAAGGTCTGACTTTTGTAATTGCTTCCCCGCTGAACATGGGCGTTGACTGGTCAGTCCATACTCCCAGTCTGCCTCTCTCTTTCCCTAGTAGGGTGTGTCTCTGGGGAAGCTGAGCTCCAGGACACATTGGTGGGGTCTTCAATCCAGGGAAGCCTGGCCAGCATCCTGGTGGCATCTGGAACCTGGTGATTGAAAAGAGAGTTAACATACGAAGCCAAACAAATTGTTGAGCAATCATGGACCCAAAGCTTGGAATAGTGGAGAGGAAGTGTTAGGGAGGTACTCACTGCAAACTCTAGTGTACTTCTGCTTTCAGGTATATATTTTGCAGTAGTTTATGGATACGTGTGCACATAAGCTCTCTCTCACAGAAACTGGTGTATATCTAGGTTATGGGACTTTGTTAGAAAGTGAACCACCTGAGATGAAATGAGAGTATACTATAAAAGGAAAGGTCTCACCCGAGTAATGAAGCCGAAGGGTTGTCATTCCACACGTGAAGTCTCTGGACACAGTCTGAGGTGAAGCATGTTGAGGTGGCAATCGTTGCGTTGGTTAGGTTGTGATCGGCGGATGCAATATTATTTGGTATGGATTGGGAGAGGCATACGGGAAAGTGGGCCCTATCTAAGGGTTCCACGACTGGGGGAAGTAGGGGCTCTATAGTGGAGATGTGAAGTTCCTGCTGTCTTAGGGTTCAAAAAGACAATCTATAGTTAATGTTATCATCACATTATTTGGTAATTGGGTTAACTTTGAAAAGTCCTTTTATTATGGTTTGCTGTACAGTATCCAGTATCTTGTATATAGCTGTGCTATTGGATGCTTCTAATCTACTTGGTCTAGGCTTTTGAGAGAGCCCACATATCAAATACACAGCCTATATATTAAAAAGATTCAGTTTGTGTTTTGAAAAACTTTGAGACATACAATTGATTTTCCCCCTCTCATATTAATTAACTAGTAATTTATATGTCTACATTTTGCTAGGAGTGTACATAAACACCATTCCCACCACCAAAAGACTGTGACCCCTCCCTCCCACCCACTCCCACCCCCTACTGTCCCAGGAAGCTGCATGTCTACCCCTCACCACAGGGTTTTTACTTTGGTGCCCTACTTACAGTTTGGTCAGGTCCTGCTTTTAGTTTCCCTTTCAGATCTTCTTCCTCAACTTCTGTTGATGAGTGGGATCATCCCATGCTCATCTTTATCTTTCTGACTTAGCTCACTTAACATAATTCCTTCTAGCTCTGTCCAAGATGGGTCAGAGAAGGTGGGTTCATTGTTCTTGATAGCTGCATAGTATTCCATTGTGTATATATACCACAGCTTTCTAAGCCACTCATCTGTTACTGGGCACCTGGGTTGCTTCCAGGTTTTAGCTATTATGAATTGTGCTGCTATGAACATAGGAGTACACACCTCTTTTTGGTTGGGTGTTATGGAGTCCTTGGGGTATAACCCCAGGAGAGGAATTACTGGATCATATGGAAGGTCCATGTCTAGCCTTCTGAGAGTTTTCCAGACTGCTCTCCACAGAGGCTGTACCAATTTACATTCCCACCAGCAATGTAAAAGGGTTCCTCTGTCCCCACATCCTCTCCAGCATTTGTTGCTGCTGTCCTTTTTGATGTATGCCATTCTTACATGAGTGAGGTGGTATCTTAGTGTTGTCTTAATTTGCATTTCTCTGACAATCAGTGACCTAGAGCAGTTTTTCATATGTTTGTTAGCCTTTTGGATCTCTTCTGTAGTGAATGTTTTGTTCATATCCTCTGCCCATTTTTGGATGGGGTCATTTGCTTTTTTGGTGCTAAGTTTGCTGAGCTCTTTATATATTTTGGTGATTAGTTTCTTGTCTGATGTGTGATTAGCCATCACTTTTATCTCTTAGGAAGAAGATACAGTGAATAATAATTTCCCTTTGTTTTCTGTGAATGTAAGTATAAAAATAATGTTTATTTTATCTTCAGTGCTTGTAGCCCCTCTTTCTCTCAAATTGTTTTCAAATAAATTTTATAATTTGAGAAGAGAAGACTGGGGATGGATTATAAACCATAGTTTGAACTATTTCAGGTTTGTACAAAGGTAAAAACAAGAACAGGCTGCTAGAAGGTCCACTTGTATAGGTAAAAAAAAAACTTTATTTTTTCCACCAAGGTTATCTGTGGGGCTTGGTGCCTTCATTATGACTCCACCATTCCCTGTGGCTTTTTTTTTCTTTTCTCTTTCTAATAGAGACAGGGAGAAGTAGAGAAGAGACAGGGGAGAGAGGAGATGGAGAGAAAAAGAAATATCTGCAGAACTGCTCTACTGTTCATGAAAGTACCCCCCCACACACACAAATGGGGGCCAGGGTTTTGAGCCTTAATCCTCTAGCATAGGAACCTGTGCTGGGTGCCGGTTGGTAGTGCAGCAGGTTAAGCGCAGATGCTGTGAAGCACAAAGACCAGCTTTAAAGATCCCGGTTTCAACCCCTGGCTCCCCACCTGCAGGGAGGTCGCTTTGCACGTAGTGAAGCAGGTCTGCAGGTGTCTGTCTTTCTACCCCCGCCCGCTCTGTCTTCCTCTCCTCTCTCAGTTTCTCTCTGTCCTATCCAACAATAGCAACAGCAACAACAGTAATAACAAGGGCAACAAAAGGGAAAAAATGGCATCCAGGAGCAGTGGATTTGTAGTGCTTGCATGGAGCTCCAACGATAACCCTGAAGGCAAAATGAATGAATGAATGAATTAATTAATTAAAATAAATTTTAAAAGAAACGGTGCTTTACTGAGTGCCACTTCCCAGTCCAGGTAATAAAATTATGAATAGACCAACAAGGTAGTTTTTAAAAATTTTTTAGTGATTTGATAATTGATTTACAAAATTATAACAGAGGTAGAATTCTACACCTTTCCTACCACCCCCGTTGGAAACTGCAGTAGCTCTCTCAAGGCCATAGATATGGGTTGACTATTATTTCTATAACTATCTGTATTTATATAGATTTGCCCAGTTTTTCTGTGGTCTTGCCTTCTCTTCCTTCCTTTTTTCTTCTCCTTTTCTTCTTCTTCTGCTCTTTTTTCTCTTCCTTTCTTTTTTTTTATTGTTGTAGTTATTATTGTTGTTGTCGTCGTTGTTGGATAGGACAGAGAGAAATGGAGAGAGGAGGGGAAGACAGAGAGGAGGAGAGAAAGATAGACACCTGCAGACCTGCTTCACCGCCTGTGAAGCGACTCCCCTGCAGGTGGGGAGCCGGGGTTTGAACCGGGATCCTTATGCCGGTCCTTGTGCTTTGTGCCACCTGCGCTTAACCCGCTGCGCTACAGCCCGACTCCCTTTCTCTTCCTTTGTAAGTCACACCTATACCTGTTATTATTCTGAAGAGCCTTCCTTTTTTCCTCTTCTCTGATTTGATATTGGTTATTTAAAATATTTGATTTTAATCTCATTAAGATAAATGACTTCATCTTGGCTCCACTTCCAACTGAATAGTACCTTTGAGGTCGAGGGATCACTAAGCCTTTGCTAAGATAGACTTTTGTAAAGAAAGTAACAGACCCCCAAATTATGTTTCTTCTGTCCGCTAATATCTTCAATAAGACAGGGATCTGGAAGATTTTATGATTTTCAGATAATTTTCATATACGTTGTCTATTTTGATCCTTATAATAACATGCAATGATATGAACAGAGAATTGTGGAGGTAGTCTACCCTGCTAATCCTGTAATGTATGGTTACACTAAGACTCAAAGAAAGAATATTAATCACCTGATGTTGTAATATCAGTTATTAGCAGAGAAAGTGCATTTGTTTTTGTGTGTATCACTAGTGTTTCACACAAGCTAGGTCTCACTTTCTTCTAGGATGACTTTTCCAGAGAAAGAGTATTTGTTAAATCTACTATTTTTCTCTTTCAAATATAGGCATTAAAAATGTGATGACATACATGAAGTTTCATAAGTTCATGGTAAAACAAGTACTGAAATGTTAATTTTCGTCTTTTTTTTTTTCTACTCAATCGTTCCACCAAACTTACAACTGAAATTTTAGTTTTAAAAGGAATATTTTCTGGGCTGAGTTTCTTTTATATATATATATATATATATATATATATATATATATATATATATATATATTTATTTACTTTTCATTGATTTAACTATGACAAGTCCATTGGCTTAGGAGTACAATTCCACACAATTCCCACCACCAGAGTTCTGCATCCCATCCCCACCATTGAACTCTTTCCTATTATTTATCCTTCTGGGAGTATGGACCAAGATCTTTATGGGGTGCAGAAGATGGAAGGTCTGGCTTCTGTAATTGCTTCTCTGCTGGACATGTGCATTGACAGGTCAACTCATGCTTCCAGCCTGTTTCTCCTACCTTTCTCTAGTGAGGTAGAGATCTGTGGAGGTGCGGTTTCAGGACACATTGGTGAGCTTGCCTGCCCAGGGAAGTCAGGTTGGCATCATAGTAGCAAGTGCAACGTGGTGTCTGAAAAGCATTAAGATATAAAGCAGTCAGCAAACTTAGCAACAAAAAAGCAATGACCCCCTTCAAAAATGGGCAGAGAATATGAACAAAGCATTCACTACAGAGGAGATCCGAAAGGCTAACAAACATGAAAAATTGCTCCAGGTCCCTGATTGTCAGAGAAATGCAAATTAAGACAACATTGAGATACCACCTCGCCCCTGTGAGAATGGCATACATCAAAAAGGACAGCAGCAACAAATGCTGGAGAGGCTGTGGGATCAGAGGAACCCTTCTGCACTGCTGGTGGGAATGTAAATGGGTCCAGCCTCTGGAGAGCAGTCTGGAGAACTCTCACAAGGCTAGACATGGACCCAGTAATTCCTCTCCTGGGACTCCCTAGCACCCAACCAAAAAGATATGTGCACACCTATGTTTATAGCAGCACAATTCGTAATAGCTAAAACCTGGAAGCAACCCAGTTGCCCAACAACAGATGAGTGGCTGAGAAAGCTGTGGTCTATATACACAATGGAATACTACACAGCTATTAAGAACAATGAACCCACTTTCTCTGACCCATCTTGGATGGAGCTAGAAGAAATTATGTTAAGTGAGCTAAGTCAGAAAGATAAAGACGAGTATGGGATGATCCCACTCATCAACAGAAGTTGAGAAAGAAGAACAGAAAGGGAAATTCAAAGCGGGAGTTGACTGAATTTGGAGCAGGGCACCAAAGAAAAAACCCTGGGTGGAGGGTGAGGGTGGATGTTCAGCTTCACGGGGGACAGGGATGGGTGGAGGGGAGGGGATGGGATACTGTCTTTCAGTAGTGGGAATGGTGTTTATGTACACGCCTATCAATTTGTAGTAATATAAATCACTATTTAATTAATATGAGAGGGGAAAAATTGATTGAATATCTCAAACTTTTTAAAGCACAGACTGAGTCTTTTTAATACATAGGCTGAGTCGTTGATATGTTGACTCTCTTAAATGCTTAGTCCAGGGAGAACAAAAGCAACTGGTGGCATAGCTATATGCAAACAATGTCAAAATGAAATATGGTGAGGGTGTGTATGATACAGCAAATCCTAACAAAGGGATTCTTCAAAGTTAACCCGATTGCCAAACAATGTGACTATTGCAATAACTATCTATTGTCTTCTTAAGCCCTAAGACAGCAGGAATCTCCCACTTCCTCTATAGAGCCTGGCACACTCTAATCAATTTATGACTTAAAGTTTCTGTGCTGAGTGAGGGCCCTACTTGGGAGGAAACAAAATGACTGTTAAGGAAGTTGTCTAGGTCAGTTTTCCACCAATGCAACCATTTGTTGGAGGCATATCTGTTAAATAGTTTGTTGAATTTATATCGCAAAATATGAGTTGATATGCAAAAATACATATGTAAATATGCTAATTTGATGGATTAATTGTATGCTTAAGATATTTATACTTTGAGAACGATAAAGCAAGAAAGTGCTATTATTGTACCGGTTTATAGCACATCAGTCTGAAGTTAGAAAGATTAGACAACAGACCGGTTATCTCAGCTGTAAATTAATCTTATCTGGGATGTATATTCAAATGAGGGAGCCTTAGTGCAGTTGTAGAATCAAGAGGTCTGACGTGTCACCAAGAATCCACACATTTTAATGAACTACAGCAGCATTCTCTGAAAGTATAGTTTTATATATTTTTAAAACTACAGAGGTGAAGAGGGCTCTGAACTCCAATTTCATCAAAACCTGGAGAGAGAAGAGGACAAGAGAAAGGACATTTGGAAGGAGCAATAGGTGTAGGTGTGACTTAGGAAGAATAAGAAGGCAAGTCCTTAGGGAAAAAGGTCAGATATATATAAATATAGGTAGTTATAGAAATAATAGTCAACCCATATCTGTGGCCTTGGAAGAACTATTGCAGTTTTTAATGGAGGGAAACTCTGGTGGTAGGAAAGTTATGGAATTATACCCCTGTTATCTCACAATTTTGTTAATCAATATTAAATCACTAATAAAAAAATACTACAGAGGTGATATTGATCTCCATCCAGGCTTATTGATATTCTGCTTCTTTGTTTTCCAGGCCAGTTATCTTTTGTTAGGAAGCTCAGAATAGGCCTATCTCAAAGCAGTGATATATATATATATATATATATATATATATATATATATATATATATATGGTCTATCATATATATAACATAAGCAGCATTATAGAATATATACATGTAAATAAAATCCAGGTTTTTAGGAGCTTAGATACTTGTAGATGAGATAAAAGATAAGCTAATATAGATTGATGCTGTGGCTCTCTCTTTCTCATGTAAATAAATAAATATAACCTGAAAAAGGTTAAGACTAGACCAAGGTGAACACACACACACACACACACACACACACACACACACACACACACCCAAGGTGCTTCTTCAGGTCTAAGTGTTTTATTCATGTGCTGACATTCAGAGATAAAGCAGGCGATTATACATAAGTTAAAGGAAGTTGAATACAATGATTCCTTCCGTTATAGAGAACGTAGCAGTAACTTCTATCTTGCATTAATGTAGAGCAGTGCTTTAAGATTTAAGGTTTCGTTGAGGTTGATTTAACTATACATCCTTTTTCTGATTGTCATGAATATGCTGTCTACATTTACTTAAAATATAAAATGGCTATTTTCTGAATTGATCTACAATTTATAAGGGACATCACTATAATTACAGATACGATGTTAGTATTCTGCGTTCATTGCGTTGAAATGGTAGCTTAATGCTTATGATAATTCCTTATTTTTCCACAACTGATTTATCACTTGTCTGACCCAACTTCTCTGCATGCCACTGTTCCCTGTTCTCCACATCTCTCACTTCACATAGGAATGTTAACAATGGCATGAATACGTTACTCAGATTTTCATTTACATGCTTCTAAGATGCCATGTTCTATAATTAATCACCATCACAAACATTCTCATGTATGTCTTTTATACATATATTCTTACTGGGTCACTGATCTAATAAAACAGCTTTTTCTAAGCATCATTGCAAATTACAGCCTATGGTGACAAACTCGCTGGTAAATTGAATAAGATAAGCATAGATTCTCCAAGCTATTTTTGGCCAGGTGAAATTGTTGGCAATCTTTAGTTTTCAGATAATGCATGTACTAATAATCAAAAGAAACCATTCTGAATTGTTTGATAAATTGTATTATTCTTACTTTAGATTTGATAATATTTATATTAAAATATTTATAAAAGAATCTAAATGCTAAATTGGTGAAAAGGTGGAATTCGCCTTTTACCCACTTTCCCTACATGTGGAAATGTGTGGTATATCACCTTTAAAATGAAAAGTTCATGTAGTCCAGAGATTTTTAAATGAGGTGTCGTCCTTCCAACCACATTTCTCTTCATTTGTATAACTGATGAACCACTCAAAATATGGTAGATGACCAAGTATGTATGTTTTCTTTTTAAGCATATTTAGATTGATTTTAAAAATGTAACTCAAAGTAACATCTGTTTCACTATTATATAGATCTCAGGTGTCCAACACTGTCAATGTCTGTCCACATACACTACATCATGGTCACTGCCAGAAGCTCACTTTCTGTCCTTTACCGTAGAAGCATCTTATTGTTTCATTGGTAGGGACCCTGAAATCACATTTTCTCCCACCAGTATGATTGCACTGACCATGAGATGGGAAAGGTTTTCTTAATTTAAGTCCTTCCCCTTTGTGGGACTTAAATTGAAGGTTGTAGAAAGTGAGGGTCCTGGTAGACAACACCAACAATTTGCTTTTCCTTACTAGAATTGTGACAGGAAGTACTAGAAAGTATATGGTTCTGTATAAACGGGGAGCCTAGGGACTGAAAGAAGGCCACCTCGAAGAAGCAAGGACTGAGATGAGATTAATAATCAGGGACTACTAGAACAGAAAAATGCAAAAGCATGAGAGCTGGGCCAAATTTCCAAGCTGACATCAATTTACCTGTACAACAGGAAGTCAAAGACTAGCGAGGCTTGAAATAATAAATTGACACAATACAATTTAGGCTTCAAAGACTGGGAAATAAGACAAAAATTGGGAGTCAGGTGGTAGCGCAGCAGGTTAAGCGCATGTGGCGCAAAGCACAAGGACCCGCATAAGGATAACAGTTCAAGTCCCCGGCTCCCCACTTACAGGGGAGTCGCTTCACGAGCGGTGAAGCAAGTCTGCAGGTGTCTATCTTTCTCTCCCCCTCTGTCTTCCCTTCCTCTCTCCATTTCTCTCTGTCCTATCTAACAACCATGACATCAATAACAACAGCAATAAAACAACAAGGGCAACAAAAAGGAATAAATAAATATTTAAATATTTAAAAAAAGATAGACAAAATTCAAATCTAAACTTCAAATTCAAAATTTCTAGCTCCATTATTATTATTATTATTATTTTAATGATTTAATCACAATCAACAAGATTGTGGGATAAGAGGGGTACAATTTCACTTAATTCCAACCACCACAGAGTTCTGTATCCCATCCCTTCCATTAAAAGCTTCCCTATTCTTTATCCCTCAGGGAGTATGGACCAAAGATCTTATGGGGTATAGAAGGTGGAAGATCTGGCTTCTGCAATTGCTTCTCCACTGGACATGGGCATTGAAAGGTCGATCCATACTCCCAGCCTTTTCCTATCATTCCCTAGTGGGTAGTGCTCTGGGGAGATGTGGTTTCAGGACACATTGGTGAGGTCGTCTGCCCAGGGAGGTCAGGTTGGCATCATGGTAGCATCTGAAAAGCATTAAGATATAAAGCAGAACAAATTGTTTAGTAGTCAGGAACCTAATAGTTAGAGTATAGCAGATAAAATTTGAGGTCTTTATGTTGGAAGAAGCTAGGAAGTCTATTTTAATATATCCCAAGGGGCCCGTGACTTTACTAATTTTTGCTTGAGCCCACTAGCATATGTGCAAGTGGGATGAAAGTATTGTCTAGGAAGATGGTGTCAGAGTTTGGAATAGGGCTAGAAAGCTGGATCAGGGCAGAGAGTAGTTCCCAAATATGGGAAAAGTGTATAAATACCATTCACTTCTAACTCCATTATTTTGACCAGAACAACTTCAGGGCATCACTTTAACTGTCATAAATAAATAATCTATAGTAAATAACAAATAAGAATATTTATCTAATGATGCTATCATGAAAACTATTTTTAGAATTTTGCTAGTATGGAATTTATTTATTTATTTATTTTGATCCACATAACTACTACCAACAATTCAGAATTCCTTTGGGTTACGTTTTTGGAGTTTATTTTTATGTCTTAATGCTGAAATTATGATACTGATTTGTTGTATAATGAAGATTTCCATTAATGATGCCCATATTAATTCTGTGGCATTTTTATAAAGAATTTTGTCTAGGTTTTATGTTCTGGAAAATATTTCTTGCATTTTTTAAAATAAGGAAATAAAAGCAATAAAAATAAAATATCTTAGAGAAAATTTGAAATGATTTGAAATTGTCACTAGGGGGAGACCTGGCCAGGTTTTGAAACTTACCCCAACTTTGACAGAGGAGAGAATTTTTTTTTCCCCTCTGAGGTTTTCAGTAGATGAGAGAAATAATGTTGTGGTTTAGGGCACTGAAAAACCTTGTCAGTTCCAACAGAAAGACTAGAGAGTATTTCTTTTTCTTTTTCTTGGAGTGTTCTTTGACTAAGTGTCTTCTCAGTGGAGGAGACACCAGAGGGGATGCTGATCCTGAGGTGTCTTTGTAGTTGATGTGTTTGAACTCAGTTCCCTAGGCGATATTTGTGGCAGTGTTGTAAGAGTCCCTGGAAGCACCACACAGGGCCAAGACCTCAGAGGGGAGTGTATGTGAAGGGAAACTGGTGTCCCCTCATGGCAGCCACCTGAGAGAGTGGGACATTAATAAACACTTCAGTTTACTTGTTGAAACTTTCAGTGATCACAGATGGTTTGTGAGTACACATACATGCAATGGGATGTATTATGTGTTTTTCTGTTAAGTACATTTCTCTAAGTAAATCTGAATCCTTCGGTAGAAGGGGCTTGACGTGTCAACGCCCATGTTCAGCGGGGAAGCAATTACAGAAGCCAGACCTTCCACCTTCTGCATCCCACAATGACCTTGGGTCCATACTCCCAGAGGGTTAATGAATAGGAAAGCTATCAGGGGAGGGGAAGGGATACTGAGTTCTGGTGGTGGGAATTGTGTGGAGTTATACCCCTCTTATCCTATGGTTTAGTCAATGTTCCCTTTTTATAAATAAAATATTAAATTTAAAAAAGTGAAAAACACCAGCGCAGGTGGCGCAAAGCACAAGGACCGGCATAAGGATCCCGGTTCGAGCCCCGGCTCCCCACCTGCAGGGGAGTCGCTTCACAGGCGGTGAAGCAGGTCTGCAGGTGTCTATCTTTCTCTCCTCCTCTCTGTCTTCCCCTCCTCTCTCCATTTCTCTCTGTCCTATCCAACAACGACAACAACAATAATAACTACAACAATAAAACAACAAGGACAACAAAAGGGAATAAATAAATAAAATAAATATTAAAAAAAAAAAAAAAAAGTGAAAAACACCAAGGAAGGCTAGCAAGGAGGAAAACTGTTTCTCAAAGGTAATGTTCCATGAACCTGAGAAGCTAACTCCTAGAAGGTTATCCTGAATTAACATTCAGTTAATTATATTCTGTCAAATAGATTCTAGCTTTCAACTGAAGCCTATTTATCTTTTCTCATTGTTTTTTTCTTTACCTGTCAATATATTTTGCTTTGTAGAGTGTACTTGGGATGAAATAGTAGATTTTTTAAAAGAAAAATAATTAATAGAAGCATGAAATATCATGGATCTTGGGTCTTTTTTTTCAAAAGGCAATTTGGGGGCCACTGAAATATCTTACTTAATGTGTTGCTTTGCCATGTGTGTGACCCGGATTGGGATTAGGCCCCAAACCCATTGGAGGAAGTTTGTTTGTTTGCTTTTACTAGTTTCCCTGAGATCTTTGCCTATTTTGAAATGTTATGGCTTTCCATTTGCATCTTAAGATACACTTTTGTTTTTGATGTTAAGCATAGCTTCTTTTTTTAACCATAAAAATATAGATTTCAAATCAGGAAATGTAGCTTTATACCTATACATGTGCAAGGACCAGGGTTCAAGTCCCTTGTCCCTATCTGCAAGCTTTACAAGCAGTGAAGCAGTATTACAAGTAACTTTTTCTCCTCCTCCTCCTCCTTCCCCTCCTCCTCCTTCTTGTCTTCTCTTTCTTCTCTTTCTCCTCCTCCTCCTCCTTCTTCCTGTTTCTCTCTCCCTTCCCTCTCAGTTTCTCCGTTAAAATTAAAAACTAAGGAATAAATATTTTTAAAAATATATTTCAATGTATAATAAAATGCCAGTAGTGTTTGTTCCATCATGAAATGGTAGATAAATTAGGGCTGGGGGTAGAGGAGAAACAGGAACTAGAGACATGGAGGAAGGTACTGGTTTGTAACGAGTCATGTTCCAGAAATATTTGGCTTTTGTATTAGCACTAGTTCTTGGTATCTTTTGTCCAGAATGGGAAACATACTAAGATTGCTTATGCTGACAGTGAAAAAAAATTTTAGGGAGCAACAGTTAAAATATATTCCAAGGATTTTTTTGAAGGGGTTAATGGTTTACAGTCAACAGTAAAACACAGTAGTTTGTACATGTGTAACGTTTCTCAGTTTTCCACAGAACAATTCAACCCTCTCTAGGTCCTCCTCTGCCATCATGTTCCAGGACCTGGATTCTTCCCCCCAACCCCAGAGTTTTTTTACTTTGGTGCAATACACCAACTCCAGTCCAAGTTCTGCTTTGTGTTTTCTTATTTTCCAGCATTATTGTTGTTGTTGTTGTTGTTGATTTAATAATGATCAACAAGACTGTGGGATAAGAGGGGTGCAATTCATATAGTTCTCGCCACCAGAGTGTCATATCCCATCCTCTTTGCTGGGAGATTTCACTATTCTTTTTTTTAAATATTTATTTTATTTATTTATTCCCTTTTGTTGCCCTTGTTGTTTTATTGTTGTAGTTATTATTGTTGTTTTGTTGTTGGATAGGACAGAGAGAAATGGAGAGAGGAGGGGAAGACAGAGAGGAGGAGAGAAAGACACCTGCAGACCTGCTTCACTGCCTGTGAAATGACTCCCCTGCAGGTGGGGAGCCGGGGTTCGAACCGGGATCCTTATGCTGGTCCTTGTGCTTTGCGCCATCTGCGCTTAACCCGCTGCGCTACAGCCCGACTCCCGAGATTCACTATTCTTTATCCACTTTTTAAAAAGGTAATTTGGGGGCCAGTGAAATATCTCAGTGTCTTACTTTGCTGTGTGTGTGACCCAGATTGGGGTTAGACCTCAGCCCCACTGGAGGAAGTTCTGGTGCTTTAGATGCTTTCACTCTTCTGCTGCTTGCCTGTACCAATCTTAAAAATAAAATAAAATAAAATAAAAGTAACTCAGGTTTGCAGTAGATATTAAAAGTTTATAATTGTAGTCCATAAATATTAAATTCTACAACTCTGACTCAAATGATAGTTTTTATTCATTTAGTTTCCTAATGTATATTTAACAATTTGGTTATTGCCTAATTATCTTTTATTAAGTTAATGTAAATTCATTAACAAAGTTCCAAAGACTTAATCTATATTATGGATGGTTGAATTGTCTCTGGAAAACAAGCGGAAATATATTGGAAGAGTACATTTCTGATTATATTAAGTTATGGTATGGAAATTTATTAATGTATAGCTCAGAAAATTCAAATTATGTACGGTTGAGTTAAATGTCTCTAAAAATTAACAGAAATATACTTAGAGTGTTTTTTCTAGTTATGAAATAACACATGCTTAAGAAATTTAGTATTATCTCCAAATGCTTCCCTTGGTGATGAACACTATTGACATGTTGGGTTGTTATATTTTTAACACTTATTCTGTGTTTTTTTTTACAAAGTTGAAATCATCCTGTAAGCACAATTATATATTCTGATATTTTTTTCTCAGAAAATAACACTTTGTTGTTGCCATACTCATTGCCTTTTACTAATGAAGCACATTTTATGCTCGTCTTTTAAACACAAAATCACTACATATATATATATATATATATATATATATATATATATATATTTTATTTTTATTTAAGAAAGGATTAATTAACAAAACCATAGGGTAGGAGGGGTACAACTCCACACAATTCCCACCGCCCAATCTCCATATTCCACCCCCTCCCCTGATAGCTTTCCTATTCTCTATCCCTCTGGGAGCATGGACCCAGGGTCATTGAGGGTTGCAGAAGGTGGAAGGTCTGGCTTCTGTAATTGCTTCCCCGCTGAACATGGGTGTTGACTGGTCGGTCCATACTCCCAGTCTGCCTCTCTCTTTCCCTAGTAGGGTGGGGCTCTGGGGAAGCTGAGCTCCAGGACACATTGGTGGGGTCTTCAATCCAGGGAAGTCTGGCCGGCATCCTGATGGCATCTGGAACCTGGTGACTGAAAAGAGAGTTAACATACAAAGCCAAACAAATTGTTGAGCAATCCTGGACCCAAAGCTTGGAAAAGTGGAGAGGAAGTATTAGGGAGGTACTCAGTGCAAACTCTAGTGTACTTCTGCTTTCTTACTTTGGTGCCATACTCCAAACTCAGTCAATTTCTGCTTTGCGTTTCTACTTCTTTTTTTTTTTTTACATGCATAACATTCCCCAGATTCCCATTTAACAATACAACCCCCACTATTTAATTCATCATTTTTCATGGACCTATATTCTCCCCACCCACCCACCCACCCCAGAGTCTTTTACTTTGGTGTAATACTCCAATTCCATTTCAGGTTCGACTTGTGTTTTCTTTTCTAATCTTGTTTTTCAACTTCGGCCTGAGAGTGAGATCATCCTGTATTCATCCTTCTGTTTCTGACTTATTTCACTCAACATGATTTTTTCAAGGTCCATCCAAGATTGGCTGAAAACGGTGAAGTCACCATTTTTTACAGCTGAGTAGTATTCCATTGTGTATATATACCACAACTTGCTCAGCCACTCATCTGTTGTTGGACACCTGGGTTGCTTCCAGGTTTTGGCTATTACAAATTGTGCTGCCAAGAACATATGTGTACACAGATCTTTTTGGATGGATGTGTTGGGTTCCTTAGGATATATCCCCAGGAGGGGAATTGCAGGGTCATAGGGTAGGTCCATTTCTAGCCTTCTGAGAGTTCTCCAGACTGTTCTCCACAGAGGTTGGACCAATTGACATTCCCACCAGCAGTGCAGGAGGGTTCCTTTGACCCCACACCCTCTCCAGCATTTGCTGCTGTTACCTTTTCTGATGTATGACATTCTCACAGGAGTGAAGTGATATCTCATTGTTGTCTTGATTTGCATTTCTCTGACAATCAGAGACTTGGAGCATTTTTTCATGTGTTTCTCGGCCTTTTGGATCTCTTCTGTGGTGAATATTCTGTCCAAGTCCTCCCCCCATTTTTGGATGGGGTTATTTGTTGTCTTGTTGTTGAGTCTGGCAAGCTCTTTATATATGTTGGTTATTAAACTCTTATCTGATGTATGGCATGTAAAGATCTTCTCCCATTCTGTGAGGGGTCTCTTGATTTGGGTAGTGGTTTCTTTTGCTGTGAAGAAGCTTTTTAATTTGATGTAGTCCCATAGGTTTATACTTGCCTTAGTCTTCCTTGTAATTGGATTCGTTTCATTGAAAATGTCTTTAAAATTTATGCGGAAAAAAGTTCTGCTAATATTTTCCTCTAAGTATCTGATAGTTTCTGGTCTAACATCCAAGTCTTTGATCCACTTGGAATTTACTTTTGTATTTGGTGAAATACAGTGATTCAGTTTCTTTCTTCTGCATGTTTCAACCCATTGTTTCCAACACCATTTGTTGAAGAGACTCTGCTTTCTCCATGTAATAGTCTGAGCCCCTTTGTCAAAGATTAGATGTCCATACGTGTGGGGCCTCATTTCTGGGCTCTCAATTCTATTCCACTGGTCAGTGTGTCTGTTCATGTTCCAGTACCAAGCAGTTTTGATGACAATGGCCCTATAATACAGTTTGAGATCTGGCAGTGTGATGCCTCCGGTTCTGTTCTTTTTTCTCAAGATTGTTTTGGCAATTGTAGGTCTTTTCTGGTTCCAGATAAACATGTGTAGCATTTTTTCTATTCTCCTAAAAAATGTGCTTGGGATCTTGATGGGGATAGCATTAAATTTGTAGATGGCTCTGGGTAATATATTCATTTTGATGATGTTAATTCTTCCAACCCATGAACATGGAATATCTTTCCACTTCTTTGTGTCTTTTTCAATTTCTTTGAGTAGTGACTCATAATTTTCAGTATACAAGTCTTTCACTTCTTTGGTTAGGTTTACTCCTAGATATTTTATAGTTTTTGTTGCTATGTAAAAAGGAACTGATTTCTGGATTTCAATTTCTTCTAACTTAGTGTTTGCATAGAGGAATGCCACTGACTTTTGAATGTTAATTTTATAGCCTGACACATTACTGTATTGCCTGATGATTTCCAAAAGCTTCTTGCTGGATTCCTTAGGTTTTTCCATGTATACTATCATGTCATCTGCAAATAAGGAGAGTTTGACTTCTTCTCTTCCAATCTGTATGCCTTTAATTCCTTGCTCCTGCCTGGTTGCTATGGCAAGAACTTCCAACACTATGTTGAATAGTAATGGTGATAGTGGGCAGCCCTGTCTAGTACCTGATCTGAGGGGAAATGCTTCCAGTTTTTCACCATTGAGTATGATGTTGGCTATAGGTTTGCTATATATAGACTCCACTATCTTCAGGAATTTTCCATCTATTCCTATTTTTTGTAGTGTTTTGATCATAAAGGGATGTTGTATTTTGTCAAAGGCTTTCTCTGCATCTATTGATATGACCATGTGGTTTTTGGTCTTGCTTTTGTTGATGTGGTGGATCACATTGATTGATTTACGTATATTAAACCAACCTTGCATGCCTGGGATAAACCCCACTTGGTCATGATGAACACAAAATCACTATATATATTTTAAAATATTTATTGACTTATTTATTCCCTTTTGCTGTCCTTGTTTTATTGTTTTAGTTATTATTGTTATTGATGTCATTGTTGTTGGATAGGACAGAGAGAAATGGAGAGAGGAGAGGAAGACAGAGAGGGGGAGAGAAAGACACCTGCAGACCTGCTTCACCACCTGTAAAGGGACTCCCCTGCAGGTGGGGAGCCAGGGCTGTGAAGTGACTCACCTGCAGGTGGGAAGCTGGGGCCTTGAACCAGGATCCTTACCAATGGTCCTTGCACTTTGCACCACGTGTGCTTAACCCGCAGTGCTAGCCTCCGAATTCCCACTAGATATATTTTAGACTACGTAGTTGTTTAAACTTTTACCATTTAAAGTCTTTGTAATTATTATTTTAATGGCTACAAGACATTTCATTAAATTTATGCATTATTCTTTTTCACAGTACTCTCACTGAGTAGATATTTTGCAGTTTCCAATAAACAATTTTATGATGAATATGTATTTTCATGAAATTCTTGTTATATTTCACTGTATTTAATTTTTTAAAGTAAAAATGATGGAAACATTTATAGAACTACTATATGTTTAAGAATTTCTAGAATATAGGGCTTTTGGAATACTAAAAACACTTTACATCTAAGAAAATGAATATGCATTTTAGATGTCTCCTCCCAAATTCCGCAACCTCTGAGATTATTGAGAATAGGGGCTGGGCAGTAAGCAGCGCAACGGGTTAAGTGCACATGGTGCCAGGTGCAAAGACTGGCAGTAAGGATTCTGGTTCGAGCCCCCAGCTCCCCACCTACAGGGGACATCGCTTCATGGGCAGTGAAGCAGGTCTGCAGGTGTCTATATTTCTCTCCCCGTTTGTCTTCCCCTCCTCTCTCAATTTCTCTCTGTCTTATGCAACAATAACAATAACAACAAGGGCAACAAAAGGGGGGAAAATGGCCTCCAGGAGCAGTGGATTCATGCCCCAGTGATAACTCTGGAGGCAGAGAGAGAGAGAACGTAAACTAATTACTGCTGTCACTGTCAAGTGTTCTTATTGACATGAGTTGTTTTTTTCATCAAAATAGCCCTAGGAGGCATGTAATGGTTTGCTATAAATCAACAGTTAAAAAATAGCTCACCTTGGATGGTGCCTATTTAGTCACATGTACCACCCAGGTTCAAGTGTCCAGTATACCACACAGAATCCTAGAGTGTTTCTCCTTTAAACACAAAACACTTGTATTTCTTTAAGCTCCATGTATATTATTATGTCATCTGTATGTAGAATACTTTTGTTCTGCTGATTGCTATTAATAAAGGCTGTGATTCTTGCTACACTTTTTATCATTGCAGAGGTAGGATTGGATCAAACGGTGAGTCAGTTTAGAATGTTGATGAGGCTGTAACAATCTGCCCTTTGCATCTTAGAACTGGGTGTAATTATCAAAACTGTTTGGCGAAAGAGTGTATCTTCTAAATTTCTAATTAGTAGTGATTTATATTATGACTTGGGTTGGTCATTCTTATGCTGACTGATCATAGCATTCCCCCCCCCCAGGCTTTTTTTTTTTACACCTCATTAATTTTTCTTAGTTTCATTGTCTCACTAGTTTATGTGAGATCTTTGCTGGTTATGGAGGCTATCTATAGAGCCATTATTTTCCATGAAAATTGGCTTCTGGTTCTCAGAGTATATAAAGCACTTATATGCAATTTTTCCTTGCTTGAGTTTGAGTTTTTCTTAGAAATGTCAACCCTTTTTTATTATTCAGCTCTCTGAATAAAAGTATCGCCTCCCATGAGGTTTTTTTTTTTCCCTATTTATCCACCTATAATAGGCACTATTTCTCCCATTAGATAGTTAAGGAAACTAAAGTTGAAAAGTATATAATTAAGGGGTCAGGTATTGGCACACCTGCTTAAGTGCACACATTATAGTACCAAAGGACCTGGGTTCAAGTCCCTACTCCCCACCTGTAGGGGGAAAGCTTCAGGAGTGGTGAAACAGGGCTGCAAGTGCCTCTCTGTCTCTTTCCCTATCTCTATCCCTTCTCAATTTCTGTCTGTACTCAATAATAAATCAACAAGATGTTTAAAAAAGTATGTAACTGATTCCAATATCATACTGTTTAGGAGATAACTAGAGAGACATCTCCCTGAGTAGAGTATTTGCTTAGTCACAGAAACAGTGGCTACTTGAGCCCCAGCTCTGGAGCTATGGTGTCCCTCCTTTTCTGTCCCCCTATCTCTCCACTTGATTGAGCAAGTCGGCCTGGGGATGGTACAATAATGATATATGGGTGAAGTCCTGACTTTGCAAAGCGAAAAGAACCAAAACAAAAATCACACTGCACATAGGTAGTTAGACTGGGAGGCAAACTTCAAGCTCAAAAATACTCTGACCTCCATGCCATCATTACTATATTATGTTGTCTCATTATGTAATTTCTATATTTCTTCATTTTGGTGTTCTAGAAGATAGACTAAGGGTGAATAGTGACTGGGGAGGTGACTCAACTGTCCAGTACAGGACTAACATGCAAGAGGCTCCAGGTTTGATTCCCAGTAGTACCTTAACTAAGGCAGTCCTCTGATCTCTCAGTCTCTCAAAAAGAAAATTTACCTCTAAAGACTTATATATTTTAGCATGGGGGGAGGAGGAGGAGGGATGAGGAGAGACCAGAGCTCTGCTCAG
Organism: Erinaceus europaeus; assembly: GCF_950295315.1. Lineage (NCBI taxonomy): Eukaryota > Metazoa > Chordata > Mammalia > Eulipotyphla > Erinaceidae > Erinaceus > Erinaceus europaeus. The sequence continues at coordinate 16,840,027 of NC_080180.1, forward strand.
TTTGGGTATTCAGTGGTGCTAGGGATTGAACTTGAGACCTTGAGGGCCTCAGCCACATGTGTTTGGTGTGTGATCACTGTGCTTGCTAGCTCCTTGATTATAATAAATATCTTAGGGGATAAATAGATTCCTGGTAAATAAGGAGTAAATAGATTCCTAGACTGACAATTACTTTACTTTGAATTTACAGAATTATTTTACCGTGATCTCTATTGCTGATTGTTTTTATATGCACTGTGTATTTTGACTTTTCAGCACCCATCATAGACATCAAGCATTATTATGTGCAGTGATTATTATTATTTACCTTAGGAAGGCTATGATTCCTAGCTGGATTTAATAATTAATCCCCATAAGTATAGTGTTTATTATTCAGTACATTATGTAGTAACAGAACCATGATTTTCAGTAATTAAGAGTTTCTCTGGAACTCTCTTGGAATTAATTTTCAGGTTTAGATGAAACAAAAGGCTGATTAATGGCATGTTCCTGCTAAATGTCATGAAAACAAAACATATGCGTTACTTCAGTAAATCAAAATTACTAGCAACTCTAGAAGAATACATAATCAGAAGAGTAGGTAATAGAAAGTTGTCTAATTTTTTTCTATTAGAGTTATTTGAGATGAATGATCAATCTGTACCGACCATGAAAATTACATTATTTGACTTTAGAGGTTGAGACTCAAGAGTCCGAGTAACTAGTAGCGTTCAGAAAACACTGGAACTAATTCAAGGAAGCAGCAGAAAGAAGTTTCAGGGCCAGAAAGATCCCTCTCGTTTACAGAATAAAAATGAATCTGAGTAGATGGTCACCCAACTAAAACTTACTTTTCTCTTGCTGTCAGATATGACCAACAGGAGGGAGAGTTGCAGTATGGAAGACAACCTTTAAAACAAGTTCTTAAAGTATAAGAAATGTGCTCCTCTCTTTCTGCCTCTAGGCAGAGTACAACTAAGAGAGAAAGTCCATGAAGTTTGTGAACAAGGCCACATCTTTCACAGGGAGATGGCGGGCTTTGCAATGTGTGCCACCAAGCTTTGAGCCCAGCCACCACCACACTGAGTTTCAGTACTATGATCTCTCTCTCTCTCTCCTTTCTTTCTATCTATTTAAAAATTTTTAAACATAAATAAAAATAAAAGGAAAGGTAGTTATGTTAATTGGAAAGTACACCATATATGACTGTAAAATGAAAACAACCTATTGTCTTTAACCACCCTAAGAAAAAAATATTCGATGATTTAGCTCATTATTTTTCTATACATAATTTTTGTTTGATTGATTGAAAAATCTACATGTGAAGAGTGAACAGAGGAAGGAAAGTCCAACAAGGCTGCTATAAAGATGCATTTAGAGAATTACTGGGGGCTGGTGAAATAGGAATGGTGTCCCACTTTGCCATGTGTGCAACCCAGGTTCAAGCCTAGTCCCAACTGCATTGAAGGAAGCTTTGGTGCCATGATGTCTGTCTGCCTCTCTCTCTCTCTCTCTTTCTCTCTCTCTCTCTCTCTCTATCTATCTATCTATCTAAAGAAGAGAAAAAAGGAGAGAGAATGGAAGGAAGGGAGGGAGGGAGGGAGGGAGGGAGGAAGGAAGGAAGGAAGGAAGGAAGGAAGGAAGGAAGGAAGGAAGGAAGGAGGAAAACTAATGGATCTAAGACAATTCAATACCAAGGAAAACGTATGGGGAGAGGGTTTCAGTGAGACAGATTGAGCAATGATTTCAGACACTTTGGAAAAGCCAGTAGGTTGAGATCTGGCAATAAGTTGATTAAGTCTGGTCTCAGGTCATTAATTCTCTAGAAGGGAGCTGTTGCAGGAGAGTGAGTGAGATAGGAAAGAGACAAAAAGGAAACCAATTTAGAAGAGTTGATGGTCTGTGATGGGAAAATGGTTGGAGGTGAGTTTGAGAAATAGACTAGATCTAACTAATGTCAGGTTTTGTAGAAGATTGAATATTTTTCTATGTATTAACATATTTATTATTTAATGATAAATTATTTTAAATGGACCCTGACTCCTGTATGAAGAATGGAAACTTGGAGACAGGGTAAAAAGCTATTTGACCAGTTTGGAGTCTTTTATGATCTCTGCAGGAATTAACAGCCATTTAGACTTGGAGATAGTCATGGTTGTGATGGGGGAGTTTGAGTACTGCATATAGTTTGATGCTGAGAGACTTGGCGCATGGATTAGGATATGACTGTGAGAAAAGAGAAAGGCTATAAAGAGGGGGCCGGGCGGCAGTGCAGCGGGTTAAGCGCACATGGTGTGAAGCGCAAGGACAGACAGAAGGATCCAGGTTTGAGCCCCTGTCTCCTCACCTGCAGGGGATTGCTTCACAGGCAGTGAAACAGGTCTGCAGATGTCTGTCTTTCTCTCCCCTTCTCTGTCTTCCCCTCCTCTCTCAATTTCTCTCTCCTGTCCAACAACAATCACTGCAGTGGCAACAATAACAACAAGGGCATCAACAAAGGCAACAAAATGGGGAGAATGGCCTCCAGAAGCAGTGGATTTGTAGTGCAGGGACTGAGCCCCAGCGATAACCTTGGAAACAAAAAAAGAAAAGCTACAAAGAGAATGGAAGGGAATGAAAGAAATTGATACACCAGATTTATAGAGGTGTAGGTTTTAGGTAGGAAATCAAAAATTGTTTTGGAAATATTGTTTCAGGTCCCTACTACACATGCAAGAGGAGGTGTTAAGTTGGGTACAACAAATCAAAAGCTTGAAGGAAGTTTAGAACTAGATATACACTACCACTATGTAAATTGTCCTGAAAGTCAAATGAGTGGGTGAGATTATGTACAGATTGAAGTAGATTAGGAAGAGAAGAGTTCCTAGGATCAAGTTCTGGGTTGTGCACTATTTAAAGATCAAGAAGTGAAGCTGGGTCATACCACCCTGAACACACCTGATCTTGGAAGAAGTGGAGCTGAACTAGGAGAAAGAATGCTTATTAAAAGGACCAGGTTGATGGGGTTTACAGATAATGCTATTTATATACCTTTCCCATATTTGGGAGCTACTCTCTGCCCTGATTCAGCTTTCTAGTCCTATTCCCAACTCTGACACCATTTTCCCAGACAGTGATTTTAACCCACCGTGTCAGCTGTCGGGCTCAAGCAAAGATTAGTAAAGTCATGGGCCCTTAGAGTATGCCTAAAATAGACTTCCTAGCTTTTTCCAACAGGGGGCCCCAACTCTCATCTGCTCTATTCTGACCTTCAGGCTCCTGATTACTAAACAGTTTGTTCTGCTTTATATCTTAGTGCTTTTCAGACACCAAGTTGCACTTGCTACCATGATGCCAACCTGACTTCCCTGGGCAGACAAGCTCACCAATGTGTCCTGGAACCCTGCCTCTGCAGACCCCTACCCCACTAGGGAAAGGTAGGAAAAAGCTGGGGGTATGGATTGACCTGCCAATTCCCATATCCAATGGAGAAGCAATTACAGAAGCCAGACCTTCCATCTTCTGCACCCCATAAAGATCTTGGTTCATACTCCCAGAGGGATAAAGAATAGGAAAGAGTTCAATGGAGAGGATGGGATGCAGAGCTCTGGAGGTGGAATTATACCCCTCTTATCCCACAATGTTGTTGATAATTATTAAATCACTAATAAAAAAATAAGTAAGGGAGCCAGGCAGTAGTGCACTTGGCTACACGTTACAATGCAGAAGGACCCAGGTCCCCACTTACAGAGGAGAAGCTTCACAAGCTGTGGAGCAGCACTTCAGATGTCTCCCTCTCTCTCCTCTATCTCCCCCACCCCTCTCTATTTCTCTCTAGCTCTGTCCAAAATAATGAAATAAAAATATTTTAAGAGAATGATTATTAAGAAACCAAGGGGAATGTGATCTGGAATCATAAGTAAGGAAGTGATTTGGGAGAGAAGTGAAATTTTTGCTATAGACAGAGAGTTTATGTCCTTACAGAATTCATATGCTGAAGCCTTTTCTCCAGAAAAGGGTTATTGGGTGGCAGGACCTTTGGATCTTGAGAGTGAAACCTTCATGAATAGAATTGTGCCCATAGAAAACTCCAGAAAGCATCTTCTCTTCTCTCTGTATCTCTCTCTCTCTCATCTCACTTTCCCATAATTTCTGCCTCCCATCCACCCATGAGAGAGCACAGCAAGAAGATAACCACGTTTGAGTCAAGAAGCAGGTTCTCACTTGAACCTGAACATGCATGCAACTTGATCTTAGATTTCTCAATACCCAGAACTATGGAAACAAGTATTGTTCTTTTTATAAGCTGCCTGGTCTATGATTTTCTGTTAGAGCAGCTAGAACAAACTAAAACAGTGTGATTGTGAGAAATACTGCAGACTGCACAAATATGATACGGGCTGAGAACTGACTCTTGGGGTTGATGAGTGTGTGCATGTAATTAGATGTAGCATGTTCCTAAATTTGGGGGATATGTATCATAGTCCACTAGTTCTACCATGATGGTTTTAAATCTGCTTGTCAGACCTGTCAGTACAAATAATAAGATCAGAATTTCTTTTTTGAGCTGAAGAATTAAGTTTTGATTCTCAACTTTTAACGTTACTTGACTCATCAAGATATTGTAAACATCTGTGAGTTCAGTGAGAGATCTCAAAGGAGCTTAAAATATGTGTTTAAAAGGGTTTAATATGCTCCTTAACCCCGGAAACTATGTCGGTGAGACTTTGCTTTGGCTTTGAGAAAATGCTCTGCATTCTCCTTATTTTCTGATTTACTGCAATTTTAACACTTCAGTTGAAAGCAATCTTACCACACTGTCAACCACATATTCAAACTGTTTAACTTTTGCAATAATTTCCAATCAACTCTTGAGTTAAGTAATACCAGGAAATGGGAGGGCAGATTAAAGCACTGCAAGGAAACAGATATGAAAAAAAAGACAGCAAAGAAAATGCCTGTGATGCATCTTGGCTAAGTCACACATACAAGCACTTCCCCTGGAAAGGCAAAAAATAAAATATGTTCTGTTTTCAGTAAAATATGTTCTGTTTTTCAGTAACCAAATCTTAGGATTGTGCTTGTAGTCCAAATTCTACTGTAGAGAATATAGTTTTAAGGACCAGTAGTCCTTAAGTCAGATTGAATGTGGAAGTTTAGCTTTAGACATCCTGTCACATTGGACATAAGAGTTAGGTTGGGATAGATATGCAGTCACACAGCAGGACAATTGTAGCCACGTTGACCTTATAACTAGAATGAAAATTCTCCGGAGAGAAGGAACTGTGATATCATCTAAAGCCAGCACTCTAGGTAGAATACCTTCCATCCACTTAGCACTGTTGAATGTGTGTTTTTGTCCATTGCCATTGTCAGCTACTTAGAGAGGTTTAACTTTATGCATTTTGATGCAATAGCACTTGTCAGACAAAAGCCTGTGGCGGGAGTCAGGCAGTAGCACAGCAGGTTAAGCGCAGGTGGTACAAAGCGCAAGGACCGGCATAAGGATCCCGGTTCGAGCCCCCAGCTCCCCACCTGCAGGGGAGTCGCTTCACAGGCGGTGAAGCAGGTCTGCAGGTGTCTATCTTTCTCTCCCCTCTCTCTGTCTTCCCCTCCTCTCTCCATTTCTCTCTGTCCTATCCAACAAAGATGACATCAATAAAAACAACAGTAATAACTACAACAATAAAACAACAAGAGCAACAAAAGGGGATAAATAACTAAATATTAAAAAAAAAATTTAAGCCAGTGGCATTGAAATGTGAACTATAAACTGTATCTTTTAGATGTTAATAACTTGTACAAAGGAAATACCAGAAACAGAGATCCAGTGGCCAGGGAGGCGGCTCAGTGGGTAGAGCACATTTCTTTCTTTCATTTGTCCGTCCTCCCTCTTTCTTTTTTTCTTTCTTTTAAATTTTATTAATGACTTAATATTGTTTATTATGAGATAACAGGGGCATAATTCCTCACTGTGCCCACCACCAGAATTCTATGTCCCCACCCCCTCCACTGGAAATTGCAGTTTTCTCAAGGTCACAGACATGAACTTACTATTATTTATGTAAATATATATACATATATATGTGTATACATATATATAATCTTCCCATGTTTTCTATGGTTCTGTCTTCCTTCTTCTCTAAGTCACACCTACACCTATTGCTACTTTTGAATGTCCTTCCTTTAATTCTTCTCTGGGTCCTGATGGAATTGGAGTTCAGAGCCCTCTGGTCATCTTCCTCTAACATCCCCTGATCCCGTGGGAATATGAACCAAAATTCTTTATGGGGTGCAGAAGGTAGGAGTTCTGGCATCTGTGGTAGAGCATATTTCTTGCATGTGTGAAGCCCCGAGTCCATTCCTTAGCACTGGAAATGCCTGAGTGGGGTTCTGGTTTCTGCCTTACAAATAAATTTTTTTTTTAAAAAAAAAAAAAGAAAGGAATACTGAAAAAAAGAAGAGACTCCCCTCCCAGCCAAGTCAGATAAGCAACTCCTTCTTTCGACCAATCAATAAATAATTCTTTTAGAATCAAACAAATGAGAAGGAAGAGGAGGAGGAGATGATGATGATGATATTGAGAAAGAAGAAAATCAAACAGAGTTGCAAAGAATCTCAGTAATCAGTCTCGAGTTCACTAGTGACAGCTGTATTTGAAACTAGATACAGCCATGCTCCTCAGATTGGAGCATGGAGCTTTTTGTTCTGGTGCCACTTCAATTAACTTTGGTATTGAGCCCACCTCATAGAGCTGCTGCTTCTCTGTGGGTCATGTTATTGCTAAGAGCTATGACTCTGTAATAGGAGATAAAGATATAGGATGTCTAAGTGCTCTTAAGTTTGGGGACAACTGAGATTAAACTTTTCATGAGAGAGAAAGCAAGCCGAGCCTTCGTTTTCTGAGAAGGCATAAGTATTGAGTGATTATTAAGAACAAGCAAGCAAACAAACAAACAAACAAAAAGACTGTAACAAAAATGCTATCTTGGAAGAGAGAACACAGCATACAGCTAATGAGCCAGTATCTAGTCCTAGTGCCACCGTTTCTCAAAAGACCACCATTGAATTTGACTAGAAAGAATAAGCATATATGACAGCGTTGAGATGCCCTGACTGTAGACCATTGTCAGCTGGATTCCAGGAGTAGAGAAGCAAATATGACTTGACTGAGTCCTCCTAGAAATCCAGTTTCTTAGGCATTCTCTGATTTTTAGACCAGAAATAGGTGGAGTCCCTTAAAATGACCTGACCTTTGTCAGAGACAAAGTCTCTTTGTAAGAGACTTTAATTGCTGTGCTTCATTTTATGCTGTAAAATTCTTCTCAAAGGACTGCCAAGATAGCCCATCTGGAAGGGTGCCTGCTTTGCCATTAAGTGACCCACCACACCTGGGAGAAGCTTCAGTGCTGTGTTATCTCTCTCTCTCTCTCTACCCCCCTTCTCTTTCTCTCTTGAAAAAGTCAACCTGGAGTAGTAAAGCCCTGGTGATGACCTAATAAACTAGCCAACTAACTAACTCTTATGAAAAACAACTCTATCTTTGACAACCAAATGCAGGGATTAAAGGGAAGATGAAAAGGGATGATCTAACACAGAATCATTGATTTTTGTAGATATTTATTAAGTAGTCACATTATCTGGCTTAAGTTTCGTAATAACTCTTGGAGTTAATAATCATTATATAGCAGTTGTGAGGTAACTCGGGAAGTAGAGCACAGGACTTGCTTATGTGATATTTCATGTTTAATCCCTGCCACTGAGTATGAGAGAGTGGCATTCTGGGGGGGGGGGTGTCTCACTCCTCTCTCTCTCAAATTTATACATATATTTTAAAAGAATTGTTTTATCTATTGTCCCATTACTGATTTCAAACAAAGGGGAAGGTAATTTGCTAATAGTAAAGGCAGACTTAAAACCATTTTTGTTTAGTTTCTGAAACCTAATCTCTCTGTCTCTCTTCAGTATTTATGTGTAGTTTTATCAGAGCACTGCTTAGCTCTAGCTTATGGTGATACAGGGAACTGAACCTTGGACTATGGCGTTCCAGGCATGAGAGTCTCTTTGCATAACCATTATGCTACCTATCCCTGCGCTACTATTTACATTTCTATATTTTTTTCTCATAGCCTGCCAATCTACTGCACTATAAAGGACACTGGCCTCTTTAAATGAAAACTTGCCAAATCACTTTACTGAGGAAATGTTGATTTCAGCAGATCCATGGACAAAAAAGGGGGGACATAGGAGGGCACTGAAAGGGACTAGGAGTACCTGTAGGTTCCACCATGAACGGAGATGACAATTTGGTGGTGGGTCAAGTGTCCTGACACTTATCTTGGGGAGATGAAAATCATTTTTTTTTAATGATGCTGGGTGTCAAATCCAGGGCTTTACTATTAAATCCAAACAGAATGGACTTTGGCTATCAGAAGGATAAAAGCATTCATTAACTAAGAATGGTAGCAAAGATTCTTTAATTTTTTAAATTAGATCACAAGATTGTAGAATTACAGGGCATGGCTGCACACCACCTACACACCAAAGCTCTGTGTTCCTCCCATCTTCCAGAGATAACCACCAGAGTTTTCACAAGTCTCAGAAACAGTTGGCTAGCTTTTTTCTTTTTTTTTTTTTTTGGCAAGTTCATATGTATCAGTTCTTTATACTCCACATTTGTGTGTATGATACATACATATGAATACCGCCTATAGCAATAATTATTTTGGTTCTCAGACTCTGTGAAAACTTCACAAGCCAAACAAATTATTTCATTTAGCATGAGTATTTTTTAAGTAGAGTGATTTGGAAATTTTGGAGAAATTTCAAAATAACATTTAAAATTGACATTTTACTTTGTGATCTTAAAATAGAACACACCAAACTACTTTTTTAAAATTTTTATTTATAAAATAGAAACACTGACAAGACCATAGGATAAGAGGGGTACAACTCCACACAATTCCCACCACCAGAACTTTGTATACCATCCCCTCCCCTGATAGCTTTCCTATTCTTTATCCCTCTGGGAGTATGGACCAAGGGACATTATAGAGTGCAGAAGGTGGAAGGTCTGGTTTCTGTAACTGCTTCCCCACTGAACATGGGCATTGGCAGATCGATCCATACTCCCAGCCTGTCTCTCTCTTTCCCTGGTGGAGCAGGGCTCTGGGGAAGCAGGGCTCCAGGATACATTGCTGAGGGGTCTGCCTAGGGAAGTCCGGTTGGCATCTGGAACCTGATGGCTGAAAGCAGAGTTAACATATAAAGCTGAACAAATTGTTGATTAATCATGAACCTAAAGGCTAGAAGATTGCAGATGAAGATTTGGGGTCTCTGTTTTGGAAGTAGCTAGTAGGTCTCTTTTAGGTATATTCCAAAGGACCCATGACTTTACTAGCTTTTGCCTGAGCCTGCCTGATATGCTGGTGGACCCAAATTATTGTCTGGGGAACACCAAAATACTTTTATAATCTTTCTCAAGTAGGTAAATATGTGGCATTAAAATTCTTCCCATAGTACAGTTGGAAAATATGAGAAAAATAAAGAATTTCTGTGACTCCATGAGATCAAAAACTAAACCATGAACTTTGACCTCAGCATAGGGTAGACAGACTTTTTATAAAAGAACTTAGAGTATAGACCTTGGTAAACTATATGCCACACAAGTGTCTGTTATTTGTGTTATTCTTTTTCAGATGAGGATAGAGGCATATGTAGGGTAGGCATTCTTTGTAAGCAGCTGCCATATTTAATGGCTTGGAAAACCACCAACTGGCCTACCAGTATAGAGAGTTACAATTATTATGTAAGTAGAGATCTCTGGTATGATTTTTTTTTTCTTTTCAGATAATAGCAAAAAGAAAAATATAACAGTAAAAAAATAAGGCACCACACACTAATTTCTTATGGTATTCTCTTTTCTTCCTTTCTTCTGGATTTATCCAACTTGCAACTCCTTCTTATCTCTTTGTCCTTTCTTTTCAAAGTTAGAGATGATATGAGAGCTGAGAATGCAGTGGAATTATTTTTAGATTGTAGCCCTTTTGAATTTGGCTCTCCTTGGATACTCTGGCACCGTCATCATCACTGGCTGTGATTTGGTGGAGGCTTTTGACAGTCCTATTTGGTCTGTCACCCAGTAGGTTTGGGATTTCGAGTCTGAGAATGCAACACACACAGCACAAGCCCCAGCAGCAATCTACAACTCAGGCATCATCATGATCTCTCCTTCAGAGTAAGTTCATTCTGGTCTTCAATCCTGCCAGAAAACACCTTTTTTTGGTACCATCAAATCACACTTCCCTTCTATTTTTATCAAAATAATTTCTCTGAAGTGTATGATGGGGCATATACCCTACCCTGTTTTCTGTAAATTGAATCAACAATTATACTGGGCCAGTTCCTCACTGGGTAAGGTTCCTGCCTTGTCCACTGTGAAGCCCAGCTTTGAGTCCTGGCTCTCATGAGAGGTTGTCTGTCACCTGAAAAAGCGCAAGTGTGGTAGCATCTCTCCCTCTCTCTGTGTATCCAAATGAAAAAAGTAGTCCAGCTATGCACACGCAGTATTATTTGGGGTTTCCAACTCTTGCAAATCACTTTACTGAGGAAATGTTGATTTCAGCAGATCCAAGGACAAAAACTGGGAGATGTGGGAGGGCACTGAAACAGACTGGAAGCACCTACAGATACTGCCATGAGGGGAGATGACAATTTGGTGGCGGGTCAAATGTGCTGACACTTATCTTGGGAAGAGGAAAATTATTTATTATGTGATGCTGGGTGTCAGACCCAAGGTCTCACAAATGAAGGGCAGGTGCTTACACACTGAGCCCACTCCTTGGCTCCCACACTTCCATTTTAAACCTCAGGACCCATTACAACTTTGAAACAAACTGACAAAGTCAGAAAGAGAAAGAAAAATAAATATCAGCTTATCTCATTCACATAACGAGTATAAAGCAAGGGAACTACCAAAGTCAAAAAGAAGCAAATCCCAAGATTCTAATGCAAAACTGAGGGGCAGGGAGCCTGTGAGCATCTTGACAATGGAGTGTGGTGTGCTAACTTATAATCTGAAGAGATGTGAAATTGCACCCCAAACCTACAGTCCTATAAAGCAACATTATTCCTGCCAGACACTCCAAAACACAATTTGAATCACATGTAAAGAAATTAAGAAGTGACTAGGAGTATATATATATATATATGTATATATATATATATACATATACATATATATATATATATATATAGAGAGAGAGAGAGAAACAGAGATAGGAGAAAGAGAGAGAGAAATTTCCCCATTCTTCAGTCATTCCTTAATACCTTCTATAATCTACTGTTGTGACTTTCACAAATACCTGATGGTCCCAAAATGAGTAAATAAGACATTTGATACTCCTGCATTTGTGAGTTCAGTTTCACTCTCCTGGGGCAAATCTACCTTTATTTATTTTATTTTTTTATTATTATCTTTATTTACTGGATAGAGATAGTCAGAAATCAAGAAGGAAGGAGGAGACAGAGAGTAAAAGAGACAGAGAGACACCTACAGCACTGCTTCACCACTTGTAAAGCTTTCCCTGCAGGTGGGGACTGGAGGCCCGAACCAGGGTCCTTTGTGCACTCAACCAGGTGTGCCACCACCCGGCCCCACAAAGCTACCTTTAGAAGACAGGTGAAGTGTTCCTGTTGAACATTTAGGTGGTATCAGCTGTATTGTTGGTGTGACTCTCAATCTGGAGTCTACTATTTGGGGACTCAAGACTCTTTCTCCATTGTGCACCTCCAATCCTGAAATACTACCTGGTGTCTGTCAGCTTTTCGTTCTTTGCCCATAAAATTCCAGTGAAGTATGAAACCTTTCTGTCTCTTGGCAAAGTTCTCTGATGCCAAGTACCTCCTTGTTTTCTTTCACTGAGCATTTGTCTTCCTGGTATATCAACCTGTGTGGTAGACAGAACAATGGTCCTTCAAAGGATGTGATCCTTGGTTGATGATGATGTGTATGTGTGTGTGTAGCTGGGCTACTTTTTTTCATTCAGACACAGAGAGAAGGAGAGACACTACCATTCTGGAGCTTTCTTGGATGCTGCGTACCTATACCTGCACCTATACCAATACCTATATTAATATCTCTGTGTATATGTTAGATTACATGACAAAGAAAATGAAGGTTGCATATGGAATTAAGGTCACTTATTGGCTGACCTTAAAATAGGGATAAAGCCATAGTAACTGCTGGAAGAAGGAAGCAGGAAGCAGGAAGCAGAAATGTCAATGTCAGGATAATGCAGTGATACCCATTTCTTACCTCCAGAACTACCAGATAACAATGTTACTGCTTTTAAGACACAGAATTTGTGGTGAGTTGTTATAACAGAAATAGAATAGTTGTTATAGCTGCAGTGGGATACTCATACAGTCTGAATGTCCTTCCAGCTCTCCTATTTGTGGTTAACCTTTAGTAAATTAGTTTTGACTGAATCTTTCCTTTCTTTTTGGTTGCTACTACGGAAATGCCTAGGTCTGTTTGTGAGTGTGGGCTTGGGTCATGGAAGTCTCTTTTGCCCTATTAACCTGACTTTTTCATGATTGTGGAATAACAGACACACTAAGTTCCATCAAGGGAAACCTAAGTTTCAAGAGCCCTATGGATCTTAGTCAGATTGCAACTGTAGATGCCGATTGACTTGGCACCAGCTCCCACTTCCTATGACCTTGGGTGCATGCTGTGCCTCTTTGAGCCCCCTGTTATTTGTAAAATGGATAGTAACCTGTCCTAATTAAAATAAAATGACTTTGCTGGTGTGTCTGGGAGTGGGTTTAAATAACCAAAGCTGGGGGTCGGGTGGTAGCGCAGTGGGTTAAGCGCACGTGGTACAAAGCGCAAGAACCAGCGTAAGGATCCCGGTTCGAGCCACCTGGCTCCCCACCTGCAGGGGGTGTCGCTTCACAAGCGGTGAAGCAGGTCCGCAGGTGTCTATCTTTCACTCCCTCTCTCTGTCTTCCCCTCCTCTCTGGATTTCTGTCTGTCCCATCCAACAACAATGACATCAATAACAACGATAATGATAACCACAACAATGATAGAACAACCAGGTCAACAAAAGGGAAAAAATGGCCTCCAGGAGCAGTGGATTCCTGATGCAGGCACCAAGACCCAGTAATAACCCTGGAGGCAAAAAAAAAAAAAGCATTATTATGTATTATGGCAGTACAGGAATAGCTAGTCACATAAGTTCATGAATTAGTTACCCAAAGTTCAGCCCCATGAGATAGACAATTACCAATTACCAGCAGAGGTATAGTTTACTCATATGGCTGTAGAGGAGTCAAGGTTTACCTGCTAGCTGAGTCACACATATTTGGTTCCCAGGAGAGGCAGCCATGGCAGGCACCTTGGGCACCTTCTTAGACAAGATCCATCTGAGCAGGAGAAGAAGCAGGAGCCAAAAGGGCCAGACTTCCGGCTGGCTGTTTCTAAGTCCATTCAATCCACCCACAATACATTGTGTGTTTGTGCAGACTGTAGTATGCTCTGTCACCAGGCTGATGTCAGCTGAGAGCTGTGTCTAACTTCCTGTGGTCAGCTGGTATACTGTGTCACAACAGTGACACAACTCATTGGGCCAGGGATATGTCTTAGTGGTAGAGCACAGGAACAGAGGCCCCAAGTTTGATCCCTGGCACCACCTATACCACAGCTGAGCAGTTTTCTAGTCTCTTCCTCCTTGAAAAAAAAAATCATTGAGTAGGATACTTATGATGATTAAAAGATACTAGTGCTTAGCTGGACCCATTATAAAGTAACATTTAGATCTATATTATTTCTTCTTGTCATTAATGTGTAGCTAATAGTTTTTTCAACTGGAACAGTAAATACACTAACTCAACCCAGTATTGACACAGTGTCATGGAAAATCTGACACATGGTCCCTTTTACAACCAAGAACAACTGGCCATCTGCTCCTCTAGCATGTAGGTTGTGGACTGTCAGTATGGGAGTTTATTTCTTGAAGACACAGAAATACAACTTTAAAGTGCCAGAAAAAGAATGATGATATTATTGTATAATAATGATGAAAATGTATGGATCCTAAATCTATCCTTTAGCTTTTAGAACTGGATGAGTCTCATAGGCCCCTGAATTCAGTTTCCTTAGCTGTAACTAGGGGACTGTGAATCAGACTGACAAAAACTACTTTGTAGATTGCTACAAGGGTTGAATTTTAAAATGTACATCAGTTTAGTCTAGCACCTTTTGTGTGCAAAATGTAAATGATAGCTTTCTTTATTTTATATTTGGTTTCTGGCCATTTTCTATCCTGTTGGTAATTTTTACCCTGGTAAAAGAAATAAATTGACTTATAAAATTAATTTAACATCTCTCAACTGCAAATCTAGGTTCAATTTTATGTTTATATGGTACCCTAAATCTAAATTGTTTGAGAGCTAGTACAATTTTTTTTATTTAAAAAGTTTTTTTTTACTATCTTTATTTATTTATTTGATCAAGACAGCCAGAAATCAAGAGGGAAAGGGGATAGAGAGGAAGAGAAACAGAGAGACACCTGCAGCACTGCTTCACCACTCGAGAAGCCTTCCCCCTGCAGGTAGGGGCCGGAGACTTGAACCTGGGTCCTTGCGAATTGTAACATGAACGCTTGACCAGGTGCGCCACCACCCAGCCCATGCTGGTGCAAATTTAAGTGAAAAAAATGTATTGTCACCTATAGTCGTACTTCCTCTTTTACATTGATTATTAAATAACTAGAACTTGGTGTGAGTCTAAGACTGGTTCTCCATTTTACATCTAATGATTCCTGTAAAGTTCTCCTGCCATATATAATAAATGAAAATATTTTCACATATATTCATTCCTTATGAAATTCATTTCCTAGATTTATTGAAATTGAGCAGAGTCTGCTGTTCTCCTCAATTACATACAACCTGTTAAGTGGAATTGATGTTATTCCTGATCTCATTGCCAGTACCTAACATAACTGAAAATAAAATGCCAAATCTTTATTTGGAAAAAACAAAAGTTGGACAATTAGGAGTCCTGGCGGCAATATCTGAGAGATGAAGCGCCCATAATTCAAGAGCTTCCATAGTAATAGCAAGCTACTTAGACATTCTCTTCCCAACCAGCATCTCTAAGTAGAAGAATAATGTGTTGATCAGTATTTATCATGGTAAAATATTACGTTTTATGATTTAAGTCCTTCTCCTTTCATTTTTGATGGTACTAACCAATTTGCCAATTTCCCCAGAGATTCACTGGTGTGTGTGTGTGTGTGTGTGTATGTGTGTGTGTGTTTGTGTAGGGGGCACGGGCCCCCTCTTGAGATTTCAGAGGAAGTAGAGCAGGGAATCTTGACTTACAGAAATTTATCAGTCATCCTCTGCCCCGAGCATCACTGTCTCTTTATGACTAAACAGTCCGCTATCCCTAAGCTCAAAACACCACAACTTGGTTAAAAAGTTAAGGAGTGAGATTCTGGGATTTGAGATGGCACTGGAACCGAGACAGAGTCCTTGTGTGTGTCATGTGAGAAGGCTTGGAGGAGACATGAGGCCTTTGCTATCCATAGAAGTTATCACAGAGGGAGTCCGACGGTGGCGCAGAGGGTTAAGCGCACTTGGCACAAAGCACAAGGACCAGCATAAGGATCCCAGCTCCCCATCTGCAGGGGAGTCGCTTCACAGGCGGCGAAGCAGGTCTGCAGGTGTCTTTCTCGTCCCTTCTCTGTCTTCCCCTCCTCTCACCATTTCTCTCTATCCTATCCAACAACAACGACACCAATAACCACAAGGGCAGCAAAAGGGAAAATAAATACTTTTTTTTTAAAAAAAGAAGTTATCATAGAGTGTGGGAGCCTTGCAGTTCCTCCAACAGCCGGGATTAATCACTGGGAAACCCCACCTTCGAACCTGATGGGGTCATACTGTAAGAATGGGAACTGTGATTTCCTGGCTCGGGTTTGAGGTGGACAAAGTATGAGGAGGAGAAAGTAGACAAAGAAAATGTGCAGTGTAGCTTCCCCTGCCTGGGACCTCAGGATTGGAGCTCATGACCAAACACAGCGCCTCTGAGCTGGTGCCATGAGAACCAGTCCACTGGTGACTCAGAAAAATTGAATCTCTTGATATGCCTCAAGATGAAAAATCTATAGCAGCTTTAAAAGAGCCTATAAAATGGTGTCCTTATTTTGGCCTTATAATTAAGTAGTAATAGAAGGGCTGCACCATTTTAAAAGGTAATATTTTAGTTCCTAAGTGGGTGAGAGACACAGATGCTTGCCAAAAACTGTAATTTATTCTGACAAGAACCCACCACCCCTATTCCCACCGCATTCTTGATGAGACTGGCCACGGCATGCTCTGAAAGAGTTAAGAAAGATACATAAGCCCATATGGGGTAAAAAAACACTAATAACAGAAACAGTAGGGGTTGCTGTGTAGAGCCAAGTTGAGGTGGATTTGCCCTTAGGGCAGGTGTTTTGATAACTTTGTGTAGGAATTCTGTGATTAGAAAACAAAGCACTTTCTGGCTGGCCTCTCTCCCTGATTAAGGAGTCGTGAAGGCCACTCCTGGTCTCTGCTGAACAGGGCTGGTCAGGGAAAGGTACACCATCTCCTTAAAAGAAAAGTGAAATGTGTTTTCATTTTTCCCTCATAAAAATAATTTTTAAAGTACGAGTTGGCTTCCAGACAGTTTTAAGAGCTAAAAGGCTCTGGGAGTGGGAGCGGGGTAAGTTTGGAATGTAGTAACATTTAAATGTGCAAAAAGTTACTGTAATTTGCGTGCCTTTCAGAACTAGCATATTTGGTATCGATTTCAGATTGGCGATTCAATTCTTCAAATATTCATATTCTGCAAAATCTGGATATGACTAAATTATAACATGAGATGTTTGGAAAGCATTTACTTCCTGAAAATATGGTCCCAAAAGTTTACATTTTAGTAAACTTGATTTTAGTAGACCCACTCTAGGCAGTTAAACCTTTGTAACTTAACAAAGTCCAGGAGCAAGCTGACTTCTGCCAAGGTTTTTCCAGGACATGCTTTCTCTTATTCTCTTTTTGAAAATGATTCTTTAAGTATTACTCTGCATTAAAGATATGTAAATTAGTCTTATGTGAGTTCTAATTTATGTAAAAGAAAATGAATTCATTGTTACAAAGTAGGGGAAAAGTAACTCACAAAAAATAAAATGTTGCATGGGTTGAATACAGTCTTGGACTTTTAGAAATTATATGCATTTTCCCAATAGTCTTTTTCATTGCCAAAAAAGCACAATCCTAAGTCAGGCACATTTTTCCCATATGGAAAAAAAAAAAGTGCAGTTGAAGTGTTTCCAAAGGCAAAATATGTGATTGCACCATTGAAAGTAGCTTTTAGAAATACCAATAAATCTACAAGTCCAGTGATACAAAAACTGAAAGAGAAGCTAAAAAAGTTATCTTATTTGTGATCTTCCAGGCATTCAAGATCTTTTCTTGGACTGAGAAAGTAGTTGTCAGCTTGAAAAATATTTCAACATCTCCTTAGAGTTCTTTATCAGGTATCTATTGTTGCATTACAAATACCCCAGACACAAGAACTTAAAACTGTAAGGCTAATTTCTCAAAATCCCATAGCTTTTCTGCTCTTTACTGGGATCATTCATTTTAATTGACCATTCATCCATTTTCTGTTCTCAGCTGGGACGTGGGATCTCTTTTTTTCAGCTAGAGTGTTCTGGAATTCTCTGTACTACTACAACAGCTGAAGGGAACACTCCACAAAGCTCATGATGAAAGTTGGCCCTGGAATTTGGCAAGATTACTTCTGCCACATTCCACTGGTCATAGAAAGTCACAAATATAGCCCAGATTTAAGGAGGTTAAGAGACAAAGTCACACAGTAAGAGGCTGGTCATACAGCAGGAAGAATTCATTTCGTCTCTTCATGATGATATAGCAAAATACCATGTCTGAATAGCGTATAAACAGTAAAAACTTATGTCTCATAGTTCTGGAGGCTGGGAAGTTCTTAACCTTGTTAAGGCACTGGGAATTTGGTGTCTAGTAGTATCCACTTCCTAGGTGGTCATCCTTTTATAGTGGCCTCATAGGGAGAAAGGGACAAAGGAACTTTCACAGACATTTTTTAATTAGGGCACTAAGTCCATCCAGGAGGGCTATACATCCTCTAATTATCTTTCAAAATTCTACCTCCTACCAACACAATGGGTATTAGGTTATCAACATATGAATTTTGTTAACAGCATTGAATTTTGAACAAATATTCAGTCTTGAGTAACTACCTAATGTGGGTGATTTATAGTATTTGGTGCAGAGATCAGGCACAATGAGTGGGCATCCTTTTTGACCATACAGACATTAAAGAACTGGGGGGGGGGGGGAACTTCACTGCTAACTTTTCTACGGAAGCTTTGTAACTATTTAGAGCTAATGGAGGGACCAGGTGGCGTGCACCCAGGTAAACATACTAAGTACAAGGACCCTAGTAGGGAGAGCTGAGTTTCCCAGTCATGTTGGCAAGGTCTTCTGCTTAGGAAGTTCAGGATGGAATCCTAGTAGTATCTGCAACTTTGTGGCTAAAAGGCAGTAAGATAGAAAGCAGAACAAAATGTTTGATAGACAGGGGCCAAAAAGCAGGAGTAGAGCAAGTTAGAATAGGGACCATAGTGTGGAAAAAAATTAGGAAGTCTTTCTCAGGTATGTTTCTAGGGGCCCAGGACTTTTAGTCATCTTTGTTTTCGTTTGATAGCTAACATGTAGGTAGACTACAAATATTGTCTGGGAGGATGGTGTCAGAGTAAAGAACAGAACTTAAAAGTCAGGTTAGGGCTCCCAAATATGAAGGGAAAAAGTACAATTGGGAGTCCAGCAGTAGCGCAGGTGGCACAAAGTGCAATAACCGGTGTAAGGATCCCGGTTCAAGCCCCTGGCTCCCCACCTGCAGGCGAGTTGCTTCACAGGCAGTGAAGCAGGTCTGCAGGTGTCTGTCTTTCTCTCCCCCTCTCTGTCTTTCCCTCCTCTCTCCATTTCTCTCTGTTCTATCCAACAACAACAATAATAACTACAACAATAAAACAAGGGCAACAAAAAGGAATAAATAAATATTAAAGAAAAAAGGTACAATTAACTGTTTACCACATTGATTTGACCCATGGTCAATGTATATCCATATTTAGCAAAGACGCTTGTATAAACTCTGAACCCCTGTCAGTCTGAGATCACCATCGTTGGTCATAGGCTGGGAACATTCTAGACTGCACTCATTGTAGAAGTAGGATGACACAACCTCCCTTTGGAGAGTGGGACATTCCTTATCATTGCTTGTTGATAAGGTCCTGGAGAATTGACAAAAGGGCTAATGATGACATTCCTGATGGCAGTGGCCAATGATGGTAAAAAGAGAGACCTGCTAGAGGTCTAGGCAGAACAGAAGCTCTTTTTATGCTGCACATCAGACAAAAAGGTTAATAACCAATATGTACAGAAAGCTCACCAAACTCAGCAACAAAAAGACAAACAACCCCATACAAAGGTGGGGAGAGTATAGGGACAGAATATTGACCTTCCTTCCTTCTTATAGGCTATTATCGGCATGATATAACAGTGTATTTGAGGACAGTACCCTTTGCTTCTTAAAGTGTAAAGTTGAAACTTTAAACTAGTGTAATACCACACTTTCTTTTTCTCTAGATAAACAAAATTGTCCATGGAAATATAATTGTAACTAATTCTCCTTACATCAATAACTTTATTATTGTGTAGTTTTTGAAATCGCAAAGCAGCATACACCTGAAAGTTCGTTTGACAGAAGACTGATGTTCAACATTTATGACCATGCTTCTCTTATTGTTTCATATACATCCTGCCCCACAGAGAAAAAGTCAAGCGAGTTTCAATGGAAAAGCAATAATTGGGGCTGGGTGGTGGCACACCTGGTTGAGCACACATATTATAATGCACAAGGACCCAGGTTCGAGCCCCCGGTCCCCACCTGCAGGAGGAAAGCTTTGTGAGTGGTGAAGCAGTGTTGCAGGTGTCTCTCTGTCTCTCTCCCTCTCAGTCACCCCCTTCCTTCTTGATTTCTGGCTGTCTGTATCCAATAAATAAAGATAACAAATTTTAAAAAAAAAAAAAAGAAAAGCAAGATTTTAACACTATGAAGACATTTTGCCAAGACAGTAGCACCTAATTAGCATCGATGAATGCAAAGACTGTTTGCTCGTGGTAAATCAAATGTTTTGCATTTCATTTTATTTACTCAAATGAATTCTTTTTTCTAATATCTTACTAAATATAAAAGGATGACCAGAAGAATATATGTGTTCACTAGTGAGTATCCTGCTGACACCCCCACCCACACCACGAGAGGTCAGAGTAAGTCTGAAAGTCAATTCTAGAACTATGCCTTTCATTCCCAGGAAGCGATTTATGACCTTTCTGCTTTTATATTCATTGCATTACTACTACTTCCATTGTTCTTACATGAACCAGCTTGGAGACATAGTCTTTTGCCAATATATATTACTTTAAATGTAAATTTTGCTATTTTAAAATTATTATTACTATTATTTTGCCTCTAGGATTATTGATGGGGCTCAGTACCTGCAAGGATTCCACTGTTTCTGGTGGCCATTTTTTCTCCCTTTTCCTTTCTCTTTCTGATACAGAAAGAAAGAAGTAGAAAGGGAGTAAGGGGGAAAGAAAGAGAGCCACTTATAGCACTGCTCTACCTCCCATAAATGTTTCCCCCCGCAGGTGGGGACCATGGTCTTGAATCTGGGTCCTTACACATAGTAACTTGTGTGCTATTCTGCGTGCACCACTGTCCATCCCCCTATATTTATTTTTAATGTTGTATTTGTTATGAAAGAGAGGAGGGGAAAAAGATATCAGAGCATTGCTTCTTCTGGCATGAAGTAGTGCTGTGTTGTATTCTCTCTCTCTCTCTCTCTCTCTCTCTCTCTCTCTGTGTGTGTGTGTGTGATTTTATTCCTCACTCTAGAAAAATTATTAATTAATTTCCTTTCTGCAAAATTCCTCACTAAAATAATCCCCATGTTAGCCAGTGGGTGAATAAAACTATTTCCATCCTTAAGCATACATTTACCCCAAATTTCCACCATGTGAGCTGATGTCAGTGTTCTGTTTTAGTCATTGAAATTTCCCAATGGCATTCATATTAAAAAGAAAATGACATTGGGAATTCATTTTGTATTTAAAAAAAAAGAAAGCTTAATGTGTCATCCAGCCATTTACCTACATGTCTGAACTCCCAGTCTCCCACAGAAACCATCACATTCTTTCCCCAAGATTTTAGTAATCTTTGTTTTTAGTAGATCCTCCTGCCTAATTCACAGATGAAATAGCATGTTCATGAAGCAGACATTCCTAAACCTGATGTTTATTTTCCTAAAAACTCATTATACTTGTACCCAACCATCTGTCTGGTCTTCAAAGTTGAGGTATCCTCTTCCAGGTCAAAGCTAAGTTTTTCCAGTTGTCCTTTTGATTTAATCAACTCCTCCCTTGGTGAGCTCTTTCATTTACTTCTCTCTCTCCCTTTGACTTCTTCGTTCTTTCTATCTTAGCTGCCATTCTCCTGTTACTTCTTGTTCATCACCATTCCAACTATTAGATCACTTTTTCTTTTCACTTCTCAGTGAAAAGAACTACATCTCAAGACGATAGTTTCTAATCACTGTAACGAAATTGTTGTTTTTGCTGCTAGCAACCCTTCTTACTTTTGCTTGATTGATGTGATTTCACTAATTGTCAAGATTTTAACCATCTTTTATATTCTTGTCATTTCCAAGTGTCTTAAATTCTCATACATGCTGATAACACTAGGCACCCACTCCTGTCTCAAACTCCAAGTACTATTTACTCTTCCAAACTCACTTTAACCTTTACCTTTACCTTTATTTCCTAGCCTGTCTATGATCTTTTATTATATCAGGCAATGTCATTCCACCCTAAACTCCTACTTTCAGTCCTCCTCTTATAACCCCCCTCCCCCGCCAGTTAGTTATATGACCTCAACATAAGCATCTGATTTCTCTCCAAGAAACTCCTTGGAGTTAGACCCTTACCTAACGCCTATTTCCACTTACATTGGAAACACTGATTGCATCAGAGGTAGACACGTAAACCAAGTTATACCAATTGGAATCAATTAGACTCAACTTTGTTTTTTTTTTTCTTTGAGTTCTTGGGAAGGTTGGTTTTCTTTTCCAAAAGCTTGGAACCTGGGATACGGAGTGTTGGAACTGCAACAGGCTGTCTGCCAACACAGGGGCGAACCCAGCTGGGAAGGGAGCACAGGAGAGAAACTGGATCCTGGTGACATCATTGGGACTGCTGAGTCCAGCAATGACCAAAGCCCGAAATACTTTTGGATATTTTAGTTATGTGAGCCAACAGATAGCTTTCTGCCTAAGTCAACTCAGTGGTATTCCTTTCCAAACAAAAATGTTTTATGTGATGCTCTTCACTGTTTGCAATTTCTCACTTCTCATTCATTTTCTCAATCCACTATAACTCTTCCTCATCTCACCACATGACTTAAAGTGCTGTCACTAAGTATGTATCTGTTGCCAGGCGTTATTTCATTTGTCCTTTCTGCAGAATTGGAAAACATTAGCCAATATCTCCTTTTCCAAAATGACCTTGTCCTTTATATTATCTTCATTTCACTTTCTAGTGCTTTTCCTTCTGATTCTGTATTTTCTTTATCTCTTTCTCCGCAGGTCATAAATGCAGGACTTTTATGTCCTGATTTCCATTCCCAACACATCATAAACCAGAGTGGTGCTTTGATGCCCCTCTCTCATACTCTCATATGAGTCTTTCTCTCTCTCTTTCTCTCTCTCTCTCTCTGTAGACACACACACCATATGAAATAAATCTTTAAAAATTAAAAATAAAGTATATAAATTTATATTCTTTTCTCTGTGATTTTACTATCAACTTTTATATTCTACTGATTTCCAAGTGTCTATTTTTAGCCCAAATTTTTTCCTTGGAATCATACATTCTACTGCCACTAGGCCTCTTCACCAACTACCTCAAACCAGCCCTCCTCTAAAAGTATTTTACTTTTTTCTTTTCTTCTTTCTTTCTTTCTTCCTTCCTTTCTTTCTCCTACTTCTTCTTCTTTTTTAAACCAGAGTATTTCTCAGCTCTGTTTTATGGTGATACAGGGAATTGAACCTTGGACTTTGGAGCTTTAGGCATGAGAGCCTCTCTGAATTACTGTTATTTACGGTTATGCTATCTACCCCTGATCTTTTATTCTGATTTTGAGTTTTTGTTGTTTGTTTGTTACCAAAGCACTGCTCAGCTCTGGTTTATGGGGACTTGAACCTGGGACCTTGGAGCCTCAGGCATGAGAGTCCCCTTGCATAACCATTATGCAATCCCCATATCCCATTCGCATAACCTCCTGTCCCTACCCCCCACTCTTTTATTTCTTAACTTATCTTTCATCTTATATTTTTTTATGTTAATCAATGACTTTAAAAAATAGGATAAGGGACCAGGTGGTGGCACACCTGGTTAAGCACACACATTACAGTGCACAAGGACCCAGGTTCAAGCCCCTGGTCCCCACCAGCAAGGGGAAAGCTTCATGAGTGGTGAAGCAGGGCTGCAGGTGTGTCTCTCTGTCTCTTTCCCTCTCTATCTCCCCTTCTCTCAATTTCTCTCTATCCAATAATAAATAAATAAAAATGTTAGCCTTTTTAAAAAGTCACTTATTGGGGCTGGGTGGTGGTACGCCTGGTTGAGTGCACATGTTACAATGAGCAAGGACCGGGGATCAAACCCCTGGTCCCCACCTACAGAAAGTAGTGTTGCAGGTGTCTCTCTGTCTCTCTCCATTTCATCTCAATTTCTGGCAGTCTCTATCCAACAAGTAAATAAAGATAATAAAAAAGTCACTTATTTATCAGTGCATCACAAACACCACAACTTGGTCATTCAATGCAACAGTCATTGATTTGATCATGAATCTGTAGTGAGGGCTTAGACAGGGCAGCTCATTTCTTCTTCATGTGAATTAAGTTGGTGTAACAGTGCTCCAGTTTTTCATGGACAGATCATTAAAGAGTTGAGGGACCAAGTTTATGCAGCTAGTCCTCATTCAGCAACCTGCTTTTCATGGATATGAACCACTCAGAGTTAAAACCTACTCTCTTATGAATCTAAGTACTTAATAAACAGAAACAGTTAAACGTTTCATTTGTTCCTCTAACTGCCGTGAAAGATTATGAAATAATGAAGGACCTCATAATCCGAGTAGAACTGGGACCTTTCTGCATGCTGTATGAGACAGAAATTTAAGAAAAGATATTAAAAACTGTTAACCATCTTTTCTATTAGACATCTTTCTCTCAGCCACCAAGGTGCATCACGAGGAATGAAGATGCTAGTTTTCTTGAGTGTGTCAGGATCCACCATTCTGTGCTTCCCATCCTGCGACCCTCACCATCACCCCACCCCCGCCTGCCAGCTTCATGTTTCCAAATGTTCATCCTCACAATGCTTGTGCTTTCTTGCCTCTAGAATAGGTTCCCACTCCTCAGTTCTTTTCATTGTAGTCTCTGCGCTCTATGACCTAAAAGCTCTCCCATATAAATTAGTTCCTTCCATTCTTCTTTTCTTCCATTCTTCTTTCCTTCCTTCCTTCCTCCCTCCCTTCCTTCTTTCCATTTTTCCTTCATTCTTTCCTTTCTTCCTTTGGAATTAAGGCCTCATGCATTTGCTATTTTATCACTCCCTGGTCGATTTTTTTTTTTTTTTGCCTCCAGGGATATTGCTGGGGCTCCGTACATGCACTATGAATCCACTGCTCCTGGTGGCCATGTTTTATTATTTTTTTTTTTTGCCATTGTTGATGTTGTTGGATAGGAGAGAGAGAAATTGAAAGAGGAGGGGAAGACAGAGAGGGGTGTTGTATGCTTTACATTGGGTTGTTCTAGAACTCCCCCGACAAGAAAATTGGATCAGTCCTGCTAATTTCGCAGGCCCGCTTGGCCCCGCCCCAAGGAACCCCGAGAGGGTTCCAGAGTTCCAGAGTTCGAGAGTTGGAGAGTTGAAGAGTTAGAGAGTGCTTGGTGCCGCCACGGGGGAAAGAGGCAAGAGAGTTCTGTTTGGTGATTAGTTTGGTTTAGTTTATGAATCGTTGTTCCTGAATAAAGAAATACAGCTTCCCTGCCCAGCCGTATGTCTCTGGTCGTCTCTGTTACCCACCTGTGAAGCTAGCCCGGCCAGCTAGAGCCTCCGAATTTTAACAACAAATTGCGCCCACGTGGACCTGACCTGCGCATCTCTCAGATAAGTGAAGACAATTTGGCTACCTATGTACTATGGCCTTCTCTTCTGCTTGTGAAGAGATCTCCAAAGGCCTCTGCTCTTTCTTCAGGAGACTGTTTTGCTGTTTCTGGAACATTTATCTCTTGACCACTCTGTGGTTTCCACGCGCTTGGGCGCACTCAAAACAGCCAGAGGAGTTGGGAAGAGCCAGCCGGCAAGAGGCGAGGCACAGAGCTGCCTTTTCCACCTGGTGGAACAGCCAGCCAGCCAGCTGCGCCCAGACAACCCCACGCACCGGGCCCGCAGCCCCGCAGCCCCGCAGCCCGCAGGAGGCCGACGCCACCACACAGGAGCCCGATGCTAACACGCTGAAGCCCGATGCCAACACGCAGGAGCCTGATGCCACCATGCAGGAGCCCAATGCCAGCATGCAGGAGCCCGATGCCAACACGCAGGCCAGCCCACAGGAGCCGGCTCTCCACTGCGTGGCACAGAGCACTGGACACGTGATCCCTCCACGCTGCTCGGCCACTGCGAACAGGGCAGCAGACATGAGAGGGCCATGGGGCAGGGCCACGGTGGCCTATCATGGCCGCCACCCCTGGGCACCTAGGCCCATGCCTTCTACAAGGCTGGCCCGCCCGCCCTCATGCTATGAATTCTGGAACGATCCCCGACCTCCCGGGCTCCCTGCCGAAACTGGACATCCTGGCAGAGATCCTCAGCTCCGGTCTGAAGACAGACAAGCTGGAGTACGCAGAGATTCGTGCAGAGATCGCAACCTGCAATTCCTAGAAGTGAAGCTGCCCAAGAGACCAGCACTGGACAACGCACCCCCCCCAACAACTAAGACAGTACATATCTAAATTCGTGTTTGAAATGACATGTCTTCGTAACAAAGGTTTCTCTCCTTGTCATTAATGACCATGTTTATGTGTATGTTTAAAGTTTGGTAAACTAACTTTAAGGCTAAATTCTTACTAGTAAAAGTTAAATGAAAAAAGTTTTCAACGTAATTCTCATAAAGATAAAATTAACTTACATTTAAAGTCTGAGGTAAAAATTAGTTGACAAGCAATATATTTTAACTAAGTTGGTCTAAACAAAAGGTTAAATAGACTTGTTGATATGTAAAACTCTCCATTACCTTCTCTATTAGAAATGGTAGATCGCACAATGGCTATGCTAATTATTCTCATGCCTGAGGTTTCCTTTCCTGCCCACACCTAGGGTGTGTCTCCATCTTGAATGGGTGTAACAAAAGGTTAAAAAGACGTTGTTGATATGTAAAAGTCTCAAATTCCTTCTCTATTAGAAACATTAGATTGTGCTTTGGTTATGCTAATAAGTTTTGTTTCATAGTAAGTAAATTGCAGCCAGCTGCCTTTGGGACTCTAGGCTGTTCCCCACCCCCATGCAAATGCCTGTCGAGACAAGTACGCCCCCCAGAGGCAAGAAATGTTTTTTTTAAGCTGATAAAGTTTTGCCCACAGAGACAAAACATGGCCCCCTCAGGCCTTCCCTTGGCAGCACACTGGTTCTTGTTACTTGCTTACATGTTTCTCCATGTTTGTGCCAGTTTCTTTTTTTAAAACTGCCTGTACGATATAGGTTTCTGTTCACTCCACACCCTTGATACTGTAGTCATTTAGTTAAAAAGAAAAGGGGGGATTATTGTATGCTTTACATTGGGTTGTTCTAGATCTCCCCCGCCAAGAAAATTGGATCAGTCCTGCTAATTTCGCAGGCACGCTTGGCCCCGCCCCAAGGAACCCCGAGAGAGTTCCAGAGTTCCAGAGTTCGAGAGTTGGAGAGTTGAAGAGTTAGAGAGTGCTTGGTGCCGCCACGGGGGAAAGAGGCAAGAGAGTTCTGTTTGGTGATTAGTTTGGTTTAGTTTATGAATCGTTGTTCCTGAATAAAGAAATACAGCTTCCCTGCCCAGCCGTATGTCTCTGGTCGTCTCTGTTACCCACCTGTGAAGCTAGCCCGGCCAGCTAGAGCCTCCGAATTTTAACAACAAGGGGGAGAGAAAGGCACCTGCAGACCTGCTTCACCACTTGTGAAGCGACCCCCATGCAGGTGGGGAACCGGAGGCTTGAACCAGGATCCTTGTGCAGGTCCTTGCACTTCACACTACATGCTCTTAATCCGGTGTGCTACTGCCTGGCCCCTTCAACTTTCTTTATTATTTATAGAGAGAGACAGAGAGAAGGAGAGCCATACCACAGTTCTGAAGTTTCCCCTAGTGCACTGCATTCTCATGTGGTGCTAGGACTCAAACATGCTCTACCTGGTGAGCTTTCTCTCTGGTTTCTGTACTGAATATTTTCACAGTAGTTGCTACTCTTTAACCAAAACCATTTGCTCCCCTGAGTACTTCGTCTTACTAAGGTTACAGTATAGGTGAATACTTCTGATTCTTAATACGGTAACCATTCTGGATACTGTAACCATTCCCTTACACAGTCTCTTAGTGACTACCTTGTTTTTCAAATCTGGTAGCAGAGGTTCACTGTTTAGTCTTTTTGAAATGCCCCTGCTTCTATGAAGCTCTGCCCATCAGGTTGTGTCGCTAATCTTCTACCTGGCGCCTCAGGAAGGACCTTTTGTTCTTTACACCTCCTACTCAAGGAGACAGAACATGACACCTTCCTCCAGCCTTCCATGGCTTTGCCCTCTGCCTCATGGTCCTCTTCTCCGCCCTGTCTGCTCTCCATCCTGAGTGACCTCAGCAACCATTTGAATGAGTCAGCCCACACCCAGGCCTCTCAGTTCCTTGGGCACCTCATCTCCAGTTACCCCCTTTTCTACTTCAAGTCAACCAGCCAGAGTCATAGTCCAGCCAAGAATCCACAAAGTGTGGCCCAGGGACTGGTTGCCTTAGGATTGTTTAGGTTTGACATGATTTTGAAATTAATATCCCAGTGCTATTGAATCACTCCTTTTTTTCTCTGCCCCTCCCCCTCTTTCTCTCTCTCTGTTCCTCCCTCCCTTTTTATAATAGAAAAACCTGGGAATCTGCATTTCATAATCTTCTAAGATGATGCTTAGGCAAAGTAAGAATCAGTGTGAGATCTACTCTGATAAATTTGATTTTCATTTTAAAAATTACCCACTGGTTAACTTATTAACTTAGAAACCACATTACATAAGGAGAATTCCCCATCTTTCCAGATACTTTTCTCAACTGTTCTTTCTTAAAAGTATTATTTATTTATTTATTTATTTATTTATTTAATGAGAGAGTTACAGAATGAAAGATGCTCAGAGAGAAAGACCAGACCACTGTTTAACTCTGGCTTATGGTGGTCCTAGACACTGAACCAGGGATCTCAGACCCTCAGGCATAGAAGTCCTTTGCATAACCACTATGCTGTCTCTCCAGCCCCTCTTGCTTATTTTCACTGCAACTCAGTCCATTCTAACGGAGATCCTCTTATTTCTTTTTATTTTTCATGTGCTGTCTCCTAATTTGATTCCCTTCCTCCTATAATTTAGATTATTATGAAAAAGAATACATTTTCCTGAGTATTCACTTGATGGCAGAGAACTGTTCAAGCCTTTCAGTGAGTTAATTTTCTTTTAACCCTCACAACAGCTAATGGGACGTGTATCCATTTTAATTCTCACCCCTTCTTTCTCAGATTTTCAGTGCCTTTGTCCTTTGTGCTTTCTTTGCTTCTGACTAGTAACATACCAACCCCAAATCCACCCTTCAACACTTACGCCCAGGTGACTGAGCACACAGAAAGAGAGACTGATACATTGTGAGTTCACGGTTACTTGCCCTCCTGGACCCTGAATACTAACTTTCTAGAACTGACACACTCTCAAGCCTCTAATAAACTATTTCATACTTCCCACCCCACCTCTTCCTTCCTTTCTGCAGAAACTCTGACTTCTACTTCATATTCAGTGAAAACTCAAATGCAGCTCCAACTGCTCACTCCCAAGAGCTACAAAGACATCAGAATATACCCGGGCTTTTTCTGCACACACTTATTGAATACTTAATCTGTGACAGACTCATAAGTAGTCGATACATGGAAGTCTCTGTGCTGTACCATCTCATGGAAAAGACAGGTTATAGGCCTACTTTCTGTTCTGCAGTGTAAAAACCAAACACTTAATACAAGTTAGTAACTTTACCTGATTCCAAGCTAGGCAGCACAGATGTTGTGCAGGCTAGAGTATCAGCACCTAAGTGGTGGGTGGTACTTCCACCCCATAATGTCCCAGCATTTCCTGGGCCAAGGATGGGCAAGCTTAAAGGTGGGACTCTGCCCAGGGCTCTATTACAGTGGTGGCAGCTAGCTATACCCATATCTGCTTTACATATTGGATTGTGTAGTAAGATTGCATGAGTGAGTGCTATTTCATCATCTTAACCATCTTTGAGAAAGTACTATACTGCGTTTCTTTAGATAACTTTATAAAAAGTCACACATGATTTATTTCTTCTGAAGCTAGAGCTGGAGGCTAGAAACAGCCTTGTTGGCTCTGGAAATCTGTTTGCATTCTCTTTCTGTCATTGAAGAGGACATAACTGATCACAGTAAAGTTTTGCTTTGTCACTCTGGCCAAATTTCAACTGGTAAGGGCCTTGTGGCTTACCTGGCCTACTTACCCAGTTCATTTATTTCACAGTAGGTCCAGGTGTTTTCACTTTTGTTTATATTTCAATATGTTGCTTCAGATTTGTTTTTGAAGAAAAATCACACAACCAGAGCTGATGCATATGGAATATTTAAAAAGCTATGAATGGGAGCGGGGAAGTGGCAGACCCTCTAGTCCTCACCTGTGAGTAGAAGCTTCATGAGTGGTGAAGAGGCACAGGTGTTTTTCTCTCTCCTTAACTACCCCACTTCAATTTCTCTCTGTCCTATCAAATTTTAAAAAATAACAAATATATATATATATTTAGATGTTTTGTTTGTTTTAATCAAAGATATACACAGAGAAAGACTAGAGCACTGCTCAGCTCTGGTTTATGGTGGTCCTGGAGATTGAACCTGGCACCTCAGAGCCTCAGGCATGAAAGTTTTTTGCAGAACTATTATACTGCCTCCCTAGCCCAGTAAATATTTTTAAAAAGCCATAAGTGTACAAACATAAGGAGATAAACTAGTCCAATGTTTTTTAACAATGGCCTTGTGGTACAGATATATATGTCATAGGTGGAGTAAAGGTTTGGACAGGGAGCTAAATTCCTACAATTTCCCATCTAGGTCATAATCTTCTCTAATTCTATCCACTTTATCCCAAAGGACACAATAGCATCCCTTTTTATTGCTTCATATTACTCTGTTGAGTTATATCCTATAACTTTTTTATCTAGTCGTCTACCAAAGGGCATTTTTGGTTGTTCCCAGGTTTTTGCTATTGCAAATGAAGTTGCTATAAACATGAGAGTGACTTTACCATTTTGAAAGCACCAACTATAGTAATACGTTTTCTGTAAAAGAAAACATTTATTTT
This sequence comes from Erinaceus europaeus, assembly GCF_950295315.1. Classification (NCBI taxonomy): domain Eukaryota; kingdom Metazoa; phylum Chordata; class Mammalia; order Eulipotyphla; family Erinaceidae; genus Erinaceus; species Erinaceus europaeus. The sequence goes on from NC_080180.1 coordinate 16,870,810, forward strand.
AATGAGAAAAAGAGAAATGTAGATACACATGCAGGGAGAGAGAGAGAGAGAGAAGCAGACTACTCAGTTCTGGCTGGTGGAGTTTCCAGGGATTGAACTGAGAACCTTGGAACCTCAAGCATGAAAGCTTTTTGCATAACCATTATGTTGCCTTTCCTTCCCAGTTATGTATTTTATTTCTCTCTTTTATTTTTTTTATTCATCCTAAATGATTCACTCATGCACCTCTCTTTCCTTTTCTTTTCTTTCTTTCTTTTTTTTTTTTTTTTTGCCACCAGGGTTATTACTGGGGCTCAGTGCCTACACCAGGAATACACTGCTCCTGGAGGCTATTTTTTTCCCTTTTGTTGCCCTTGTTGTTTTATCATTGTTGCAGTTATTATTATTGTTGTTATTGATGTGATTGTTGTTGGATAGGACAGAGAGAAATGGAGAGAGGAGGGGAAGACAGAGAGAAGGAGAGAAAGACAGATACCTGCAGACCTGCTTCACCACTTGTGAAGTGACTCCCCTGCAGGTGGGGAGCTGGGGGCTCGATCCTGGATCCTGGCGGTCCTGGTGCTTTGCGCCATGTGCGTTTAACACGCTGTGCTACTACCCACCCCCACCCCCGCCCCCTGCAAAATATATTTTCTTAAACAAATTATACACTACACAGAATATTTTCCCAAAAAATGTACACACGAAACTATTTTATAGAACAAGATATTAAATTGGCACTCAAATAATTGACTATTTATTTGAGTGCCTACAGTGCCTACAAGCACTGGTGTGGATCTAGATGTAGGGACACAGTGACAAAAAGCACAAGGAAGGTCACTATGACCTGTAAACTGAATTCATATTTTGCTCAAACCCTAATATGTTTCTATTTTTGAAGGATGCATACTATTTGAAGATCAACTCATGTACTTAAAGGGACTGTCTGATAAGCATACACATAACAAGAAAATGCTTTTGTTACACATTATTGTTATTACTAATTATTATATAGTCCTTTTCAATAGAGGGTGAGCTGCTTTAATACTATCCATACTGGGTAGTTAACTTATCTACTACATCATAGAGAATATCCTTTGGTTATGATTAGTTGCTCAGAGATAGAAGGGGATGGATTATTTAAATACACCTGTTTTAAAGAATAAATTGATAGTCAAATAGAAGACACAGAAAGCTGTTTTAAAAAATATTTTATTTATTAATGAGAGCAATAGGAGGAGAGAAAACCAGATACTTTTCTCCTGCTGTGCAGTCCAGAGGTGCCAGGAAGACCCACCCCCTCAATAAAGCGCTTTGTTTCTCACACCCCACACACACACATAAAAAGAGAAAGAGGGAGTCAGGTGGTAGCGCAGCAAATTAAGCGCACGTGGTGCGGAGCACAAGGACGGGAATAAGGATTTCAGTTAGATCCCAGGCTCCCCACCTACAGGGGCATCACTTCAGAGGCGGTGAAGCAGGTCTGCAGGTATCTATCTTTCTCTCCCCCTCTCTGTCTTCCCCTCCTCTCTCCATTTCTCTCTGTCCTATCTAACAACGACGACATCAATAACAACAACAATAATAACTACAACAACAATAAAAAAACAAGGGAAAATAAATAAAAATAATAAAATAAAATAAAATAAAATAAAAAGAACCAGACATCACTCTGGTACATGTGTTGCCAGGGATTCATGACTGAGAGTCCAACACTTTATCCATTTTACCACCTCTGGGACCATAGGCTTTTTTTTTAATGAAGTTTCTTTTAAAATGATTTATATGGATAAATAAAGGGATGAATGCAAACTTCTTTAGGAGTTTTGAACTCTTGGGAGCTTAGGATTCTGGTATGAGTACTAGTGTGACCTCTATAAACTAGTTACAGATAAAGGGAACCTTAATTTTGGTGCATGTTTCATATGTAAGACAAGAAAACACATTTCCTTTGAGTGCAGGATAAGCAAACAAGTATACTTTGACCATCTTTATCTGAACTCTAAGGTTTACTCATTACAAGTTTTGCTATCCTACCTCATTTTTCAGATTTGACTTCATAGTCTACTCTCTTTTCAGTTTTTAGAACATATTCCCTAAGAAAATAAATAATTAAACTATAGAAGAAGTGTCAAAAGGGAGCATTATTTTAATGCAGCATTAACGTTTTGGTAATTAACATGGAAGCTAATGCAGTTAGCAGATGTAACATTAGACTTGTAAATTTTAATTAAAGTTAATGGTTCATGATAACTATAGGGAGCAGGCATCCTCTCTAGATACTGAAAACATGTCTAGTGTGATTAGAAATCCTAATTGTTGAAAAAAAAAGGCTGGTACTCTCCATGACTGGTTTTTATTTCTTACAAAGCCAGCGTCTTAAAAGCTGTTTCCAGTGAGGAAACTGTCAAACAAATACAAGTTAAGAGATGAGATGATAAGGTTATAATGGCGGGAAAGACCAATTCAGAAAATGCAGATTTTTCTTGTATACTGTTCTTTCTCTGTATAACTGAGATCACTTTTCTCTTTCTTTCTTTTCTTTTTTCTTTCTCCTTTCTTTCTTTCTTTCTTTCTTTCTTTCTTTCTTTCTTTTTTTTCAGAGCACTGTTCATCTCTAGCTTATGGTGGTGCAAGGGATTGAACCTGGAACCATGAAGTCTCAGATATGAAAGTCTTTTTACATAACCATTATGCTATCTCCCCCAACTTTTTTCTTTCTTTCTTTTTTTTTCCCTGTGAGATCATTCTAAGGAAGGCAGTGAAGAGAGTCAAAGGAGTATCTCAGCTGTTAGGGTAACTGCCTCGTCATGCGCTTTGAGTCCTAGAGAGTACCTACATGAGAGTACCATTGCATTGTGGGAAGCTCTGGTGCTGTGGTGTCTCTCTCTCTCCATATACATGATATATTTTTTCTATTCAAAAATATGTCATGATATTTCTAACAACCCAAAATAGATATATAGATGAAAAAGCAGAGGGAAAGTGAAATCCCATAGGCTAGAGGCCAGGACTCTAGACTTTCAAAAAACAATGAAGCTCTTGGATGGACCTTGAAAAAGTCATGTTGAGTGAAATAAGTCAGAAACAGAAGGATAAATATGGGATGATCTCACTCTCAGGCAGAAGTTGAAAAACAAGACCAGAAAAGAAAACACAAGTAGAACCTGAAATGGAATTGGCGTATTGCACCAAAGTAAAAGACTCTGGGGTGGGTGCGTGGGGAGAATACAGGTCCATGAAGGATGATAAATGACATAGTGGGGGTTGTATTGTTAAATGGGAAACTGGGGAATGTTATGCATGTACAAACTATTGTATTTACTGTTGAATGTAAAACATTAATTCCCCAATAAAGAAATAAATTTTAAAAAACAAACAAACAAACAAAAACAATGAAGGTATTTATTCATTTTAAACTAGAAACTAATGTATCAGTCTTCATTCTCTATAATTTTTTAAGATGCTATTTATTTTAATGAGGAATATAGGTAGAGAGAGAGAGAACCAGACATTACTTTGATACATGTGCTGTGAATTGAACTCAGGACCTCATGCTTGAGAGTCCAACACCTTATTCACTGCACCACCTCCCAGACCACCTCTTTATGGTTTCTAGTAGAGGGTCACCATCCAAATAGTCCAATGAGATGAGTCTAGATTTTGTAAAATAAGAGTCATTTACTTTGAACAGCAGTCACCCTGAATTAGAATTTTGCTAAATTTATAAAAATGACTGATAGGTAGGACATTTATCATTCTGCCAAATAAAGGTCATATTCAAATTCAAAGTCAGGTTTATATAATGTTTTTCCAAGTAACTTTATTTCCACCAAATTAACCAGGGGAAAAATTCTAAGTTCACTCAAGGTACTATATTTCTTCAATCCTAAGACACATATTTTCTAAAAAAAATTAATGATTTAATGATGGTTCACAAGATTATAAGATTACAAGTGTATAGTTTCATACTGTACCCACCAGCACAGTACTGTCCCACCCCCCACCCCCAGCTCCGCAGTCACCACCATAGTGTTCACAAAGACACTTTGGTTAGCTTTTTGTTTGTCTGCATGTCTAAGTGTTTCAGTTCTCTACATTACACACATGAGCGAAACTATCCAGTAGTTGAAAGATACATCTTTTTGGTTTCCTAGAATGCCAGCACCTTGTGGTTCTGGTAAAACAGAATTCCAGCAGGAATTCAAAGGGCTGGGCAGAAGGTCCACCAGTAGAATACCTGCCTTGCAGGACCTGAGTTATGGGTTCAAGCCCATGTGCTTGAGAAGACAAAGAAAAGATCTGTGTGTGACGGAATGATGCTTTGTTCTCTCTGTGTCTCCTTCCATCTCATTCTCTCCTAACAAAATGAAATAGTATGTTTTAAAGGAATTTAAGAAGATCGGTTCAGCGGAAGAATAGATTTGATTTTCTGAAAATAGAATACATACATAGTTAATGTCTGCATTCAATACTGGCTATTGATTGGATGTGCTATACATTATATGTGGCTAACATCACTTATTTTCTGTCCCCTCAAAACTGTCTTAAAATCCACATCTTACCATAAATAATGCAATAGAATAAAAACATATACAGTTGAATGTTTGCATCAAATAAATATTTCCTTAAGAGTAATGTGATGTTGGACCAGTAGGATAGCTCACCTGAATAGTGCATCACCTTTGTCCTGCCTAGGACCCAGATTCTAACCTGGCGCCCAGAGTAATGGAGGAATCTTTGGCGCTGTGGTATCTTGCCCTCTCTCCTCTATCTCCACCTCTCTCTTCCTATCTGAAAAGTCATCTCGGGGCAGTGAAGACCCTGTGATGATAGAGAGAGATAGAGGGAGAGAGGAAGAGAGAGAGAGACACACACACAGAGAGAGAGAAATTAGCACTCCAAATAATAACTTTGTGTGGGCCGGGCAGTAGTGCAGCAGGTTAAGCGAACATGGTGTGAAGTGCAAGGACTGGCTCAAGGATCCAGGTTAGAGCCCCTGACTCTCTACCTGTAGGGGGTTGCTTCACAAGGTGGTGAAGCAGGTCTGCAGATGTCTATCTGCTGGGAGCCAAGGCTTTAGCTAAGTGAGAGGACATTCTGACCATTGGAACTGAGATTACCATCTAGCATTTGGAAAGTTGCTCACCCATCTCCCTCCCCCAATACCTAAGCAGAACTTCCTCATTGCTTGTGCATATATTGCGGCTGCAAAATAAAATTTTCAGAGCTTGATCAGACCTCCTGTCTTGCTCTCGTTCTTTGTGTCTCTTGTCCTTTCTATTCTCTCGCCCCCTACCCTAGGTTTCCATCGATAACCCTGCAGGCTGGGGCACCTGGCACCCGACGTGGGACCTTTTTGGGTATGGGGTCCGAGAGAACGTCGCTCCCCAATGGTCGACCACGGAGCATAGGACCACCACTTCAGAGAAGGAGTGAGTGAAGGTTCGCATAGGATCACCACTTTAGCCCAGAGTGAGTGAAGATCTGCGTGGTGATCACTGCAGATTCGCCCGTCTGTGAGATTGATCCATTTTAAGGTAAGAAAGAGTGACACAATTAAGGGACAAGCATTGAGCAAGCATGATTTATTTCTTAGGAGCCTCAAAGAGTCCCTCAAGACACAAGGAACTAGGGTTAAGAAAAAGGATCTCAAGAAGTTTTTCGATTTTGTGAGTGATGTTTGTCCGTGGTTTCCCTTAGAGGGGACTATTGATGACAAAAGATGGGCCAGAGTAGGAAACTGTTTAAGAGATTTTTATGAGACCTTGGTCCAGAAAAGATTCCAGTCCAGACTTTTTCCTATTGGAATTTAGTAAATGATATACTCAAAGTCTATAAACATTGCCCTGATGTACAGGGATTCATGAGAGAGGGAGAAAAGTCTTACAGTGACACTCCCAGCCACCTTCTGTTTGTGAGTCCATCTCTATTCCCATGCCTGATTCAGGAGACCCCACCTCTGAGGCCGCCACAATCAAAACGGCACCTGCTAAGTCCCCTCTTTGACAACCTTAAGACCCCCCCCCCCCGCCAAAGATGGGCCTGATGATAGTCTTTCTCCTGAAGAGGCCTTATCCCTTGATGAAGAGATGGCCAAATATCATAATCCTGACCGGCCACCCCTATGCTCTTCCTTGTCCAGACCGCCTCCCTACGCCACCGCCCCTCCGTTTTGTGCTCCGGTCCTCGACTTGGCCAATATTACTGACTATACCACCAAGGCTAAAACTCACCTAGCACAAAAAACAGCTTCCCTTAGAAAATTAATAGAAGAAAAATGAGAGCATTTACAATTAATTAAAGAACTGTGGGTTCTTGATTTGACATTATCTTAAAACTAGCCAGTCAAAAAGATCCAGCCTTTTTCCTCTGGCCACCAGAGCTCTCAGAAAGTGTTAAACCAATTCTGAGTGAGATCTTATCTGGCTAGCAAGCTATTCTTTAAAGAAAGAATGAAATCAATCAAACAAGACATTCTCTCTAACTTAAAAACTATTAATCAGAGAACCAGCAGACACTTTTGATAGAAATTTAATGAATTATTTCTTTAAAACTCTAAAATGTACCTTAGGCCAGAAAAAGAGCTTTCAAGGATTTTTCTCCGCATGGTAAACTAAGCCCGCGTGTTCCATCCGCACAGCCAATCACGGCACAGAGCTCCTGCTCCACAGATTGGCAAAGACTTCAGTCAATCATTCCCTAGCCATAAATGCCCCTCCTTGGGGGGGTGGAGTCAGGAATCCAAAAACCAAAGCCGTTTTTCAAAGGGAAAATTTTTATTTTCACCAATAATGTCTGTTTTAAGTCTGTGTGCTAACCTTGTTTTCATTAATGTGTGTTAACCCTAAGTAACTAAAGTTTGTTTTAAGTTTTAAATAAGATTTAGTTAAGCTAAATGTGGTTTTAAAGATCCCGACTCATAGAGTTGGCACACCTTTATTGGACTAAAATATAGGACAGTTTTGTCCTTCTGATAGCTAATATCAGCATCAATTCATTAGTTAGAGATTTTCTGAGATCTCTAGGCATGGTAAAACACCTCTGCAGTCTCTCTCACTCTTGTGAGAATTTTAAATCTTACCAACACCCCAATACCAACTGCCACTGTTTGTAACAAATTCCACGTTTGGACTGGCTTTCTAATAACCCAGTTAGTGTAGAGCAGTGGCCTTGCCAGGAAAAACATGTTAAACATGATATTCCTGGCATGATAAAAAATTTTTATTCAGCAGATGTGATTCAACAAAATTATTTAGTGCAAAATGATCATCTAAAAGAAATGTTAACAGTAAAAATTTATTTTGAACATTTAAGCTATGAGGTTTATCTTAGCTTTTTAAATTACCTATCCAAATCAAAGTGAAAGATTAATTAAGTTTTGTACCCACCCTTGTTCATAGCTGCCCTAAGGGTGTGATAGCTTTGTGATAAGCAAAAATCCTAACAAACAAAGTTTAACATTTTACTTAAAATTTTTTAAGTGACTCAAAAAGAAAAGTTTTCAACACAGTTCTTATGTGGTAACATAAAGGTAAAAATTCATTTGCTAAGACAGCTAAAGATTTAAAGTAAAAGTCTTAAGTATTTAATGTGACAATTCTTCATCTCCAAATTGATATGCAAATTATCTATGTATTTAACTGAAAAAGTTCCAGCACATTTTGGAGGGCCCCCAAAATGTCCTGTGAACTGTTTTGTGGATAATGGTCCACAGCAAATTTGGCATTTGTCTGACACTAAAGATGTTTTGAAAAGCATTGTCACTGGTGTGTGTTAACTCTTTAAGTAACTTAAGTTTGTTTAAAGTTTAAAAAAAAAATTTAGCTAAACTAAATTTGGTTTAAATTTGGTCCTGGTTATGAGAGTTGCTACAGGAGGTTAAAAAGATAACTTTTAAATTTATGCTCTTTAAAATTCAAACAGAGCCTCTTAAAATTAGGTATCACACACTGAGGAGGTGTCTAGATCTTGATTGTGATAGGTAAAAAAAAATAATAAAAATAAATAAATAAAAAGGTTTTAAAATACCTTCTCAACTAAAGAAGTAAAACTGGCCTGGGTTAGTGAAAGATAACACAATAGTTATGTTTATGCCTGAGGATGTTGCTCTGATAAATGAGGTTTCATTTAAATAAGATATGTAAAAAAAAATTTCCAAATAAAACTTATAAAATAAATATGAGACAGCCTAATGTAGAGCTGTATAGATGTTTTAGCTAACCTTTTTTACATTTTATTCAAAAAGTATGCCCCTGGTTTCCCTGAGAAAAAACTCTAGATATTAAAACATAAGAGAGACTAGATAAAAAGTTAAGAGAGTTTTATGTCTGATATAGACAAAAATGTTCCGGTTAAAACTTTTATTTTAAAACTTGGTAAGAGATTTTTTTTATCTTACTCATGAGTTAGTTACTTTTGCTTTTACAGTGACTCCTTCTGATAAAGTTGTTACTGAGATAACTCCCCTATTTAGGAAGACTACAAAAATTATTATCAAATAATTGGCTTTTGAGAGTACAGATTCTACATGTCAAACTTTAATTAGTTATTTTAGAGAGTAAAAAATTATCTGGCTTGTTTTAAGACACTGTCAGAGGTTTATTCTTGATAAATTAAGGTAATACATGGTGCTTCTGGTCTGATAGATTTGTTTTGGCAAATCTTGATTTAACAAAATTATTATTTTGAACATTTAAGCTATGAGGTTTTATTTTAGCCTTTTAAGTTGCCATATTAGAGTTCTAAAGAGCAAAATATATTAAGAGTTTTATATCTACGCTTACTCATGATAGCCTTGTGATGAGTAAAGATCTTAGTAAACTAAGTTATAGTAGTGTGCTTAAACTGTCTAATCAGCTTAAAATAATGCTAAAAAAAGGTAAACATTTTATCATGTCAACACATTATGTATTGATTTTCTATAACATATTGGTATATTTTAATAAAGAGCCTTCTAAAATCATATAAAAGAACTCAAGCCAATTCTAACCATTAGATCATCAATTAACTTGGTACAAGTTCTCTCCCTAAGTAAATAATTATAGGTACATCTGCACATGAAGAACTGACTGCTCATATGGTAAGATTTAAAACTAAACATTTTTCTTTTTTTATTTATGGGTGTATGATGACTCCTAAAGTCACTCATATCCTAAAATTTTTCTCATTTATTTACAAGCCTCTTAAAATTTTAACACTTGGGAGTCGGGCAGTGGTGCAGTGGGTTAAGCGCACGTGGCACAAAGTGCAGGGACCAGCGTAAGGATCCCGGTTCGAGCCCCCGGCTCCCCACCTGCAGGGGAGTCGCTTCACAGGCGGTGAAGCAGGTCTGCAGGTGTCTATCTTTCTCTCCCATCTCTCTCTGTCTTCCCCTCCTCTCTCCATTTCTCTCTGTCCTATCCAACAACAAAGCAACATCAACAATGGCAATAATACCACAACAAGGCTGCAACAACTAAGGCAACAAAAAGGGAAAAAAATGGCCTCCAGGAGCGGTGGATTCATGGTGCAGGCACCGAGCCCAGCAATAACCCTGGAGGGAAAAAAAAAAAAAATTTAACACTTGACCTGCCATAGTGAGAGCACTTTACTGGCTCTTGCATTGTTTAATTAAGATCCTGCTATTCAGACTTTTAATATTAATCTCCATTGATAAAAGCCAATGCTCTCTGACAGATTGATGTAATTCACCTGCCCATGTTTAGTAAACAAGAACTTTTTTTTTCTCAGTTGGCGCTTTTTCTAAATTTATGTGGGCTACAGCTCAAACAAGAAAAACTAAAACCCTTAAGCTCAATTAATAAAAAAAAGAGGGGGAATGCACCCCCCAATATTCAGTTGGCTAAAGTGTCAATTTAGTAACTATACTAAACCTTAATATTTACAAAAATTCGAATTGTCCATTTATTATATCTCATTGACAAAGCCACCCACTTTTCCAGTTAGAGACATATTTCCTTTTTCTCTTTTTCAACACTGGATGTCCATGTTTGTTTTCCTTTTATTATGGTGGATGACATTATTGCTCTTGCAAAATCCACAGAGTACCTGTTGGCAAGTCCTTACCACAAAGGACGCCATGGCAGTATATACTCCAGCTAACCTCACCAGCCTATCCAAGTCTCCTCTTTCTGCTGACCTACCACTGCTGACTTCATCCTTGCATGTTTATTGACCGCTCACTTTTCTCCCAATATTCCTCATGTTCAAGGAACCTCACCTAATGTGTATGCACCTCCTCTGTGTTTTGGTACAACACCACCCTATATTTCCATGTCAATTCTTCTCTACCTGGCCCTTGCCTCCTAGTTTTGCTTGTTCCACAGCTGACCCTCTATGAAGAAGAAAAATTTCATCAGTTGGCGCTGATGACCACCAGAGGACCAGACGTGCTGTGTTTCTTCCCCTGGACATCACATCCACTGACTGCTTCCCTTAGACTTGCTGGTGGCGCACTAGGACACTCTATATATTCCTCCCATGAATTTTCTGACAAATTACAACAGGTTATAGATTCCACCACAAATAGTCTTAAGTCACTACAGAGCCCCTTATGGGACCCTTGATTAGTCTTTTGTTAATGATTACCTTGGAGCCCTTTATTTTTAATAAGATTACTGGCTTTATAAAACAACAAATTGACTCCTTGGCATTGAAAGCCTTACAAATATATTACCACAGACTTGATTTGGCTGACAGAGGCTTGGCTGAACCTGAGGGTGACAGACCTCTTTTAGGAGCTGCATAAAACTCAGATTTATGCACGCCAGCCTTGGCATGGTGTGGGCACCGGTAAGGGGTGCAAGGCTAAGCACTGCAGGGGGAGGACCCTATAGTCCGCCTCTGAGTCCCCCGTGAAGCAAACCTGGTTTGCATGGAGGTTGGTGTCGGTCATCAGAACTCTTAGCCATGAGTTTTCCTCACCTTGGAAATAGTGGCTCTGCCTCCCTCCCCAAAAGACACCAAGAGCCGTATGAGATGCGGGAAGATCAGTTCTATATTTACCCCGCAGGAGAAATCAGGTCAATACTTCTCTCCCTCTGGTTAATGCCTGCTTATCTCTTGATAAGATTCCTAGCTTTTACCCTCATTTGCCCACCTCACTTAAATTGTAAAAAGGAAGGACATGCTGGGAGCCAAGGCTTTAGCTAAGACTCTCATATAGCCAGTGAGAGGACATTCCAACCATTGGAACTGAGATTACCATCTAGCTGTTTGGAAAGTTGCTCACCCACCTCCCTCCCCCACTACCTTAGCAGAACTTCCTCATTGCTTGTGCTTATATTGCGGCTGCAAAATAAAATTTGCAGAGCTTGATCAGACCTCCTGTCTTGCTCTCGTTCTTCGTGTCTCTTGTCCTTTCCATTCTCTCGCCCCCTACCCTAGGTTTCCGTCAATAACCCTGCAGGCCGGGGCATCTATCTTTCTTTCCCCCTCTGTCTTCCCTCCCTCTCTCCATTTCTCTTTGTCCTATCCAGCAACAACAGCAATAGCAACTATCATAATCACACCAACAATGATAAACAACAAGGGCAACAAAAGCGAAAAAAATACCCTCCAGGAGCAGTGGATTTGTAGTGCTCACACCAAGCCCCAGCAATAACCCTGTAGGCAAAAAAAAAAAAAAAAAAAAGAAATAAAAATAAAAATAAATAAATAATAATACTTTGTACCCTGTATAGAAATGCAGCTCTAAGTGAAAAAAAAAGTCATGGCTCTTCACCCAGAGTACAAAATACAGAAGGCTCAATCAGGAAAAGTTTTAAATACCAGGGACTTTGGTGGCTAGCATTCCACCAAAGAAATCACGGATTTTGAAACACTGGAGCTCACTCATCACTGTCAAAGTTCTCCCAGTGCAAAGCAGTGGACTGACTGGTCAGCATTCAAGCCTTTCTCATTCTTCACTCCTCTGGAGCGTAGAAATTACGGATTAAATAGAGACCGTTCTAACTTCTTTAAACACTCAATTCTTGGCTTGATTGCCAGTCTAGATATAGACAGGCTAATTGCCAGGGCTAGTGAAAAGTGGTAGCCCTGAGGTTTATTGTAGATTATAAACCTAATGGAATGTTGAGAAATAAAGCTGGTTTTCCAGCTGGTTACTCGAGTACTCTTTAAATGGCTTTTTAAAAAATGATGGGAACTAGAAGCAGACAGAATCTGTTGGCAAATGACCATTCCACTTCTCATATTTCAACACATAAAACATTGATTATGTAATATTCTTGTTATGAATTTTAAGTGGCTTTCAATAATAACAGTGACCCCTAGGTCATGTATGTTCTAATAATTAGTAACTAGCTGGGTTAGGAGTCTGAAGCTCATAAAACATTGTTAAGACGATTTTATGTTTTTATAATTTAGAAAGGTCAACCAGGGAAGCTAGGGAGTTCTCTGGGTTTTTTAAATGATGAGCATGAACTTAAAACTCACCTAATATTACTTTACATTAAAAAATATATAGACTCTTACTGTCATGATGGGCAGAAAAATAAATGGTAAAAGTTAAAATTATGTGAAAACACAGTGAAGGTAAATAAAGAAATTATTGCTGAATTGTAATTCAAAATAACATCTACTGGTTAATCCTGTATAGAACTAGTCCTTTTCTCTAATTATACCTGTTTAGATCTCACCTAACTTTTCTATATTCATGTGCAATCTATATTTTTCATTCAGATATAAAGAGACAGAAAAACTACAGTGCCAGAGCTTCCCACAGTGCCCTAATGCTCTCTCATGTGGTGCCAGGTTCAAACCCCAACCAGGTTCATAACAAGGCACATGACTTACAGAGTGAACTATGTTCCAGCCCCCCAACTTTAAAAAGTATTAAAAATATATATAACAGAGAAATGGTCAAATACATGCAAACATAGACATATAGCTATAGAAGTAATAGTTAACCCATGTCTGTGACCTTGGGAGGTTACTACAGTTTCCAATGGGGAGAATAGGGACATGGAACTCTGGTGGTGGGAACAATGTGGAATTTTACCCATTTTGTCCCATAATTTTGTAATTCAATATTAAATCACTAATAGAAACCAAATAAAAAGAAAAAAGTTAAAAAAAACCCTGATTCAATCAAATAAATGGAAATTTTAAAAGAAAATATATGTGTGTGTTAGCCTGACAAATACTTTTACACTTGAATTGAAAACCAACTAAGTTTGAATTTCAGTTAACCAGAAGCTGCTGTTTTAATATTTGTTGGATTCAGTTCTTATCAAAAAGTCTTTCTTGGTGTATCTGACATTCACATTTGACAGGACATGCTCTGTGCTTTCCAGCAGACTTCCCTCCTTATCCAGATCTCTAGATCTCTGACTCTTCCCCGCACTGGCCCCCTCTGCTCTTCCTATTCCCCAAGGGCAGGAGTTAAGATGGAGTGGCTTGTGGTAAGGATATGGAGTGTCCTATGTGGCCATTTCAGTGCCTCCTCACTTGTCCACCTTGACATGCATCCCTTTGTCAGTACTATCTGATCACCCGTCATGAAACACTTTGAAGTACCGTCCTCTCAGAGCTCAAGGCATCCTTGTGCTCTAATGACAACCACTTGCAGCATTACCACAAGGCAAAACCCAATTCAGCTCAGATTTCCTGATTCCTGGGAACACTACCACTAACCCAGTCCTCCCCTGCCCCCCTCTCTGGACTTCCATCCTCAATTCAGGAAAACCCCACCCCTTGGCTTCTTGTGAGACAATAACTCACCCCTCCAACCACTCCCCACCCCACCCCCACCCCCAATTAAGATTTGCTTCACTCTGTGGCTTAAACCATTTTGCTTTTTGAATGGGAGAATCTTGATCTACCATCAACTGTTTCTGACACAAACTTCAAAAATCTATTTTTGGAATTGAAAAGCTGAATGCTGAGCTTCTGTGGGTTTTCACCATAGTTTACCTTGAGGCAGAGGTCGTCTGTGGTCACATAGAATTAAAGTCACCCTAAAACAAACGACAGAAAAAGGAAAAAATGTGCTTACCTTACTTCATACTTTCAGCATTTCATTTTTGGCTAATTGCTTTAACCAAAATATTTCCTTAATTTCCACATTGAACTAGTGGTGATATTTGCCAGTCTCCATTCAGTTTTCTGAGTGGTCTTATAAAAGTAAGCATTGTATTTCTCAGTTTAGTGTTTTATAAAGTGACTATTATATGTGAGGAAATACAAAGTATTTTTTTTTCCTCCAGGGTTATTGCTGGGCTTGGTGCCTGCACCATGAATCCACTGCTCTTGGAGGCCATTTTTCCCCCTTTTGTCGTCCTTGTTTTTGTAGCCTCATTATGGTTATTATTATTACCATTGTTGATGTTGTTCATTGCTGGATAGGACAGAGAGAAATGGAGAGAGGAGGGGAAGACAGAGAGGGGGAGAGAAAGATTGACACTTGCAGACCAACTTCACTGCCTTTGAAGCGACTCCCCTGCAGGTGGGGAGCCGAGGGCTCAAACCGGGATCCTTACACCGGTCATTGCGCTTTGCCCCACATGTGCTTAACCCACTGCGCCACCACCCGACACCCAATACAAAGTATTTTATTCCACAAAGTATCTGACACAGTAATCCTAACCTACAAAGCCCACAGTAGGGTCCAAGACATGTATTTCAAATATAATGAGTAAAGGCAAGATCTTCAATTAACTTTTTTTTTAATTTTTAACTTTATGTACTTTATTTGATAGGACAGAGAAAAATTGAGAAGGAATGGGACAGAGAAGCAGAGAGATGGAGAGACACCTGCAGCACTGCTTCACCACTCGGGAAGCTTCCCTCTTGCAGGTGGGGGCCAGGAGCTTGAGCCCAGTTTCCTGTGCAGTGTAAGGTGTGCACTTAACCAGATGTGCCACCACCTAGCCTCCTCTAAGTTGCTTTCTTACAAAATGCATGATTCTGTATGGTATATGCGGCTAGGGAAATATCTCAGTTTGTAGAGTATAAGGTTTGAACACCTGGCTCCTGCTTCCATCCCTAGCACTGTTTGTATGGGAGTTGTGCTCTGGCTTTTCTTATATGGAATGTTTACTCTTTCTAACCTGTGTCTAGTATCTGATCACCCAATAATAAGATAAGCTTTATGTATTTCTTGGCTGAGTTTGTCATTAATAATAACAATTAGCTTAATAATAATAATAATATTATTATTAATAAAGCTAATAGTAAGAATTTAGCTTTGGAAGAGTGGAGAGCTGGACCCCTGAGCCCTGTTTTGAAGAGTAGTGTCCTAAAGCATGTTGCATGTTGCTGAGCAGGTCTGATGGTCAGAGCTCTTGTGGCTGTCACTGAGCACTGGAGAAAGCTTTCTCTGCTGCCAAACCAGGTGCTTTTGTGCCGAGAACTCATAATGCAGCACTGGGAAGCATCACCACTTTTATTTCCTACCAACTAACACACCCTCTGTCATCCACACACCTGCACAAATGGGATTTCCAGAGGAGCCAGTTTTCTCCTTCCCAAGTTGTTCAGATAGAAGATAGGAGCTTCTCATTGGCTGAAAGAAGATCACATGTTGCATATCTATGAGAGAGTCAGTCTTATTTTTTTTGTACATGTGTAATATTTCCCAGTTTTCTTATCTTTTTTATTTTTTATATTTTTATATTACAGAATTACATGTCGACAGGGGTTTGAATCCACACCATTCCCACCACCAGAGTTCTGAATTTTCACTCTCCCCACTGCAATCCACCACAGAGTTTTCGACATGGGCCAACCATCATCTCTACAACTATTTGTCCACATTTATACATAGTTGCCCCTTCTCTTTCTGATTCACTCCTCTCTTTCCCTCTAAGCCACTCATAACATCGTAGATACCTCCATATGTCTCTCTCGTTTTCCTTCTCTCTCTCTGGGTGCTGATGGAGCTGGAGTGCAGAGTCCTCTTACCTTCATCCTATCACTTCTCCCCCACTGGGAGTTTGGATCAAGGTTCTTTATAGGGAGCAGAAGGTAGAGTTCTGGCTTCTGTAGCTGCTTCTCCACTGAGCATTGACAGGTTGATCCATACCCCCAACCTGTTTCTGTCTTTCCCTAGTGGACCAGAGCTCTGGAGGTGCAAGGGTCCAGGACACATTGGTGAGGTCATCTGCCCAGAGAAGTCAGGTTGGAGTCATGGTAGTATCTGCAGCCTGGTGTCTGGAAGGTGGCATGACCCAAGTGGAGACAAGATGGTTAATGACCAAGAACCAAAAAGTAGTATCAGAGTAGATGAGATTAGGGATTTTAGGGTAGAAGAAAGCTAGGAGAACCGTTTTTAGGCATATTCCTGGGAGAGAGTCAGTCTTTAAAATTGTCTCCTGCATTGGAGAGCAGAGTCATAGTAACGGTTCCCCCAAATATGATATTCAAAAGATTACTTGCTTTAAAGACTGATGTTTGCAAATTGATAAAATAGTGAACAAAAGCCTAAGTGCAGTAATTCACATTATAAAAATAATCTAAAGCTTGTGACCTGGGAAGTGGCACAATGGATAAAGTGACGGATTGTCAAGCATGAGGCTCTGAGTTCAATCCCTGGCATCTCGTATGAGAGTGATGCTCTAGTTCTCTTATTTTCTCATTATTAAGTAAATCGTTACTAGATAATCTAAAGTGATCACATTACCATTAATTTTTTTGCTTTTTTGTTTGTTTTACAACTCTATATCCAGTTAGGGAATCCTGTTAGCTCTACTTTCAAAATATATGCAGAAAAATGGTTTTCCAATGCCTCTGTTGTACACACCTTCGTTCTAGTTACTGCAGTCTCTATCCTATGATAGAAGCAGCTTCCTAGCTGTTTGCTCTGCTTCCTACTCTGTCCTGTTATAGACTATTCAAACTCAGCAGAGAGATGCTTTCAGACATTAAGGAAGATACTGTTATGTCTATGCTCAAAGCCATGCAAAAGCCTGACTGATGACTCATAGAAAAGTCTGAAGTCTTCCACCCACGAGCCTGCTAGGTTCCTCCTGACCTGCTGCTGTCCTCCACCCCACAATGATCTCATCTTCTCCCACTTCTGCCCTGGTCACTGTTCCCATCACTGTTCTCATCACTGAGGCCTCTTGCTGTTCATCAGACATGAGTGACAAGTTCTTAAGTGCCTGTGACTTTTAGCATTGCCTTGTCTCTCTGCCCAAAGCTTTCTCTCCCCAGGTGTCTGCAAGGTCAAATCCTTCATGCCTTGAAGACCATTCTCTCCACAGGTAGCGCTTTCAGTTTTACTTACCTTTTAAAGAAAAAAAAAATATATAAACATATACACATATATATGATTTTTAGAGATTTTTTTATTTTTATGAGAATGAAAGAGACCAGAGACCAGCTCAGCTCTAATATAGTTTTGATATAATTAATTAACAAGGAAGATATAATGAATTACAAAAATGTGAAAATACAGGATAAAAAATTCATCAAAGTCTCTATTAGTAGGAGACTTTGCAATCTGTTTGGAGCTAAATATCCCTGCCCGTTTCTACTCCCCAAATCCACTGTCTCTAAGGAATAATTAGGTTTGGATGAGTTTATCGGGGCACAGATTCCACAAAGGGCCTGTTACCTTGTAAGAGAAGGAAGAGATCTTTCCTTTGAGCAATGTGAATATACAATCAAAATATGGAAGTCTGTGACCAGAAAGAGCCCTCTCACTAAAACCTGACCAGGCATCTTCATCTCAAACTTCCAGCCTTCAAAGCTATGAAGAGTAAATTGCCCTCTGCACTTTATTGAAAAATAACTGTTGTCTTCATTCCACCAATTGTATAGCACCTTGTTGTAGCAATCTGAAATGACTAAAACAGAAGAAAAATATCAAAGATAATAAAAACAAGTGTTTCTATTTTATAAGTAAAAATTATAATAAAAAGGTAACTTCGATATTCTTTTCACCAAGTACTTTTCTAAATGAATTTTTATCCTGAACATTTTCATGCAAAGAATAAATGAATATCTGTGTGCTTCACCTCTTATCTTTGTCAAAGCTTAGTATATTTTTAGGCCCCTGTTACTTGATTTGCCTCATGTGTGTGAGTCTTCAATCTGGGTGAAGATGATTTACAAGTTGAGGGGTTTCTCTTTGAAATGTAAGCAGATGATTCTACAAATTCTTAATAGTCAAGGTAATAGCTTATGTGCTATTGAAAAATAATGAGACATACTAATCAAGTCCTAAAAATATTGGGTTTTTTGAAGTAACTCAAAATATGCAGAGACTATGTAAAATGCACATATGTGGGAGAGCAAGACCTGCAAAGTAGGCTTTGAAAATGCTCTCTGCATGACTGAAACTCTGTTTATGACTCAAGAAGCCTAATTGCTGGATGTCAGATTCTTCCTAGGAGTAATAAGAGCAACTAATCTCAGTTGTTTCCTCTGAAATATGTAATTCTATGTCTCATCTGCTATGTAGAATGCCATTTAATAGATAATTTCTTAATACATAAGAAAGGCGTAGTAATGCTATCCCAGCCATATCATCTTGCTTCGGCTTGCTAATCACTTTTTTCAAACAATCCTCTTACTGGGTTACAATCAACCACTCATGAAAGAGAGTGAGCATCAGCTGACTAACTTGGGGAAGAAGGTAACTACAGTTACCTTCAGTCTGTTCTTATCTCCAAACTAATGAGTGGTATTAGTGTCTGCCTCAGGCAAGTGTGTGATCAATTCTCCTCCATTCTGATAAGGCTGTCATGGTGATGAATGACTGAGTGACAGGTTTTACAGAATAAGCCCAGCTAGGTAGACAAAAAAACAGGATAGCCTATTTTAATAAGAGCAAAATTAGGATTAGCACCCTTAGTGACTGATCAATTGCAGTTCATGAGAAATATTAAAAGGAAAAAACTAATAAATGAACTCTTCTATTTGTTTACTGTCCTTCCTAGTGAATAATTCACTAGAGTTCTCAAGTTAGAACTACAGAATTTAGATGAGCAAAGAAAGGAGTTAGGAAGCACAGTGGTCCTGCATGCTCTCTGGTGTATTTTTAGCAGTAATATACAAACATTAAAGCCTTGAGAATCATAACACTGGACTCAGTATTTTAATGAACTCATATTAAGGGCCAAATATTTAGAGATTTGAGGAAACATTTATTCTCTTCCCAAGGAAGCCTCACTGCTTAATCATCATCTTCAGGTGACCTCAACATTTGTAAACACTTCACTTCATATACATTTTTGCTGATTGCAAAATACAAGCTTTAAGTATTTAAACTTAAGTATTTAAATTTTCTGTTGAGATATACAAACAGATTCCACCAAGGACTACAAAAATACTTTTAAAATATCTCAAATATATCAAATCAATGGGGTTTATAGTCAACAATATTTATACACCTTTCCCATATTTGGGAGCTACTCTCTTCCCTGATCCAGCTTTCTGGTCCTTTTTTCAGCCATGACATCATCTCCCCAGACAATAACTTGGATCCACCTGCATATCAGGTTTCAGGCTCAGTGGGGAAAAAGGAGAGAGAGGGGGGAAAAAAAACCCAAAAAAACTAGTATAGACACAGGCCCTTTGGAATATAACTAAAATATGCCTACTAGCTATCTATAGAATGAAGACCCCCCCCCCCCCCACTCTTCATCTGCACTATTCCAGCCTTTAGGTCCACGATTAGTCTACAATTTGTTTGGCTTTGTATGTTAACTCTCTTTTCAGCCACCAGGTTCCAGATGCTAGCAGGCTGCCCACCAGACTTCCCTGGACAGACAATCCCACCAGTGAGTCCTGGAACTCTAATGATTCCCCAGAACCCCACCTAACTAGGGAAAGAGAGGGGCAGACTGGGAGTATGGATCGACGTGTCACCACCCATGTACAGCGGGGAAGCAATTACAGAAGCCAGACCTTCTACCTTCTGCATTTTATGATGACGTTGGGTCCATACTCCCAGAGGGTTAAAGAATAGGAAAGCTATCAAGGGAGGGGATGGGATACAGAGTTCTGGTGGTGGGAATTGTGTGAAGTTGTACCCCTCTTATCCTATGGTTTTGTGTTTTCTTTTTATAAAAAAAAATTTTTTAAATAAAATTAAAAAAAAATCTTGTATTCATAAGGGAACAGCACCAAACCTGACAAAAACAGAGGTAACTAAGTTATCATAGAATCTATGAGTTCGTTTTGTTGTGGCCTGCTAATTCCTTTGCTTCAGCTATTGATGTCTCACAAATAAGAGAAACCATCCTGTAACTGTCTTTCACTTTCTGATTCATTCTTCTCAGCATAGTCACTTCAAGTGGAATACAGTTAAAAACAAAACAAAACAAAACAAACAAAAAAAATGAGCAGGACTTTCTCTAAAGTGCTTATCCTGTGGGAGAAGAGAGTTTCTGAAGCTACAATTCCCCTAACTTATTTTCCAACATAGCCAGGAGCTCTCTCTTAAAGGTGAAGTGACTAATCTTTCACCCTTGAAGGAGGATGCTAATGAGTGCTGAGTGTGTCTCCTCTGTCCTCTGCCACAAATGTCATCTCACCAACTCTGTCTAAAGCTATCGGTTTGACAGCTTCAAGTTGTCAAGAACATTGCACAGGAAGCTTTCTTGAATTATTGATAAATCTTCATAACATGGGGAAGTAGGAAACGGTAGAGTGGTAGAATTAATAGTTGTTCTAATTCTTTCTTTAGGAATCTGACATTTTTACACATGTTGCACAGAAGGGAGCTCTTATAACTCCACTAATTCGTCTTACAGGAAGTATATTTGCGTAGGAAGATGCAGAGGATACTTCAACAGGAAGTGTTGTGTCATTCATCAGTGCATGCCCCTAGGAACATGGTGCTTTATCATCAGTTTTCAATACATATTAGTTGAATAAATGAGTGTAAATTGAAACAAAGCAGATTCAGACATGTTAAAATCTTGATTGTCAAGATAATTTTTTTCCCAGTTTGGATCCTGCAATTCACTAGAAGCTACAACCAGGTATATCAGATTTTTCAAACAACTGCAGTTCAGGCTACCATTCGCTTATTAGTGGTCCCTTTTACACAGCTCCTTGACCAAAAAAACAAAAGAAAAGGGTCTAATTTGGCAAGTAGTTGAACCTAAACAGCATAATAGTTAGATCCTAGACTAACAACTTGTTATTTGCTTTTAAATAACTTAGTAGCATTTAAAAAGTAATGAGTATGATTTGAAAAAAAAATTTTAATTTTATTCTGAAATTGTCAGTTACTAATACAATATGCATGTCTGTTGGACACTGCAGTCTCAAAGTTCAGTTCCACTGTACTCCTGAACTGTCAGCTTTAATTTCTTTTCATGTAATACTTGACTTAAAAAAGAAAAATTGTGGTGCCAGGAATGAACCATAGGGGCCAGTGCCAAGAATTTTCCTTGGGCCAATTTATTTCATTTGCACAGAGGCTTATCAACAGACTCTTGTGGCTGAGATGCTCAGATATCAATTTCAGTCCCCAGCATCACCATAAACCAAAGCTGAGTAGATCTAGTTAAAAGAAACAAGTAAGGCAAGGGAGAGACGTGGGCAGTGGGACACCCAGTTGAGCTCATACGTTCAAATGCACAAGGACCTGTGGTCAAGCCTCTGGTCCCCACCTGAAAGGGGAAAGCTTCAGGATCAGTGAAGCAGGTCTGCAGGTGTCTAGTTAACCATCCCTTTATATCTCCCACTCCCCTCTCAGTTTATGTGTGTCCTATCATGTGAAAAGAAAATAACTGAGGGAACTGGACACCTGGAGAGAGAGATTTATAGTGCAGATACTGAGCTCAAGTTATAACCATGGTGGCAATAAAAAATAAATAAGAAGTTAATATTGAGGTGTGTGTCATACAAAAAAAATAGAAAACCATAGAAATTAAAAAGACTAAGTGATATTTTCAATTCTGAAACAAGTTATTAAGGACTGGGTGGTTATGTTCTCAGCAGAGTACACACATTATAAAGCCCCTCATCTCTGCTTGCAGGGGGAAAGCCTCAAACCCAGTGAGACAGTGTAGGTGTTTCTCCTCTCTTTCTTCCTCTCTTGTCTCTCTCACCCTGTATTAAAAGCCCAAAGGAACAAACAATGGTCACCAGGAATGGTGGAGTTGTGCAGCACCAAAAGCTAATGATAGATAACCCTGGTGGCAAAAAACCAAAATTATTAGAGTGTCTCTTGAAAAGTGAAGTCATACAGTAGTTGTCATTCTCTGACAGTGTCCTCAAGCACAGAGTCCTCACGATTGCCATGTTGTAGCAAATGGAATGATTTCCTCATTCCGCTGCATTTACTTTCTGTAAATATGTGTCTGTACCACAACAACGGTATCTATCCATCATCCATCAGTGGATACTTTGATTGCTTTCATCCACTGGCTATTTCAAATAATGACAATCTTTCTGAAATTGTTTATATTATTTAAACTTACCACTAGCCTTTGAACTTGGAATTTGAATAACTTTTATTAGAACTCATTTTTAATCATTTTAATGTAACTACATTGATGAGTTTAGTGGTAAGGCATGAGCTTAATGATAATCTGCCACTAGAGGGATAAAAACAAATGTTATATTTAGTTCTTCTAATCTTATTATTTATTTTACTTTTTAACAAAATATTTATTTCCTTTTTTTGCCCTTGTTTTATTGTTGTAGTTATTGTTGTTGTTGGATAGGACAGAGAGAAATGGAGAGAGGAGGGGAAGACAGAGAGGGGGAGAGAAAGACAGACACCTGCAGATCTGCTTCACCGCCTGTGAAGCGACTCCCCTGCAGGTGAGGAGCCGGGGGCTCGAACCAGGATCCTTACGCTGGTCCTTGCACTTTGCACCACCTGCACTTAACCCACTGCGCTACTGCCCGACTCATTTATTTATTTATTTATTTATTTATTTATTTATTTATTTATTTATTTATTTTAAAGACAGAGACACACTGAGAGGAAGGGAAGATAGAGAGGAAGAGAGAAAGAGAGGCAGCTGCAGCAGTGCCTCACCATTTGTGAAGCTTCCTCCCTTGCAGGTGAGGACCAGGGGCTTGAACCCAGGTACTTTCACCTTGTAACGTGCCATCACCCAGCCCCACCAGTGTGAGATTTAAAACACTATGAAGTACCACTACACAGCCACTAGAGTGGCCAAGAAATAGAAGGACTGGAAAAACCAAGTTTTCATTTTGCTGTGGAACAACTAGACTTTTCTGTATCACTGGTAGGAGGCACAGAATGAAAGGATTTTACTTAATGAGAAGATTTAGAGCAGGTAACTAAACTAAACTAACATGGAGTTGTAGGAATCAAATAGGGGGCCGGGTGGGGGTGCACCTGGTTGAGCACATAGGTTACATTGTGCAAGGACTGGGGTTTGAACCCCCAGTTCTCACCTGCAGACGGAAAGCTTTGCAAGTGGTGAAGCAGTGTTGCAGGCATCTCCCTGTCTTTCTCCCTTTCTATCACCTTCTTCCCTCTCAATTTATGGCTATCTCTATACAATAAATAAACAAATATAATTAAGAAAAACTTTGAAAAAAAAGTCAAAGAGACATGAAGGAACTTTCTGGGCTGATGAAAGTTTTGTTTACACAGATACCTATGTTTGTCAAAAATTGTCCTTACGCAAGAGACTGGCATACTTTAACGATGACTCTAGTCACTATCAGGCCATTACACCAGCTGGGGCACTAATCGGAGAATCCTGAGATTCCCAAACAGACTTGATGGGCCTAGAACTCGAATAAATCCCTCTGTCCATTGCTACCAGTCATTTCTATCAGTAACAACACAATAGACCCCTCTGTGGGACCCCCATAGGACCTTGCCCTCAACCTGGATCAACAATAGTAGACAATGTTCCATCCTCTGAAGGGAGAATGGTCAACATACTCTATGCTACACCTGAGGAAGATGGGTCAATACCAGGGCAGCATGGAATGTTCCTTCTCATGACCACAGAATGTGAGGTCAGATCTACAGGAATGCAGAGGTCACACAGGCTCCTAAGCTAATTATGGACCCCAGATCACTTCAAGTTGATGGGGTTTATAGTCAACAATATTTATACCCCTTTCCCATATTGGGAAACTACTCTCTTCCCTGATCCAGCTTTCTGGTCCCTTTCCCAGCCATGACATCATCTCCCCAGACAATAACTTGGATCCATCTGCATATCAGATCTCAGGCTCAGGTAAAAAACAAACAAAATACAGTATAGCTACAGGCCCTTTGAAATATAACTAAAATATGCCTACTAGCTATCTATAAAATGGAGGACCCCCCCCCCCCCCCGCAACACTTCATCTGCACTATTCCAGCCTTTAGGTCCATGATTGTTCAACAATTTGTTTGGCTATATATATATATATATATTAACTCTCTTTTCAGCCACCAGGTTCCAGATGCTAGCATGATGCCAACCAGACTTCCCTGGACAGACAACCCCACCAATGTGTCCTGGAGCTCCGTTCCCCAGAGCCCTTCCCCACTAGGGAAAGAGAGACAGGCTGGGAGTATGGATCGACCTGTCAACGCCCATGTTCAGCAGGGAAGCAATTACAGAAGCCAGACCTTCCACCTTCTGCATCTCACGGTGACCTTGGGTCCATACTCCCAGAGGGTTAAACAATAGAAAAGCTATCAGGGAAAGGGATGGAATATGGAGGCCTGGTGGTGGGAACTGTGTGAAATTGTACCACTCTTATCCTATGGTTTTGTCAATGTTTCCTTCTTATAAATAAAAAATTTTTTAAAAATCTGAACTTGAATGTATCTATGTGTGAAGAAATACATCAATACTAAACTTGCATTGAAATAATGAAAAATAAATGCATTGTAGCTAGTATATCAAAAAAAATTATCCTTACAATGAGTTTTTGTATATTTTATTTTATATAATCATACCTCACTATATTACAGTTAAAAGAAATGTCACACTGATCACTTTATAACTATTTTTAATTGTTTTATTATGGAAAGTCCATAGACATTGTATAAACAAAAAACAGTAATATACATGATTCTAAAATTGCAGAAATTTATCTCTTTCTCTTTTAGTATCATAATAATAACATTGAGTGGATTTTACCTTATTTAATATAATTAATGACCATTTGTGTTAAACATCATCAGCCCATTCTAGCAGTGAGAGATGAAGACTTGGAGTGCTCCAGATGGCTGTGAGTGGGCTACAAAGAGTAAGACATGGAATCCTTGATCCAGTGGCCATGGTATTTAGCAGCAGAGATAGTCTGTAAATATAATCCCTGGTGAAGAATCCAGACAGGCTATAAAAAAATCAAGATCTGTCTGTTTGGCTCTGCTGGTCAGATTATATGTAGGGCACTTTATGGCTGCAGTTTTCTCTGTAGATTTTTGGCTGTGAGGGGGAGGGCTAAGTTAGGATGGTCTGGACTTCCTTGGGTCACATGACCGGAAGTATAAGTTGAATGATTCAGTGTTCTAGCAGAAGGGATACCTGCTTCATCTCCTCTGAATCTGCCTGCTCCTGGTAGGACTCAGAGATCTGATATTATAGATTTACTGAAGGTTTCAAGGGGTCAGGGAAATAGCACAGTAGTAGTTCACCAGACTTGTATGCTTGAGGTCCAGAGGTCCCAGGCTCAATCCTAGACACCATCATTTGCCAGACCTGAGCAGTGCTCTGGTCTTTGTGCCTTTTTCTCTTTGTATCTCTAATGAAAATACATAAAAACAAATCTTTTTTTAAATTTGAGATTTGCTTGCTTATTTACTTATTTATTTTGGATAGAAACAGAGAGAAACTGAGAGATAAAGGAGAGAAAGAGAGACACCTGTAGCACTACTTTACCACTTGGGAAGCTTCCCCCACACAGATGGGGACCAGGGGCTTGAACCCAGGTTCTTACACATAATACCTTGTGCACTCAACCAGGTGTACCACCACCTGGCCCCCATAAAAGTAAACCTTTCATACTAGGGGAAAAGAGACAGACTGGGAGTATGGATCGACCAGTCAACGCCCATGTTCAGCGGGGAAGCGATTACAGAAGCCAGATCTTCTACCTTCTGCAACCCACAATGACCCTGGATCCACACTCCCAGAGAGATAGAGAATGGGAAGGCTATCAGGGGAGGGGGTGGGATGTGGAGATCGGGTTATGGGAATTGTGCGGAATTGTACCCCTCTCATTCTATGGTTTTGTTAATGTCTCCTTTCTTAAATAAATAAATAAATAAATAAAGTAAAACTTTCAAAACAAAAGAAAGCCCTAAAGGCACCAAAGAAATTATTATCTCAGTCTTGTCTGGTCCTTGTCCTCCCCCTCTCTTTCAAGGAAGGAGATTTTTCATAACCCCAGGGTGCAAACTGCCATATGATGCAACACTGATTAGGATTCTTCCTATGATAGAAATAATTATTTAAATTAGGAAACTAAAATGGAAGTTTTTTCAAGGGTATCAACTTATGTGACATGGCTGAATCAGTGGTAGGAATCTCTCTCAGCTCTGATTCTCTGGGCTTCAACTTCCTACTCAATAGACTTCCCTTGTCCAGTGGCTTCTTCTTCTTCTAGCATTCGCCCTTCTTCCGTAGCCAGTCAACAGGTCAGGTTGAAAGCTGTCAGGAGCTGCTTGTTGCTGGCTTTGAAAGTGACTGGGATCCATGTGGATTCAGTCGGCTAGGAAGGATAGTCAGTTTCCCCAATGAATGGGTACTCACGGGATGCACCACGAGAAGGTCGATCCAATGCATCCCAATGTCCAGTGGCTGAAAAGACTGGACAAAGGGTTTTTTGGGACTGTGTTCTGTTCTTTCTCAAGGTTTTGAGTAAAAAGGTCAGAGCCTCCATTCACTGAACTGGCTGAAGTTGCGTTATTTGTTGCACCTGTGTGTTCTGGTCATTTGTCCTTCTTTCTCAGTTCCTCTATTGAAAGTGTAGAGGTTATAAGCTAATATCACTTTCAGTGACATAATATTACTTAATAATGTCATTTAATATCTTCTTGGCAGTTACATTTTCTTTCTTTCTGTGTTCCCTTCCCTGCAATTAAGCTACAAAGTCACTTGGTGATGACAGATGTTTTATCCATAATGGTCCATTACCAGATGTGTGTTTTGAGATTTAGTCAAAATTATTATCCCACTAAGTTTTCTTCCATTCTTTTCAGACTCCTGAAATTATTAAAATAATGAAAACAACAAACACTGAGTTATAGATAATTATTATTATTATTATTTTGCCTCCAGCATTATCATTGGGGCTCAGTGCCTGCACTAGGAATCCACTGTTCCTGGAAGACATCTTTTTTCCCATTGTTGTTTTGTTATTACTGCTAGAGAGAAATTGAGAGAGGATGGTAAGATAGAGAGGGAGAGAGAAGGTTAGACACTTGCAGGCCTGCTTCACCACTGTTTGTGAAGTGACCTCCCCACACAGGTGGGGAGCTAGGGGCTCCAACCAGGACCCTTGCACCGTTCCTTGAGCTTTGCACTATGTGCACTCAACCTCGTGTGCTCCTGCCCAGCCCCCAAGTTAGATGATTATAAGTAGAAGAACTTACAGAGAGGTAAGTAGGAAGATTCGATTTAGGTTTTTTCTCAGTTACCCTTCCATACGATATACATGCAATGCATACTTTATACTTTAATTTAATTCAAATAACTTTTCTCGTAAAGCAGATTGGCTGTTATGCACCACTACCTCACAGTTCACTGATTCTAAGATGCTGTTGAAAGAGATGCATTCCAGCTTCGTAGATGTTGAATGTTAAAAAAAAAAAAAAAAGTGTCTTAAAATACCAAAAAGCTGTATTGGTAGGATTTAAAAGTCTTAATTCGTGAAAGACACTGGATAAATATGACTGGAGAAGGGAGAGAGAAAGGAGAGGTTGTTGGAGTAGGGAATGGAAGAGAGAGAGAGGGCAAGGGAAGAAAATGGGCAGAAGAGAATAGTTATGTTCTTTTTCAAAGCATTGGCATAGTTTTGAGAGTTTCTTGGTAGAAAACGTCCTTTTCATAGCTACTTTATTTACTTGTCAACTGTAAATTGACTATTCTCAAGTTAATAAAGTCACTGAATTAGCCTCTCTGTACACCTAATTCTATGAACTGTGGCAGACTTGCCTTTCACAGAAAGGGAAGAAAACCAGACATAGCCTTTGGACCTTTGCCTGTGTTGAGCTTGCTCTCTATTTTATGGTAGTCTAACCTTTAAATGTCACTTCCTCCAAGAAGTACTCCTGGAGTACCCAATCTAAAGTGGATTATTCCTGTTATTCCCTCCTAGAACATCTTTTCCTTTATTCCTTTCAGAGTGTTGACTTACCAGCACATTAAGTTGTACTCATTAAGTTGGCTTAATACATAACTAATTTCTTAAAGTATATATACTTTGACAGATATATCATAGGTCAAAAAACATTGAGGAGGCAAAAGAATGAAAGCCTATGTATCAGAAGACTCGGGGCAAAAATAAACACAGTGACAGGCACAGACAATCACTTTAAAACAACAAAACTAAAAATGTATAGTTAATCCATGTTGATAAGGAGAATAAAGTTTTTTATCAAGGACAATGAGTGAAGCAAGTAGAAACCTGACTTATTTCCAAGGGTTTTTGGAACTGGACTGTTAATTAGCTAACATGTAAGATTACTGTGATTGATAGAGGCTTGTAGGTACTCATGTGAGCTGAGCTCATCTTCTTGCTTTTGAATAGCATACACTTGACCCAGGCTAGAGTGATGAGTTGGAGTTCCATTAAAAAAAAAAATTCATGAAAGGTGGGTGGGGTGAGGGAGATAGCATAATGGTTATGCAAACAGACTTTCCTGTGCCTGAGGCTCCCAGGTTTCAAGTTCAAACCCTCTACCCCCACCATAAGCCAGAGCTGAGCAGTGCTCTGACCAAACAAACAAAACAAACAGACTAATCACTAAAGATATTTAAAGTCTGACTCTGTCAGTCTGGGACCCTTACTTTTTTTTTTTTAATTTTTAAAAAATATTTATTTTCTTGTTTGATACCCTTATTGCTTTATTGTTGTACTTATTATTGTTGTTATCGATGTTGTCGTTGTTAGATAGGACAGAGAGAAATGGAGAGAGGAAGGGAAGACAGAGACGAGGAGAGAAAGACGGACACCTGCAGACCTGCTTCGCCGCCTGTGAAGGGACCCCCCCTGCAGGTAGGGATCCAGGGGCTCGAACCAGGATTCTTACACCGATCCTTGTGCTTGGCGCCACGTCCACTTAACCCACTGCGCTATTGCCTGAACCACCCAACTCCCTCTGGGACCCCTTCTTACAGTTAATTCTAGGCTGTATCATTTTTCACATTCCATCTTCAGATACTTTATGACATTTCTTTACTGTGAAGAACAGCAAGGCAGCTGTACAGTAGCTTTACGTCGCCAGGTATGGTCCTTGAAAGGTCTCCGTGCAGTTTGTGGCTGTTGGCACTTCTGTGCCCCACTTCCGCACCATCATCTTGTCCTTCCGCAGTCACACCTTCTTGGGGAGAAACCCAGAGACAAAACACCACTGTAATGCCATCCCAAAGCCTCATGGCCCCAGAAGTAGTTTAGGAGCTGCTGCCTAAGCATGGTCAAGACTTAATACAGGTGCACATTGTTGCAATATACTTTAAGAAACAGCTTGAGATAGTAAGCCTATTTTAGTTATATTCCAAAGGGCCCATGACACTAGTTTTTTTGTTTGTTTTCTTTTCCCCAGCCTGACATCTGATATGCAGGTAGATCCAATTTATCATCTGGGGAGATGATGTCATGGCTGGAAAAAGGACCAGAAAACTGCATCAGGGAAGAGAGTAGCTTCCTAATGTGGGAAAGGGGTATAAATATTGTTGACTGTAAACCCCATTGACTTAATGTGATCTGGGCCCATATTCAGCTTAGGGACCTATGTGACCTCTGCATCCCTGTAGATCTGAGCTCACATTCTGTGGTCATGAATAGGAACATTCCAAGCTGATGACTAACTATCTACAAAATGGAGACCCCCAAATCTTCATCTGCAATATTCTAGCCTTTAGGTTCATAATTAGTCAACAATTTGTTTGGCTTTATATGTTAATTCTTCTTTCAGCCACCAGGTCCCATACGCTACTGATGCCAACTAGACTTCCCTGGGCAGACAACCTCACCAATGTGTCTCGGAGCCCTGCTTCTACAGGGCCCCGCCCCACTAGGGAAAGAGACAGGCTGGGAGTATGGATTGACCTGCCAATGCCCATGTTCAGTGGGGAAGCAATTACAGAAGCCAGACCTTCCACCTTCTGCACCCCATAATGTCCCTGGGTCCATACTCCCAGAGGGATAAAGAATAGGGAAGCTATCAGGGGCGAAAATGGGATATGGAGTTCTGGTGGTGGAAATTGTGTGGAGTTGTACCCCTCTTATCCTATGACTTTTCTTTCTTTCTTTCTTCCTTCCTTTCTTTCTTTCTTTCTTTCTTTCTTTATTTCTTTCTTTTAATATAAACCTCTCTGTTATTCAGACTACTTTGCTTCCTCATAATATTTTCTTTCTTTTTTTTTTTAATATTTATTCCCTTTTGTTGCCCTTGTTTTATTGTTGTAGTTATTATTGTTGTTGTTATTTATGTTGTTGTTGTTGGATAGGACAGAGAGAAATGGAGAGAAGGAGGTGAAGACAGAGAGGGGGAGAGAAATACACACACCTGCACACCTGCACACCTGCTTCACTGCCTGTGAAGTTACTCCCCGGCAGGTGTGGAGCTGGGGGCTCGAACCAGGTTTCTTATGTTAGTCTGTGGGCTTTGCGCCAAGTGTGCTTAACCTGTTGCGCTACCACCCAGCCCCCTTTTTTTATTTACTCCCTTTTTTTGTTTTCTTATTGTTGTTGTAGTTATTATTGTTGTTGTTACTGATGTCGTCATTGTTGGCTATGACAGAGAGAAATGGAGAGAGGAGGGGAAGACAAAGAGGGGGAGAGAAAGACACCTGCAGACCTGTTTCACTGCCTGTGAAGCAATTCCCCTTATGAATTTAAAGATTCCTGCTCTGACTTTTAAGGATCAGCATATCATGTAGTTTAAGCACAGCTCTGATTTTTGCCTCCAAATGATAATGACACAAATGGTGAATTCTACAAAACTTTATACCAGGTGCTCCTGGCTTTATACAATGCCACTGTTTGCTTGGGAAAGCTGACATGAAGGATTACAGAAGCAAAATCTCTGTAAATTGCCTTTTACCCAGTGGCAAATTCCATGGCAACCTAATGGAGGACATGTTGAGGCTGTTTATAGTCAGCTAGGCTTATTTTCATAAAACAGGAAGAGTCTGGTTTTAGTTTATTTTTGCTTTTGATGTGGCATGACTCCAAATCTAGTTTTACTCACATCCTGTATTTTTTTATTTTTCTTTTTTTATTTACTCCCTTTTGTTGTTTTCTTACTGTTGTTGTAGTTATTATTATTGTTGTTACTGATGTCGTCGTTGTTGGCTATGACAGAGAGAAATGGAGAGAGGAGGGGAAGACAAAGAGGGGGAGAGAAAGACACCTGCAGACCTGTTTCACTGCCTGTGAAGCAATTCCCCTGCAGGTGGGGAGCCAGGGGCTCAAACGGGGATCCTTACGCTGGTCCTTGCGCTTTGCGCCACCTGTGCTTAATCTGCTACGCTACTGCCTGACTCCCTTATTTTTCTTTTTTTTAAAATATTTATTTATTCCCTTTTGTTGCCCTTTTTTTTTAAAAAAAAAACTGTTGTTGTTATTGATGTAGTCGTTGTTGAATAGGACAGAGAAATGGAGACAGGAGGGGAAGACAGAGAGGGGGAGAGAAAGACACCTGCAGACCTGCTTCACCCCTTGTGAAGCGACACGCCCCCCCCCCCGCAGTTGGGGAGCTGGGGGCTTGAACTGGGATCCTTTATGCAGGTCCTTGTGCTTTGCACCACCTGCGTTTAACATGCTGAGCTACCTCCCAACTCCCACATCCTGTATTTTCAAATAGATTGAACATTTACAATATAATTGAATTACTGAAGAAATTACCACAGAGCAATTTTTTAAATTTAACTCCACCATTTACCAGAACAGCTGAATAGAAGTTTTTTTTTTAAGCAGTAAAGACTTAAGTCTGAGCAAAGAGGGTCAGAAAGATGAAAACAATAATGAATGTAACATTTCACTTTCTGTGTTGATTTAGTTAATGGTGTCGCCTAAGAGTAATCTCTCAGCTTAAGTAGGAGAGAAAATACTGTGAGTAAACAGAAATACTTGTTTTCCCTTTTCTTTCTAGTTAGGAACTAGGCATTTGGTTCTACTACTTAAACCTAAATGGAGTTGGTGCAGGAGGTAGAGGGAGCCATCACAGACAGGGACAAGAAGCAGGACTCTTCATTTATTTTTATTTTTCAAATTTTTTTATTTAAGAAAGGATTAATTAACAAAACCATAGGGTAGGAGGGGTACAACTCCACACAATTACCACCACCCAATCTCCATATCCCACCCCCTCCCCTGATAGCTTTCCCATTCTCTATCCCTCTGGGAGCATGGACCCAGGGTCATTGAGGGTTGCAGAAGGTAGAAGGTCTGGCTTCTGTAATTGCTTCCCCGCTGAACATGGGCGTTGACTGGTTGGTCCATACTCCCAGTCAAGAAGCAGGACTCTTACAAGGTCATCCCACATAGCTTTGGGAAGACACTATTGTTAGAGGGACCATGAGTTTTTGTCAAAGAAATCAACTTGAAGCCTCATCTTACTTGAACATGAGTGAACTGAGAGTCCGACCTCAGCTATTCTGGTTCTGTGCAGAGACTGCACCCTAAACCTGTTGACTAAGGGGAACAATAATGCTAGACCGTGCAAAGAACAGCTGGATCATGATACCTGACCCCCAGTTTTTAGATAAATAGGGTAACAGGCTAGGTAGGAAAAAAAAAAGCTAACAAAATGATCTTGTTTGGTTACTTCACTATAAAGATAATAACAGGACAGAAGGCATGCTGTCTGACTTACTCTACTGTGTAGAATTTCATCCTAAAGATATTTATCATAACCTGTTTATTTATACACAGGTAGAAAATCTCCACACCAAAAGCTTATCTATGGACCCATTCTTTCAGAACTATCTGGGGATCATTCTTTTTTTTTTTTTTTTAAAGATTTTATTTATTTATTAATGAGAAAGATAGGAGGAGAGAGGGAAAGAACCAGACATCACTCTGGTACATGTGCTGCCAGGGATTGAACTCAGGACCTCATGCTTGAGAGTCCAGTGCCTTAGCCACTGCGCCACCTCCTGGACCACTGGGGATCATTCTTGAGTTCGAGACTCTCCTGGATTTGAGGCCTTTAACTAACCTAAAGTCTAAGATTGTCTCATTAGAAAAATGTCTCATTAAAATTGTCTCATTAAAAAAATTGTCTCATTAAAAAAAATTTATTATCTTTATTTACTGAATAGAGACAGTCAGAAATCGAGAGGGATGGGGATGACAGAGAAGGAGAGACACCCGCAATACTGCTTCACCTCTTGCAAAGCATTCCCCCTGCAGGTGCGGACTGGGGGCTCAGACTTGGGTCCTTGTGTACTGTAACATGTGTGCTCAACCAGGTGTGCCACCATAAGGCCCCGATCGTTCCATTTTTCAACTGATGCAGAATGGTTGCAGCAATTCCTTTTCTGAGATAGATGTGTACACACAAAATATTCCCAAGAAAATTGTAAATTTTAGAAGTTCCTTTGGATGCTAGTGACAGTGTCACCACAGCTGTCTGGTGCTGGTAGCCGCTGAGGGAAATCAGCCTATTGTTGAGGAATGTGTCTCCTGCAAAATGGCCACACAGTTTGGCTCTAGGAAGGGATGTATGTGTGTGAAAAAGGGAAACCATTTCAGAATATATTTCCTTCATTGTTTTGACTGATTGCACACTGTGTACAGGGCCTTTGGCTTTTATACTAAGAGGCAAAAGACTAAATTCACTTTCTTGGCTTCTATTGACCAAAAAAAATATGATACAAATATAAGTTGCAAGTAGTATTCTTTTGCTGCTTTGCAACCAGTATAAAACATTACATTTCCCTATGTTAAAAATATATATATTTAAAGTATATTGCAATGTCTCTTCAGTTTTATAACAACTATAAAAATAGCCGAGGAAAAGCCACCATCAGTATGCCACTATTTTTAACCATGAACTGTATTCTCAAAATACCATCGCTAGATAATTGAGACACAGCAGAGCTGTCTGTGATTGAATTCTAGGGATTTGATGTGAGGATAAAATTAGAGCAGATTTTCTTGTTTTCCACTGGCAGCTTATCTGCACGATTTATTAACAATTAAATGCAAGGGGCGATTAGAGGGGGGAAAGTGATATTTTCTAATGTTTTTCATGTGTCTCAAAGCAAGATTAAGATTTATTTTCTGACACTGGACGGTGGCCACAGCCAGGGCTGGGGAAAGTGATCTCCCTCGGGTTGTCTGCAGTCGGCACTCTGACTTCCTCCTCTTGGCCCAGTTTAGTCCAGACATTTCAACAGCTTGAATAAGCCTCATCACCATTTAGCTGCCAAATTCGGTGGCTGCCAATGTCACTAGTAGCTTTTTAAGTACACCTGTTGCCAGCACTATGCTTGAGTCAAGAAGACTAAACCTTTCTGGTTGACTTCACCAGCTAGGATCTCTTTTTAAATACAATTATTTCTAATAGTTCTTCAGCATCCCTCATCAGGAAAACAATTTTTCTAGATGGTTTCTCTCCCTACAGAAAAGCTGCATTTATTCTGAACCTGCTATGTGACATCTGATCTGTGATAACCTGGGAATAAAAATGATTTTAATAATCAGTATTGACTGCAGTTTTTTTTAAAAAGAATTTTTGTTAGTGATTTAGTATTGACTTATGTCAACGGGGGTATAAATCCACTCCATTCTCACCACCAGGGTTCTGAGTCTTCAGTCTCCTCACTGCAATCCACCACAATTCCCCTAAGGTTGTAGCCATGGGCCAACCTTTATCTCTACAACTATCTGACCACATTTGTACATAATTGCCCCCTTTTTCTTCCTGATCCAATTCTCTCTTCCTCTCCAAGCCACTCATGACAACATTACTACCTCCATCTGTCCCTTTCCTTTTCCTCTTCTCTCTCTGGGTGCTGATGGAGCTGGCGTTCAGAGTCCTCTTACCTTCCTATCATCTCCACTGCTGGGAGTATGGATCAAGGTTGTTTTGGGGGAACAGAAGGTAGGGGTTCTGGCTTTTTTAATTGCTTATCTGCTGGATGTGAGCATTGGCAGGTTGACCCATTCCCCTCCAGCCTGTTTCTATCTTTTCCTAGTGTTTCCTGCACTTTTTATTTTTAATTGTGAGATCAACAAAGCTGTTTGAGTAGCAAATACGAAGAGCTGGTGTTAACTGAAAGCTTTTACATATAAGAACCAAATATCATTTGCAACAAAGTTAATCTGATAGTTGGTGGTATGTACTGTCTAGCAGTTTAGCTATGTACACTATATAGTTCATACAAATGGCTACAATTAATGAATCTCAGGGAGTCAAACAAGCATTTTGGCGGAGCAAGCTTGGTGGGACAGACGAGGAACAGAAAAGTATTTCAAGGCAGACTCAGCTCCAGTGATTTCTGGGGCCACGGGAGACTCTTTGGTTGAGTATTTCTGCTTTCCCATCTGTGTTTGTTGAGGTCCAGGTGTCAGTGGCTGGGGATCACTCTCTCTTCTCAGCAGACAGAGACAACAAGTTGCAGAGACAATGCGGTAGATTCATTTTGGCTCTCTTTACAGTCTTTGAAACACATGCACACACACACTGGGGTGGGTTGCGGGGAGGAATATACACACAGAGAAAGACCAGAGTACTTCTCAGCTCTGGCTTATAATGGTGCTGGGAATTGGACCTGGGACTTCAAGGAGCTAGGTGGTAGTACCCCTGGTAGAGCAGACATGCTACAATGCCCAAGGCCCAGGTTCAAGTCCTTGGTCCCTTCCTGCAGGGATTGGGGTGCTGGGTTTGGCGTGGGGGTAGGTGAGCTTCATAAGCGTCAACCTGGCTTTGACCTAGCACGTTATGATTGGGCCCTCCTCAATCGCTATCGAACAGGCCATGGCCAGTGCGCTGCTATGTTCCATCGCTGGGGAGCCAGAGACGACCCGAACTGCCCCTGCGGCTCCAGACAGACTATGACCCACATAGTCAACGACTGCCACCTCTCCAGATTCAAAGGAGGTCTCGAAACTTGACATCAGGCTCAACCTGACGCTGTTGACTGGCTACGGAAGAAGGGCAAACTCTAGAAGAAGTGAAGTAGTGCTGTAGATGTCTCTCTCCCTATTTCCTCCTTCCCTCAATTTTGGTCTCTATACAAAATAAAATAAAATAGACTGAAAGAATGACTCTTGGTCCTCAGAGCCTCAGGCTTGAAAGTCTTTTGCATAATCATTATGCACTCTGCCCCAGCCCAGATACATACACATATTTGAAATGGCACCATCCCTTCCTTTGTCTCCTCACTATGCTTAATTTTTCTAAAAATCACTACTAATCCCGTATGCATTTACTGGCTTTTTGTTTTTTGCCTTTTCTACGTTTTTACTATTTATTAAGGACAGATATTATTTTTTACTATCAAGAGCCGTTTTTCTCTTTTCTAATGTATGCTTCATGAGAGGCGGGACTTCCTATCTTTTAAAAAAATTTTTTTTTTCCCTCCAGGGTTATTGCTGGGCTCGTGCCTGCACCATGAATTCACCGCTCCTGGAGGCCATTTTTCCCCCTTTTTGTTGCCCTAGTTGTTGCAGCCTCCTTGCGGTTATTATTGCCATTGTTGGCGTTGCTTTGTTGTTGGATAGGACAGAGAGAAATGGAGAGAGGAGGGGAAGACAGAGAGAGATGGGAGAGAAAGATAGACACCTGCAGACCTGCTTCACCGCCCGTGAAGCGACTCCTCTGCAGGTGGGGAGCCGGGGGCTCGAACCAGGATCTTTACGCCGGTCCCTGCGCTTTGCGCCACGTGCGCTTAACCCACTGCGCCACCGCCCGACTCCGGGGACTTCCTATCTTGGTGAACTGCTGCATCTTTACATCTTAAAATCTTTTAAAGTGTACCGCACCAAAGTAAAAGACTCTGGGATGGGTGGTGGGGGGAGAGTTCAGGTCCTGGAACAGGATGGCAGAGGACCTAGTGGGGGTTATATTGTGTGGAAAACTGAGAAATGTATGTGAAAACTACTGTATTCACTGTCAACTGTAAAACATTAATCCCCTAATAAAGAAATTTAAAAAACTTTGAAAATAGTTTTTATTAGTAACTTCATGATTTTCAGGATCAATGGTTATATGAAAATTCGGTGTCTCTCTATGCTCTACAGCCACTATTATTCTCTCAGGTTTGACAGAGTTTGGCTATTCCTTTTTTCTCCCCAAGTTTATGCACTTTTTATGCACATATTCCACATATGAGCAAAATCATCCAGTAGTTGTATTTCACCTCCTTATTCACTTCACTAAGCATAATCACCTTCACCCATTTTGTCCTCATGTGTCACCATTTCTTAGTCCCTGTACTTCTTGAGTCACTGGAATGAACATCTTGAGATCTCATCCTATTTTCTTTCTTAAAAAAACAAAACTTTTTATATCATATTTCCTTAGCTATATATAAGATCCTAAGTATCTGAGTTATAATTAAATATTTGTGGCTTGAATTCTTTTGCCTGGCAAATAAAATTAGCAAAGAAAAAACAGAAACAAAACTCACTAGGAATAGCAACTGTTTCACAGGAATTTATAAATGTTAGGATCCTGAGCTTAGGCACTTTTCTTTATCTTATTTAATTCCAACTACAGTCCTAGAGATAGATAAGTACCATCACTCCTTTCTATATACCGACAAGGGTACAGAAACCTGAGAGGGATAAATAACTTAGCTTCAGTTTATACTATAGTCACTGTCTGAGATTGAAAACAAGGTGTATCTGACTTCAAACAGCCTCCTTGCTGGCCCCTTCAGAAACACGTGTCCACTTATAGACACAGTGAAACCTCTGAATTCAAAGCCTTTTCCAGTTCCATACACTTGGCTCCTGCAGTGTCCTCCCCTTGCCACCCCGCCCTAGCCTTTCTTCCTTGATCTGTGTCTCTTAAAGATGTCTGGTACCAAACCAAGTAGTTCACCTTTTAGAAACGTCACAAAAGTCACTGCACTCTCTGTGACTCTTAACTTTAACGCAAGTTTGCATTAGCTCAAAGCACCCCTTAGAGAGGTCCATACTCCCATAGGGGAAGAAATGTTAATGGGACTCTAAATTCCAATTCCACCAAGGTATGGGAAGAGAAAGAAAGGGGGGGGAAGACTCTCAGAAGTAATAGGTGTGACTTAGGAAGAAGAAAAGGAGGAAAGACCATAGAGGATAAAAAGGCATATATATATGGATAATAGTCAAGGGGCCGGGTGGTGGTGCACCTGGTTGAGAGCATATGTTACAATGCGCAAGGACCTGGGTTCAATCCCTGGGTCCCCACCTGTAGGGGGAAGGCTTCACAAATGGTGAAGCAATGCTACACGTGTCTCGCTGCCTCTCTACCTCCTCCTTCCTCTCAATTTCTGACGGTCTCTATCCAATAAATAAATAAAGATGATAAAGAAAAAAAAATTTTTTTAAAGAAAAATCTTAAAAAAAAAAGTCAACCCAAATCTGTGACCTTGGAGGGGAAGGTACTGCAGTTCCCAATGGGTGGTGGGAAGAGTGTTTATACCCCTGTTATTATTTCATTATTTTGTAAATCAGTATTAAAACATTAATAACAACAACAACAATAATAACAACTCTGAGCTCAAATGCAAAGATCCAGAAGAAAGGAGGCGTCATCCTTTCCAACCGCCCGCCAAAGCCAAGAAAAAAAGTTGTGCTAAAGCAGCCGGGCCCCGGCCCAGAGGGAAGCCGGCCCGAAGGTGGGGAGCGGGCTTAAGCGGCTGAATGGCGCGGCCGGGAGGGCCCCCCGGGAGCCAGGAGGGGTCCGGCGGGCGGCGGGCGGCCAGTCTCACCGCGCCGCCCCGGCTCCGGGCCGGGCCAGCCGGCAGCTGTGCTGGCTGCGCGGGGCGCGGGGCGCGGGGCGCGGGGAGGGGCCTGCGGCCGCCCCGCCCCTGTCCTCGGGGATGCCGGGATGTTTACACTCCTGACAGCGGCGGCCGCGGAGGAGGAGCGGCGGGCGCGGGAGGATGGGCCGCCGCTGAGCTCGCAGTTCGGCCGCGCGTCGCCGAGCGCAGGGTGGGTGCCCACGCCTGCAGCGACCGCGGGGGCTGCGCGGCGGGAGGTGGCGATCGGCGGCTCCGGGCCTCGCAGCCTCAGCCCCCTTCTCTGCCCCCTTCTCAGCGGGCCTTTCGGCGGCGCCGCCCGCCTGCCCCAGCTCCCTCGCGGGCTGGAGCACCGACAGCTCCCGACTGCCGAGTGAGTAGCTCCCGGGTCTCGGGCGCCGGGGGGCCGCGCCGGGAGGCCTGCGGGAGCCGGGCGGCGGGAGGGACGTGGGCTCCGCGCGGGGCGGCCTCCGGGGAGGTGGGGCGGGGCGCACGGCGCTGGGGCCGCCGAGGCAGCAGTCCTGGCGGTGGGCAGCGGCCGGCGCTTCCCGCCTGGCTCCCGCGCTGGTGGCCGGGGGTAACTAAGAAACTCCGCGGCGGCGGCGGCGGCGGCAACAGGTCTTTGGTTTCAGGACCCGGGGAACTTGGGCGAAGTCCCGCCTCTCGCCTCCCGGAGGTCGCTCATTGGCGGCGTCGGCTATTTATCCCACGCGGATTGGTTCGGCCTGGCTGTCAGGTTTCGGCAGCGGCCGGACTTGGGAGAGTGAAGTTCAAGAGGAGAGAATGGGTGGTGGGAGCCGCCGGGCAGGCCGAGGGGAATGTAAGGAGCCTGGAGGAATTACAGGAGGGTGACCTCTTTGTGAGACAATGAGCTATAGGGGGGCGCGGGGGGCTTGTCTATGATTATTAGGCAAGGTTCGAGAGAGGGACCGCAAGGGCCGAAGCAATCACTAATAGTGATGGTGGCAATGGAAAAGAAGTGACATTCAGAACCCGGCCAAAACCAGACAGAGACGCAGCCTAAAGGAAAAAGGAGGAAAGTGAGGCTTTGTCTTTGGATTGTGCCAGGATGCTGCAGCTAGCTAGAAGGCTTGGGGAGATGGTATGTCAGCCAGAGAACTAGTCTTCTCGCATTCCTGTCGCTCTT
Source organism: Erinaceus europaeus (assembly GCF_950295315.1). Taxonomy (NCBI): domain Eukaryota; kingdom Metazoa; phylum Chordata; class Mammalia; order Eulipotyphla; family Erinaceidae; genus Erinaceus; species Erinaceus europaeus. The sequence continues at coordinate 16,910,959 of NC_080180.1, forward strand.
GTTTGACAAATATCCCAAGCACACGCTTATTTCACTGTATATATATATGTGTGTGTGTGTGTGTGTGTGTGTCTGTGTGTGTGTGTATACATATGTAATATATATAAATACATATACATATATACATATATATCCCTTGATGCACTCTACTGACGAAACCGAAAATCCGAAACCGATTACAGCAGTTAAGTGATTTCCTCCTTGAAATTACTCAAGAAGGATGGACCTAGCTGAACACATTAAAACCCACAGCTGGTAGAGCAGTGTGAGCTCGGCACAATTGGAACCACTGTTTCTAACTCCCCCTCCAAGGAATTTGCAGTGTCTAGAAGCAATGCACACTTTCTGCAGGCATCACCAGTGTCTGGCCAGGCTTCGTGCCCGAAAAAGTAGCAGAATATGTGTGCGATGAGCTTGCACGATACAGGACCTGGAGCTGCTGCGGGTGTGCTGGAGAACGATGTAGTAATTTCACTCAGAGTTTCTCCCACTCTTGAGAGGAACACTCACTGTGGTGAATAGCAAACCGACAGAAAGTTAACCCCGCCGTGCATGCCCTGGCACAGCTCTGAGCGTGTATTTGGTGAAGTCCAGCGCACCTAAAATGGTCAATAAATAATAAGTAAGCAATAGTTTTATTACAGAGGAAGGAATCTTTTAGAACCCTCGGGATACCAGTCCCTCACTTGCTCACTCCTAAAAGCGTAATATGTCTGATTTGGTTCTGGACTGGGGGTCTCATTGGGTTGGCGGAGAGAGGTAGAGATCTGAAAAACTGGCTTTTTGTGTGGGGGGTGGGTTACTAGGTATGGAAACTGAGGGGGCAGAAAGAGGAGGGCCAGCACTTTCCGAAGTCGTTAGGAAGCCCCCGAGATGGATTCTGCAGAGTGGGTAAACCTGGGACCCTCTAGCAAGAGGCCCCGCCCCCTGCTGGATTGACGGGCTCCGCAGCCAGTTCGCGGGCAGTTCCGCGCGGGGTAGGGCGGGTACTTCCTACTCCGCTACCGAGCTCGGGAGGGAGTGAAAGTTTCTGCTCTCAAGGATCTTGGAGGGTGGAGGATTGGAGAGTTAGTGGGGGGGTGGCGGGTTGAAAGCTGTATTTACAAAGAAAAGAGAAGAAGCTTCCGGTTTTTCGGATCTTGGGCGAGAACCTTGTTTTGTAGCTCGCTGCTCCAATTAATTCATAATCCCACCATTTCGGACTCAGCATTTTGAAATCTTGTAATTAATTAAGCTCATCATTATTATTATTGTTATTGTTATTATTATTATCAGTAACTGTCTGAAGTGATGGGGCTTTACTCTGAAATTCCCTGAAGACGAACACTAAGGAATGTCAGAATCAGTATCACTAAGCGTGTTCACGTGTTACTCAGGAGAACCTTGCCAGGACTGACAGATCTCTTACCAGTTTGAAAAGTAGATCTGGTAATCCGAGTGTAGCTTGGGGCGAGATGAGGATGACCTGCTGAGGTAATTCCTGTGCAGCCCTCTCTATTTTTCCCACCCGTGCACATTTCCCTGGTCGGACAGTTTGAAGAGCTCCTTCCCAGCCCAGTCAGACAGGACTGACTGCAAGAATGAGGAAAGCATGTCTGCTATGACAGCCACGTACTTGTTGCTGGAGGAGGGGGCTCCCAGGCCAGTGTAATTAACAACGAAAGCAATAAAAATCAGCACTGACCTTTTAAATGGTCATAAGTGCAGTTCCTGTAAATGAAAATTTAACCTTCTCCTCCCTAGCCCTTCATTTACCTGGTGCTTGGAATGGAGACTTTTGATATACTGCAAACTTTCATTTATTTTCTTTATTATTGTACACTAACCGAAATGCAGAGTTAAGGTTTTTTAAAAATCATTTTTTTATTAATTTGTTTTTATCTAGGTAGAATTACTTGTACTTAAAATGTATGTTTTTAGTTGCTTGGGAGGTAGCTCAAGGTGTAGAGTGCAGGACTGGCCTGGGCTCTAGGTTCCATCTCATATCTGGCCTAGATTTGAGCAGTAATCTGGCTCCTCCCCACTCCCGTTTAATATTTTAACAAATTTTTCTACAGTGTCATTTGAGACCTTTATGGTGTTTCCTGAAGCCAAAGCTCTTTCTTTAAGAAATATCAGACCTCTTAAAATGTGTCTTTCTTTATAGGTGGGTGAAATAGCTCACTTGGATAGTATGCTGTGTCCCACATCCACTGCATTAGAGGGGGTTTTGGAGCTGAGGTCTCTTTCACTTTATTTGGAAGGGGAAAAAAAAGGTGGGGGGAAGTATCTTTAAAGTATTCAGCGTATCAGAACAGGAAGAATAGTGACTAGTTGAGGCAGTTTTGGAAAGAAAGTTGTTTAACTAAGTTCCAAAATTCATTCCAAGCTGTTTCCATTGGTTTTTCAAAATGTAGACTTCAGGTATGTGCACTGGATCTGTCTGCATGCAGCGGCACCACACAGCCCTTCTGCCTGCATTTGGAGTTTCATTCAAATATTTGTCCCTTCAAATATTTGCTTACGAGGAATTTGTGGAGTATGTCATATGTACAGACGTGATAACAAACAGTATAATACTTGAAGGTATCTTAGAAATGACATGCCTTATTGCTATATCAAAGATTTGCCAGCATTTCTGTTTTAAGTTATGCTGTAGCATACTTCTGCATATTTTAAATGTAATTCTTCCACTCATGTTTATAGGGAATATGGGTGACAATTGATTATATAATTATTTTCAGAGAAACTTATTTGCAGGATAAATGATTAAGAATTAAAAAAACAGTTGATAGACCAGAAAGTCTAACCCTTCACTCCTTGTATTATAAAACTTAAAAAAAAATTTATTTTTTATGGTAAATGCAATGCTTTTTATAGTGATGCTGATTTACAGTGATAGACACCAGGAAACTATACAGCATTGTAGTGTAATAATACTTTCAGAAAAGTTAAATGTAATAAAATTTCAAAAGTTCTGAATAATGTCATAATCATGTTTACTAATGGATGGAGACAGTAAAATCTCAAATGATTAAAAATTTGTTTCACAAAGGGGAAGGGTCACTTGTTTTCTTTCTTGAACCATGGAGTATTCTTGAGTACTGTCCTCATGTTAAGAGATCTTAGAGAGATAATTGTAAATTTATCCATACACCTGGCTAAATCATTAAAGAAAATATATTACCTTTTAGACATGTAGAGTTAACACTTACTTTCTTTCCTAAGTAAAATTACACTTATAGAAATATGACGTAATTATTATTTTGCTTTGTTGAGCATAAAGTTTACTAAGAACTGGTATAAGGAGAACTTACAGAGTAAAATACATACCTATAAGATTTTAATATTTTTCCAGTCCATGAATGACATCAGTAGGTCAGAGAAAGGATCTATATTCATTTCATGCCATAAATTATTCTTCCATTCTTTTTTGGAGTAAGCAATCAGTGGGAGAAGGTGAATTTCCCATTTTTAATAGCTGAGTAGTATTCCATTGTGTATATATACCACAACTTGCTCAACCACTCATCTGTTGTTGGACACCAGGGTTGCTTCCAGGTTTGGGCTGTTAGAAATTGTGTTGCTATGAACATAGGTATACACAAATCTTTTTGGGTGGGTGTGTTTGGCTCCTTAAGATATATCCCCAGGAGAGGAATTGCAGGATCATAGGCTAGGTCCATTTCTAGCCTTCTGAGAGTTCTCTAGACTTCTCTCCAATAGGGGTTGGACCAATTTACATTCCACCAGCAATGCAGGAGGAATCTTTTGTCCCCACAACCTCTTCAGCATTTGCTGCTGCTACCTTTTCTAATGTATGACATTCTCACAGGAGTAAAGTGGTATCTCATTGTTTTTATTTGCATTTCTCTGCATTTCAGTGACTTGGATCATTTTTTCATATGTCTATTGGCCTTTTGGATCTCTTCTATGGAGAATATTCTGTTTATATCCTCTCCCCATTTTTGGCTGGGGTCATTTATTTTCTTGTTGCTGAGTTTGCTGAACTTCTGATTCCATTACACCCTCTCCCCCCCCAGCCCCACCGCCCAGTGATTTAGAGCTTGATTGTGTGTTCTATGAAGAAAATGCATAAAAGAATGTGTTTTAATGGTTTTAGTGAACACTGGGGATAAGAAGGACAGATTGCCAGGAAACATTCTTTAACTTATTTAAATAGGATATTTTCATTGGTAACCTTTGTCAAAATAACAGTTTTTGTCAAACTGTAATAAGCCTCTTTTAGGTTCAAGATTGCCCACCATTCTTTGCTTCTGGGTGATACCACACCCACCCTGCCATCAGATGAATGTCTACCAGCACACGTAAAATGGTTAATAAAATTAAATGGGGCTGGGTGGTGGTGCACTGCTTGAGCACACATGTTCGAATGCACAAGGACCCAGGATTGAATCCTCAGTCCCTGCCTGCGGGGGAAAGCTTTGTGAGTGGTGAAGGAGTGCTGCAGGTCTTTCTCTGTCTCTCCCTGTCACTTCTTCTCCTTTTGATTTTTGGCTGTCTCTATCCAATAAATAAATAAAGATACTAAAAAATAAACAAGCAGTTATTTTACTGTAGAGGAAGAAATCTTCTAGAACCTTCGGGATACATGTCCCCTACTTGCTCACTCCTAAAACTACAATATCCTTGATTTGGTTTTGGTTTGGGAAGCTCACATTAGGGTGGAGGAGAGAGGTAGAGATCTGAAAAATGTAGGCTTTCTTTCTTTCTTTCTTTCTTTCTTTCTTTCTTTCTTTCTTTTCTTTTCTTTCTTTCTTTCTCTTTTTTCATGGAGTACTAGGGATAAAAGCTGTGAGGGAACTGAGAATCCTTATGAATCCAAGATGAAATTTGATGTCACAATGTTTATCTCTGGTCGACTGAAAACACTTAATATGAACATGTTTTGAGGTTGCTCTTTAGTAGTTTTCATTTCTAGTCCACTGATTCCAGTGGAGTGACCGTTGCTTGAGGGAACACAAAGGACTAAACATGAAACAGAGCTAGTTTAAGGTTGTTCTTGGCATGTTTATTGAGAAGCCATAGAATGCAGTGGCAAATGGAACAGCTCTGCCTTTGCACTGTAGAATCCCTCAGTCCTAGCTTCTGTGTGTGTCAGAACCTTGGCTCCTGTGGCTGGTTTAGTGGCTGCTGGGAGCATCCAGATATTCCAGCTGGTTGCCACCAGTTAAAAGCAGATCTTTGCTTTTACTTGCCCCTGCTGCACAAATCTTATCTTTTTTTTTTGTGCTTGTCTGGATGTGAAAAAGACAGGCACACAGTCTCCTACTTTTATGACCTTGGCTGAATTGCTTGATTTGTTTGGACCTTAGTTTGCTTAGATAAGATTGCTTGGAGCAGGAAATGAAAGCATCTTTGTAAGTCTGCTCAGGAAGAGCTCGTTGCATTTCACTGACTGCTCTATTCATAGGCTCTTCCCAAGATGGGAACACATCTGTTCTCAGTTTCCTCTGATGACAGGCCGAGTTGCCTACTCTGTCCCAGCTGTGCTGGGACAGACTCCAGCTCAGCTCTGCTGTCATTCCTACCAGAAAGAATGTTTGAATGTTTTCTCCTCTCTTTGCCCTGGCTTCTCCATCTTCATTTCATAGCTCCCCTTTGCTGCAGGTAGGGGTAGGGTCTTGAACCCGGGTCTTTGTACATGGTAATGTGTAAACTGAACCAGGTGTGCCACTGCCTGACCCCTTGTTGTGATATGTGATATATTTTTATACTGTCACAGACACACCCTCTCCCCCCCAGAACTGGACGGTAGTTCTACTAAATTACTATATACTAGGTTAAATTATTTTAGTTAAATAGCATGTCATTATTCTATATAAATAGGATAAAATATGTACTTCTATAGTAGAAGCATACTCCTATAGTAGTAAGTATTTTCTCTTCACGACAACCTACCAATTTACTTTCTGTGTTTTCTTTACAGCCTTTGGTGTTAACACACACAATTAGAATAATATGTTGGCAGGTTAGGTATTCAGTGAGAACTGGCATTTTTTTTTTAATTTAAAAAGGACACATTACCAAAACCATAGGATAAGAGGGGTACAACTCCACACATTTCCAACCACCAGATCTCCGTATCCCATCCCCTCTCCAGATAGCTTTCCTATTCTTTATCCCTCTGGGAGTATGGACCCAAGGTCATTGTGGGAGGCAGAAGGTGGAAGGTCTGGCTTCTGTAATTGCTCCCCTGCTGAACATAGCCACTGACTGGTCAATCCATACTCCTAGCCTGTCACTCTCTTTCCCTATTGGGGTGGGGCTCTGGGGAAAGGAAGCTGAGAACTGGCATTTCTTAACATTTTCAGTGTACATCTAGAAGGTTTGGGATGTGTGTTTGCTTGGTGTGCTGCCTAGATTCAAGCTTTGGCACCATGGGAAACTCCAGTGCTGTGGTATATCTTCTCTCTCTTTTTTTTAATTTGAATTAAAAGGAATGAAAAGGTGTGCCCAGGGGTGTTGAACTCATGCACATGAATGAGACCCAGGTGTGACAAATAAATAAATAAATAAATCAAGTGCACCTACATTCGATAAATATTTTTGTTGTTTCACATCATGTCTTTTAATTTCACTTTATTGCTTGATGACTTAACATTCAAAACGTCAGCTGTGGATAAAGCACGTATTTGATGACGTAGTTTTCTTATTACTCCTCTGTTCATACGAGGAATTTATGATTGTGTACTTGATAGTATTTGATAGTGTGGAGGGAGTTTGAACTTCCAGGAGAGTTTCTCCTTACTGTACCACTAAGTGATCAGAAAGCACGCTCAGGTGTTGGTGACCATTCTTGATCTTTCTTGGCTTGTGGACACATCACTCAAGTCTGTGCCTTGGTGGTATTGTTTTCTTTTCATTTGTTTTATCCCCCTCTCTTTGAAGAACGCTAGTCATGGTGCCTTCTGAATTCATCTTTATCTCTAATTGTTCACACTTAATATTTTACTAAGAGGAGCTGGACATGTCTTCCTTGGTAAAAGTGCATCTTACTCTGAGCAAAGCCCTGGGTTTGAGTCTTAGCACCATATGGGAGCATTGTGCATAGCACCAGGGTTGCTCCATGAATAGTAGAATTATGTCTATTTAGAGGGAAGTGTCTCTCCCTCTAAAAAGTAATTACTTTTGGGGCTGGGCCATGGCTCACCAGGTAGAGTGCACACATTACCATGGACAAGAATCAGGTTCAACCCCCCAGTCCCCACCAACAGGGGGATGCTTCATGAGTGGTGAAGCAGTGCTGCAGGTGCCTCTCTCTTTCTCTCCCTATCTCCCCCTTCTCAATTTCTGTCTGTTTCCATTCAAAAAGGAAAGAAAGAAACTAAAGGGGAGTGAGGTGGGGGAGGGGCAGAAATGGCCACTGGGAGTGGTGTACTTGTCCTGCAGGCACCAAGCCCCAGCAATAACTCTGGAGTAAATTAAACAGGAGGATATATGTATGTATATGTGTATGTGTATCTCAACGATGAAAGTTGAAACTTTTGTATAGGTTCCTTACCACAAAAGATTTTTGATTTCTTTTTTCTTTTTTTTTTTTTTTTTTATTTAAATTTTTAATTTAAGAAAGGATTAGTGAACAAAGGCATAAGGTAGGAGGGGTACAACTCCACACAATTCCCACCACCCAATCCCCATAACCCACCCTCTCCCATGATAGCCTTCCCATTCTCTAGCCCTCTGGGAGCATGGACCCAGGGTCGTTGAGGGTTGCAGAAGGTAGAAGGTCTGGCTTCTGTAATTGCTTCCCTGCTGAACATGGGTGTTGACTGGTCGGTCCATACTCCCAGTCTGCCTCTCTCTTTCCCTAGTCAGGTGTGTCTCTGGGGAAGCTGAGCTCCAGGACACATTGGTGGGGTCCTCAATCCAGGGAAACCTAGCCAGCATCCTGGTGGCATCTGGAACCTGGTGATTGAAAAGAGAGTTAACATACGAAGCCAATCAATTTGTTGAGCAAACATGGATCCCAAGATTGGAATAGTGGAGAGGAAGTGTTGGGGAGGTACTCACTGCAAACTCTAGTGTAATCCTGCTTTCAGGTATATATTTTGCAGTAGTTTATGGATACGTGTGCACATACGCTCTCTCTCACAGAAACTGGTGTATGTCTAGGTTATGGGACTTTGTTAGAAAGTGAACTACCTGAGATGAAATTAGAGTGTACTATAAAAGGAAAGGTCTCACCCGAGTAATGAAGCTGAAGGGTTGTCATTCCACACGTGAAGTCTCTGGACACAGTCTGAGGTGAAGCATGTTGAGATGGCAATCGTTGCTTTGGTTAGGTTGTGATCGGCGGATGCAATATTATTTGGTATGGATTGGGAGAAGCATACGGGAAAGTGAGCCCTATCCAAGGGTGCCAGGACTGGGGGAAGTAGGGGCTCTATAGTGAAGATGTGAGGTTCCTGCTGTCTTAGGGTTCAAAAAGACAATCAATAGTTAATATTACCCACACATTATTTGTTAATTGGGTTAACTTTGAAAAGTCCTTTTGTTATGGTTTGCTGTACAGTACCCAGTATCTAAGATTTTTGATTTCTGACATTTTTGTTTTAAATAGAATATTCTAAGATTGTTTAGCCGTAATGCTTAGGAAATAAAGCAACCCAAGTTAGTCCACACATGTGCTTTCTGCTCTTAGTATTCATTCTATTGCTGCTTCACAACAGCTATTCCAAAGTCAAGTTTTCCACTTCCCATTATCATCTCGTAGCTTTCCTCAGTAGGGCCTAAGTGCATGATTCACCAAGTCAGACACTTTCAGAACCAGAAGCAAATGTCTAAATTGTCCCGGCTGGTCTTTTCCTTTAGTGTGGCCATAGACTGAGAATTTACCAAGGTAAATTCACCAACGTGTCGTCTGCTGGATTCTGTCACAGTTACCCTTGTAGAAGCCTTTCTGGAGGCTCAGCTGTTCAGTGCTGTAGCATTAGCAGACTCTCTGTGTTGGTGGCACATGCTCAGTAAAGACTTGCTGATAGAGCGATGACATGGCACTTCCGATTGCTCATATCAGGACCTAGATTCAAAACCAGCAAATGAATTTCATGTTATACTGGAAAGTAGTCAACTGTCTCTGTCCCCACCTGTGTGGGGAAAGCTTCATGAGTGGTGAAGCAGTGCTGCAGGTGTCTCTCTCCTTCTCTCTCATTTTCCTCTCAGTTTCCCTAAGTCTCTAAAAAAGAAAGTCTGGGTTAAAAAGTTATGGTGGCTAGGGCTGTCTGGACAGCACTGCATAAACACGCATTTCATGGAGCACCTTGACTCACCCCAGCCAGTTCACTGTTGTTTGTTGTGCAAATAACTCATGCCCCACTGCTTCTTGTTTTTGTCATTGAAGTGCTTGGCAATCCTACCCAACAGTTCCACACTAGGATTTCTTCTTGCTGTGACCTAGATTCCTGACTGGAGCCTTTCTCTGTAGGCATGTGCCTCACTTAGAAGTCCATTCTTATTCATTTCTTTATGTGAACTTTCCTTGTGAGTGAAAATCTTGCCTTACAAAGCAGAGTGCTTAGGCATTAGTCAGGTCAGTTCTGAAGGGTTTACTTCATGAGCCCATGAAATAGACCCATTTGTACATTAAAAATGACATCTACGGGGCCAGGGAGATAGCTCAGCAGTAGAGTACAGGAATTGCATGCTGGGGGCCCAGGTTCCATCCTTAGCACAGTCCTATGCCAACTGAGCAGTGCTCTGGTCTGTCATAAAAGTAAATCAATAGATAAGTCTTAAAAAATTAAAGTTCAGGAATATATAGGGAACTATATATTCCTGTTCAGAGCTGTTCAGGAATATATAGGGAACTCCCCCCCATTACCATGGTAAGCAATATTTTAAAGATATCTGTACATTGCTGTGCTTCTCAGACTATGATCCTTAAAGATTATGATTTGATAAGTATGCCTATTAGCACTTAAAAACAACCACCCGAATAATTTTCACATCCAGGCATGGAAAATCTCCTGTTACGTGGTTCTAATGTGGGCTTTTCTTAGGGGTAAGGTGGTGGCATACCCAGTTGCGCACACATGCTACCATGTTTAAGGACCCAGGTTCAAGCCCTGGTCTCCACCTGCAGGGGTGAAGCTTCATGAGCAGTGAAGCAGTGCTCTCCTTCTCACCCTCTCCCTCCTCTCTGTTTCTTTCTGTCCTATCAAATAAAAAGAAAGGGGGAAAATGGTGGCCAGAAGCAATGAATTAATTTTGCAGGTACAGAACTCTATCCATAACCCCCGTGGCAAATAAACAAACAAGCCCAGAAATAAAAACCATATTGTTGAGGGAGAGAAGAACCACCCAGAAATGGGAATGGTTGCAGGTATAGGTGGAGCCTTTGGTTTTAAAGGGGCTGAACCTTTGGGGGCACTCTCTCTCTCCCAGGACCACCATGTGAGCAGCATGTAAGTCATCTCTCAATTTCCTTTCTTTCTTCCTTTCTCTCTCCCTCTCTCTCTCTCTCTCTCTGTCTCTCTCTCTTTCCCTAACATGTTTTTGTGTCCAATAAAGTTTACCTTACCCGAATAATCATCCGTATCAGTTCCTTGTTGAGACTGGCATGACAAACTTTGGGGATGGGGGGAAGCAAGCGTCGGCCTTCCTGTCCCTCCGAGTTCCCCTAGAACAATATGGCAGATGAAAAGAAGACCTTTTCAATAAAAAGTTCATTTAAGAGAGTTTCTCACAACTGTGAGCATTTTCTATCACTCTTTTGGGTAGTTTATACCTTCTAGCTTAGTTAAAAAGGGTATCAGCTCACATGACAGGTAGGTAGGTGGTATGGACATCACTACTAGAAATCAACTAAAATAAATTTAAGGAAATGTCCATCCATATGTTAGAAGTTCCACTTCAAGCCAGTGAGAGGAAAGAATACTCTGGTATGTTAGTTTTACCATATCCCATCCAAACACCGGCCCATGGTCATGCAGGGCGTATACTCTGCTATTCTCACTTTTTTTTTTTTTTTTTTTTTTGGCATTTTGACTGCATTTCTCTCAGCTGGGTGTGAACGCTTAGCACTTCCCTTACCCCTGAGATAGTTTGCATTTTTGCTGCAGGCCGAAAGGCCTTTGCCTGGGGCTCCCGGCTCTGCCTGTAGGTGCCTCAGTTCAACCCAAGGTTCTTTACCTGGTTCCTAGGCTTGGCTGCACCAAGCCCTTTAGTTTTGCAATGTTATCTGGCCTTGCTGGAAAGTGTTCAAGAACAGCACGATGAGTAACCTGTTCCTTTTTCCATGACTGCCTTGTTTCCACTGATAACGAGTGGCTGAGACTTGAGTATCTCCTAACTCTCCTCCTAACAGGCCTTTGCATGTCACTCACGTTCTTTATTCAAGAAGGCTTCTTTGGTCATTTTCAGACTACTTTCTATCAGTGATGCCTCTCTGTTATGTGTGTCCTCAGTTTGAAATATATCAGCTCATTCCAGACTCTATTTGGTTATGGTCATTCCTATCCCTCACCATTTTTTTTTTAATATAGGAAGAGACAACATTATCGTGATATGAATCCTGCGTTAACTCCAGGTGCATTTTTCTGTCTTTTTCAGCACAGTGGCTGATACTTTGTATGAGTTGATTGAATTAAGAGTTGAGGATCTAGTTTAGGAGAGATTATTGATAGTATGATCTGATTCTGAGAATAAAGAAGGAACCTGTGTGGTGATAATGTCCTGAGGATATGGAGTCGGGAGATGTGGGGACCTTTGACCCTGTGTGGTTCCACCCAGGGCAGGGCCACTATTCCAAGGCACTTTGAGTCCTGTGCTGGGTTGGCATCCTCTGAATGTCACAAGCCAACCTCCCAGTGCTCATTTTTCTTCCTCGTGAACTGTGTGTGGGAGTATTTGCATATTCATTTGGAGACAGTTCAAAAACAGATCCAGTTGGCTGCACAGCATTTGATGTGAGACTTAGTCTCAAATGGAGGTGAGCTTTCTCTCAGCTGGGGGCCAGGGCTGCCTGAAGGAGAAGGACAGACAGACCATTTGAGCTCTGGAGCTCTCCGGCAACTGGGAGGTGACTGATTCTTGTGGTATTACTCTCTGAATCATTCTTTCTCCGTTTCTCCCTTTATCATTCTCCTCACTCCCCTACTAGGTCCCACCAGTCTGTAGGTTGAAGAAAGAAAAAAAAAATTAGGTTTTATGGATAAGTAGCTGAAAGTGATTAGAAATGGTTACTGTGAAAGAAGGAGCAATAGGGAAAGAGAGATAGAGATAGAGAGAATGAGAAACCTTAATAGCAGACACAATTTCAGGAGGCCTGATGGGATGATCAGGGTAACGTGGGAGGAGGCAAAGAAAATATTTAAAATAAAAGAATACTATCTAACTTTAAATGATTTAAAATAATAAAATAATGTGCTTATCTGTTGATTTATGAGAGGGGAAGACAGAGTTCTGCAGCATTTCCCTGGTAGGTGTGGTGCTGGGGATCAAACTTGGGACCTCAGGTCTGCAAATTGGGTGTTCTACCAACTATATACTCCTGATCTGCTGGTTTGTTTTTGAAACCAGACATAAGGACCAGAGAGGATACATGCAGGAGACATGAGAAATTCAGAAAGGGACGACAATACCTGTCTGTAATGCTCACTCATCTGAACACACTTTTCTGAAATTTCTTTATATTACGAAATTGTCAGGAAGGATATAGGATGGCTCTTATGCCTATTGTATTGTTGAAGAATAAGGGGGAGGTGTGTACATCACCCAGTTTTATATTTTCCACTTTTAAATCTACATGGTTTCTAGTGTTTGGTTCTTTTCCAATTCTGGGTGTAGCTACTGCTGCACAAAACTTCATCCAGTGTGAGGAGGCATCCTGGAAAATAGATTTATTTATTTATTTATTTTTCTTTTCAATCAATAGCTCTTCTCATTTGTCTTAGAAATGCTAAGATTATTAATTTGCCAACTTTTCACAAATAAAAAGAATTTAGGATCACCATTCAGCTAGTTTGCATCTGTAGCATTGTATTTCTATCATAACAACTATTTAGCTTTATACTTTAAAAAGCACTTGAGTTTTTATCGGTCACAGAGCATGAAAGCACAGGAGTTAGCACATACTGAGACACACTGCCTGGCCCACTCATTTTTGATGACTCAACTTCGGAACCTTTGATTTCCACTTGCTCTTTGTCATCCTTTCTGGGTTTATTTCTTTATCCTCTCTTCTGTTTTAGTCAGATTTGATAAAGTACCAGTTTTGATAAAATTTGTTTTGTTTTTTTCTTCTGGCTTCTCTGTCTTTATGTATTTGTCTCACTGCTTTGAAAGCCTGTATTTTCTACTTCAGAAGTCATTCTCATTTTCCTGTAAGGAAGGCTCTGCTCAGTTACTAAATGACAAATATAAAGACATCTTTCTTCTGCTTCTTTAGACCTTTAGTTCTTATTGTCTCTCACCACTGTTGCACTTGTCTTTGTTTCCTTCCTGGAATAGAAGCTTCTGGAAGGTGTGAATCATGTCGTATACATACTTGGCTTTCCTTCAGGTATTGGGACCATTCTTGTCAGAACCAGCCAGTCAGGGAATGGCAGATGACTGCATCCCAGCAGCTCTGTGGGGCCTAAGGTCTGGACAGATCGTAGCTGTGAGACACTGTCCACAGCAGTTGAGCAATTGTTTCGGGGAAGCCAGGCAGGACACCACAAGGCCCTCAGGACAAGGGCTGAGTAAGACCTTATATGATACACACAGAGAGGTCTACTTTTTGCTCATGGCCTCACTTGTAAATTCATAGATCCAGAGAGACTAGGGTTGATGTTTATATTACAGAGTTCCAGATCTGAAAAATCTCAAGATTTGGACAACGTGGGAATCAGGATGTGGACAATTAGAGATGCTAGACATGAACTTGGTTGGCATGGGAGTCAAGACAGGGGCCAGTTTGGTAATTAAATCTCAGTGAAAAGGCTGGGAAACAGATTAGGAACTGGGTTCTTGGGACATGAAATGAAAAGAGGACCAGTAGTTAGAAGAAATTGTTTTGAGGCAGACACTTTCATCTGTCCACTAAGCGTCTTTGGATTTCTCGTCCTTAAGGGCTTGCCTATTCTTGGTTTGAGTCGAGTGGTAGTTTTCTGTGAAGGGATTGGAACCTGTTTCTGCCCATAAAAGGTAATACTGTACGCTTGCCAAGTTGATTCCATTTTGACGTTCAAACAACCACCTCTTGAAGAAAACGCTGACCTGAGTCAGATATGGAAATAACTAACTCATTACTTGAAGTTACTCCCTTAATAATAATTATTAATTTGAATTTATGAAAGATAGTCATTTGCTTTGTCCTCATCAAATGTTGACTTAATGAATAGTTGTTTTGTTACAAAATAGATACATTTTATATCTTTACAGTTTTTTTTCCCATTGCTAGAAACAGAAGAATACTTATAAATCAGTGAATGTTTTTAAGACATTTGAAGTATGTATAGATGTCCTATGTGAATTGAACTAAATAAAGATGCTTTATGCTTTCATGAACTATTGAAGAAGCACTTAGGAAATTAACCTGGAAAAGTGGAGGTAACCTTAGGAGAGACCTTTGATGCTGTGTGAGGTGATCTTTTCCCCCTGTGATGTATATAGAGTCACTTGTACCTTTATATATCGTCAATTTTTATTTCTATGTGAATTCAAGCTTGAGATATCTTCATTTGGTTCTTAGGTAATGGCATATCAGGAACTAGCATCACAATAGAATCAAGATTATTATAAAGGGGACTACATTGATATTTCTGAAAAAGTGTATTAGATAAATTTGGTTATTGAGACATGTAAAGAAATAAAATTTAGATTTAAAAATCCAGACTTAAGCAATACTCTGTTGCACTTTAACATTACCAACAAATTGGACTTACTCTTTCATTCTTTTTCTTTGTCTTTTCTCCTTCTCCCCCTCCCCCTCCTTCCCCTCTTTCTCCTTCTATGAACAGATGTTCCCTTAAGTAAAATGTGGGATTCTAAGTTTGTGCATTTTTAAAAAATTTATTTATGAAAAAGAAACACTGATAAAAACCATAGGCTAAGAGGGATACAACTCCACACAATTCCCACCACCAGAACTCCGTATTCCACCCCCCCACCCCCCCATTAGCTTTCCTCTTCTTTAACCCCCTGGGACTATGGACCCAGGGTCATTGTGGGATGCAGAAGGCTGAAGGTCTGGCTTCTGTAACTGCTTTCCTGCTGAACGTGGGCGTTGACAGGTCGATCCATACTCCCAGCCTGTCTCTCTAGTAGGGCAGGGCTCTGGGGAAGCGGGGCTCCAGGACACATTGGTGGGGTTGTCTGCCCAGGTAAGTCCGGTTGGCATCATGGTAGCATCTGGAACCTGGTGGCCTCTCCTGAGAATCCCAGGTTGAAAGCTGCTGCTTTTTGGAGCTCACACCAGGTGTTGTCTCCAAGCCGCCATCTTGGCTCCACCAGTTTGTGCATTTTTTAAAAAAGAAACACACAATGCCTTCTACTAGATTCTACATTGTATCTCTCTCCCTTCTTTCTTTCCCTCCCTCCATACCTCTCTTCTTCTCGCCTTTCTTTCTTCTTCCTTTCCATTCTCCTTCCCTTTCTCCTTTCCTCTCTTCATTTTTTTTTTTTTTTTGTATTTTCAGCATCTGTGGTAGATGCACTGGTTATGCTAAAATAAAGTGATGCCCTAAATGAGTTGGAGAAGAGAGAGGCCTCTAGGAAAGCCCACAGTTTTGGCTGTAAATCCTAGTAGACTGAAGTGGTATCTATCTCCACTCCAGCATCCTTAACCGCTCCCCCTCCAGTTCTGACTCTATGTTGAAACAGGATGGGATAAAGAAATTAGACTTAACATTCTTGCAGGTTCTTAGGAAATTTTATTTTAATTAATTAATTTTTTCATGAACTTTATTTTATTTGATAGAACAGAGAGAAATGATGGGGCCATAGGGAGAGACACCTGCAGCACAACTTTACCACTCATGAAGCTTTCCTCCTGTAGGTGGGGGCCAGGGTTATGAACCTGTGTCTTTGTGCATGGTAATACATGCACTTAACTGGGTGCACCACTGCCCGGCCCTTGACATTTATTATTTGTTTTTGTCCTGGCATTTGTTGCCTCATTGAGGAAGGGGTGCAGATGTCTTTCACTAAGCAAAGAGATGTGTGATTTCTGTTTCTATTGGAATACTTGCTAACGCCTTTGAAGTTCTGACTCTTTGTAGTCTTTCATAAGCAGTGGGAAGGAATGCAGTCATGAAAGTTAGGACAAGGGAGTCGGGCTGTAGTGCAGCGGGTTAAGCGCAGGTGGCGCAAAGCACAAGGACCGGCATAAGGATCCCGGTTTGAACCCCGGCTCCCCACCTGCAGGGGAGTCGCTTCACAGGTGGTGAAGCAGGTCTGCAGGTGTCTATCTTTCTCTCCTCCTCTCTGTCTTCCCCTCCTCTCTCCATTTCTCTCTGTCCTATCCAACAACGACAACAACAATAATAACAGCAACAATAAAACAACAAGGGCAACAAAAGGGAATAAATAAATAAAATAAATATTAAAAAAAAAAAAAAAAGAAAGGACAAACAGAAGCAGACACTATCTCCATAGGGATTTAGAAGTCTTCTTACATTTTTAATCCAAACATCATATTGGTGGTAAGGTAGTCAGTGATCACACATAGCATCTGCAAATCAAATGAAGAATAAAATGACATCAGTTCTTACTGTTGGCTAGGGGAGATGAGAGTTGAAATATTCTTAAGATAAAAGGGGAGGCCTGGGGAGACAGCTCAGCCTGTTAGAGCATGGATGGAACTTGTATGCCTGAGGTCCCAGAGGCCACAGGCCCCTGGCACCACCTTATGACAGAGCCAAACAGTGCTCCAGCCTCTCTTCTCTCTCATAAGTAAATACATACATACATACATACATACATACATACATACATACATACATACATGCTTCTCAAAAGATATGAGGGTACAAGATTTACTTTAGTTGTAGATAAAGTTGTCAGTGTTTAATGCAGAAGCACAAAGGAGAAATATTAGCCAGATCAGCTGGGAGTTGAGTCTCACTGTTTAAACAGAATAGAGAATAACTTCCTCATTCTCCTTCAGTACTCATCCAAACCACCCAAGTTAAGAACAAATAAAGGCTTCTTTGTTTGCTAGGGACGGATGCCTCTTTTTTGTTGAGTTGGTGATGCTTGTGGAATATGCAGGTGACCAGTGTCACAGGCAGTTGGTTATATATAGCTTGAGCTCAGCATAGAAATCTGGCTTGGGAAGAGCTCCAGTGTCATCAATAATAAGATGGATTATGTCTGTGGCAGCTGATGAGTCTGCTTAAGGAAAGTGTGCCGGGATCTAGTTCATTCTTGCTCACTTAAAAGGGAAGTCTCCTTAAAAGGTAAATAAGTACTGGCTGAATAGTGGGAGAGACGAAAAAAGTTTGACTTGTGTGTTGCCTCTTGACTTTAGCTCAACTATATTACATAAGATATTTTCTGGTGAGGACCCAAATAATGCCATGTCCACCCTTAGTACATCCAGGCTTCTAAAATCTCTCTCTACACACCATTCCCAACCCCCCTTGCCCTTGGATTTTGTTATGCTTTAGAAGACATTTTGCAAAAGGTTCCTGAGAACACTAAGATATTAAATTCAGGGTTGGGGAGATAGCATAATGGTTACGCATAAAGACTTTCATGTCTGAGGCTCCAAAGTCCCAGGGTGAATCCCCAGCACCACTATAAGCCAGAACTGAGCAGTGCTTTAGTCTCTCTCTATATCTTTCTCTCATTAAAATAAATAATAAAGATATCAATTACATAATTACACTTTGAGTACAAGTCTGTAGTCACTTCTAGCTAGATTTCGAGTTTTTTTTTTTGTGTGTGAGGGTTTTATAAAGTCTTATGCAACATTCTAGATTGCTTCATGAGTGTAATGTTACATTTGCTATTCTTTTAAAAAATATTTATTTATTATTTTTTGTTGCCCTTGTTTTTTATTGTTGTAGTTATTATTGTTGTTGTTATTGATGTCGTTGTTGTTGGATAGGACAGAGAGAAATGGAGAGAGGAGGGGAAGACAGAAAGGGGGTGAGAAGGACAGACACCTGCAGACCTGCTTCACCACCTGTGAAGCGACTCCCCTGCAGGTGAGGAGCTGGGGGCTTGAACTGGGATTCTTACACAGGTCCTTGTGCTTTGCGCTTTAACCCGCTGCACTACTGCCAGACTCCCTACATTTGCTTTTCTTACTGTCAACTTAAGTAATAGCTGTACTCTTTGAGTAGATCCTCCATACAAATCATAGTTTCATGTAATAAATGTGCCAAGGAAGGTCTATTTGTTTCACAGCTCTATTTGTATATCAGAAACATAGATACAGCCTGGCATGATTTTATAGACTTCTCTCAAAAGAGCAAGAGAGGGATTGCAAGATGGTGCAGGTCAAGATTGAAATAGTTTGGCAGAGTTTGGTGAGAAAGTTTGCTTAGTAGCTGCCTTGGTTAACTTTGCATAATCCATTCAAAGCATTTATTTCTGCGACATAAGGAAGACTATAATTGTGATTGAATTTCATCTCTCAGACAGTAAAACCTGAAAAGAAAATAACCACTGTTTTCCTTGTTAGTAGTAAGTACATTGAGAAAGTTTTTATTCAAAGCTAGAGTTTTTTTTTTTTTATAACTATGAGTTAGTGTCTTTCACATACTTCCTCAAAACTTTTCTTAATTAAAAAAAGAAAAGTACATATTTGCATTGGAAAGCTGTGTACAGGAAAAAAAAAGTGAAATAAACCCAAAGGCAATTTTTTTTTTTTTTTTTGAGAGTAAGTGTTGGGTTGGGAAAATACATACTTCTCATAGAAGTAAAGTAACAAACTAGATTTGTCTTATAAAGCATTGATTATGTCCTACTAACAGAATTATCTGCTAAGTAGAGGCATATTCACTTAGATCACAAGACTGCTGGCAGGGCTGGGTAAGGGAGAGTGAAAAGGTTGACGAGAGGAAGCCAGAGGATCTGAATTTGGAGTCAGTCATTGCTGTTTACCTGTTAGTTCTAGCCCCAGTTTCCTTGACTACGTTTTTAAGGAGGATTGAGAAAAGTAGTTGGTAGGGCATCTTTTGAAACTGCTTGATGGTTTACTACCAGCTGTAGTATTAAAGTAAAGAGGGTTTTGAAATTTCAGGAATGATGAATGCATAGCAGAGGGCCAGTAATAGGAGGTAGGCAGAACAGATGAACATGAAGAGGGAACAAGCTTTTTAAAATAAGGATAAAATGGAAACTCTTGGGTTAATTCAGATTTTTCCTCTCTGGGTAGGGGAGATAGCATGATGGATATGCAAAAAGACTCTCATGCCTGAGGCTTTGAGGTCCCAGGTTCAGCTCCTGGTACTACCCTTAGCAAGAGCTGAGTTTGTTTAGCAGCACTCTGGTAAAAAAAAATAATAAAAACAAAAACAAAAACAGTAATCATAGTTCTTAAGTGAGAATGGTCTTTAAGATTTTTTGTTTGTTTTTAAATAATTTCATTTTTTTTCATTTTTTTTCTCATTTTATTGCCCTTGTTGTTGTGCTTGTAGTAGTTATTATTGTTTTCATAGCTGTTATTGTTGTTGGATAGGACAGATAGAAATGGAGACAGGAGGGAAAGACAGAGGGGGCTGAGAAAGATAGACACCTGCAAACCTGCTTCACCGCTTTTGAAGTGACCTCCTGTAGGTGGGGAGCCAGGGGCTCGAATTTAAATAACTTCTTAGGAGTACTTGTTGTGGACTAGAGGCTGTTAAAAGATCTTATAATATATAATTCACACTCATAAACGTACTTATAGGTCTTCCTCAGTGGCATATCAACTTTGCTAGGATAGAATTTACTACTTTGAATTTAGAAGGTATTTAAAAGAATATTTCCTTTTTTCTTCTTCCTCTTCCTGTTCTTCCTCACTTCCTCTTCCTCCACCTTACTATTATTATTTTTTTACCCCTTTTATTGCCCTTGTTGTAGCCTTGATATGGTTATTATTATTGTTGTTGATGTCGTTTGTTGTTGGATAGGACAGAGAGAAATGGAGAGAGGAGGGGAAGACAGAGAGGGGGAGAGAAAGATAGACACCTGCAGACCTGCTTCGCTGGCTGTGAAGTGACTCCCCTGCAGGTGGGGAGACGGGGGGCTCAAACTGGAATCCGTAAGTCGGGTCCACGTGCCACGTGCACTTAGCCCGCTGAGCTACCACCTGATCCCCCACTTATTTATTTATTTATTTATTTTTGCCAGGATTTTGATAATCATTAGAGCTTTTTAAGATAGAGAATAAGAGACAGAAAGGGAGAAAGAAAAGAGACATTAAAACACTGCTCCACCACTCTTATGCCTTCCTTTTTTTTTTTTTCTTTAAATTTACTTTTTTTAAAAAAAAATTACATGATAAGACAGCGAAAGACCTCACATGCGGTTAAATGTGCTTTACCATGGATTTATATCTTGGCCTCTAGTAGAGTTTTTTACTTCTCATTTTTTTTTTTTTTTAATATTTAGGTTAGAAAGATGGGCTCAAGCTATTTAATTTTGTGCTTTATATATGCCAGTCTTTTGCTCTGGATGGTTCTACTTGCTTGCCTTGACTTTGCTACTGTTACAGCTGAGTGGTTGGCTTTAGTCACCAGGTGAATTGCCAGATTTGTTGCTTTGTGAGTAGCAGCAATGGCATGGCAGAAATAGAAGGGAATTGAAGGTTTCTGTAACAGTATTCTGTGTCCACAAAATCTGAACAAAGAGACAATCAGAAGCTTTTTTAGACACACTTCTTAGAAATGGCTCCTTTGTCTTTCACATCCCCGTCCTCCTTCTAAAGATAAGCAGAAGAAATAGTACTGTTTCACCCTGGTGTGCTACATAACACCTCTGAGGAGTATTCACACCTTATTTTTCCAGCTGTTGGTCTACAGTAGAAATTGCCCTGCAAACACAGCTCTGAAATAATAATTTGAGGCTTTGCTCTCTCATCCCATGCGATGGGCTCATTTTGAACTTTCCTTTAGAGAATTTAATTGAGACAGCCAGGATAACTTGACCTTGAATCATTCAAAAGTAGAGGCCCATACAAATTTGTATTAATTAGGCCCTGATTGCTGGAACTGGCTTCTTTATGACTTCTTGCTTCCTACGTTTTGTTATTCAACATGTATTTATTGGACCTTAACATTCACTATAAGTAAAAAAACAAACTAGTAATAATAAAAAATAAATTCTGCCTCTTAAGTAGTGATCGCTAGAGTACTTAATGGCTAGGACCTCAAATGAATAGATAAAAGCTGATTCTTAAAATACACTGAGGCAGATATTTAAAAGAGGCATTTTACTAAGGGCACTTGAGCAAGATTGGCCAGCCAGACTTGCTGGAGGGGTTTCAGTACTATGGCCCAACCAGGATGAGAGGCACATGGGCCCAGCACCTGGAGGAACTGTAAATGGCTCCTTGAGGCTGGAGCACAGGTTTATTAGAAGGTGCCGGTAACTGTGGAGTCAAACCAAGAAAAGTGTGTCTCAGTCACTAAAGGGTTTTAGGCAGATTATCATTTCAGGTAGATAGCTGTATGTGGATCGTACAGCAAGTCAAAAAGAGCTCATAGTAGGTATGTGATATGATACATGAGAGGCTGGGAGAAACAGAGAGATTTTGGAAGTGGCATTAATAGGATTTTGTTTGTATGTGGAGGTGAGGTGGTGGAAAGGGCTCAGTTTCATCTAGGAGTGGTATGGAACGTGGTAGCAGTGCTAGTCTTCAAGAGTAGACCTGATTTGGGGTGTTCAAAATTTTAGACGTACTCTGGGATATGAGACAGACGGCTCCTGCAGGGGTGGGAGTAAGATTCTGGAGCTCCTTGTTTGTAAGTGATCAGTATGTGGGAGGGAGGTAGGTTATGTGCCAGCTGAAAATGCATGCTAATTGATTTAAATTTACATAATCAACGGGGATATAACACTAAAAATAAACCTAAGTAAGGGAATCAACAAATTGCCTATTGATCCTAGAGCAAAAGATGCATTTTGTGTGGGGATTAAAAAAAAAAAAGTAATTTCTTCATCATAGTCTTTATAGCACTCATTTACACTGCTGGCTTGATTTCTGCTATGCTAGATTAAGTAGTAGAAATATATACATATAATTAATCTCAGTAATTAATAAAAGTAAGTTCCTGGAGCTAAGATCGTCCAAGAAACTGGAATGAATTAAATGCTCTTTTTGCTATTACAGATTATAGAAATAACAGGACAATTCCTTCAGAGGCCTACAGAGGAACAAAACAAAAGGTTATGGCAAAAAAAATAGTATATACCATTAAATTATTATTCCTGTGTGATGAAAGTAGAATGACAGCTTTAGATTTCCTGAAGGCTAGGAAAAGGGTATTGCATCTGTGCCATTTATAAACAATTACTTGAAGATGTGTTATAGGGAAAAAAAAAAGTCTGAGGTAAGAGTTTGAAAAAAGGAAATGTCTGTGCGAAAGCACTGTCCATTGAAACAAATACAGAGGGAAGATTAAGCAGTTGTAATGCAAGATTGAAAATAGTGCTGAGTGGTAGAAATAGCTTAGAACAGTAGACTAGGGCTATAAATCCTATGCTCTCCAATGCTGGGGTGGTGTATCAGGGGGAGGGAAAGAAAGGAAAGGTCAGTCCTTGGCTCATCTGGGTTACTTTGTGTCATAAAATGCATCTTAACTTTTTTTTTTTGGCTAAACTTGAAAGTTGCCATTAGTAGAACTTAAAAATGGGAGAGAGGATATATGTTTTCCTAAGTGGCTGGGCAACATTAAAGCAATCAAACATATCCAAATGGCAAGAGATGGAAAAAAAAAAACCCCAGCAAGGAAACAAATTATAATTGACAGTGCCAATAAGACACTTTATGTATAGTGTATTAAATTTCCCTTTTAAAAGACTGACTCAGCTTGAGAAATAGTCCTCTCTAGTGAGCTGCTTTCAAAAAGAACAAATAAAGCTTGTGATGTCAAAGTCACAAGGTGGGTCAGGATTTATAAGGAAAACACAAAAGACACAAAAGAATAATATGAATTCCAAGGTAAAATTTATTGCAGAAATGCACTTAATAACATTAAAAAAATGACGCATGGTGTAATGATTAATGAACCTGTACCAGTGGAGGAATTAGTTACCTAAGATGCTTTCTCAATAGACTTTTAGATTTGGCATAATTTTTCCATATAGAATATAGAATCTTGCAGTAGTGCATTTGTGTTAGTATGTTCTTCTTAAATATTTTTATTTATTTATTTTATTTGATAGGACAGAGAGAGAAATTGAGAAGGGGAGAAAGAGGGAGAAATAAAGAGAGACACCTGCAGCACTGCTTCACCGCTTGTGAAGCTTCTCCCTGGTAGGTGGGACTGGGGGTTTGAACCCAAGTCCTTGCTCATGGGAATGTGTGTGCTCAGCTAAGTGCACCAATGCTCAGCCCCATGTTAGTATAAAAATTAGACCAAAGGAGAATATTTAGATGAGATATTGACCAAACTGTGTTGAAGAGATTGCCAGAGGTCACCAAGGTATTAGAAGAATTTCAATGGGAGAATTTTGCATGTAAACAGGCGTGGAAAAATCTGTTTGTATAGGGTTTTAGAAAGGCGCAGTGTACTTTTAGCATATTAAGAATTTCCAAGAAGTCTTATAGAAAGAAATCTCGTTTGTTTAATGCTTTGTTAAATGTTTTGCATATTCAGCTAACCACTGGCCTTTGCCTCTCTCTCATACTCTGTCTTCCCTCTGTAATGGAATACCAGAAGAATTAACAATTAATTCTGGTGTTTTAAAGAGCAGAGTTTGGACAATACTTCTTGGTGCACAAGTCTATAATAAAACTAAGGCTATTGAAAATAGTCATTAATCATAAATCAGGTGGAGCTGGGTAGGCACAAAGACCCAGCGATAACTCTGGTGGGAAAAAAAAAGTCCTGTAAAAAAAGTCATTAATCATAACCAAAGAAAGTATATCTGACCATAAAAAGACTTAGTAGAAAAAAAACTTACATTGTATGCAACATTACCTCATTCATTTCAGCAAAAACTTGTATGATAAGCTTAGAGTAGAAAAGCAGTTAATACCAATTCTCCTTTTTTTAAAAAAAAAACAACATATTTTTAAAAACATTTTATTATCTTTATTCATTTGATAGAGTCAGCCAGAAATTGTGTGAAGGAAGGGAGTGATAGAGAGGGAGAAAGACAGAGAGACCTGCAGCCCTGCTTCACTACTCATGAAGCTTTCTCCCTGCAGGTGGGGACTGGGGGCTCGAACCTGGGTCCTTGCACATTGTAACATGGGCACTCAGTCAGGTGCGCCACAACCTGGCCCCTCCAATTCTACTTCTTCAAACAAACAAAGCCTTAGACAGTTGAGGATATAATTTTATTTTTTATGGACTATAATCAGTATAATTTGCTGTATTCTATAGAAGTTTGTTGTTGTTATTATTTTAACAAGAGCACTGCTTAGCTTTGGCTTATGGTGGTACCTGGGATTGAACTTGGGACCTCTGAGTTTCAGGCGTGAAAGTCAGTTGCATAAACCTTCAAGGCTATCTCCCAGGTTCTGTCTTTACTACTTCTTTTCCACTATGTATTTAGCTCTTTGAAGGTAAGAAATAGGTTTTACATTTTGTCACCTGTTCTGATAAAGAGCTTTGCACTTTAGGCCAATATAGCTTTTTACAATATAGCTTTTTATTTAATGAAATCATTTGGAGGTCTATTTTATGTCATTTTTAAATTAAAAAGATTTTAGAAAATTTTTTTTTCTTTGTGGAAAATGTTTTTAAATGTAGGAGCTACTTGATTTTTTTCAAAATTGAGGCACTTTTCAGAAAAGACCTTTATGCTTGCCTCATTCATTTTTCAAGGACACCTTGGGTTATTAAGATGAATTTTAATTTAGTTGTTAAGTAACAGGGAACTTATAGTAATTTTGAACAGTAGTGGGTCACAGTTAGTGCTGTTTAAAAAAAGGACCATCCTGGTCAGAAGGATTTGCTTGATGCATAAGGAGTACTTCACATGAAAGGAGGAAAATCAAGGGATTTGGGGGCCCAAAACTGGCCTAGAACTCTCGAGAATGTGGTTAAGTTTTGAGCTAAACATAATTTTCTATGGTTTGAGGGAGTATGAAACTCCAGCCTTGAACTGTGGCTTACCAGACCTTGGGAAATTTTTGTTCACGTGTATATTTTTGCTGTTTTTAATCTACAGGAAGGAGCTTGGCATGTATGTGTGGGCAAAAGCACACAAGACAGGCAGACAGTGCTGATTTACAGAGTTGGGAAATCTGAGTTCTCTTATTTTCTTCTTGTGTAATCTTGAATAAACTGTCCAAAATTTTGTAAATTTTCTCATCTGTCACTGGAAATTTCCCACCTCCTCCACTGAGTTCACTGAGTTGTTTGGGACGATATCTCTGGGAACATACTTTTTTTTTTTTTGCCTCCAGGGTTATTTTTGGGGCTCGGTGCCTGCACTAGGAATCCACTGCTCCTGGAGGCCATTTTTTTCCCTTATGTTGCCCTTGTTACTATTATTGTTGTCATTTTTGTTGGATAGACAGAAATCGAGAGAGGAGGGGAAGACAAAGAGAGGGAGAGAAAGATAGACACCTGCAGGCCTGTGAAGCCTGCAGGCAGGGAGCCCGGAGCTCACACCGGGGGATCCACTGCCAGTCCTTGTGCTTTGCTTGGCCACTGAGCTACTGCCTGGCCCCCGGGAACATACATTTTAAATAGAAAACTTAGTAAAATCTTAATCAAAATCTAAAAAATCATGACATTAGAGAAGTATGAAGGTTTGATGTTTTTTTTTGTTTGTTTGTTTCTTTTTTCTTTTGGTGGAGTTGGATCTTCTTATGTGCATGATTTTGCTGACTGAGGCTGACTTTTTTTATTCGGGTAGAGAGAGCGAGGGAGCAACACTGTTACACTGGAGTTTCCCCTGATGCCATGATATTTCACGTGGTGCTGCGGTGCAGTCCATGTACATGGCAAAGCACATATCCTAGTGGGTGAATTATCCATTGGCCCAAGGAATATCATTTCCTTCTCTTCCTGGTTTACTTATTTATTTTGTTAAAGTCAAGTGTGCAGTTTTAACTGTTTACAGACCTGTCTGTTAGAGGAAATGAATAAATAATTCAGTGGAGTCAGGACTCAGAATCTGTGCTCATCTGTCTAATATTCTGTCACCGATTCTCGAGTAATTTCTTCAGAGTGTACACTGAAACCTGTTGTTTTAACTATGTAACTGGAGGAAAATATGACAAGAGGTTTAAAGGAGGCTTCTTTGCTTTGTAACAGTTTGCTTGAGGGATGGGCAGACTATCCTCACTTGACAGATGGCATATAGGGAGGGCATCGAGAAGGCAAATGGGTTTCTTAAGCTTGCATTTACTGAGTGCTGATGGAGGCAGGGCTAGAATTCATCATTTGTGTTGTTATTTAACACATTTCCCCTCCCCCTTTGGATACAGCATTTTCATGCTGATAATTATGACCTTGTAGTATGTATATGTATATTTACATATATTCATATGTATTTATATTTATTTATAATTATCAGTCTTTTAGGAAGATAGTCAAAATGTTGTATTGCTGTTGCTTATGGAAGAAGCACAAGGAGAATTCACATAATGTATTTCTAAGAAGGCAGCATATAATGGTTCTCTCCCCCTTTGGGAACACAAATTCATGAACTTATTACATCATGTTCTTATAGTCATTTACTAAAAATAAGTGTGAATTAGTAATAGGCTTCTAACTCACACATGTCCAACTCTGATTTATAGTAGGAAACAATGTGTATAAGGTACTTCAATAAATGATGCCCTAGGTATACATTCATATAGTGATTGATTTCTTCTTTAATTTAAGAGAGATACTTATATGGGAAAAATTAAAAGGTGATGAGTTACGAAACTGAGAATGTTACCTGCTTTATAAAGCTTTCCCATTAGCCTTAAACATGTGCTAGTTCCTGTACTAATTTGGCAAGATTGATAGTTATAAATTGGAATCGTAGAGCATCTCGTCATCTTTAAATAGTTCAGAAAACAACAGTATACTCAAGAACCATTAATTTAGTTTATTTTTTTAGGTCAACCATATCAAAATTTTATCCTTCTTGGTATTTTAAATTTCAAGTTAATTGATAATTGACTTTCAAAGTGTTCTCTTCCTTGAAGACTTTCATTAAGGGATCATTTAGAATTGCTCACGAATTACTAACGAGACTGCTCTGGTGTGATAACTAATCTATTAAAAGTTACTTGCTTGGAATTAATTCCACTTGGATCAAAATGTAAGTAAACTCTGATTTTATAAACCATGGCTTATTTGTTTCAGAAGATAAGAGGATGAAGTAAATTTTCAAGATTGGAAGGGAGTTTGAAGATCATGTAATCTCATATTTTCATTTGCTGTTTGTAGCACATAAAGCAAGTGCGGGTTAGTCAGACATCACAAACAGAGCTCTTGGTAAAATACTGATAGAATAGTTAAGACATAAGCAACAATAAAAACGAAGTTCTAAGCTACAGGGTTTTATGACTTAGGTTATGTTTAGTGTCATAACAGAAGGAACTATCGGTTGAAAAGTTTTACTAGGATAGTGAACTAATCCACAAATTGAATTTGAAGTGCATTTGGTTAGTATTTAATAGGGCAGAACAAACCTGTTGTCTGTAAAAGTCACATAGTCAAGTGCTTTGATTGAAGTAGAGCCCTGACAATGAGATAATCACATGTTAAAGACATTGGGTTTACATTTTAATAGAAAAAAGTAGTAAAGCATGTAATTTGACATATTAACAAGCCATGGAAGATGTTCTTCAGGTTTACCTCTGGTGATGGAAATAGTGAGGTAATTTAAACATAGGTAGCAAGGAGAAGTGATTAGCAGGGTACCAAAATAATCTGTTTCTAAGGAGTTGCTGCGGTGAACATATTTGACAACCAAATTTTAAAACTACAGATGGATTAGGTATAGGTGCACTCAGCTTTCAGTTGTGAAGGTGTTCTTGGTTACATCATTCTTAATTCTTAATTTCCATTCTTAATTTCTCTCTTCTTTAAAATCATGTGTTAAATGCTAGGTTAATTAAGACAAAAACTGTCTTAGTTAGTGTTTACACTGGAAAAGAACATAGATGTAAGAGAGAGGGAGGTATTCCAGCTTTTAGGTTCATGACTAGTCAACAGTTTGTTTGGCTTTGTATGTTAACTCTCTTTTCAGCCACCAGGTTCCAGATGCTAGCATGATGCCAACCAGACTTCCCTGGACAGACAACCCCACCAGTGTGTCCTTTAACTCTGATTCCTCAGAACCCCGCCCCACTAGGGAAAGAGAGGCAGGCTGGGAGTATGGATCAATCTGTCAATGTCCCTGTTCGGGACATTGCGGGGAAGCAATTGCAGAAGCCAGACCTTCCACCTTCTGCATTTTATGATGACCTTGGGTCCACACTCTTGGAGGGTTAAAGAGTAGGGAAGCTATCAAGGGAGGGGATGGGATACAAAGTTCTGGTGGTGGAAATTGTGTGGAGTTGTACTCCTCTTATCCTATGGTTTTGTCAGTGTTTCCTTTTTATAAATAAAATAAAAAAAGAGAGACGGAGGGAGAGGGAGGAAGACTGTGTGGTGGGGAAAGAGAGAGAGATAGAAATTGGTTTATTGATTTTTGAATCCCTACTTTCCTGTGACAGTGTAAGACTTGGACTGTCAGAATTGGGGTTTGAAGTTGATCTTCTGGTGTTTTTGCAGTCAGGCCTGTGGCATTGCTACCTATATGTATCACAAGTGGTTGAGTAATCTGGAAAAAAAAAACATGATTTTTTAAGGGTTATTTCAAAATATTACTTCTGTTTTCCAGATTTTCGGAAACTCTTTGTTCTTTGCTTCATGTTAGTTATCTACTCAGAGGCCTGCAAACACTTCAGTGATTCAGTAAAATATAATCCAGCTGGTAGTCAGCCTTGTAACTTGGGATGGCTTAGGGAGGAAGAGCTGTGCTAGTGACAGTGGCTGATTCAGAAGCGTCCGCCACAGTGCTGCCCTTAGTATCACTGGCAATATAAGGAGGCTGGTAGTGGCATGAAAGCGTCACACCAGCAGAAGAAGGAAGGCTCTTTTGGGTTGAATGTCCCACATGTAGGTCCTCTGGAAAGATAAGGAATGTTTGTTTGGCTTTGAGGGGAAACTGTTTCGGTATGCGAAATGAGGATCTCCAAGACTCAGAAATGGACTGTTTTGGCACAAATAGTGGGACATGAGACTCTGATTCATTTTCTTTCTAGCTGCCAAAGTGGTAATTTTACAAAGTGAAAAACCAACTGTAACTGTCTATCTGAGAAGCAGTCCTCAGTAGCTGCATTTGGGTAGCTTGAAGTTGGAGACTTTTCTTGGTTTTCTTTTGGTTGTGTCTCTGACGGATGCTTCTGGATACTTCAAGAGGTTGTGAGCCCTTTGGCGGAAGAGCTCATTTGTTGTTTGTCTTTTTGTCCTTAATATCTGTCTGCTTCAAACCAAAAAAGAAATTGAGTGTATTTTTATTGACTAATTAGGAATGGTATGTTTAAGCTAAGAAGATATTCTAACTTTATTTTAAAGTTGGTGGGGAATAATTCAAAAATTTTAAACGTAATAATAATATGTTAAATGATAAAGTCAAAAATATTCTAGTAATTACAGTGAACTGATAATCATCCATGCTAGACTGAACATTCTCTTCTAAATATCTCTGACTTAAATATTTGTTTATTAATGATGTGTTAAACAAATATGTAGTCAGTACTGTTATAATTCCACCCTGTTAGTATTTGATGGTAAGTTTTTTATGTAGTTTTTTTCCTTTTTCTTTTTTGCCTCCAGGGTTATTGCTAGGGCTTGGTCCAGTACTACAAATTCACTGCTCCTGGTGGCCTCCCCCTTTTTCTTTTCCTATATTTTTGGATATAAGAGAGAAATTGAGAGGGGGAAGGGAAAATAGAGGGGGAGAGAAAGACACCTGCCTGTGAAGTAACTCCCCCCTGCAAGTGGGGAGCTGGGGGCTTGAACCGGATCCCTGTGTGGGTTCTTGTGCTTTATACTATGTGTGCCACCGCCAGCCTTAGTTTTTTTTAACCACTGTCTTTTAAGTTCACTCAAACAAGATAGGACTAATTGATTTTTTTTTTTTTTTGGTTGTTAAACAGATTTTATTGATTTGCCATACCATAACATATTGGAAACACAGTTTTACAGCTCTCTGTGTGTATAAAACTCAACTTCAGGGAGTTGGGCAGTAGCGCAGCGAGTTAAGTGCAGGTTACGCAAAGCGCACGGACCTGCGTAAGGATCCCAGTTTGAGCCCCGGCTCCCCACCTGTGGGGGAGTCGCTTAACAAGTGGTGAAGCAGGTCTGCAGGTGTCTATCTTTCCCTGTCTCTGTCTTCCCCTCCTCTCTCGATTTCTCTCTGTCCTATCCAACAACGACGACATCAATAACAACAACAATAACTACAACAATAAAAAAACAAGGGCAACAAAAAGGAATAAATAAATATTAAACCCCCCAAAAAACTCAAGTTCAAATGTCATCTTACAAAAGCCCTCTAGCTACTCCCCAGTTCATTTTGATAACCATCTAGTTTCCATCAACTCTGTTTTGCTGTCTTTTAAGCGTTATTTCTTGATTCAGCTAACACTTGAATACCCACCACGTGTCTACATGGTTCTAAGCATTGAGGACACAGCAGTAGCAAAACAAACAGCTTATTTCAGGATGAAAGAAGCATATATGTATTTTTGTTGTTGTTCATTGCTGGTGACAAATGCTTTACAGCATTTTAAAATGAAATTTCAAATGAAATTTAGGCCAGGCAAAATAGCTCAGGGATTTGCAGTGCATGCTACCCAGGTTAGAACCTGGCTGTTAGCTTGTTGAAGGAAGCTTTGGTGTCATTCATGCTCTTTCTCTTTGTGTCTCTGACAACACAGTTTATCTTTATCAGCACCACTAAAATGATTAGATGTTGTAAGCTGAAATGGAACATTCCAGGTGGTTCTGGGAAAGTCTGGTGACAAGAAACCTTTGAAAGGTACCAGGAAAATTGTATTAGTGCCTCATCTGTTAAGTGAGCTTGGCAGTCACCATAGATGTCCATTTTCCCTCTCTGAGGTCCTCTTTCTACTCCATGTGTGTTGTTCACATTCTGTATTTTTCTTTTCAGAGGAAAAAAAAAACAATTTTGCTTGATGATTCAGAAACTTGTACTTTGCTGTCATGAGTGGGAATTGCGTCCGTCAGTTGTTATAAGCCCTGGTTGATGGCAGATACTTGGCATGTTAAAACAAGTGTTATCAGCGATTGTGTGCCCACCCCCCACCCCCCTTGTGGACCAGACCTGTGACATGGCGTCTGAGGGCTGCAACCTCATTCTTCATGCATGGTAACATATGTGCTCCACCAGCTACACCACAACCTGGTCCCTTTCTCATTGGGGCTTATTCTGCTGTTTCTGTTTCTGGAAAACTTTAATCTCCTCCATCCTCTTTGGGGGTCTAAACACTTAGGGTACTGTTCACTGCTTTGTATAAAATCTGAACTGTAGGCCTAGCTTTGATTCTGTAGCTGTAATGGGAACATAGCTCAGCTTTTTCTGTTTTTAAAATCTTTTTCCCCTTTTTTCTTAATTACGCCTAAACTGATTTAAACATTAAACAAAATATTGTACTGCAGTTTTTGTTTTTTTCTCACACTAACCAAAGTATTGCTCAGCCTATAGAAGCACATTCACCCACGTGTATATTTTCTTCTTGTATTTGTAGAAATAGGGACCAACACATTCAGGCTAACTGTGAAGTTCACCCAAGAAAGCCCCCTTAGAGAGTTGTGAAGTGCTGAATTTGATAAGGGAACAGATGCCTCCTTCACATCATCGAAGCTGAAATTGTCTTTTTTTATGCTGTATGGTAAAGCTTAGGCATTCAGTACACATTGGTGAGGGGATAAGATGAAAGAGAGAATTCAAGAGTTTACATGCAGATTATGAATAAAACTGGGTTTTCTTAAAAGACAGGACTTGTTCACTTTAATTTGCCTCTGGTTGCCATTTATCATTCGGATACGTTTTTTCTCCCTTCTTCCCTCCCTCCCTCCCTCCCTCCCTTCCTTCCTTCCTTCCTTCCTTCCTTCCTTCCTTCCTTTCTTTCTTTCTTTCTCTCTTTTTTTTTTTCCCTTCCAGGGTTATCACTGGGGCTCAGTGCTTGCACTATGAATCCACTGTTCCTGGAGGCCATTTTCCCCATTTTGTTGCCATTGTTGTTGTTGTTGTTACTGTTATTGCTGCTGTTGTTGCTGGATAGGACAGAGAGAAATAGAGAAAGGAGGGGAAGACAGAGGGGGAGAGAAAGACAGACACCTGCAGACCTGCCTCACCTCCTGTGAAGTGACCCCTGATTCACCGCCTGTGAAGTGCAGGTGGGGAACCGGGGGCTCGAACCGAGATCCTTACGTCAGTCCTTGTACTTCGTGCCATGTGCACTTAGCCCACTGCACTATCACCCAGCCCCCAAGTTGTTATTTTTTTTTTTAAAGATTTCTTGAGGCTAGGTCATTTGGTACTTACTGGAATATTGAAAACAAAACTCTATAGATTTCTTTGTTAGAATGCATATAGAGTCATGACCCTTCAAGACTTCACTCTTGTTAACTAGAGGTTTGGTGTTTACAGATCGAATGCTCATTTACTTATTTAAACATGTGGAAAGCATGTTTAGAACAGTAAAATGATTAATGGGGGCTATTTTTACTTGTGAAGGATGTATTTGAAATGAGTTCCACACCTACCGAAACATCAAAATCTGCTTCACTTTTCTGCTTAGTAATGAATTCAGTTGATGCCCAGGTATCTGTTTCAATATTTGGTGACACAGAACATCCAATGCACCCATGTAGATATTCTTGCTTGTTGAACTTTTTCTTACCTCCACCATTTCCCAGTAAGGGTTTGGGGTGTCAAGACTCCATCCCTAGAGCAAGTTGTTATTTCTGTGAACTGTTACTCTCCAGCTCTCATGGGGGGCTGACAGGTAGTACTCAGTAGGTGGCAACACTAGCAAGCAGGCTGTTTGCCACAACTCTCTAGGTGCTGAAAACAGGCAGTGAGACTCAGTGATCAGAGCAAAACAGTTTATGTAGCTCAGTGACTAGCAGGAACATTAACACGGTAGCGCTAGTTCTCCTGCACAGGAGTCCCATAGTGATAGAGGACAAGCTTGGGTGGAGGTTGTGTTTGCTGTTTGTAGCAGAGAGCTAGCTCAACACCTTTCCAAGTAAGTAGTAAGGAAACCTGTCCTCCTCCCTCCAGCTCCAGTGGGAAGCAAGGACTTTCACAGCTGTCATTCTGTGGTTGCGGTGATTTAGACGAGGAATATAGAAATGGCTCAAAAACAGAGGATGCCTGATGGGTACTTGGTGAGGACGTGCAGAAAGACTTGTGGGACCCAGATGGACAGCCTTTTCTAATAGCTTCCTCTCTGCCCATATACTGCTTGAGCCGAATTACCTTTTCTCAGGTGAATGCCATCCAATCAGCTGCTCGGATTAGATGTGCTTGTCAAATGCTGAAACCCAGTCCATCCAGTTTATTTCGTACAATACTTGCAAGAGGTATTTTATCAGCAGGGTGAGGCCAGAAACTTGCGGTAGTCTCCCCAGCCTCTCCATCAGGATTCTGGACTGAGCCAAATGAGCAAACCCCAGAGAGTACAGGCAGGACTTACTTCAGACCCTCTGTTAGAGCTTTCCTTTCTGTGGTGTATGTGGATTGTCCCATTTGGACACTGGTGTCAACCCACAAGTATCCTGTTCAGCTAGGACATAGTTGAGGGATAGAATGTTATTTGTTCTGGCTTGTGCAAGGTTGCGTATTCTAGAGTTTTCTATTCTCTTTAACTATTCTAGCAAGAGTTAAGAGGGGAGGGAGAGCCTACCCATTTTCTGTAGGAATGATGACTACTGCCAAGAAACAGTGCTTGCACTGCTGTATGGAACTAGATCCGTATTGCCTTGGCTAGGACAGCCTAGATGAGCACAAGTCTCAAACGTCTAAATAGTCTAGCTGTGTTGGCTGGGCCTTTTCTTTGGTAGCTGGGGCCTGGAGGATGAATGATTTTTTTCCCCTTGGCTGTAGCCCACATTGATCCCAGGAATCTCTCTTGAATGCTGCCCCTGTTGGAATCAGCCCCCACATCCCCCTCAGTGTGGCCCGGAGTTGTTTCCACCTGTTCCTTGGTTGAGTCTGTCAGTCAGCATGATGTCATCACCGCAGTGACACACTTGGTCATTCCAGATGGGAGCAGGGCTCTTTCCCCCTGGCGTCGGCACAGGCAGCACGAGAACGCAAGCTCCAGTGCGGCTGCTCAGTAAGCCTGTCCTGGAGCCTGCAGCCAGGTGAAGGGAATCCCGTCTTGATCTTCAAGTACCAGGGAGTTGAGAAAGAGATATTCGTAGGGGCCAGGATGGCATTCCAGATGTCCTCAGTTTAAGGTTGATTCAGTCACGATCAGACTGTGTGACCTTCCAGAGCAATAGGGTAAGAATTGTCTAGGTCTCCAGCTCCTGCTACTCTTTCTCAAGGGTCACCCAAGTCCATGGTTTATGGAGCTTCTCTCAGTAGTCATGGTTATAATCTTGACCTGTAGTCGGAGACTGTGGTTTCCTTCTTTGTTTCTCTTTGTTCCTTCAGGATCTCTGTTCTCTACCTGTGTATAGGTGGTCAGGTATACACTTGTCCTGTATTCATCTACAAGCTGAGCTTTCCAGTTGAGAAAATAATTTATATATATATATATTTTTTCTTGTTGGAGGGACTTAACTGCTTCAAGCTAAAACTCCCCCCCCCCCCCAGATAGAAGGAGAGAAACAGAAGCAGAGAAAGTAACACAGCAGATACAGGTCCTAGAAAAGAGTGACAGAGGACCTAGTGGGGGTTGTATTGTTATGTGGAAAACTGAGAAATGTTATGCATGTACAAACGGTTGTATTTACTGGTAAGACATTAATCCCCCAATAAAGGGAAAAAAGTAAAAGAAAAAAAAAGATACCACAATGCTAAAACTTACCCATAGGTTGGTGGGAGCCAAGCTCAAACCTGGGTTATGTGCATGACAAAGCAGACACACTATCCATCCAGTTTGCTGGCTCTGGCTTGTGAATTTAGTAAGCGTTCACAGTACACACATGTCAAGTATCAAAATTAAGACTCTGGTCAGCAGTGGGAGTAGCACTAGCAGTGCACAACTGGGGTCCAAATAGCTCCATGTGCATAATAAAAAATAACGCAAGCTACTTCTATTCTTTTTACTCCATTTCACATGCAGCTTATTGGATGAGTTGCCTTTGCCCTTTAAGCTGATAAAGCATATGAGCATCAGTATATAAAGAAACCCCTTCAAGTGTGTGTCTCCACCTGGTCCTTTCTTTTGCAGCCCTTTCTGGGGCTGGAGAGACTGTGACCCCCTTACTCTATGCCCCCCCCCAAGTTTATAAAGTCTGATAAACCAGTGTGAAGGGCACAGTGTTGATAAAGGGACTGGATTAGTTTGTTTTATGGTCACCCCTGGACTTCATTCTTCTCCAGCTGCAGGGATTTGATTTCCATGAAGGAATCTAGCTGGTTTTTTTTTTTTTTTTTGATCTTTGTTGTTGTGTCACCAGAGCACTGTTCAGCTCTGGTGGTGCGGGGGATTGAACCTGGGACTTTGGAGCTTCAGGCATGAGAATCCACTTGCATAACCATTATGCTATCTACCCTCTGCCCGGAATCTAGCTTTTAAAGATCACTTTTAGTCTCAAACACCTGCATGCTTTAGGACTCCTGTAGCTCAAGTTTGAAACCACACTTTTTTAGTGGTGACTCCAACCCTCTCTTATTAAGGGCCTGCAGTTATGCCATTCTTATTCATACTATCTTCTTTAGAGTCTTTTCTGAAGGGGTTTCAAAAAGCTGTCATCTTGAGGTACTGCTTGCCGTGCCTGTACTTTTAGGGGAAAACCCGAAGCCCAGAAAATGTGGGGAGTGACAGGAGTCCAAGGGAGATGAGTAAGAAAGCAAGCAGGTTGGTTCCCCACAGCTGCAGAGGTGACAGGAGCAGACAGTGAGACTTTGAGCAGGACAGTCTGAGGAAGACCAAGAAGTGTGAGCATCAGCATGGTAGTGCTGGTTCTCCTGCCCACAATACCAAGGTGAGAAGGGACATACCTAGATGGTGCCTCTACTTGTAGACAGTTGGGTTACTGCGGAGGAACCCAGGGTAAGGAGTCAGCAGTCAGCATCTTTTGTAGCAAGTCGCATGCAGACCTTACTCGTAGATCTCACTCAGCGAGCAGTGACAGAAGTTGCACTGTGGTCACCTTGACCACTAGCTATGGAAAGGGTGAGATTATGCTCAGGCCTTGTAACTTGGCAGACTTGGTGAGACCATACAGAAACAGTGAGGACCCTTGGAAGAACAGTTCTTGACTATATTTATGATGAGTATGAGGAATCTGAAACATGGCGGGAATTGATATTAAACATTGGAATGCAATACTACACACACACATATATATTTAAACATTTTATTGTGTTTGAGAGAGTATTATAGGAGATGGGGTGGTGAGAGAAGCCCCTGGTGCATGCAGTGTTGGGGATCAAACCAAGAACTCGTGGTGCATAAGTTGAGCTCCATGCCCCCCACCCCCTCCCAGTACTATAGTAATATATATTACAGTTGGAACCTGCTTTGAGTTAAAGTACATTTATAATTGATGTCACTGAGTCGTCGTGCTGACTTTGAAGTAAGTCAGGAAAGTGTCATCATCTTCATTTTGCAAAATGAAAGCTGATGCTCAAGGAGGTTAAATTACATGTAACAAGGAAGTGGTAGAACCAGACCTTGGACCCATGTCTGCTGACTCTGGACTTTTTTAAAAACATTTTTTTTGCCTCCAGTGTTATCACGGGGGCTTGGTGCATGCACTGTGATCCCAGTGCTCCTGTCATCCAGTTTTCCTATTTTGTTGTTGCTGTAGTTGTTGGATAAGACAGAGAGAAATCGAGAGAGGAGAGGAAGACAGAGAGGGAGAAAGACAGACACTTGCAGACCTGCTTCACTGCTTGTGAAGCGACTGCAGGTGGGGAGCCGGGGACTGGAACTGGGATCCTTGCGCTGGTCCTTGCACTTCACTCATGTGCGCTTAACCCTGTGTGCTACCGTCCGTTCCTGGCTCTAGACTTTTTATGATCTTGAACCCAGTGTGCTTGAAGAAGGAGAACACAGCGATGTGTAGGTGATCCACAGCTTGTATGCTCGTTGACATTTCAATGACATACTGCTCTCTTGAGGCTTTTATCAAAATCCCAGGTTAAAAATCTGCTTAGGAAATACATGAGTATTAAAAGTTAGCCCACTCCTTTTGTGGCTCATCCATATTTGAAATATGTCTGCATCAATATTTCATAGGTTATATGTCATCAAGAAAAAAATGGAGGAAGGATGCCATTTGAAGTAGAGACTTAAATTTTTGTTTTTGATAAAATCCTTGGTTGTATAAATCAACAAAATTGAAGTATAAATCCTTTTAAGTACAACTAAGAGAAAGTCTAGACCTTTACATCCTTTTAAGTTGAAAGAGGTAAGGATTCATTCTAACTCTGCACAGAATGAATAGTCATCGGATACTACTTACTAGAACATCATAGCAGCCAAGCTTTGTTACGTCAAACTTTCCATTATTAATCCTTCTTTTGGTATTTATAACTTTTGGTTGAAAATTCTTTCCAGGGAACAATTTGTATACAGATTTTCGGCCTGGGAACAAATATCTCACGACCTACTTACAGGCCTTTTTAAACATTCAGATTAATGTTAAGGATTTAAAGATGAAAGCAAATTTTATGTTTCCAAATATTTGTTCTTTTGGGATCAGTGACTTAAAATTATTTTATTCATTCCTTGTGGAGAAAATTTGTTTTGAGTGTAGAGTAGCTACTAGTTCAGGTAAGGTTGTAAAAGTTTGACCGAGGTGGACGAGATTAAGAAGTTTGTTAGATCTGAGTGAGGAATTTGTATATGAAATGATCTAAAAATTTAACTGATCATTAGGTTTCAATGATTAAAAAGGAAAAAAGGGCTCATTATTTTCTGGTTAATCAGTTTGTATTGCTATGTGAATATGTTAATTTAAGAGTGCTATATTTTTATTACATCAACAGTTCTCACAGAAACAGATCCCGTAAGACACATACAGAATACTCTTACTCAGAAACTTCCCCATGTGAGTTAATGGTAATGGACTTCTTACCCTCCAGTTGTTCTGAGAAGCAACATGTTAACTATTTTATCATAACTATCATGTTCTACTTTTTTTCTGGTGAGGAAAGCATGTATCAGTGTTACCATTAAAAATTCACCGTGAAATCTTTAGTTCGGTTTATTTCAGGGCTCTTGTTTGGGAACATTTACTGATTTTCTGTGAGAATACAAGAGATCATTCTCTTCCCCTGATTCTTAACATCCTTCCATCATCCTGTATCCATGCCCTGATATTTTCTTAGAAAATAAATAAAACTGCTACAACTAGTAGAGTGGCACAGTAATCATACCATTGGTTTTCTTGAATTCTTTTCGATGACTTTAGCTTTCAAACAATGAACATTTATTAAAAGTATGCTCTTGGGGTTGGGTGGTGGCACCCCTGGCTGAGCCTACATGCTACAGTGTGAGAGGACCTGACTTCAGGCCCTTGGTTCCCACCTGCACGAAGAAACTTCATGCGTGGTGAAGCAGTGCTACACATGCCCCTTTCTCTGTATCTTCCCCTCCCCTCTCAATTTCTCTCTGTCTCTATCCTAAATAAAAGTCAAATATAAAAATATTCAAAATGTGGGAGTCGGGTAGTGGCACAGTGGGTTAAGTGCACATGGAGCCAAGCGCAACGACGGGCAGAAGGATCCTGGTTTGAGCCCTGGCTCCCCACCTGCAGGGGAGTCACTTCACAGCTAAGCAGGTCTGCAGGTGTCTGTCTTTCTTCTCTCTGTCTTCTCCTCCTCTCTGCATTTCTCTCTGTCCTATCCAACAATAACAACAATAATAACTACAACAATAAAACAAGGGCAACAAAAGGAAATAAAAATTTTTAAAAACTTAAAAAAAATTCAAAATGTGCTATTTTATGGAGTACTACAATAAACAAGCTTAAAAATAATTACTATTTACATTATAGATATAGAGGTTTAGTATTTTGTTTCCCAAGAAATATGCGAGTTCTTTACCTACACCCTCTATTGGACTGATAATATGAGAAGGGTTGTAATTTCTGTCTTGTTCTATTTCCAGCAAAGGGAATTTGTTAGAATCTCGGCTTTTCTAAATCAGTAGAAGGATTTTGCTGATTTTCCTGTTAAACAGTAAAGGGTTGGCCCTAGGTTGTATATATCACTTTATTTGGTGCCTTCGATGTATTTCCTTTGAGTATATCTCATATTATCTGTCTTATGGTTTCAAAGTGTTCTAAAACAAGTGTAAAAGGGATCACTTTTATTTTTGACTCAGTGGATTAGGGTCCCAGGAACTGGGAAGCAAGCAAATGCAGCAATCCAAAGACACTACTGCCCCAAGGGGCCTGGCAGACATGAAATGCTCTTTCCACCATGTTGCTATTTTAAGCCATGCTGCTCTGCACATCCTTGTATATGTCACTCGCCACAGTATATTCCCAGCCACAGTATATAAATATCTGGGTTCTCTATCTGTTGGCTTAATTTTATCAGAATTTAAAGTCTTTTGCTTTATGAAGTGGTATCCTATTACATTTATTTTTTACTTCACTGACTTGTGCTAAGTTTATTTCTTTCAAGCGTTCTCCTAAAAATGACCTGTTCATGTCTATAGCTAGTTTTAAGAACTGCGTTCTCTTTTGCTCAATGAGATTTGTTTTTTGTTATTGTTGTTGTTTACAAATTGGCACTGATTCTGAGTTGTATGCACTATGCATTTTCTTAGTGTATGATTTCTCTTTTGTAATTTTTCCCATTGTCTTTCTTCGGGACTAGACTTATTTGAATAGTGGGAATCTTTTCTGCCCTCAGATTTGACACTACCATTACATTTTTCATTTAATTTAAAAAAAAAAAAGCAAAAAACACCTCAATCATTCCAGAGTACTGTGCATGTATTTGTAACAGTGGACATGCCAACATCTTTTAGCACTAGACTGAAAGACCAGGGAATTTTCCTACAATGGTCAAACATATGACACATATTTGTGGAATCAACCCTATTTTTTCTGTGAACATTCTTTCTTGGATGTTCTTTCTAGAGAAGTTTAGAAAAGCATCTACTTTAACCACTAAAACTAATACCCTAGTTGCCTTGAACTGCCCTTTTTAAGTGCAAAGCAAGGATAATGGTTAACCGTCTAAAATCAGATTTTCTTTTGATTCTGAAACTTAGCCTCATGCATTCATATTTTTTCATTTGGAGAATACATTTTTTTAAAATAATTTATTTCTTTATTGGGGAATTAATGCTTTACATTCAACAGTAAATACAATAGTTTGTACATGCATAACATTCCCCAGATTCCCATTTAACAATACAACCCCCCACTATGTCATTCATCATCTTTCATGGACCTGTATTCTCCCCACCCACCCACCCACCCCAGAGTCTTTTACTTTGGTGTAATACTCCAATTCCATTTCAGGTTCGACTTGTTGGAGAATACATTTATTAATCTATTACACTTAAGAGATAAAATTAAATTATCTTTAATTATCTGAGATATTTAAAAAAATATTTATTTATTCCCTTTTGTTGTTGTAGGAGATATTTCTTTTAATGAGAGGGTATGTATAATGACATCTTTTGTTACCTTCCTGCTTCCAGACAGCATTTATCTTCTCTGATTTATGCCTTAATATGGTGATTGAAAGCTTATAACTTGACAATTAAAATGACTCATATTCATATATTCCTATATTTTAGAGAAATTGGAAAGTTTAACCTTGTTCAAAACTTTAATGCATCTGATCATCTCAAAGGGCATTATTGTTCACTGAATAGTTTGTAAGAAGCTGTATTTAAAGGCCAGGAAAGAGCCACCACTAGGCTTAGCTGGTGCAGTAATCAAGTAAAAATGACACGAGAACAAAATTCTTGGATCATTTACCTTCTTGACTTTACTACAGATTAGAATAGTCTGGTTTCCGTGTAAGCTTTTGTATGTGGAAAATGCATGCATTCATACATTTTTGGAGTAAATTCTGATACAAAAGTGAGTTTGAT
The DNA here is from genome assembly GCF_950295315.1 of Erinaceus europaeus. Lineage (NCBI taxonomy): Eukaryota > Metazoa > Chordata > Mammalia > Eulipotyphla > Erinaceidae > Erinaceus > Erinaceus europaeus. The sequence continues at coordinate 16,952,321 of NC_080180.1, forward strand.
GGTTTGAAGATCATGTTTCAGTTCACTGGCTTCTTAGTGGGAATACATTACAGTTATACTTAACACCAAAGAGATTTCTTTGTCCTACACAGTGAGAAATCTGGAAGTTGATAGCTGTTAACTTCATTGTAGTGCTCAGCCATGTCAGGGCTGGTATCATATAATTCTTTGGTCTTTTTCTCATGAAGAAACATGATTGCTTCTGCACAAGACATCACATCCATGTTTGTGGTGGGTGGGACAGAGGCAGCTTCAGAGACAGTAGTTTATGTCTTATGAGCCAGGCTAACTCACATAATCAGACTAACGTGAGTGGCAGGGATAATAAGTGATTTGCTCTTCAGTATCTTTGTTAAGAGGTAGGCAAGGGGAAGATCGGTAATGGGTTTGGGGTTGGTTGGTTGGTATGCTGAGCTAACCTGAATGAGCCTCAGTTTCCTTTGGGGGTGGGTATAAGAGATAAAACTACTACTCTAATCTGATCATTTGTGTTTCCAGTGGGAGCATATACTTACTTTTAATACCATCACCGATGTGTCTGGATTTAAGTCATCTTTCCGATTCTAAACTTTTAGCTATTCTTTGCCTTGATTTCGCTCCTGGTCTCGCTTTCGTAGTTATTCTAGTTGCTGTTGTTGTCGGTCCACCCCTGCTCTCTCAGTCTCGCTCCATATTCTCTCATAGCCCTTTGGGTGCAACTTTGAGCTCTTGAAGTCAACGTCAAGTTAAGACTTTCATCTGTCACAGGTAGCACCTATTACATTTTTCTGGTGAAGATCCTTCTTCCAGCTAAGCTATGGAGCAGATTGATCATCATTATTTTAAAATTTGTCTTTGATGGTTGTAAAATCTGCCTCGCCAGTGCAACTCTTTGTCTGCGTGACCACACACACCCGCTCTTAGGTCCCCTGCCTGGTGCCTTGGCCTGCTGGCGATTTTTTTTTCTTTTTCTGCTGCACACAGTGACTGTGTGGAGGCTCTGCTAGTTACAGAGGTGCCATTCCTTTATAGAGCACTTCCTTCCTTTCATCCTTCTCTCTTTCTTCTGGGCATACCGAATTTCATCTTGATTGAGTGGAGGATTGACTGTAAGACTTTTATTTTATATTTATTTATTTATTTATTTTAAAAAGGAGACATTGACAAAACCATAGGATAGGAGGGGTACAACTCCACACAATTCCCACCACCAGATCTCCGTATCCCATCCCCTCCCCTGATAGCTTTCCCATTCTCTATCCCTCTGGGAGCATGGACCCACAGTCATTGTGGGACGCAGAAGGTAGAAGGTAGAAGGTCTGGCTTCTGTAATTGCTTCCCCGCTGAACATGGGCGTTGACTGGTCGGTCCATACTCCCAGTCTGTCTCTCTCTTTCCCTAGTAGGGTGGGTCTCTGGGGAAGCTGAGCTCCAGGACACATTGGTGGGGTTGTCTGTCCATTTTGTTCGGCTTCGTATGTTAACTCTCTTTTCAGCCACCAGGTTCCAGATGCCAGCAGGATGCTGTCCATAAGACTTTTGCCCACATGCTGAGAGCATTTACCTAGACATCTGGCCCCTGGCCCTGTATGTGCTCAGTTTTGTCTCCCCAGCACCATGAATCTGGCAGGATCTCTGCTTGATTTCTGTCCTATCAGCAACAGCTTTCTCTTTGGCTTCTTGATACATCTATGATACCAGTTATATCAGATGCCTTCTATTTTGTACTACCATTCCATTTTGTACTACTCGTTCATAGAATTTTATTGATTCACTTCATGTTTTCTATTGTATATAATTTTCATTAATTGGTGAGCTGTCTAGCAGGACAGGCATGTGCTTGTGTCATGGTGTAATAGAAAGACGTAGAAGTATTCGTGAGTTCCACCGGAATTCATTCCAAAGATCATATCTAAGTTTATAATGTAGCTAGGAGGGGCTCAAAGCAGTCTGGTCTAATTTTAATATAAATTGAGCAGGTCTGTGGTCTGTTTTATCCAGCTGACTCATTCTATTCCATTTGAAAAGCCAGGAGTATGTAGTGGAAACGAGCAAGCCTGGAATTTAGTGGAGAGGGTTTCAGATAACAAGGACCAATCAGGTACTTCTCAGGTGCCAGATTTTCACTGGCTGAACTGTGACAAATGTTACATAGATCAAAGACTGGCAAACTATGGCCAGGGAGGCAAATGTGAGCTCACTCCTTGAGTGTGTAAATAAGGTTGGTAATCTAGTCTCCCCTCTTTCTTTACATATTGTCTGTGGCTGCTTGGCCACTAGAGTGGAGAGCATACAGTCTGTGAACATTAAAATGTTTAGAGCATGGTCCTTACAGAATATGAAAGTTTGCTGATCCTACTTTTGGCCAGCAAATTTAAGTGACTTGGTTCTTTTACTGGAATCCATATTAATATTCCAAGAAATTAATTACAGCTAAAAGCATGTTCTCTCTTTTAACTTGTTGTCCTTCATTGATCTTAAAATTGCTTTTCTGCTGCTACATTTTGTCTCTCTCTGGGACCTTCTCTTTCTTCTCACCCAACTGCTAGTCTGCTGGGAGAATGCAGGTGACATTGAATGCCATCCAGGATTTTGACACCAGAGATGTGGAAGGAAATTGTGAGGAGAGTAAGGTATGTCTTCCTACCTAGTCACCCTCAGTAAGAATCACTATGAGGTCATATTCAAGCTTTATTTTAAAATATAGCAATATAGAGAAGATGGGTTTGACACACAAACTCTGGCTCAATGCATCAGCACTGGGGAACCTTTTGCTCAGTACAGGCTTTTAATAAACCATGTAAAGCCACTCACAAAGAACACTATAGTTTAGATTTAGCACCAAGCTAACATTTCACATCAGAGGACAGCTTATTACAGTCATTCATCTCAGGGCATCCAGTCTGCTGACTCTTTTTGGCTGTACCTAAAAAGTCAGAGGTACTTCGGCCACGTCTGTTTCCAAACCCGAAATAACTTAGACGTGGCCTCAGCAGCATTAGAGTTCCACATTCGTTCCACTGGCTTAGGGTTTAAATGCACACAGGCATCAATCATCATATAAAAGGTGTAGTGTTGTTGTAGGTGTTGTCAGGAATATGAGAAAAATGTGTCCTGGTCTTCGTTCACTGGAGAGGGCTGGTTCGGTGCTCTCATCACTTTCTAGTCCCCTGTCAATCGTTGAATAACCTGCTGAAATCCACAGTGTGGAAACTCATTACTTTGGAAGGTGTTATTTTTGGGTTGGACGCAGAGGCCCGTCACACCTCTGTAATGCTGTGTATACACAGCCTCCCAGGCTCCCAAGTCTTCCTTCTTTTTCCATTGCAGAGTCTGACCAGAAGTCACTGCAGTGGCTGTGTTGGTTTCTGGTCTCCCCAAATCTCACCTTGTCCAGTATGACATGGGTCAGGGATGGGAAGGTTTAAGGAAAGAAAAAGGGGGAGAAAACAAACAAACAAATTTTACTGAGAAAAGACCTTCAGATTTTTGTTTAAAAAAAAATTAGGATTGATATACTTGAAGTACAAATGCCTTTCAAACAAAACCAAATATTTAATTTGAAGTTTTGTTCCTTCTCATAACCACTCCTCTATAACTTCTGCAGTCTGTTAATCCATGTGATCTGACTTATTATATTAGATGGGAAGAGGTTTGGAGAGTTGATCTGTTACAGCATTTTAGATTCTGAAATACTGAAGTTCACACTAAAGTCAGATTATTATAGTCCGTGTTCATATAGACCTTTCGAGTCTCCTGGAATATCAGTTCTACTTGAAGATTTTTAAAAATCTTTTAAGAGAGTGGGAGGAAGAGAGAAAACCGGAGCACGTGCCATATGCAGTGCTTAGGTAGAACCCAGTCCTGTGCCTTACTTGCTTAACTGCCTTCCAGTCCACCTTTTGAAGATTTTGTATAATGAAGTGGATAGTAAAGACTCCATATTTATTTAATTAGAGCTGGAGTCTTTGCGACCTCAGCTCTTCATTCATAGAGTGAGGGAGACATCCCACAACACTGGAGCTTGCGGCTGGTCCACATGCATGACATGTCACATAGCCTATCCGTTGAGCTCGCTCTTTGCCTCCAAACTCAAACCCTTTAGAAGAAAGTGTTGACTTTGAATGAATTTTTTACTTTGGTGAAGTCACTTCTAGTTTCAGCCCAAGGTTTCTGGCTCTCTTTTCTATCTCCTGGGGGGAAAAGTCTAGGAAGTAGACAAATACTTAGCTGTCGGGTTCAGGCAAAAATTAGTAAAGCCATGGGCCCCTTGAAATATACGTAAAGTAGACTTCCCAGCTTCTTCCAGTATGAAGACCCCAAATCTCATCTGCTGTACTCTTACTTTTAGGCTCTTGATTATTAAATAAGTTGCTCTGCTTTATTGTAATGCTTCTCAGACACCAAGTTGCACATGGTACCATGATGCCAACCTGACTTTCTTGGGCAGACGACCTCACCAATGTGTCCTGGAGCCCCAGCTCTCCAGACCCCTGCCCCACTAGGGAAAGATAGAAGCAGGCTGGGGGTATGGCTCAACCTGATAACACCCATTTCCAGTGGAGAAGTGGTCACAGAAGCCAGACATTCTACTTTCTACACCCCATAAAGATCTTTGGTCCATACTCCCAGACAGAGGGATAAAGAATAGGGAAGCTTCCAGTGGAGGGGAGGGGATATGGAACTCTGGTGGTGGGAATTGTACCCCTCTTTTATCCCACAATCTTGTCAATCATTATTAAATTACTAATAAAATAAAGAATAAAAATAAAAAGAATTCTGCTACTGTAGTGTCTAGGAAAAGCAAGAATTTCTGTCTGTGGAAACATCAATATTTCTGTCAAAGATGGGATGAGGAGTCTTGTTGATTCAGTCAATCTTACTGACTTGGGGAGGGTAGAACCCCTTTTCAAAGAATGGACATTGTGAAGACCAAGTGATATGTATATGAAAACATTGATCGTGAACCTGTCAGGAGAAGTAGTTTAGTTGCAAACATAACAGAAGAATGAACTTTCCCTGATTCCTGAACAAGTTCTGCAAACGATGAGAATTCAGAAAAAGAGGCATCTGCTAGACCTGTAACCTAGAGTGTGACAGAGGTTGAATTCATTGGGCTTTCTTTCTTTTCTTCTCTCCCTTAATATCTACTTTAAAACACCCCCCCCCCCCATAGGTCTTTTCCAGGAAGGCAGTAGTCACCTATTTCCTAACTTGGCAATATTAGGTAACTGCTTTTTTTTTTTTTTTTTTTTTAATGTTCAGTTGCTTAGATCTACATCTTTCTTATTTTAAAAACAAATGCAGATCTTTCATTTATAAATATTGTGTGAAATTACTGTTCCAAAATTTTCTGTTTAAGGAGTAAATCAGATGACATATGAGTCTGAAAGTAGTGACGACTCTGGATCTGTTACAGCAGAGGGGATGGGGAGATATTCAGAAGTGATTTGCATATGCCTGAGACATACTTGAGTTCCTTCCCAATTTAGTCTTTTGAAAATGTGAGAACTATAATAGTAACAATACAAGTCACCGAGGAGAATCCAGAGCTCCTCCTGCTAACCCTTCCTGCCTGCCTTCTCCCTTTCCATTAAGTTCCCAGTCAGGTCCTGGAATACAGACAACATTGCTTATTTCAGTTTGCAGTCAGTCAAGGCTCAGAAAGGAGTTGAGCATAAACTGCAGCTTTCATGTTCTTTGCTTGAGTCTAAAACAGCTTGTTTTGTAGGGGCCCAGCAAAAGTGGCTCTTTTCCCAGTCATTGCCAACATGCTCATCTTGTTCAGCTGCAGTAACACTCCAGGATGCAAAGAAAACAGAATGGACCCAACCCACTGCCTGTTTAACTCAAAGACTGTGTTGTTCTCAGACCTACTTGTGCATCATAATCCCCTGTGTACTTCTTTGTTGTTTTTTTTTTTAATAGGGACATTTAGGTCTCATGCCAGAACTGTCTATGCAGGCATCAAAGGGGCGGGAAATGTAGGTGGCTTAAGCAGCTATACTGAACAGACAAACAAACAAATGCCACAAGTGATCCCCATGGCCAGCCAGTACTGAGAACTACCGGCTCATTGTACACACTTTGATTAAACCCAGGACCACATACATACATACTCCACGTACATACTTACCTCCTTTGCCCTCTGGCTATGCTTCAAGAGGTTTTCCCCCTGAAGTTTCTATTTCTCTGTGTCTTATGGTTGTACCCTAGCTTTTCATTTCTTTCATGAGACATTTTAAAAGTATACTGTTTTATGTTATTGATAGGAAATACTAGAAGAATAAAGTGCTTCTTGTCTCTTAGTTTGTCATGAATTAAGGAGAAGGGATAAAAGTAATATTTTGAGGAATTAAAATGGGCCATGTACTGTTATCTTTTTCTAAAATGTATTTTATTTGTTTTATTTTAATGAAAGAGAGAGAATGACTGTAACAGACAGAAACAGAGACCAGGACACTGTTCAGCTCTGGAATATGGTGGCGTGGAGTATTGAACTAAGACTTTGGAGTCTCAAGCATGAAAGTCATTTTGCATAAGCATTATGCTATCTCCTCTGCTCACAGTTCACTTATAAGTATAGAATTTTGCTTTTGATAAATTACTTTGTGTGTGTGTGTTTTTTTTTTTTTTTTAAAGACCTCACACTTTTGGAGAGGGCATTTTTGAGTTCCAGTAGCATGACTCGTTGGCTTTTATATTTTAAGCTATAATGTAAATTTAGTCTCAGGATTAAGTTTCAGAAATAATAAGACAGAGTCAAAAATAATTAGGTCACAGAGAATTTGTATTAAGAAAATTGATTGGGAAATAAGTTACAGTAGAACTACAGCAGTGAATGCAGTAAATCAGCGAGCGTGGAAAGCGATGAGCTGGCTCAAGTTAGCCCATTTAATTTTGGAGTCTGTGGTCCCTTGATTCATAACAGGATTCTGTTTCATGCACTATAAATCTTTATATCTGAGACTCTTAAGGTATCATTGTATATTTAAAGAAAGAAGGAAGATAAAATTGAACCAGTAGGTGTCAGCACGAACCGTAATAAAGACATTAGTCCTTATTATCTCAACCTTTATTTTGTTTCTTTATGGTGATGCTGCATTGTAAAAACACCTTAATAGTACTGTTTCATTGGATACTTGTTTGCATTCTAACGTCAAATCCCCTTTCTGTATGTTTCCCTAGTGGGAAACGGTGAGATGTTTCAGAGAACATATCTGAAGCATAGCAACCATTCTAAAAAGATTCAGTTCAATGAAAACGATGCTTGCCAGATGCTAGGAACTTTTCATTGTCTTGAATAAAAAAAAAATTCCACACAAATCACACCATATCAAAATAGCTTATGCTTAACAGCTTTAATAGTTTTCTGACTATCTTATACACACACCCCCCCCCCAGTATTCTAGTCCTACTGACTTGTTAACCTTATGTGTTTTATGAGGTGAGGAATTCCCAAACAGTGGTCCTCATAATGTGCTTAATTTCCCCTTGAAAATACGGCGTTAACATGATTTCAGCATGCACTTCACTATTTTATTTTCAAATTATTCCAACTGAATGAATAATTAGGAAGATAATGTTAACTTTTATGGAACACCAAAAGGTCTATAGTATTTTCTCAATTTGCTATAACTTTATTGACAATCCTATTTGTTTCCTTCTCATTTGCTGATTTGATAAAAATATAAGACCAATAAGCATAAGATTTCTACTTTTTTGTGATAATTGTATTAGAATAGTAAGTAATTAAGGAATCAGTACACGGAGAGCATCAGGGAGCACAGGGATGGCATGTGGGATGCAGCAGGAGGATCTGAAGGAACTTCCATTTCTTTTGCCATGTCCCATCAGACCTATTTTCCACGGCCCTTTAATGCTTTAGAACCTACCGCTACCCATCACCTCCATTCTCAGATAGTTTCTCAACTGAAATGAAAACCTAGGTATGAAAATGCCTGCAGATGTTATGGTGGCCTCATTTGCAGTTGTCCCAAATTAAAAACATTGCAGATATACCTCAGTTGGAGGGGGAAAAAGTGGTTTGTCCATATAGCGAGGAACTACTCAGCAATAAGAATGAAGTGACTGCTTTTAGCATTAAGAAACTCATACGTGAGTCTCAGATGCATCATGCAGAATGAAGAGGCCCTATTTAAAAGGCTGTATTCCCCTGATTACTTTTCTATGAAGTCCAAGAGAAGTTAGCATCATGGGGGAAAGGATACAGGTTGCCAGCAGTTGGGTGAGAACTTGACATGAAAGTAATATGAAGGATTGTATGGGCTGGTGGAGAATTATTTTATATTTTGAATTTAATGGTATTTATATAACTACATTTAAAATAATTATAGAGGTTTTTATATGAAGTGTCAATTTTATTGTTATGTATGGCTTGATAAAGTATTGCTGGAGTACAAATTTAAAAGGACACATGGGCTAGAAAACCACTAAAATCCTTGTTAGTTTTTGTTTGTTTCTTTTCTCAGATATTCTACTATGAACCTTAGATTTATTTATTTTTATTTAACTAGAGCACTGTTCCGCTCTGTCTTATGGTGGTGTGGGGGATTGAACCTGAGACTTGGGAGCCTCAGGTATGAGAGTCTGTTTGCATAACCATTATGCTGTCTACCCTCTGACCCCTTTTTCTTTTTAATATTTAATTTATTATTGGATAGAGACAGAAATTGAGAGGGAGGGGGAAGGCAGAGAGAGAGATAGAGAGAGAGATAGCTGAGTACAGCTTCACCATTCGTGAAATTTTCCTCCTGCAGGGGGGACTCGGGGCTTGAAGCTAAGTCCTTGCTCATTATAACATATGCACTCTACCAGGTTCGCCACCACCTGGCCCTCTATCATCAGCGTTTTCTCTGGGGACTTATGCCTGCATAATTGCATCATTCCCAGTGGACTCTTTAGTTAAAAGGCAAGAGATAGATTGAAAGAGAAGTGTCTCAGCACTGCTTCACTGCTTGTGCAGCTAGCTCCCTTTTGCACAATGCTTCCACATGGTGACTAGACTGAAACGCTGGTTCTTGTGCCTGGTGGAGTGTGCACTGTACTAGATGAGCTACAACTCTCCTTACCTGGAACCTGGAGACTCCTGAACTTCATTGACCCCCTTTCTGTCTGTATTGATTTCCACGCATTCCAACTGCAGGTTTCTTTTCTTAACTCTGCAGTCACTCTTGCCTGTTATTTCATGCAGGATCGTATTGACTTAGAGTTTCCCTGTTGCTGTGCCCTTGGTGATTCATTCCTGTATCTTTAGCCTTATATCTGAGATCGTTTTCTTTCTGACTGTTCTCACCGCTGATCTTTATTCATGCTGTCTCACTTGCTTGAGTGCTGCTTTTTATTATGGGCTGGACATTACATGTGTAGAACTGTTTGCAGAAATAATTTGAAACCTGAGATATTTCTTTCTCTTGACGGCACTTTTATTTGTTTTTGCTACTTGCCTGTGGCAGTAGCTATCAGGAAATGTCTCGGTCCACTTTCAGACGATTTAACGCTGAGGTTTGTTTGTCTACTTGGGTTGAAACCTCCCAGGACTAAGGTTCAAGATAACTTGTAGGATGTTCACCACAGTCCATGTCTCTTTCTTGAGTCCCAAGTGACTGGAGAAGTACTGAACCACTTCTTTTTTTTTTTTTATATTTATTTTATTTATTTATTCCCTTTTGTTGCCCTTGTTGTTTTATTGTTGTTGTTGTTGGATAGGACAGAGAGAAGTGGAGAGAGGAGGGGAAGACAGAGAGGAGGAGAGAAAGATAGACACCTGCAGACCTGCTTCACCACCTGTGAAGCGACTCCCCTGCAGGTGGGGAGCCGGGGTTCAAACCGGGATCCTTATGCCGGTCCTTGTGCTTTGTGCCACCTGCACTTAACCTGCTGCGCTACAGCCCAACTCCCTGAACCACTTCTTAATACCATAACTGCCTTCCACAGTCATCACAAAACTTTTGGGGATATAAGTGATCAAATATTGAACTCAATTCTGTGTTTCCTCCTTCCTGAGATCCTGGCCTTTTATCCTTTACTACTTTGTTAATAACTCTGTATTGCATTAAAAACAGATTCGAATGTATTTGATGCAACTAATAAATAGCCCTTGAGAAGAGAGGGTTGGTCTGAATTATCACTTTCCCATTCTATGAGTCGAGGTTGTCTATACACTTTTTCATGACCACATTTATAAATGTGTTTCTTTTTTTTTTTTTTTTTCCTCCTCCAGGGTTATTGCTGGGCTCGGTGCCTGCACCATGAATCCACCGCTCCTGGAGGCCACTTTTCCCCCCCCCTTTTGTTGCCCTTGTTGTAGCTTCGCTGCGGTTATTATTATTGCCCTTGTTGACGTAATTCGTTGTTGGATAGGACAGAGAGAAATGGAGAGAGGAGGGGAAGACAGAGAAGGGGAGAGAAAGATAGACACCTGCAGACCTGCTTCACCACCTGTGAAGCGACTCCCCTGCAGGTGGGGAGCCGGGGGCTCGAACCGGGATCCTAACGCCAGTCCCTGCGCTCATGCGCTTAATCCACTGCGCCACCGCCCGACCCCCATAAATGTGTTTCTTAACGACTCTGTTAACATTATTTTACATGTTTTATTTTGCATCTTACTGATTTTATTTAATAGATGGCATATTAATTTCTTTATCCAAATTTTTATTTGCTCTATCTGGCACTGTGGGCGGCGGTGATGTATAAGATAATTTCCTACTATTGTAATATGTAAAATGAAATATTTGAGGTTCAATTGTAGGTATGATTTGTGACTTCTTAGTACTAGGACATACTATTACAAAACAATAGAACAAGTTAGAAAATTAGGAAGTTGACACTACTATAGGGTTGTTACCAGCACACAGTTCGTATTCAAATTGCATTACTCATTCAGATTATTCTTATAATTCCCTTTGTAGAGAAAAGAAACCACTCAATTGTGTCTTGCTTTTGCTCATATCTCCTTTGGCCTTAGTCCAGAACAATTTTTCAGTGTTTCTTTGTGTTTTAAGACAGTAATGATTTTGAAAAGTGTGGAGATCTTTCTAGCTTAGTAAACGTTTAGCTGGTATTTCCTCTTATTTAAATTCAGGGTTTGCATTATTGTCAGGAGTAGCACAGAAGTGTTGTTTTCTTCTTCGTGCCTCATAGTTGGAGTCAGATGGTATGCCTCCCATTACTGCCTAGACTCACTTTGATCATTGTTTCAGGTCACACCTGCTAATTTCTAGTGTAATGAAGGTACTCTTTTTCCCCTTTTGAATGGTGCGTTTCTGTGTGGTGGGATCGACTTCCAAGCACTCTGAGTAATGGGTTCCACTAGTTTACCATTCTTTGACGAGTCCTTCTTGAGTCAGTTATTTCCCTGATAATTAGCAAACGATAGTTGCTTTTAAAAAGGGTTCCTCATACATGGAGGACCTGTGCTATATCCCCAGCAAGTGGTAATTTTTAAAAATCCGTTTTATTAGGGAATTAGTGATTCATAAGCCAGTCGCCAGATGAATGTGTCTTCTCATCATATGATAGGCATCTGCATTCCGCTCCTACCCCAACCCAGGTCTCCCCCCACCACTGCGCCTTGGGCCCCATGCCTTCTCAGATGGCCCTCCCCCTCCCCATGGCCTTGACCTTGTTACAGTACAGGTAGTACCTTTTACTTTTCTTTTCCTTTGTTCCTTTTTAAATCTTTTATTTATTCGTTTATTTGTTGGCTAGAGACAGGGAAAAATTAAGAGAGGAGTAGAGGGAGAAAGATAGCCTACAGCCCTGCCTCACTGTCCTCAAAACTTCTTCTCCTCCCTGCAAGTGGGGACTGGGGCTTTGAGGCTGGGTCTTTGCACATGGTGACATGTGTGCTCAACCCAATGTGCCACCACCTGGCCCCTCCTCCTTGTTTCTTAAGTTCCACCTGTAAGGGAGAAAAATATAATGATTTTTTTTTTTTAAATTCCATTGCTCTTTCTCTACTAAGTACTGTCTCCTGAGGAGGAACAGCTTCTCCATTCCCCCCTACTTTTAGTTTATATCTTTACAGACTCATGAATTTTATATTGCATTTAATGGATTTAATGAGATACTATCTGGTAATCTTAAATTATTTCAATTGAAGTGGGTGGGAGTCTATGCAAACTGGCTTCTACATCCTTTTGACAAGCCTGGACTATTCTTTGAGCACTAGCAACATTTTCTGGCACAAAAAGGTGTTTCAAACTCAGTTTGTACTTTTCCAGCCTCAGCCTGGAAACAAACCATTTCTTCAGAGAACCCACATAGATTAAAGTTTAGTAAGCAATGGCGTATAGCAACCAAGGCTGGGCAGGGCTCTGTTAGTTTGATACCTTTAACTATTAATGTGGAGGTCGCAATATCTAGAAATGCATTCTTTGTTCTCTTTAAAGGTCTGATAGTTATCTCTGTAGCTCTTAAAAATTTACCTATAAGCACACAGAAATATAGGATTCAAATTTTGATGAGAAACTTCCACTTAATTTTCATGTGTTTTCTGATTGGGAAATGCCACTTTCTTGGCTATGGGAAGTACTAGATGACTCAAGTCATTTAAATGGATACCAGAGGGTGAGATCAGATGTATTCTGGATGAATGGTGACAGCAGGTCCAACAAAAAAATATTTACTTCTGGATTTGAGAGCTTAAACAAGGCCATGTATTAGATGCCCTAAAATTTCTGTGGTTCCTTTCATCTTTAGGTGCTACATATAGAAATAATTAAGTCGGGGACTTTCTTTTGGACAAGAGTAGTATTGTTATTTTAAAATGGTTGATCCTCTTATTATCCATAATTCATAGCTAAATGGGAATTATATTAACATCTTAATAGATTATTTAAGTGTCACACTTAAATAGAAGGAAATTTGGAGATCTTATGAACTATTTTGATGTTTCAAGAGAAGCTTTATTTCTGGAGCATACAGCTATTAATTAAATTTGAGCTAGAATGTTTCAATTCTTTATAATCCTTTAAAAATTCAAGAAAATGAAAACTTCTAAAGCGGCTTGTCCGAATTCGTTGCAGATTGGTATACACATGGTTTAATGTCTAATTTTCCTATGGTGTCAAGGTATATTGAAATGATCAAAATACAGGTTTAGAGTATTTTTCTTTTTTGTAAATAGACTCTAAACCTACTATTTATTAGACAAATTAGACTTATTTTAAGCTTTAAATAAACTTAGAAATTGAATTTGAATGAGTATGAGAAACAGGGAGAGCTAGACAGAGAAAAAGAGAGACACCACAACACTGCAGCAGCACTTAGGAAGCTTCCCCTTTGCATGGCGCCCCCTTGTGGTGGGTGGGGGCTCAGACCTGGGCTCTTGCACATTGTAAAAATGTGTGTTCAACTGGGTGAGCTATCTCCAGGGCTCTTTATAACAATGCTAAGATATCATTTGTAAAATTGATAATGCCTTAGTTTATTATTCCCTTTTAAAAGTTATTTATTCAACTATATGAGAGACAGAGATAGAAAGTGAACCCAAATATTACTCTGTTTTATGCACTGCCAAGGGTCAAACTCTGGACCTCATGCTTGAGGGTCCATCTCTTTATTCACTGACCTACCTCCTGCACCACACTTATGCCTTAGTTCAAATAGTGCTTGTTTTGTTTTACAAGTATACTAAAAGTTTTAAATTTTATTTAAAAACATTCTTTTATTCTTAGGAGAGAATGAGAAAGAGAGAGACCAGAGCATTACCCAACTGGAGTTGAACATGGGGCCTGTTGAGTCCCAGACGTGCTGTTCAAAATGTTCTTGATGAAGGAGAAAATTTTATATTACTTTGATTGAATCTCTGCCTTTGAATCAGCTTAGGTGATGAAATGGGGAATAGCCTTAAACTACCACCGTGGCTGGTCAGAGTTGTTGTGCCTGCTTGCTGAGCAATTTTGGGTAGCCTTGCTTTCATGGCTCATCATACTAACTTGAAAGACAGGACACAGTATGGTTGTTCAGGCTTGGATATTTTGCAGAACTTTCTTCCCTTCTTTCTTTCTTTTTTAGACGGATGGCAACTGAATCCCCTTTTCAAGGTGAGATGAAAGGTGGACAGTCACACAGTGCTGTCTGTGGCTCAGAACTCAGAGCTGATACCTGTGCTAGAGAGAGAGAGACTTGAGTTTTATCATTGACAAATGGCATTCAGAGCTGTGGGATGGGATGGAATGGCTTGAGAGTAACTGTAGGTTTTATTTTTATTTTTTTAAACTGTAGGTTTTTAAAAGATGAAAAAGATTCAGAAACACACACACATAAATTAGAAAAGGGAACTAAACAGTAAGTGTAATGCAGTAGAAATGCAAGAATGTATTTTCAGGATATTTCATGAAAATTTGGTAGTTTTCTTGAAAGCTGTTTGAAGTCAGGTAAGACACAGCGAAGAGCCCTTACCATCTCCTTGAGATTGTTGCAGGAGCATCCTAACTAACTGGTTCTTTATCTCATGGTTAGAATGACTGAGTTTCTAAAATGGTGAACTTCTACCTGCTAGAAGCCCACCATTAACTTTCTGATACCAGCTCTACAAAGCAGCTAGCATAAATTTTGGGGAGGAGCGGTTGTGAACTGTCTTTATCTTCAGCTTAACCTGCTGCTAAATGGCTCAACAGCTATCTGCCACCTTGTTATAATTTGAAACTGCTTACAAGTTGTTATGCTCTGCTTTGGACATTCATTCCTTTCTCTGAATTACTCTTTTTTTTAAAAAAAAATTTATTTATTTATTTATTTATTTATTTATTGCCTCCAGGGTTATTGCTGGGGCTTGGTGCCTGCACCGTGAATCCACTGCTCCTGGAGACCATTTTTCTTTTGTTGCCCTTGCTGTTGTAGCCTTGTTGTAGTTATTGTTGTTATTGTTGATGATGTCGTCGTTGCTGAATAGGACAGAGAGAAATCGAGAGAGGAGAGGAAGACAGAGAGGGGGAGAGAAAGATAGATACCTGCAGACCTTCACTCTGTAGGTGGGGAGTCAGGGGCTCGAACTGGGATCCTTCCGCCAGTCCTTGTGGTTTGTGCCACACGTGCTTAACCCGCTGCGCTACCTCCCGACCCCCTCTTTGAGTTACTCTTTTCCTTGCCTCAGCTAGGTTTTGCTGATTTCTCCTGGTACTATTTTAAAACTCAGTTTAGGCAGTCATCTGTGGGCAGCCCTTTGGGATTGAAGATTGTTTGCCAAATCTGTTGATTTTGATGTTCTCTCTTTTGTCACTATTGACAATAGACTTTCTAAAGGACAGCAATAAATATTTGATGTTTTACGACAGATATGCACACTTTCTTTCATTCATTAAATAATTATTTTGTGCCCCTGACTTAAGCACAGGGACATAGCCAACAGTATGTGTGTAGCTTTTTTTTTTTTTTTTTTTGCCAGCAGGGTTCTTGCTGGGGCTCAGTACCTTCACGATGACCTGCTCCCAGCAGCATTTTTCCCCCCTCTTCTTATTTTTGTTTTGCTTCTTCTTCCTCTCTTCTTTTTTACCTTTAGAGGGGGGTGGTGATAAAGACAATAGAGAGGGAGAAAGAAAGACACCTGCAGTATTGTTCTGCCTCTTCTGTAGTGTCCCCCTTGCAGCTGAGAGCTGGGAACTTGAATCCAGGTCTTTGTACATGGCGACACATATGCTTTAAGTGGCTATTGCCACTGCCGAACCCTGAGATAGGTTTTATGTACTTTTATTTTATTTATGAGATCAGTGGGGCAGGTAGCATAATGTTTATGCAAACAGACTGTCAAGCCTGAAGCTCTAAAGTCCCAGGTTCAATCCCGTGCACCACCATAAACCAGAGCTGATCAGTGCTCTGGTAAAAAAAAAAACAAAGAAAAGATCAGTGGATATAAAATATATGTTCAGCTTTTGGAAATATGATACATAATGATGTCAAATCAGTATATTAAATTGGCATATTCTATTTTGTTACAGCATTAAGAAATGCATTATTGAATTAGGTAAATGAATTATGTTAGCTATGTAGAGACACTTCTGTTGTATTTTATTTTATTTATTATATATGTTCAGCTTACCTGTAATATGAATATTTTATACTGACTTTCCAAGCAGTTCTTTGACCTCTGTCTAATATTCTTGAACGTTCTCTTTTTTTATTTATTATTGGATAGAGATAGAGAGAAACCAAGAAGGGGAAGATAGAGAGAGAGACAGCGACACCTGTAGCTCTCTTCACCACTCATGAAGCTTTCTCCCTGCTGGTGGGGACCAGGGGCTTGAACCTGGGTCTTTGCATATTGTTTTTTATTTTTTTATTGGGGGGACTAATGGTTTATAGTCGACAGTAAAATACAATGGTTTGTACATGTAAGAATGTTTGCATATTGTAATATGTGTGCTTAACCAGATACACCACCACCTGACCCTTCTGTCTGATATTCTGTAGAGAGGGTTTCCTTGTTATGCAGAATGCTAGGTTAATCACTCACAGAATTTCCTTGACTTTTTTTTTAAATGCTTTACTCCGATATCTTTCCTCTTAATTTTATAATTAAAATATGTCGCATAAGTGACATATTAAGTGTGAGTGAAATTTTTTAATCTGCAGAATTGCTTCTAGTATATTTATTTTGACTCTCCAAGAGAGATTTATATAGCATGTATCTCACAGTTTTGATGCAAAACCACCCCTCCCCCCTTTCCCCGCTTTCATTGTCTTGGGAAGCTGTTGGTTAGACACTAGATGTGCAAAGCTGTTTTTTATTATTTGAATTTCACATTGAATGACATTCTTTTCTTTCTCTATCCTTCTTTTTTGAATCTAACACTATATAATATTAAATCCAAAATATCTAAGTATCTTCATTATCATGATCAAATATCATTCATCCCATAAATAAATAGTGACTTAAATAATTAATAATGACTTAACATTAAAAAATAAGAATCATTGTACTTAGGGGGGCAGGTGGTGGCTTGCCTGTGTACTCATTACTATGTTTGAGGATCCAGGTTCAAGTTCCTGGTCCCCACCTACAGGGACGGGCTTCACGAATAATGGAGCAGTGCTGCATCTCTCTCTCTTTCTCCCTCCTCCTTGCTATTTCTCCCTGTCTTCATCAGGATTAAAATACAACAAAAAACAAAAACAAGGTCATCAAAACCAGTGGAGTTGTCCTGTTGGGACTGAGCCCCAGCAATAACCTTGGTGGCAAAAACAAATCAAAACAAACTGAAAAATGACCATACTTGAACATGATAGCAAACTAAAAAGCTATATAGTCATATTAGACACAATACAGCTTTTGACCAAAATCTAACATCTGTTTTTTATAAAATCTTTCAGCAAAATAAGAATGGAAAGGCGCCCTTTCAGCCTGATAAATTCTTTCATAGAAAGCGTATTTAACATTGTAATCAATGGTAAAAGCTCTATGCTTTCCTCATAAAAGGAACAAGAAAAAGAAAGTCTTTCTTTTTATAAAATTTTTAATAAGTTATCTTCATTTATTTATTACAGACAGCCAGAAATGAAGAGGGAAGTGGGGGAGAGAGAGAGAAAGAGAGAGAGAGAGGGAGGCAAGACACCTACAATTTCTTCGCCACTTGCAAAGCTTTGCCCCTGCAGGTGGGGGCTGGGAGCTTGAACCTGGGTCCTTATGCATTGTAACACATGCACTAAACCAGATGCACCACTGCCCTGCTCTGGGTGTCTACTTTCTACTTCTACTTTCTACTTGGAGTGGTGGTTCTAACCATTGCTAGAAGGTGAGACTCTACAAAGAAGTGCCTTGAGCTAATAAAAGAGTTGACCAGGTAGATAGTCTAGAGAGTTGGAATATAGAAATAAGATGTATTTCTGTGCATTAATAACAGTCGTCAGAAAGTAAAAGTGCGGGCCGGGTGGTGGCGCACCTGGTTAAGCGTACATAGTATGAAGTGCGGGGGCTGGCGCAAGGATCCGATTGGAGCCCCCGCTTCCCACCTGAAGGGATGTTAAGTGGGTAAGAATAAATACCATAAAAATAAGAAAATTTCAGCTTGTGACAATATATATGAACAGATTCAAAAAGAGGATGAGATAATGAAATAAGCTGGTGACATGCTTTCAATAGAATAATCAGGCAGTTGATCTGATGGGAGAGATGGTAGACACTGAAAAGAACTCACGCTTCTTCCCTGTCATTGTCAACTTACCCTTCTGTGACACTATCCACAGCTCTCTTCTCTCCATAGTTATTTCCTAACCTGCATACTTAGAGTTCCTTTTCTTGAAATCTTTCTATATTAAGTGGCAGTAGTAGATATCTTAGGTTATTTATTCTTGCCCTTGAGCAATAGGTAACTTCACTTTAAAGAACAACTTAAGTAAATGTTCTTGTGTGTGGAAAAAAAAAAAAGAAAAAAGGAAAGCATTGAGCATAATTATAGAAAACCTGTAGCATAATTATATTTTTATATTGGGGAGGGCCAGTGGGAAGACTCCCTGTTCTACAAGCCATAATGAAGAAGAGCTAGTAGGATTTTAAAGAATGTGTCGCTACTTTGACCGCTGACCTTCCAATGTCCTCAGCCACATGCCTATTTTTCCTCACTCTCACTGCCTGCTTTGGGGAATGGGAATGACTGACACTAGTGTGTGTGTGTTAGCTAGCAGAGCAACTGAAATTCAGCAAATTGCACATGTGAGAGTATGGGATATCTTAAGGGACACTTTATGGAGCATGGGGGTGAATTTCTAATATTTGAATGTAAGCGTCTGGCAGATGAGCAAGATGACTTGAGGTGACTGCACTATTTAAATCTCAATTTTTATTTTTCCTTTTTTTTGTTGTTGTTTTTTGTAGAGTCCTACATTTCCTGTTGCTTCAGACAATGGATGAACAATCACAAGGAATGCAAGGGCCACCTGTCCCTCAATTCCAGCCACAGGTAACTTGTTCTGGTAAACGCTGGCATCAGTACACGACCATCTCTGGGAATAGCATATCCAGAGTGATAATCACAATTTTCTAAGTTTGACTCAAAATGGTTTTTATTTCAAAATTATATTTAAAATACTAGTTCTGGTGTACAAATCTAGGGAGAAAAGTGAGAAGCTTTTCTTTTCTTTTCTTTTCTTTCCATTTCTTTTCTTTTCTCTTCTCTTCTTTTCTCTTCTTTTCTTTTAAGGTGGTGCTGGGGTAAAACCTAGGGCCTCATTCATATATTACATTATGGAACCACCTCTCCAACCTAATTTTTTTTTTTTTGGCTAAACGTTGGCTGTTCCCCCCCCCCTTTTTTCTTTCTCTCTGTCTCTGTCCTTCTCTATTTCTTTTACCCTTTATGTTAGTAATAGCAAAACATTTTAAGGTTGCAGGGTATTTAGTTTTATACCACAACCCCAAACCCAAATGTTCTACGTCCATATCTTCTCAAAGATAACCACGGAAGTTCTCACAAAGTCTGTTTGCTGCTATTTTTTCCCGTATGTATAAGTGAGACCTTCACGTAGGTAGGTGTCTTTCATCTTTTTACTTATTTCTGTAAGCATAATCACCTCCAGTTTCATCCATTTTGTCCCAAAGGGCACAATATTGCCTTGTATTTTGACTGCAGAGTAGTACTCCATGGAGTATATAGTTCATAACTTCTTTATCTAGTCACCTGCTGATGGGCATGTAGGCTGCTTCTACTCTTTGATCATTGTGAACAATGTCTAGCAATGTAAATATAGGGTGTATATGTCCCTTTTAATTAGTGTTTGTATGTCTTTTTATTTAAAATTCATTTATTATTTATTCCCTTTTGTTGCCCTTGTTTGTTGTTTTGCCAGGCTGGCTTCACGGGCGGGTAACAGACGACCAGGGACTCATGGTTGAACTGTAGGCAGTATCTCTTTATTCATGCAGGACGCAGCACAATCTAAGCCGAGCTAAGCTAAACTAAAAACTACAAACAATCTTGTCCTTATAAATATACTAGCCCAGTAGGGTGGGAACAGGATGCGACGCAGAGAGGGTGGAGAGAAAAGTGACTGGTGAAAATCAGGGTATGACAAGGAGACGGGGTGGAGCAGGCAAGAATTCTACCACTGAACCACCAATGCCCTGGAGGGAGGGTGGTGCTTGTTAACAGTGGTTATGTAAATAGAATGAAGTGGTTATGTAAATAGAATAGTGTTAAGCAGGGGGGATTAAACTAATGAAACAGAAGGGGTTTTTAGAGGCATACCAACACTTGTTGTTTTATTGTTGTGGTTATGATTAATGTCATTGTCGTTGGTTAGGACAGAGAGAAATGGAGAGAGGAGGGGAAGACAGAGGGGGAGAGATAGATACCTGCAGACCTGCTTCACCCCTTGTGAAGCGACTCCCCTGCAGGTGGGGAGCCAGGGGCTCGAACTGGGATCCTTATGCTGGTCCTTGAGCTTTGCGCCACCTGCGCTTAACTCGCTGTGCTACCGCCCGACTCCCCAGGGTTTGTATGTCTTTTGGGTGGTATTTATGGATCATAAAGTAATTCTTTTTTTATTTTTTGAAGGACTCTTCGTATAGTCTCCCAAAGGGACCAGTTTGCATTCCTGCCAGCAGTTTAGCAGAATTCCGTTTTTTTTTTTTTTTTTCTTTTTAACAGCACTGATCGATTCTGGTTTATGGTGGTGCAGGGGATTGAACCTGGGACTTCAGAGCCTCAGGCATGGCAGTCTGTTTGCATAACCATTATGCGATCACTATATTCTCCATGACAACACCAGCGCTCGTCATTTTATGTGGTGCCAGGATTGAACCCAGGACCTCATGTGCAGACAGCATGTGCTGTACTTGCTGTGCCACTTCCCTGATCTCCTCAACTTTGTACTTGAATTGGTTGTCCAGTAGGTTTTGAGTGTTAATATTGGGCAGAGGGAGGGAAACAGTATGTGTGACTGTAGCCGGGCTTGGAAGTGTCTGGTTATTTTATGTATCTTTGCTTTGGCCGCTGACCCTCAGCTGCCCTCCATTATGCTTACTTTTCTCACCCTCTCTTGACTTGTGTGTTAGTCCTGTTGGGCAGTTGCTCAAACTTTGTTGCAAAAATAAAACAATTGTTTTGGGTGGCTGGGCAGGTAGAATGTGGGTCACGCCTGGGTTTGAGTCCCTGCACTGCACACGCCATAAAGGTACTCTGATTCTCTGATCTCCTTCTCTCTCAGAAAAGAAATGTGTCTCTTAAAAATACAATCTTAAATGGTTTGGTAAAATAGGCATATATTATTAAAATTTTTTATTTAGTCCGCCCATAATTTTATTATATATACTTATACAAATTAATATATAATGATGCTCTTGAAAAGACTAACCCCCTCCCACTTTATTTTGTGGTTATGTATTGTGACTGGTAATTAGTTGGGTTTATCGTGGTGATGGCTTCCCAAGCATATACAAATATGGAATGATTGTGTTTTTCACGTGAAACTAGTATACTATTATATATCAGTTATGCTTCAATGAAATTATAACAGACACTCTTACACAGGGTCAGTATTCACTTTTGTTATTCACAAAGACCATACTTCTCATTTTGGCGGTGAAGGCAGTTCTATAACCTTAATTTTTTTCTGCTAGCCTTGTGTCAGTTTTGTTTCAATAGTAATCCTTAAATTGCTTAGGAAATGGATAGTTGTTCTTTCAGAAGAGTTCCGTAATCAGATGTGTTTGGGAGACTTGGGTTAAATAGCTACTTTGTGGTAGTCCTTCCTCAGAGCCTTCACTAGAATAACACCCAGTGTGAACGGCCAGGAAGAGACTGTAGGTCATGTATCCCTAAGCTTATACGACTGTGTGAACCTCCCCCTCCTCGTATCTTTTGTTGTTACAACAATTCACTCTTCCCAGAATCTGTGTCTTTCATAGACAGTTCAGAAAATGTGACTGTAAATCAATTTTCCCTGCCTCTGTGCCTGTTCGTTTTGTATCCTATTTTCTCCTCTTAATTTTTGAACTCCTGCCCACCCACCAAGGACCACCGAGAATGCTATCTATACCAGAAAGTTTCTTCAGGTTTTTTGAATGTGTTATCTCTTCCTGGAAACAGGAGGATACACTCTTTTATATGCCTCATGTTTCTCATGCCTCTGCATCATTTTATGTAGACATTTTCCCTCTCTCTTTTATTTGGCTAACCTCTCTGGAAGAACAGGACTGTATCTGACTTACCTGGAAGCCCCAAGAGACCACAGTACTTACTTGTAGCAAGGGCTGATTTGGAGTATGTAGTTAAGCACCTGAGAAAATAGCTCAGCAGGAAGAGCATTAGACTTGCATGTCTGAGGCTCCTGGTTCAGTCCCTGTGGGTCGTCCTGGACTTCACATACAGTGGACCCTTCCCCACAGGTCCCTAGCACCCAGTGTTATCAGAGTGCTGCTCTGGCTTCTCTCTGTCACATTTGAAACCCCGTCTTTCATATGTAATCATTGAAATCTTTTTTAAAAAGAAGAATATGTAATTAAAACCAACCAGAAATTCCTTCAAATAAGTGCTTAAATTCACTCTCTACCAAATTGAATTTTACATGGATTTTCTTTCTCATATAGGTCTGAATTCTGTCCCAGGAGACCCGTTGTCTTGGGGCAAGGCCAGTGTTTTATTTTCAAGATGATGCACCTTTTAAATCTGTCGTCTATGTTTTCTGTATGGTCAGAAACTGTGCTAACTATAAGAAACAGCTCCTCGTAGCCATAGACAGCACTTTGTGGCAGTTTTGTACACATAGGCAGGTGTTTCTGCTTTATATTGTTGCTAGCAAAGACAACAGAAGCAGCATCTCTAAAAATTAGGTAGCTTGCACTAGGATTTTGAGACTCACACAGTTTTAAACAGCTCTAAGTTTCAAAGGGGGAAACAAATGTACTTCCTTTTTGCCTCCTACTGACTCACCTGCTGGGAAAGGTCTGAGCAATGGCAGGAGGCAAAAAGGAAAGCCATTGTTTTCTTCAGAGAGATGAGGCTGCCACACAGCATACACGGCCGGATTATATACATGGTTCTGATCTCTCTCCTCACTGTTCCTTTCCTTTCTGCCACCCACTGCTGCACCTCTGTGGGTGGACCTCTTGCCCTGTTGCGGATGGGCAAATGCTTTCCCAGGTCCTAGCTGCCCCTCTGGCAGGTGGGGAGAAGGGAGAGAATGCTTTTCCTTCCCGGCATTCAGTGAGACAGTGAAAGAAAGATTGCCCCGACAAGAGCTTGTAGGCGTTATTGCTTATTAAGTCTTTGAAAAATGTTACTGCTTGCAGCGGCATTCTTTTAAAAGGCTGGGAACGGACAGTCTCTGCTCAGGTTGACAACCTTCTTTTGTTTTGTTCCACACCACTGGCCTGAATAACGGGATGATGTGGCAACATATGGTTAGCCCAGTGACTTCTCCCACTTTTGTAACGCTAGTACAAGTGTGGACATAAAAGAAAGCTAAAGGAGTCAGCTTACCGAGTGTCAAGCACCAATTCCCTGTTATAATGATGAGGGATGTATTTTCTTGGCATATCTTTCTTTTTCGTGTTCAGAGATGAATACTGTAAACCCATAATGTAGAATATCTGGACTCACTTTTAGTACAGTACGAATCCCTCCCTTCCAGTTTTAGAATGTCAAGTGTGTGTACGCATTACTGCCATTCCCCTGAACTTAGGGAACTTTTGTTCTTATCAGTTTCCTACTCTCCCTTCTACATCCCTCTTTTTCCCCTTCCTCTCTTTTCCTTCCTTTCTTTGATTCCTTCCTTTCCTGCTTTGAATACTTAGAAGGTATTTAGAGAATATTTTAACTTACTCTTCAAATTATATATGCATGTGTGTTTCTTGTATTTATTCTCATTGGTTTTAGACCCTAGCTCATGAAATAATGAATTAAAAGGTATAGAGATTGTATATAGGTTAATAGTGATAGAGAAGTAGTAAAATGAGTACTTTCTTTAATCCCAAACTAATTTTAGACAGTGAAAGTTTACAATTAACTTTGAGTATTTTGATTTATGGCCCTTGAATGAACAGGGTCATGGAGCATTTTTTTTAAAGTGAAGTTAAATCTGCAATAACTGTGTAATCAAAGCATAATTCTAAGAATTTCTGGAAGCATTTAGAGAAGACTATAATAACCATTAAGGCTATTGCTATTTTTTAAAAATAAATTTATTGATAGTGTTTTCTACCGACTACCTGCGAAAGAGAAAAGACATCCCAGTTTTGCAGCTAGAATAATATATAGTTCTTATTTTTACAACGTGGAACATATGAGAATCTGATCTGAAGAATCTCCCAGCTTAACTAGTAAGGTAAACTGACCATCTCCAGCAGCCCAAACTACAGTCTCTTGTGCTTGCCTATCTCTGTGAACTTGGAGAGATAAGATGGACTTTTCCTTGTAGTGTGTTCAGGGCAGTAAACAGGGCGCATTACATGTACCAGAGTGAAGTAGCCCCACTCAGCCTGGGTATATATATATATATGTATTTTTTTTTTGGCGGGGGGGAGTCGGGCATTAGGGCAGTGGGTTAAGTGCACGTGGTATGAAGTGCAAGGACTGGAGGAAGGATCTCAGTTTGAGCCCCAGGCTCCCCACATGAAGGGGAGTCGCGTTACAAGTGGTGAAGCAGTCTGCAGGTGTCTGTCTTCTCCTCCTCTCTCCATTTCTCTCTGTCCTATCCAACAACAACAATATCAATAACAATAATATTAATAACTACAACAACAATAAAACAACAAGGGCAACAAAAGGGAAAAACAAAACAACAACAAAATTTTTTTTTTATTAGATCAGACAGAAAAATTGAGAAAGGAGAAAGACAGAGAGAGAGAGAGAGAAAGCAGACTGCTTGTGATGCCTTCCCCCTGCAGGTGGGAACCAGGGGCTCGAACCTGGGTTCTTACACATGGTAATGTGTGTTCAACTGGGTGTACTACTACTTGCTACCTTACGCTGGTTATTCTTTAGCATTTATTTATTTACTTAATAAATTTATTTCCTATTTGATAGAGACAGAGAAATTGAGAGGGGAGGAGGAGATAGAGAGGGAGAAAAACAGAGAGACACCTGCAGCCCTGCTTCGCCACTTGTGAAGCTTTCCACCTGCAGGTGGGGACCAGGGCCTTGAACCTGGGTCCTTGTGCACTGTAGTGTGTGTGCTTAACCAGGTGCACCACCACCTGGCCCCCCTTCTTTAGCTTTTATAGAGAAAGGCCCTTGTGCACTTCCTAACCAGTCTGATCTCTGTTTCCCTGACTCTCGACATTTTTTTAAAAAGTACTTTTAAGAATTTAGTCTTTAAGTTGAAATTCTCATTCTACTTGATATTGTCCTTTCACTTGTGATTGCTACCACTAGCTGTCCAGTTACAAACAAGGGAATCTTGTTTATGTTAGAAGGTCTTGCGTTATATACTCTCCTTTTACTTCTCCCAATACGTTTTGTGTCTTTCTTTTCTGAACTGAAATTCAGCCATATTTTGGTTCTGCCATGTACTCTTCTTTCTGCAGATCTAAGATGGGGAGGTAGTGATTTCTAGTCCTATAATCTAAATCTCAGGGAGAATTAGTCACTAATTTGGAGCGTAATAAGAATAAAGATTCATTACAGTGTATATAATAACTGCATTTCATCAGAGACCCAAAGGAAAATGTGATGAGGGAGGGAATAGTATATTTTAGAAGACAGCAGATCAATTATCTATAGAAAAAAGATTATTAAAATTAACATAATTTTATAAAATGATAGAAATTGTTATTTCTATATTCCACAGACTGCTGTGCTTCCAGTTACTGAAAGTGTTCTATGTGAATAGTACAGTATCACTTTTGCTGGTCATGTTTTATATTGATGAGAAGCAATTAATGAATACTCAACAAATGCTTGCTGGGTCACTAAATTAAATTTTAAATGAAAGTGTATCTGTAGTTCTAATTTTTCAACAGCTAAATATTCATCAGTCTGTTATCTTAGAATTATGTAGAGTTTGGTTAAAGTTTTTTTGAGGAGAGACTGAATGTGAAATTCTAAAAGTTCTTATATATTTATGTTCATATATTTATGGTTTTGTCAGTTCTGGACTTTAGGTTATTTATACTTACATGTCTAGGGTATTGGTTTTTAAATTGTAAGGGAAATACCTGAAGACATATAGATTCAGAATGAGAATACAATAAGAACTTTCATGTCTGCTCTCTTGGAAATTTGTTTTAAGAAGATTTATTTATTAGCAGAAAGGAGAGAGTGAGAGTGAGAGGAAGAAAGTGCCTGAAGCTCAGCCTGACACTGTGATGCTGGGGATTAAACTCAAGACCTCATGCTCCCGTGTCCAGTGCTTTATTGTCTGTGACACCTCTGGCCCACTCTAGGAAAGTTTTATTTGAACAGTGTGTTCCATGTGATGTGGGCAGTGTTGAAACTAATATTGACCAACACAATTTTCCAACTGAGCTGTGTTCTGAGTCTGAAATATAATTGTAATCATAACAATGATGGAAATAGTTCTAATCTCTGAGGGTGAACTGGGTACCAAAATCCACTAGAGTCAGATATTGGTGAATTCAGTTAACAGTCTCGGTTGCATTCTTTTCACCAAAATGAGCTGTTTTCTCATGTAGACCAGTGATTTTCATGCTATCTGAGCCATAAATATGAAAAAATAGAATCCTGCTATAATTTTAGAGGGAGCATTTCAGACATATTTTAAGTATTGGTAGACTTCCTGGAGTAAGCTTATAGTAGCTGATTTGAAGAGCAACACTGAATTCATGACTTCTCATATGTTATTGAGAAATTGGTCAAGTTACTTTACACTTAGGATCTCCTTCTCTTTATATGAATCTCACAGCTTTTTACATGACATAGTTATATTTGGTAGAACTTTCTGGATAGTCATAAAACATTTATCCCGGGGCCAAGTGGTGACATAGTATGAAGTGCAAGGACCCGGGTTCAAGCCCCTGCACCCCACCTGCAGGGCGGATGCTTTACAACAGGGAAGCAGATTTACAGGTATCTGTCTTTCTCTCTCGCTCTCTATCTCCCCTTCCACTCTCAATTTCTCTGTCTCTATCAGATAAATAAATAAGACGTAAAAGAAAAAAAAAAACATTTATCCCGACTTTAGATCAATGTTTCTACTCTAGCCACATTTACATGGAGTAAGTTTAATTATGCTTCTTTTCTTATTCTTTTTTTTTTTTTCTTTTCCTTGGCTGCATCTCATGTAGTGTAGGGAAGCAAAGAGACAGGGGAAGCATTTCTGGAAGACTTATTATCCTGTGTCTGATGGATGCTGAGGAAACTGACTTCCTGGAGTCAGTTTAATTTAGCAGTGATTTATAGAAACAGTGCATGGGGGAGATTGAAGGATGGATTAGATTGCTCACAGTGACTGAACAAGTGGGAAGAGGAGATTGAGGATCAAACTCAAGTAATTTGTAGAGAAGGTGGGAGGGAACAGAAAGACTAGTTGTCTAGGATGGTGTTTAGCACTGTGTTCTGGGACGTCTGATTGCCTGGGGTGAATGCCTGAATCACTGCTTCCAGCCATGCCATGTGATGCAAAGCAAGTTATTTACATCTAAAAGCCTCCTTATGTTTCTTAATAATAAAGAGAGCAACAGTACTAGCTCTTAGTATGGTGCTTGGCACTTAGTACTCATTAGTTGTCATGATGATCATGACTAAG
The DNA here is from genome assembly GCF_950295315.1 of Erinaceus europaeus. NCBI lineage: Eukaryota > Metazoa > Chordata > Mammalia > Eulipotyphla > Erinaceidae > Erinaceus > Erinaceus europaeus. The sequence continues at coordinate 16,979,962 of NC_080180.1, forward strand.
TAACAGTAACAGTGAGCACTCTTTCAATAACTGTCTTCCTTGGCTCACAGAATTTCCCCCCCCCCCCAGTATCCCCTTTATTCTCCATACTCCAGCCGCAGAATCCTTTTATGGGTCCTTGAGCACACAAAGCCCATTCCTTCCTCAAGACATCATCTCCAATTGTTCTTTCTGCCATGACTACTCTTTCTTTTCCTTCTGATGTTTTAATTTCAGAAAAATGTTGCCTCCTCAGCAAGGTCAACCTTAAATAACCCAATCAAAAGTAACCATCTGCTCATTTTCTATGGAATCACTCTATTGTATTTCTTTGCAGAGTATTTAAATTTAAAAAATTTTTAAAAATATTTTTAATTGTTGTAGTTATTGTTACTGTTATTGATGTTGCCGTTGTTCATGTTGCTGTTAGGACAGAGAAGAATGGAGAGAGGAGGGAAAGATGGGGGGGAGAGAAAGATAGACACCTGCAGACCTGCTTCACCACCTGTGAAGTAACTTCCCTGAAGGTGGACAGCCGGGGGCTTGAACCGGGATCCTTATGCCAGTCCTTGCGCTTTGTGCCACATGTGCTTAACCCACTGCGCTACCACCTGACTCCTGAGTATTTAAATTTTAAAGAATAAAATGCCCTATATACATTTATATTTATGTATTTATGTATTTATAAATAAATACATCTTCTGTATTTATTTAGTCTTCATTGTTATTACCACTATCAGCATTATGAACTTGTCACTGAGGTTTTGTGGTTCCTGGTCAACTTCGAGATAGTAGGGAGAGGAAGACAACATAGCATCAAAGCTCCCCCCCCTGCCATGTGGTCAGGGATTAAAACCTGGGTCAAGTGCATGTTAAAACAGGTATACACTGTACATGTGAGTACCAGAGCACCTGTGTCTCCCCTTACAGTTTTTTTGGTCAGTGTTTGTGCATACTACATATTTCTTTGTTTAACCTTTCTACTCCATTAATATTTGTGGAATAAATTTTTACCTCTTCCCTCATTCTGTCTGTCTCTTCTAGTAAGAGACTTTGTTTTCCACATAGGTTGGGGTTTGAGGAACGTCATGACATAATTTTCTATGTAAAAATGTCTCATGACTTTTCTGACAACTCAATAATTATGCCAGGTGTAGCCAGTGTTGATCATAGGGGGTGTAAGAAGATGCAAGAGTCCTTGCCACTAATGATAAACTGGTACCATACTCAGTATTTTTCATTATATAATTTGGATATAGTAATCATTATGCTGGGCAACATATCTAAAGATAAAATGCTGCAATACCTTGGGTCTTATGAACACTCAAGTCAGGTAATTGATAGCATTTGACAACTCATTTTTCTAATTTTTTTAATTTGCTTCCCCCCTCTTTTTGTTGCCCTTGTTCTTTTTTTAATTGTTGTTGTTATTGTTATTGATGTCGTCGTTGTTGGATAGGAGAGAGAGAAATCGAGAGAGGAGGGGAAGACAGATAGGAGGAGAGAAAGATAGACACCTATAGACCTGCTTCACCACCTGTGAAGCGACTCTCCTGCAGGTCTCAAACCCAGATGTTTACGGCCTGGTCCTTGCACTTCGCGCCACATGTACTTAACCTGCTGTGCTACTGCCTGAGCCCCGATAACTCATTTTCCTTATGCTATGGTGAATCTCTTCCTTTGTTTGATAAGAAGTCATACATGTGCTTACAGATGCATATCTGTATGAAGCTGTTCACACACATTTGTATCCGTGTATCCATGCATGTATGCATGCATGTACATCTCTGACACTTCAAGAAATTTTAGGGAAGTATTATTTTTTTCAAACGATGTGAAGTACAGATAATTAGATTTTCTTGACACATGGTATTTTTTGTTTGATTTCTTGATTCCCAGTGAGATTTGTTGACAATAATACATGACAGAGTTGTATTAGATGTTGTCGTAAAGGGCATTCTGGCTAGTATAGTTTGCAGATGATTAGCATGCTTTTCAAGACCATAGCTTGAGCCTTATTGCTAAATTAAATTGAAGGATACTCTGAAGTTTTATTTTAGCATTTTGGAGTAATTCAACAATATTAATATAAATTACAAGGAAGTGGGTTGACTTATGGAATTAATAACGCAGAAATCACTAGTATGAGCTAAATTTATAGTAGCAACAAAAACCTTATTAGTGATGGTAAATATTGTAATTAATGCTAACTTGTATATTAGATCATTTGATATCAATACCTGTAGGAATTTTTAGGACATAATTTTTTCTCTGGGGAGTATTTCGAGTCCATGCTTTGACTCTTCTAATTTCCCTAGAGAGAATTATCATCATAATACTATCCAGAATTATCTTATTGCTTATTAACTATCCCCACTTTCAAATTTTAAGCAAATTAAATACATTAATTTAGTTCTAGGAAACTATTAATTGTTTAAAGAGTCTATTCCTGTGAGAATAAGATGCAGTGGCACCTTTCGATGAATTTTATTTGAAAATGAAATTTATTTATGTGAAGGAAGCAGAAAACACAGATTAAGTTGTAGAAATCAATCCCAGTTAGCAAGATCTGTTGCATGTGATTAGAGTCGATTCTGATCAGTAAGTGATTAATTTATAAGAACTCAGAACATTAAAAGTTTTGTTTGCATAAAGCCTCATTCATAGTAGGGTTTGATTTGTTGGTTGGCTTATATAATTTTGAGTTTCTGCTTTATCTTTCTGAAACTTCACATTTGTGTTAAGTAGTAACCTGTTAGTATATTGATTCAGACAACTCTAACAATTAGGCATGATCATGTGCAACACAGTGAGCACACCCACAGATTTCCAAGATCTCTCAATTTATTCTGTTACATGTACACTCTCAGAAACATATGTAATACTTTTCAATAAAATTTATGCTTTAAAAATAATGGACAACAGAAATGTAGTATTTCCAAGGTCAGCTTTAACTATGTCCTTCCAGTAAGGGATTGGGCATGTCCTATAGTTAGTAATTTTGGAAGATTTCTGAGTTAGTCATGTTCTCTTGGTCATGGAGAGCATATGCAGCTTCAAACTCAGAATTTATGGGCCTTGAGTCAGTTGTTCTCCTCTTCAGTTTGACACAAATTTTAACTTATTTTTTTTATTCAAGTGGCATTAGATTACAATATTTTGTAAGTTTCAAGTGTAGTTAGTTATATTTTAATATTTATTTAGATTACTTTATAATCACCACCAAAATTTCAGTTTTAATCTTCACCATAATGCAGTTTTTAAAAAATATTTATTTATTTATCTATTTCTTTTTTGTTGCCCTTGTTTTTATAGTTGTTGTAGTTAGTATTGTTGTTGATGTCATCGTTGTTGATAGGACAGAGAGAAATAGAGAGAGGAGGGGAAGACAGGGGGAGAGAAAGATAGACACCTGCAGACCTGCTTCACCGCCTGTGAAGTGACTCCCCTACAGGTGGGGATCTGGGGGCTCGAACCGGGAGCCTTACTCTGGTCCTTTCACTTTGCGCCATGTGCACTTAACCCGTTGCGCTACCACCTGACTCCCCATAATGCAGTTTTTAACTTTATGTGTGTTCAGTCAGACAACTTTATTTTCACTAAACATACGTTTATGTTTAAATACCCTGCATTCAAATAATTGTACTTTGGTCAGAATAAAACCAGCTATATATGCTGTGTGCCACCTATGTTGCCTACTCCCCCCCCATTAATGGTCTTTTTTAAAATTAATTTTATTATATTTTTTAATTTATTTCCCCTTTTGTTGCCCTTGTTGTTTTTTTTTATTGTTGTAGTTATTATTGTTGTTGTTGTTAGATAGGACAGAGAGAAATGGAGAGAGGAGGGGAAGACAGAGAGAAAGACAGACACCTGCAGATCTGCTTCACCGCCTGTGAAGCGACTCCCCTGCAGGTGGGGAGCCGGGGGCTCGAACCGAGATCCTCACACCGGTCCTTGTGCTTTGCGCCACGTGTGCTTAACCCGCTGCACTACCGCCCGACTCCCATTAATGGTCATTTTTACCCAGGAAGACAGTCACCATGATATATTTACTGAGGGAAGTGTAATAGGAAGTAGGTGAAGAGGGTATCTAAGTCTAAGTAGACACTATTTCATTAGGAAGTTTATGGTGTCTTTTTAGGTTTCTCTACTTGCTGCAATAGTCACTCAGAAGACACGGGGACAAGCAAATGCTTTGCATAGGGCTGTCAAAGGTCACAGTGCATCCATGAAACAAATGGTCTGGCAGGTAGATGTGGCCCATGGCTAGATATGAATGTTGACTTTAAGAGGTGAGGCACCATTATTTGGGAGAAGCAGAATGGGTATTTACTTTCATGAAAGTTGAAGGGACTCACCTCCAGCTTATGCCCAGAAGTAATTTGGGGCAACTGAGAAAAATATCCCTGCTTATTAAGTGTCTGTAGGAGACTGAGATTGAGGTCATGGATCAAATTGAGAATAGGAACCTTAACTGGAAGTGATGTTAATTTGGATTATATCTCACACTAATTTTATTGTCATTACCTTGCTTATTTTTTTTTTCCTATTCTAGTGTGACTGAAATGCTAAACTAAAAAATATGAGGAATTGGACATTATTGGGGCAGCTGGGGTATGGGTGTGTGTGTGGTAGATATCAATAACTTTTCCTAAAAAGAGTTCTTTATCTGAGCAGCTACTGAGACACTCCTTTGGCTCGCTCCTTCCTTCCTTCCTTCCTTCCTTCCTTCCTTCCTTCCTCTCTCTTCTTTGTTCTTTCTTTTATTAAAGCACCTTGTACAGTGCTAACTACAATGAGATGAAGTTCATCAAAATGAAGCATGGCTCTGTGTAGGGTATAATAGAATCTTTACTGAGGTCTGTCTGTATATTACCTGTTCAGTGATCTCTTTCAGGAGACCTGTTCCTATACAAACTTGTTTTTATACAAATTGCAGTATGGCAGAGAGACCCAAGGGGAGCTGGAGATGTGCAGTTATGTTCCTTCTCATGTCAGCTCTCCAGGTCTACACTGGGTGACAGGACATGGGAGCAGATGAGACAAGCTGTCACTCAACCACACTGCCCTTTGAAGAAAGGCCATGGGGGGAAAAAGGTGCCGCAAATGGGCTGTGAAGTTTACATACACTGCCCACTGTTAAGCAGATTACGTCTAATGAAGTGTCTAATGCTCAGGCCATATCAACCTAATCCTAGGTGGCAGTTCATCCCTCAACTGCCAAAAAACACCGCCCTCTGGCCTTCTCTCGCCACTCTGTCCGCCAAACACAGGGAGGTGCCCAGTCTTAATAAACCAAGACAGTGTGTGATCTGACATGCAAATGTAGGTCATTGCATATGTAAATGTGTGATTACAAACCTGCATGCCAAAACACATTAGTGAGACTTTGCTCTCAGCATGCGGTTGTCACACTGCCTTAGCGGTTCACGCTAATGTTTGTCAGTTATTGTGCAGACAGAAGATGGACTTCCCAGTCAAACTGAGAAGGTTTGGATTGTATGATAGTGCTTATCATGATGAAGCTGTATTTTACTGTTGAGATTGACAAGTTTTTGTCAACAAAAAGAATACTTGTAGATAGGTGGGGAAGAAGAGTTTTCTTATATGTCATGTACTCTTGGAATCTAACTATTAAAAAAAATGGAGTAAATAAATCATAGGCAATAAAAAATATCTCGGGTCATCCTCAGAACAGTGCATGAGAAGGAGAGGCCTGCATAGCAAACACAGGACGAAATGGAAACAAGACCTGAAGATGTCAGAACACACTGTGCTGGGAAGTGTGTGTGGCCAGGCTTCCTAGGTTGTCACAGTGTCTTTAAAATTATTCACTGTATGGTGTATTGCACCAACACAAAGAATTCTGGGGAGAGAGGATAGGAAGAGAACTCTGGGGACCTATTGTATAATGAAATTATATGTATATGTCAGTGATTGCACTGTAAAACACTAACCCCCTCAATAAAAAATAAATAGAAAAAATACATATGTATGTAAAACAGATCCCTGCTGCTAGTCCCCATTGAATTTACCCAAGACATGGCATGTTATAAGTTTCTGTTTTGTCACAGTGACATCTAATTGTATTTTAATCTCAGTGACTACAAAGAGAAATTCCATTATAGCATAGCAAATTGTCTCCCTTTATTTGATAATTTCATTTTTCTATTTATGTACCCTTCCTTCCCTCCTTCCTTCCTTCCTTCCTTCCTTCCTTCCTTCCTTCCTTCCTTCCTTCCTTCCTTCCTTTCTCTCTTTCGTTCTTTCCAGAAAGTGTTTTCTATCTCTATTCTTTTTCAGAATTTGAATTTGGACATATTTGTGGGTCAACATGGGGTCTCATAGCATTGGGCCATATTGTAGTTGACTTTGTAAAGTGCCCACAGCATAGTGGGTACTTGAGCTTCAGCTAGCCTTGGGGTTGGCTTGATCACATCTTCAGTATAGAATTGTCATAAGATTGAATTATGTCAAACATAAAACCAGTGATACTAGCAAAATTTTACCTTTTTTTTTTTTTGCTAGCTTGATGGCTGTGTTGAAATTAAGACTGAAATATATTTAAGGTTGATGTAAAATATCACTTTCTATCAAGTAGCCTTTTGTATCAGTCATCAGCCTTTACAAAGGCTTATTTGAAGACCTATAATTTCAAGTCGAATATAGTGTATTTATTTTGTGTTTTCTTTTAGTTTTTTATCAGAGCACTGCTTAGCTCTGGCTCATGGTGGTACAGGGAACTGAACCTGGGATTTTGGAACCTCAGAAATGAATCTCTTTGAATAACCATTAAGCTTTCCTCCCCTGCCCTTAGGTTGAATGTAGTGTGTTTAGTAAGTAGCCAGTTGGTTGAATTCATAGGATTTAATGTTCAGTCTTCCTTCTTTCTTTCTTTCTTTCTTTCTTTCTTTCTTTCTTTCTTTCTTTCTTTCTTTCTTTCTTTCCTTCTTTCTTTCTTTCTTTCTTTCTTTCCTTCTTTCTTTCTTTCTTTCTTTCTTTTAAATGTTTATTTATTTATTAGATAGTAATAGCCAGAAATAGATAAGGTAGGGGGGATACAGAGGTAGAGAGACACCTGCACCTCTGTTTCACTACTTGCAAAGCTTCCCCACAATAACCTGGCAGGCATTATTTTTATTAGTGATTTAATAATGATTGACGAGATTGTGAGATAAGAGGGGTACAATTCCATACATTTCCTACCACCAGAGTTCTGTATCCCATCCCCTCCCTTGGAAGCTTCGTTTTCTTTATCCCTCTGAGTATACGGACCAAAGATCCTTTTTTTTCTTTTCTTTTTTTATTTAAGAAAGGATTAATGAACAAAACCATAGGGTAAGAGGGGTATAATTCCACACAATTCCCACCACCCAATCTCCATATCCCACCCCCTCCCCTGATAGCTTTCCCATTCTCTATCCCTCTGGGATCATGGACCCAGGGTCCTTGTGGGTTGCAGAAGGTAGAAGGTCTGGCTTCTGTAATTACTTCCCCGCTGAACATGGGCGTTGACTGGTCGGTCCATACTTCCAGTCTGCCTCTCTCTTTCCCTACTAGGGTGGGTCTCTGGGGAAGCAGAGCTCCAGGACACATTGGTGGGGTCTTCAGTCCAGGGAAGCCTGGCCGGCATCCTGATGACATCTGGAACCTGGTGACTGAAAAGAGAGTTAACATACAAAGCCAAACAAATTGTTGAGCAATCATGGACCCAAAGCTTGGAATAGTGGAGAGGAAGTGTTAGGGGGGTACTCACTGCAAACTCTAGTGTACTTCTGCTTTCAGGTATATATTTTGCAGTAGTTTATGGATACGTGTGAACATATGCACTCTCTCACCGAAACTGGTGTATATCTAGGTTTGGGGACTTTGTTAGAAAGTGAACCACCTGAGATGGAATTAGAGTCTACTATGAAAGGAAAGGTCTCACCCGAGTAATGAAGCTGAAGGGTTGTCATTCCACACGTGAAGTCTTTGGACACAGTCTGAAGTGAAGCATGTTGAGGTGGCAATCGTTGCGTTGATTAGGTTGCGATCGGCAGATGCAATATTATTTGATATAGATTGGGAGAGGCATACGGGAAAGTGGGCCCTATCCAAGGGTTCCAGGACTGGGGGAAGTAGAGGCTCTATAGTGGAGATGTGAGGTTCCTGCTGTCTTAGGGTTCCAAAAGACAATCGATAGTTAATGTTATCATCCCATTAATTGGTAATTGGGTTAACTTTGAAAAGTCCTTTTGTTAGGGTTTGCTGTACAGTACCCAGTATCTTGTATATAGCTGTGCTATTGGTTGCTTCTGATCTACTTGGTCTAGGCTTTTGAGAGAGTCTGCATATCAGTTACACAGCCTATATATTAAAAAGATTCAGTTTGTGTTTTGAAAAACTTCGAGACATACAATTAATTTTCCCCCTCTCATATTAATTAACTAGTGATTTATATGACTACATTTTACTAGGAGTGTACATAAACACCATTCCCACCACCAAAAGACTGTGACCCATCGCTCCCACCCACTCCCACCCCCCACTGTCCCAGGAAGCTACATGTCTACCCCTCACCACAGGGTTTTTACTTTGGTGCCCTTCTTACAATTTGGTCAGGTCCTGCTTTTAGTTTCCCTTTCAGATCTTCTTCCTCAACTTCTGTTGATGAGTGGGATCATCTCATACTCATCTTTATCTTTCTGACTTAGCTCACTTAACATAATTCCTTCTAGCTCTGTCCAAGATGGATCAGAGAAGGTGGGTTCATTGTTCTTGATAGCTGCATAGTATTCCATTGTGTATATATACCACACCTTTCTCAGCCACTCATCTGTTGTTGGGCACCTGGGTTGCTTCCAGGTTTTAGCTATTATGAATTGTGCTGCTATGAACATAGGAGTACACACCTCTTTTTGGTTGGGTGTTATGGAGTCCTTGGGGTATAACCCCAGGAGAGGAATTACTGGATCATATGGAAGGTCCATGTCTAGCCTTCTGAGAGTTTTCCAGACTGCTCTCCACAGAGGCTGTACCAATTTACATTCGTTTAGTCTTCTTAAAGACGACACCAATTAAGACCCCATAAGTGTTTAATGTTCACTCCAAGTTGACTCCAAATGTAATGAAGATGTTGAAGTCAGTGCTAGGGGGGAGAAGGGTTGAAAGTGTGTGGGTATTAGTAATCCGGTGAATAGACTCATTCGTGTTTAACTGAGAAAGGGAAGATTTAAGGTATTTTGATAGCTAAAATTGATTACTTTGCTATGTTGTATATAGGTAGGGATGCTAAAAATGCTAAAAACAGATCAGTGTCAGGAGAGACCCAAAAGGCAGTTTTCTTAGAATTTCTATTGGGCCTCACCAATATAGAAAGTGTGTATGGATCTTTAATCAGGGTTAACCCTGTGTTAGACAGACAGACAGCAACAACCAGCAGAAATAAGACAATAGGTAACACTTATAGGAGCTGGATTTTGTGTGAAGATGGAGTTGCCCACTGTGGCTTCTGATTTCTTCTTCTTTTTTCTTATCTACTTATTTGTTTTTTAAATCTTATTATTGACTTACTAATGATTTACAAAATTATAAGTTAACATGAGTATGATTTCACGTTGCTCCCACCCCCAGAATTCTGTATCTGCTGTATCTGTTTTTCTTTTTGTTTTGACTCCAGGGCTATCTCTGGGGCTCGGTGTCGGCACTACAAATCCACTGCTCTTGGTGGCCATCCCCCCCCCCCTTCCCATTTTTATTGGATAGGACAGAGAGAAATTGAGAAAAGGAAGAAGGTAGAGAGGGAGAAAGATAGACACCTGCAGACCTGCTTCACTTCTCATGAAATGCTCCCCCATAGGTGGGGAGCCATTGTATCTGTTTCCCATAGTTACGTTTTTTTTGCAGCATAGTGAAGGGCCTCTTCCATGAAACTAACTAAGCTCTTTGAGAGTAGAAAGTATTTTTAGATTCATCTTTATTTTTCTAGTAGCTAGCACAGAACCTGGCATACAATAAGTACTTTCAAATGTTAGCTAAAAAAAGTGGGGGCTCCTCCTCCCCGACAGTGAACATAGATTGTTAAAAACGAGAGATTATGTTCTCAGTGAAAAGACACCAATCTGAAAAGACTACATACCGTATGATTCCAACTCTATTACATTCTGGAAAAGGCCAAACTCTGGGGGCAGAAGAAAGAACAGTAACTTCCAGGGATGAGGAAGTAATGAACTGAAGGAACACGGAGGATTTTGAGGGCGGGGGGAAATGGCATTCATGTTGATTATACTTTTGTCAGACTCATACAACACCAAGTGAGAACCCAGTGTAAGCTGGAGACTTCGTCTGATAATAATGTGTCTGTGGATTCAGGAATCTTAGTGGATATGCCGGTGTGGTAGAGAATGTGCTGCTTGAGGGGTGGGGGGACGGGGCAGAGAGGATGCAGGAGGACTTTCTGTGGTAAACCTGAAACATCCCTGGAAAAGGATTCAAAGGAACAGACTGTGTTGAGCTAGTGGTAAACTCTCTGTCACTAGAGGTATTCATTGTGACAATAAAATAATCCTAAATTTCAGAAAAGTTTTTTGGAATATTTTTTTATCATCTTTATTGGATAGAGGCAGCCAGAAATTGAGAGGAAGGGGAAGACGGGGGTGGGGTGGAGAGACACCTGCAGACCCGCTTTGCCACTTGTGAAGTTTTCTGCTTGCAGGTGGGGACTGGAGGCTTGAACCCCTGTTCCTTGCACATTGTAGCATGTGCACTCAGCCACCACCTGGCCCCAATTTCAGAAAAATGTAAGGATTTATTTATTATGAGGGAATGGAAGGGGGCTGGGGAGAGAACCAGAGCACTTCTCAGCTCTGTGTTAAGGTGATGCCTGCCCTAGAACCTGGGACCTCCTTCTGGGGCTTCAGGCATACAAGTTAGTGCTCTGATAGGCTGAGCTATTTTCCTAGGTGCTTTTTAATTTTTTTTAATTTTATTTTTTAATGTGTTTCTGGGGAATGAACCTAAGGCTTTGTGCATGTATGATACTGTTGGTCTACCCTGGATCAATCTTTCTTTTCTTTTTTTCCTTCTTTTTTTTTTTACGCTCCTAGTTAGTTTTTCTTTAATTTAATTTTTATTATTGTATAGAGATAGAGAGGCATTGAGAGGGGAGAGGGAGATAGAGAGGGAGAGAGTGGGGACAAACCTGCAGTCTTGCTTCACCACTTGCAAAGCTTTCCTCCTGCAGGCAGCAACCAGGCTTGAACCTAGGTCCTAGCACCCTGTAATGTGAGCACTTAACCAGATGTGCCACTGCCTACCCCCCTGTAGATCAATTTATTTATACATTTTTATCAAAGAGAAGGTAGGGAAAACACAGAGAGAACCACAGCACTGCCTCCCCATCTGTGGAGTTCTACCTGTCTCCATTCTTGAGACTCCCACATGGTGTCTGGGATTGAAAATGGGAACCCGTGTTTTACCTGCTAAGTGAGCCACCTCCCAGTCCTGTGGATCTGTGTGTGTGTGTGTGTGTGTGTGTGTGTGTGTGTGTGTGTGCATTCGTTGGCTAGTTGGATTAAGTTAATGTCTCTCCTGTCTCTACAGACAGACATATTTCATCTCTGAAAAAGAGATATATCAAGAATGTAGTAGATTGAGTGGGACAAGTAGATCTGTGTGAACTGAGGACAGCTTGTAGAGTGTTCCAATCTAAAAGTTCAAAATCCTTATTCTACATTCCTTCTCTCCCTGATGGATTGAGCCTCACCCTGCATACTTTATTTTCTCATGTTATACATGTTATATTAGCGTGTTAATTTTCTTCTTTGCTAGAATGTAAGTTCTCTGGGTACAGGAATTATTTTCTGTCTAGCTGATTCCCATGTACCCAAAAGTAGAACAGCACTTGGCTTGACAAGGAGGAAGTGGATAAATACTTGTTGACTATCAGCAAGGTTATCACTAAGTATTATCTCCTGATGTGAAAACAGTCAAAAACTGTACATATATTGTGTAATTGAAACCCTTCTCTGACTTTTTTTGATTTGCAGAAGGCCTTACGACCGGATATGGGCTATAATACATTGGCCAACTTTCGAATAGAAAAGAAAATTGGTCGTGGGCAATTCAGCGAAGTATATAGAGCAGCCTGTCTCTTGAATGGAGTATCAGTCGCTTTAAAAAAAGTGCAGGTAAGCTGGTTTTAATTCTCTTAAGTCAATGTGAAATTATATTTTGTAAATAATAGTTCAAGAAGTATGTCCTGAATGGTTCTCATTTGTGTGTGTGTGTGTGTTTGTGTGTGTGTGTGTGTGTAACTTTCTTTAAACATTTGCTCTCATTACAAATGGAGAAGTCTGGGGAAACTGCCTTTCTCCTATCTATAGAATATATCATCAATGTTCAGGAAAGCACTTTCATTTGAAAAAGAGAATCATTAAAAAGACAAAACCTGACGTTAATAGGGAGTAGTCCAACTCGAAGAGGTAGTACAATCCTCAGATATTAAAGGCATCAAAGTCAGTCAATTGCCTTACCCTCTGGATTTAAAAACTCAATTTCTTCACTTAAGAGAAAAAAAGTCAAAGAGTCCTATAGTTTGACAGGTGGAGACATGGCGTTTCTGTCCCCAAATGGCGCTCCTCCGTGGGCTTGCAGACTTCCTCCTTTAGACGATGCTGATGACCCCACCCCCCAGCTTCTGACCCTTCATGCTCAAACATGCTTCTCACCACAGTTTTGCTTTCCTATGTCTACATGAATCCAAAGTCTCCATGAACAACACAGAATACTGGCAGGATGCCGGTGCTCACTGAATGTGCTGGTTCATATGTGCATGAACTGGAAATGAGTGTGCCCTCTAACAGTCGCCATCTTAGCATCACAGGCAAAAACTATGTAATGGAACTTAGGAAGAATGGTTGTTAGAGGACAGTTATGCCTAGATGTAGCTCAGTTACGTTGAGTTGACTATAGAGATTAACAGCATTGGTCTGACAGTGACTTGGAGCCAGTGCTCAGAATTGAGCATGCTGATGTGTGTGTGTGTGTGCGCGCGCACACACACACACTCACATGCACACATACACACACACACACACACATGCACACCCCATGAGAAGCCCTCCTCAAATGTCAGAGATCTGCTTTGTTTCCTCTTTCCATCCAAGAAATCTCAGGAAACAGGAAGTTGAATGTCACCCTTGAGTTGATAATGACAGGATAATAAAATTGTGCTTTAGAAGCTTGAATTATAGTAGTACATATAACAATTAATACATAGTGTTAATACTGTTTCCAGACTTTAAACTTTTAGCTGGGGTTGTTTGTTTAAATTTGGCAGTGACTAGAATGATACTAGAAAACCTTCCTTAACTCCAGACTTTTTCACAGATTATTTTTGTTCATGCCAAGGTTTTACTGCTCCAGAGATGCTCCCCACCCACTATCTTCCCAGGGATTCTAAATTTGGAGAAAAAGAGGCAGGGCTTAATTCCACCTCAGCTGATTAGTCTCTATATCACAGAACCATGACAATTAAAAATTCTTAGGGAGAGAGAAAGAACAGAAGCTGTGTCTTCTAGTATCATTTAATTGTTTCTTCTTGCTTTTGTTGTTCTTCCTTTTGACGGAGAATTTGAATGAAGACTTAATTTGCACAGTGGTATTTCCATTAAGTCTATTTCCCTGCTCTTCCTCCTCCTGCCCTCTTTCTACTCTGAGAGACAGCTGTCTGGTGTTTTGTGGAGTTAAAAGTGTGTCTTCTGAGTTTATGCCTTAATCTCACTCTGGTCTGTTAAGTGTAATGTTTTAACATCTTCTGGTTGAAATATAACTTCTTTGTGGAAGAGAGAAATGTTGTGAAGATAGTCTCAGCTAATTTAATGAGGAGAAAACAGTGTCTTTTATCTTTACAAGGAGAAATGTATTTGCATTTCAGACATGTTATCAATTTTTGTGATGTATTATACTTGTGCTGAACTGTTACCCCCATTGTTCTCCTTTTTGAAAAACTATCTTTGTGGGTTAAAGTAAAATGTTTTAAAATATTACGAACTAGAATTTTACCCTTTGTGAAGAATCCTAGATGTTCTTCAAAAATTTTGAAGAATCAAATACTAGATTTCTTCATGCAATTTACTTGGTAAAAATGACATCGTTTATCTCAAAAGATACTACTTTTCCCAGCTCTCCCGGTTTCTTGCCTCATCACTGTGGTTGAATTAAAGTGCAGAAGTTTTGCATTTACAATGCCTTTCTCTGCTTTCAAGTCTTTCATGAGACATGTTAGAACCACCATCCAGGTCCTTCAACTTGGTTTTCTACGCACTTTGTCCACTACAATCAGCTTCATATTATCAGGGCCTTTAAGTACTAAATGCTGGTAGGTTTGCATGTTGCCTGTATGTAGGAAGTCAAGTGTGTATGGAACACATGCTACTGTGAAATCATAAAGGAATCTGAGAGGCTGCAGTTTAAAGCAACATTCGCCAGCCTTTTTGTTTATTTAACTAAGAAACTTTACTTACATTTCATCATGATTCATTTTCCAAGACTGAGGTGTTGCCTTAACTCATAGAACATTTTGAAATTCTGCATTCCCACGTTGCTTGCCTTTCTCCTTGGTTCCTCTCTTCTTTGCTACTCCCCGCTATTCATTCAGTTTATCCTGGCAGTGTTATCGATTACCTGGTGTTCAGTGGGTCAGTGGGTAAGCTTTAGGGCTACTGAGAAAAAATAACGGGGCTCCTGGGATTCCAGCAGAAATGCAACAAAGATTCTTCCACAGTCTTGATAGGTACGGTAGAGCGAGAAGCCCAGGGATGGGCGAGAGGAACGTGAGAGGGGGTCTCAAGTTCAGCTTTTATTTTGGAAGGTTATCAAAGAATCGATTGGGCCTGGTACTATAATCCCATTATATTTAATCAATTAATTAGAGCTATGTAATTGGAATTGACTCACTTAATCAAGCTAATGACATGACATTATAGTAGAGTGAATTTGGGGTCTCTTAGTTCTTTGGCCTTTGTCACAGTAATACTCTGTTAATAGTACCTGAGGGATTTTGATCCTGAGTTCATTAATGCTTAATTACTCTCTGCTTGTCTGAAGTTGTATGTACAAATAAATAACACCCTTTTACTGTGGGACAGTTACTGTCAGGAAGTGACATTTATTGCATGCTTAAAAGCCAAAATCAAGTCAAATTACATTTTGTTTAGGCTCACTTTTCTGACTGAAATGTTCTCAATAAATCCAGATGTTAGGTGAAATTTGTCATTTCCTCACATCCATATTCAGCTCATACAGTGGACGTCAATGAGATATTTAGTCCTTTCTTCTTTTTTTTTTAAATATTTATTTTATTTATTTATTCCCCTTTGTTGCCCTTGTTGTTTTATTGTTGTAGTTATTATTATTATTATTATTGTTGTTGTTGTTGTTGGATAGGACAGAGAGAAATGGAGAGAGGAGGGGAAGACAGAGAGGAGGAGAGAAAGATAGACACCTGCAGACCTGCTTCACCGCCTCTGAAGCGACGCCTCTGCAGGTGGGGAGCCGGGATTCAAACCGGGATCCTTATGCCCGTCCTTGTGCTTTGCACCACCTGCGCTTAACCCGCTGCGCTACAGCCCGACTCCCTAGTCCTTTCTTCTTTCTTGGATGTTTCAGTTTTTTTATTATCCTTTATAATAATGTCCAATTGCACATTATTATAATGTAAGCTATGATTATATGAGTTTATCTTAAAATTTTAAATTATGAATTTTTTCAGGGGCCAGACTTAATGAATAAGTATAGCTAAGGCTACTACTTATACTACTGAAAAATTAATGTTTGTTTAATATTTACTGAAGACCTGCTGTGTGACAGACACTGCACTTGACATTAGGCATGTAGTAACTGAGTTTCAGATATTTGACAATAAATCAATCATAGCCCGGAAAGAAAAGGCCCTCGCTGGGGGAATGGAGATCTTCTAGATGAAGTGTTTAGCAGATGTAAAAGTGAATCCTAGGCAGAGAGGGTGAGGAGCCAGTTATCTGAACAAGGAAGAAGAGGCTTCCAGGTAAAGGGTACAGCAAATGCAATCTTCCCAAAGCAAGGAAAGGAGAGACTTAAGCTGTACCAAAACCAGATAATTGTTTCAGTGTAAAAGAAAAGAGAGGGAGAAATAGACTAAGGTACAGAGCCAGGAAGCATCCAGACATGGAAAGTTTTGCTTGTAAACTAAGGAGGAAGAGAATATGGTTTTCGTGTTTATATAATTATGAGTGACCAGTAGCCATTGAAGGAAGTCAAGCAGGTAAATGATAAAATCTGGTGTATATATATTTAAAGATTAGAGAGATGGTGTAGAAAATGGATTTACTGTCTTCACTACAAAGTAATAGTAAACATTTCAGAATGTGCTCAGCTATTATGTAAATCATATTGGCATTATGGAAGATAATGACAAAGTGGGATTTTGTATGGTGAGATTATACATTTGTTGACCCTTAGAGTCAAAAGAATGTAGTGAAACAAATAAAGTGACTTCATATTTTTCTTGCAAGAGGTAGTGCCTCTCCACTTTTCCCTATCAATTACTGTCTCTACCCAAAAATAATTGAATAAAATAAGTAACATTAAAATATTTAGAAAATGGGAAAATAGAATCCTACATCAACAGATATATGATTAGAAAATTACTTTCAGTGGACTTTAAAAACTACTGCTCCTAGCTTCAGCCATAGCTGTTATAGATGAACACTCAGCAGGAAGAGCCATTTATTTTATGCTAAGGTCAGTCTTTGCTATTGGGTGGGTGGATTAAGCACTACACAACTGTCCCAACTCATCTTCTGTTGACTTATGTCTTGAATGAAATCCTTTTCTTGTACCTCCTGTGGGCCTTTTCACTAGCTGCCCCATTTCTCCCACATCAGCATCCTCCTTTTGCCCATGGACATCACCAGTTCCCCTTCTTGCTGACAGCTCTCTAAGCTGTTGTATCCACACCGGCAGCTTCCTAAAATTTGCTTCCCCTTTTGTCTGTGGAAATACAGTCTGCTTCTGCTTTCTTATGCAAACCTCCTTTCTGCTCTCTCCTCTCTCTCTTCCCTTCCCTTCTCTTCTTCTCCTTCTCTCCCTCCCTTTCTTCCTTCCTTTCTAATTTTAGTTATTTAATATAAGGGGGGGGGGAGAGAAAGTGAGAAGAGAGAGAGAGAGAGACAGAGAGACAGAGAGAAGCTAAAACCCCACTTTGGTACATTTGGTGTCAGAGATCAAACCAGAAGTTACAGATGTGCAATTCTAGTTTTCTACCAGCTGTGCTATCTCCCCAGCTATCAAGGAGCCTCTCTCTCCTCTTCTGTTTGATGGCTTCTCTTTACCCCACATCTTTGGAGGACATTTTCCATAGCTGTGATCCTGGGATTCTTGTTTCCCTTATTATTCATGTTCTCACTCTTGGCTTCCAATCTGGTAGGGTGACTTCATATTCGAAGCACTGACAGCCTTGCTGAGCTTCAGGACCTCTTAACACCTCAACAATAGATTGATCTATGACAACATTTCAGAGAAACTATTAATATTAAGAAAACCTACTAGTTAGTATAGTACTTTGGGACTGTACTGTCCTATCCTGTTTAGTTGAAAGAGAGTCCCTTGGAAACAAAGACCTTTCAACAATGATGAGATGATTAATGATACAAACAAGTATCTAGTTCCATACCACACATTTGCCAGAATGTTACGGGAATCCAGGAGACGGAAATTGAGGCCTACCTTTTAATTTGCAGTTTGGACATGCTGATACATTTGGTTGAGAGGAAACTTGAACAGTAGCTCGATTATAGGCCTGGTTGTTAGAAGGAGCAAGGCAAGGCTGCTTCCATCCCCACCCTGCCCCACCCCTCTGAAGCTTCTCCACCCTTTAGAATTCTTGTATATTTAGTTAGGAAAAGATCATATATTTGGAGATTCTCTTGTTCACTATTGATAATTTTTATCTCAGTAGTTATTAATATTTATGTATCTTTGAATGGTGGTGCTGGGGTGGGACCCAGGGCCACAGAGGTGCAAAGCATGCACTCTACCTGCTGAACCATCTCCTTGACTGCTCACTGATCATAACTTTGGTCTAAAGAGGTGACAGTGAAACCTTCTGCTGTGGTTTTTCTAAGTCCCTCACCCATCTTCTTTCTCTTCAAATGAGAGAGAGAGGCTCTGTAAGGGAAAGTCTTAGCTTACTAGCCAGCAAGAGAAAACCAGAAACAAGTAAGCTGATAGGGAACATTTTCCTTGTGGTAGAGGAAAGTTAGGCTCCCTTTCTCTACCCCCAACAACAGGGTGTGTGTGTGTGTGTCTGTGTGTGTGTGTGTGTCTGTGTCTGTGTGTGTGTGTGTGTGTGTGTATGTATGTGTTTTCCTTGCCTGCTAGCCTCAGGTACTTGGCTAGAAGATTGGGGTATCTTTATGGCACCAGGGTTAAAAGGGGCTAGTGAGATCCTAAAAGGAAGAATTGCTACCCTGCCTCATGGCTATTCATTTCAGATCGAACTACACAGTTCATTTAATTAGGCTCTATAAAGCTGGAGATCTAGCAGAGATTCGGTTAAGCTTTCCATATATGTAAGATTTATTTAAGGTGAGAAATATCTCTTTTGTCAAACTCTCTTGGTATATGTTTTTAAATACTCTCTTTACTGCAACTTTAGTGTATTTATTTATTTATTTTTCCTAACAACTTGATGTTCATGGGGGCCAGGCAGTGGCACACATGGTACGAAGTTTAAGGACCCCAGTTTGAGTCCCCAGATCCCCATATGTAGAAACAGGTCTGCTGGTGGATATCTTTCTGTCTCCCTCTCTATCTTCCCCATCTCTCTTGATTTCTCTCTGTCCTATCCAAAAAAAAAAAAAAAAAAAAAAAAAGGCCTCCAGGAGCAGTAGATTCCTAGTGCAAGCCGTAGCGATAACCTTAGAGGCAAAATAAAAGAAGAAAACAACAACTCGATGTTTATCTTTTTATCATTTTATTGGGGGAAATGTTAATGGTTTACAGTATAGTAATTGACACATGGGGAAGGACATACCATCTTTCTAAGGACATTTCTGTCAAGTTACTTAATGGAGTCCCACCTCTTAAATTAAGATACCTAGTATGAACATTTTCAGTTTCATTAGTTATGAATGATTTTTGGCAAAATTTGAAGACGACAAAAGAAAAGTTTTTCAATGATTCAGAGCCTACTAAGATTTATCAGCTAGCACTTGCCTAAGCACTGCTAACAACTTTGCTCTTACCAAGTATAGACTAAATATAAAACCCCCAACCAACTCTGATAGAATCAAAAAGATATCTTCCAAAGATCAGCTTATAAATATTTTATAAAAATATTTTTGATGAAATTTGAATGTTTCCCTACACATGTTGCCTTTTCTTGCTCATGAAATCACACAGCTTTGAATTTTTGTCAGAAATGATTTAATCTAAAGATTAAGTATTTCTTTTTTGTCTTGATCTGCTGGCTAAGTGAAAAAAGTAGTTTTTTAATTGAATGTATTTGGCTAGGAAATTAGTTTCATGTTAAATGTGCCAGTTGTATTTCCTTCATGTTTGAGGAGTTGCATATAATATTATTTAAAATTGATTAGAAAATAAAAGTTATTTTGTAATTAAAAAATAGATTCATTATAAATTGAATTAAAGACTCACAATTTCTTTGTAGCATCCCTGCTTCCATATTGCATGCATAGGCAGGGTTTTTTAAAATCTTCATGTCTACTTTATTCTCATCTCACTTTTTATAAATAATTTTATTGAATAAAATGGAAATATTGACAAGACCATAGGATAAGAAGGGTACAATTCCACACAGCTTCCACCACCAGAACTCTGTATCCCATCCCCTCCCTTGAAAGCTTTCCTATTCTGTATCCCTCTAGGAGTAGGGACCCAGGGTCATTATGAGGAGCAAAAAGTGGAAGGTCTGGCTTCTATAACTGCTTCCCCACTGATCATGGGCATTGACAGGTGGATCCATACTCCCAGCCTGTCTCTCTCTTTCCCTAGTGGGGCAGGGCTCTGGGGGAAGCGGGCCTCCAGAACACATTGGTGGGGTGGTCTGCCTAGGGAAGTCTGGCTGACAGCATGGTACAGGAACCTGATGGCTAAAAAAAGAGTTAAGATATAAAGCAGAACAGGTTGTTGACTGATCATGAACCTAAAGGCAAGAATATTGCAGATGAAGATTTGGGCTCTTCATTTTGGAAAAAGCTAGTAGGTTTATTTTAGGTATATTCCAAGGGGCCCGTGACATTACTAGTTTGTGCCTGAGCCTGCCGTTTCACTTTTTATTTTTTGGGCATTATCTCTATTTATTTATTAGACAGAGACAGCCAGAAATCAAGAGGGAAGTGGGTGATAAGGGAGAGACAGAGAGATACCTGTAACACTGCTTCGCCGCTCATGAAGCTTCCCCCTGCAGGTGGGGGCTGGGGGTTCGAACCCACGTCCTTATGCACTGTAACATGTGCTCAACCAGGTACACCACCACCCACACTTCTCATCTCTCTTAAAAACAAAAACAAACAACTTTTCCCATCTACAGAGACATAGATTTTGGGGAGATTACATTTGTACATATCTCTTAGTTTATAGTTATCTTCATTTTAATGACATGTGCCAGAATCATCTTTTCTCTAGCTTCTTCAGTTTTTTTTCTTCAGAAATTTCATTCAAGCCTTTGAAAATGTTGCCCTTCCCAGCATCTTTTCAATGGGTTACCTCCAGACATTTGTGATGAGCAGTTCCTGAGAGCAGTGCCTGCATTTGTCATCTGGCAGGAGTCGATGTCTTCTGTTGCCATTTGGTCCTCCAGTATAAGCACTCTCTCTGAATATTTCATACCCATAACTGCATCAAGGCAAGACTTTTATTTAACTTGTTTATATTGGATAGAGACAGAGAGAAATTGAGAGGGGAAATGGACAGGAAGAGGGACACCCGTAGCCCTGCTTCACTGCTTGTGAAGCCTTTCCCCCTGCAGGCAGGGACCAGGGGTTTGAACCTGGGTCTTTGAACACTTTAAGTGAGCACTTAACCAGATATACCACCACCTGGCCCCCACACTTTTCTGTTTACATTAATATTTGATCTTATGGCTTACTACTAGGTTAACCACCTTCTTAAATGGCATTTTGAGGGATGATAGACTTTTCTATATTTAAATTGCTGAATGTAAAGCTTACCCCAGTCACCAATGAATTAACTTATTTTTATAGAATTATTTCTAACGTGTGTCTCCTTTTCCTGGATAAGTAGCAGAACCCTGCCAGCCATGTACAAATCTCCTTGAAGTATGCATTTATTTACATGCCCCGTATCATTTATTACAGTGTATGTTCATTTTCTGTGCTATGGTCTAGATTTTGCGTCCTCTAGGGTGTGCTTTGCTTTTGAAAGGGCTGCAAGCTTGTATCTTCATTTAATTTGTACCTTTAATAGAATCTAGTAGTACATTCAAGCCAGCACTGATTTTTCCGAGAGGTAGAAAGCATTAACATAAACACTTGAAGCTTGCCTGCTCACTGCTACATGGTTATTCATTTCAGATTGAACTACACAGCTCATTTATTTAGGCTCTGGAAGGCTGAAGACCTAGCGGAGATTTGGCCAAGCTTTCCAGGATCCGTTATTTACATTACTCATCTGTATGGCGTGAAGCTGTGATGTTCACGAAGACTGGGATAGCAGGGATTTTCTTTCCTTCAGACTCCTTTAAGTTTTTGGTACTACACGTTACCTAGAAGACATTGACTCTGGAGCTGAAATAATGATTGGAAGTCCTGATTCTGTCATTTACCTCACTCTTCCTTTCTACAATGCAACTATTCCCATTTTACCCTATAGGATTATGGTGAGGATTCAACAACCTATATAAAGAGTCCACACCCTTTGAAAAGCACTCTATAGTCTTCCCATATTAAAAAAAAAAAAAATGGATCTTGCCCTCCATTTAAGTTTCACACCTACTTTTCCTGGAACTGATTTACAGTCTTGAGTCAGGAAGACTTGATCAAGGTCATGATTAGAAATGTCACTGGACTGTTTTGTTTTGGGAAGAGGGCTTTAATCAACTTACAGTATCACCATATTCAGGTTTCCCTTGGAAGTTGACATTGCTTTTTAATGTATTGTTTTCTACAGATGAATCTTGAGAGGCGTTTTATTTTCAGAGACAGGGAAAATAACCCTTTGATTGTATTCATTTGTTGTTTTTTACCTTAGGCCAATATTTCTCAGCCCTTCTTATCTCTCTCCTCCCCTCCCACATCACTGAGGAAACTTTTCTTTTCTTTTTTCTTTTTAACATTTATCCTAACTACTCTTTGTCCCATGGCATTTTAATCTTAAGTGAAGTTCTGACTCATTTGTTAGTTAGCTTTGTGGATTTAAAAAAATATTTATTTATTTATTTATTTATTTATTCCCTTTTGTTGCCCTTGTTATTTTATTGTTGTAGTTATTATTGTTGTCATTGTTGTTGGATAGGACAGAGAGAAATGGAGGGAGGAGGGAAGACAGAGGAGGAGAGAAAGATAGACACCTGCAGACCTGCTTCACTGCTTGTGAAGCGACTCCTCTGCAGGTGGGTTTGAACGGGGTTAGGCCTGTCCTTGTGCTTTGCGCCACTTACACTTAACCTGCTGCGCTACAACCCGACTCTGTGGATTTTTTTTTTTTTTGTCAGTGTCTCCTTCCCTCGTTCCTTCATTCCTTCCTTCCCCCCTCTTTCTTTTTACCTTCCTTCCTCCCTCCCTCTTTCTCTCTTTCTTTTTTCTTTCTTTCTCTCTTTCTCTTCCTCCCTCCCTCCCTCTGTCTCTTGTCTCTTACTCCTTCCTTCCTTCCTTTCTTCCTTCCTTCCTTCCTTCCTTCCTTCCTTCCTTCCTTCCTTCCTCCCTCCCTCCCTCCCTCCCTCCCTCCTCTTTCTTTCTTTCTTTCTTTCTTTCTTTCTTTCTTTCTTTCTTTCTTTCTTTCTGTCTGTCTGTCTGTCTGTCTGTCTGTCTGTCTGTCTGTCTGTCTGCCTGCCTGCCTGCCTGCCTGCCTGCCTGCCTGCCTGCCTTTCTCTCTTTCACCAGAGTACTATTCAGCTCTGACATATGCTAGTGTGGAAGTCTGAGTCTGGTGAGCTCTGAGCTTCATATCTGAGAGTCTGTTGCATAAAGTACTGTGCTGTCACTCTGGTCTTTACCTTAAACTTATTTAAGTCTCTTTTCCTTGTCTGTAAAATGGTAATACTAGTATTATTTTTCCTATTAAAGTAAATGCAATAGCTCATATACTGAGTTCAACTAGCATATGTCAATTTTTCAATATACACTATTGTTTTATAATCTTAATCAAAATTTTATTGTGTTTTATTTGAACTTAAAACCTGAAATAATTAGCAGTTTTCTTTTTGCCATTTTTTAATACTGCCTGAGGAAGAGAAAATATAAGCTGTAGTGGCAAAATGAGACAAAACACTCAGAGATCTCCACAGTTACTTAAATAGCAAAGAAGAAAATTCATATATGTGTAGTTATATGCAAAACTTTGTATCTTTTACATGGTAGCATGGACCACAGATTATTATTTTACAACTTCATTCTGCGCTTCGTTTTTAGATATTTGATTTAATGGATGCCAAGGCACGTGCTGATTGCATCAAGGAAATAGATCTTCTGAAGGTAAGTAACAAATGGACCTACTGGTTATTTTGAACACACATGAATATGCTGATAAAAGTAATTTCCTAAAATGACATGCTCATAAGCAAAAAAGACTCTTAAAGCCCAACCTAGGCTAAACTGGTAAGTTTGCATCATAGTATATTAAAGAATATAGTTTCCTTTGAGTCACTGTAAAATAATTGAATTGCAAGACTTGGTAGGATTGAATTTCCCCTCTCCTCCTTCAAAGTAGGGAATAGGAAGCCACCAAAATAGCTCATCTGGGAAAGTCTCTGCTTTGCCATGTGTATGACCCAGGTGTTTTTTTCTATTTATAATAAAATAGAATTGATAACTAGTTTTACTTACATTATGATGCTTGATTCAAAATTCACTAAATCATGGCAAATACAGTCATTATAAGACTTCTGTACTTTGAAAATGAATCACAGTTGTCTAAGTTTATTGTTACATTATGAAATTATAAGTGACCCTTGGGAATCTACAATAAAAAACTTTTGATGCCTTATTTTTTTTTCTCAGCAACTCAATCATCCAAATGTAATTAAATATTATGCATCATTCATTGAAGACAATGAACTAAATATAGTTTTGGAATTAGCTGATGCTGGTGACCTATCTAGAATGATAAAGGTAAGCTTTTTTTTTTTTTTTTTTTTAAAGATGAAATAGAACATACAGTGAAATAAACATAGACATATAAGATAATTTTAAGGAAACAAACATATGGGTATAACAGATAATTTAAAGATCTCAGAAAAATGCTTAACAGTCCTGGTCCTGGTCTGATTGGTTCTCAGTGGAAGCTGTCAGTTGTTAATCAAGCCTTGCTAATTTGGAGCTAACTGTTGTATGTGGTTTAGCCTAATCACTGGAGTTAGTAACCTAGCTTTTTCTACACATCTGTCTTAGTGCACAGTGACCTCCTGGGTGTTTTTTTTCACAGATAAACAGCTAGGTTCCTGGTCAAATTGCTACTGCCCATATGTTTAGGTCATCTCAGCAGATACCTGGGCACAATTTGAAATCTCATCTATGTGGAGTGACTGTAAAACACTATGATGTAAGACATTAGCTTCAAAAACAATACTAGGAGTGTTGTATATATTATATTTTCTCTTCACAAGAATTCCGAGAGATAATTGATACCTAGAGAAGATAAGTATCATTACTGGCAAATAGAAAGACTGGCATTTGAAATTAGGTTGTTTTTTTTTTTTATTTAAGAAAGGATAAATTAACAACTCCATAGGGTAGGAGAGGTACAACTCCACACAATTCAACCCAGGTGCCCAACAACAGATGAGTGACTGAGAAAGCTGTGGTATATATACATAATGGAATACTATGCAGCTATCAAGAACAATGAACCCACCTTCTCTGACCCATCTTGGACAGAGCTAGAAGGAATTATGTTAAGTGAGCTAAGTCAGAAAGATAAAGATGAGTATGGGATGATCCCACTCATCAACAGAAGTTGAGGAAGAAGATCTGAAAGGGAAACTAAAAGCAGGACCTGACTAAATTGTAAGTAGGGCACCAAAGTAAAAACCCTGTGGTGAGGGGTAGACATGCAGCTTCCTGGGCCAGTGGGGGGTAGGAGTGGGTGGGAGGGATGGGTCACAGTCTTTTGGTGGTGGGAATGGTGTTTATGTACACTCCTAGTAAAATGTAGTCATATAAATCAGTAGTTAACTAATATGAGAGGGGGAAACTTAATTGTATGTCTTGGAAGTTTTTAAAACACAGAGTGAGTCTTTTTAATATATAGGCTGTGTATTTGATATGCGGACTCTCTCAAAAGCCTAGACCAAGTAGATCAGAAGCAACCAATAGCACAACTATATACAAGATACTGGGTATTGTACAGCAAACCCTAACAAAAGGACTTTTCAAAGTTAACCCAATTACCAAATAATGTGATGATAACATTAACTATCCATTGTCTTTTTGAACCCTAAGACAGCAGGAACCTCACATCTCCACTATAGAGCCTCTACTTGAAATTAGTTTTATCTGATCCAGAAGCCAACATGCTTTTTAATATCAAAATTTTGATATTAAAAACCTTTGAAGGATCTGATTGGAAAGCCTTGTTCTTCTCCCCAGGAAAAATGCTGATGTATACACAATTTGATTCCATTTTAGAACAGGCATAGATTTTCTGATCAAGGTGTTTACAAATTTTTTTTTTAATTTTTATTTATTGTTGGATAGAGACAGACATTGAGTACAGGGGGTGAGATAGAGAGGGAAAGAGGCAGAGAGACACCTGCAGCCCTGCTTCACCCCTTGTGAAGCTTTCCCCCTACCGGTGGGGATGAGGGGCTTAAACCCGGGTCCTTGTGCAGCGTAATGTGTGCGCTTAACCAGGTGCACCACTGCCTGGACCCTACAAAGTCCTCAGCAGCAGATAGTTAGGACCCTGCTATCAAGTATGGTTTCCTTAAAATCTACTAAAGCCCACATGTCACGTAACTTTCCTTAGACTTATCTTTCTCATCTGGAAGATGGAGACAGTTTAGGAGAATGCCTTGCTAGAAAAAGAAAATGGAAAAAAAAAAAAAAAAAACCAAAAAGACAAAAACAAAAAACCTACTTAAAAGGAATGTAATATCATATTATCACAGAATGCTATCAAGCTGACTGTTTTAGTCCCATGGGCAAAGTGACTCACGATAGGTTATTTGATTTTTTTAATTAGGGACTTTCCACCAATCACACATGTAGCTAACAAACAAAACATGGCTTGGAGCAGTAAAGTCTTAATTTCAGAAAAATACAAATACACACGTGCAAAATTCTATAACTAACTGTCAAAATGAGACATTACTTAAACCTTTAGGTCCTTATTATGGGGAGGAAAGAGCAGCACCTTCTTGGACAAACTCCTGCTAGAGGCAGGTGAAAGAAACATCTTGCCCCTGATTGAGAGATTGGTCATTTGGAGTTTTGATTGTGTTCTAGAGTTTGTTTTTTTTTTTTTGGTTTGGGTCAGTATAGTTTTCTTTCTTTTTTTTTTAATTTTTTTAAAAAATTATACTCTTTATTGGATAGAGACAGCCAGAAATCGAGAGGGTAGGAGAAGGGAGGGAGAAGGAAACAGAAACACCTGCACCGCTGCTTCGCCACTCACAGAGCTTTCCCCCTGCAGTTGGGGACTGGGGGGCTCAAACCCCAATGTTTGTGCACAGTAACGTGTGTGCTCAACCAGGTCCCCACCACCCGGCCTCATCCCATGTAGTTTTCTTCCTTTGCTGCTTCTGACAATTTGCAAAAACGTGCCCGGGCATATTGTTTTATTCACACACATGCACATATATACCCAGTATGTAACATATGCACTTTTTATTAGTATCTTCTACTTGATAAAACTATCTCAAGACCTGAGGGCCTTCTAGAAGCCCTGTGAGCTCTGCCAGTGAAGAAGGAAACATTTATCAGTGTGATCTTACGTTTACTATAGTGATGAACTCAGTTCCCACATTTAAATAGATCCTGCCATCAGCTGATGTTATCAAAGAACTTTTTTTTTTTTTTCAAATCAGATTACCCAGTGGATATAGTAAGATAAATCCAGAAGAACAAATTCTATGTGTGGTCATTAAAATTAACTTTCTGTTACAGTACTGTAACAGTACTGTAACAATCTCTTGAAATACCTTTGGGGACTTCTGACTAAAATTTGAAGATATCTCTCATGGGAAGGAGTATTTAGGAAACTTGTTAAGTAAAAGATATCAACTGGTTTACCCACCCCTCCTTTTTTTTTTACATTTCTCTCTCTCTGCCCCTCCCCCTCCCTCCTTACCCCTCCCCCAAACCAGAGTTATCTCTGTGCCATGAATCTGAATTATCTGTATACCATGAATCTACTTCAAGTGACCATTTCTTTCCTCCCTCCCTCCCTTCCTTTCTCTCTACCTTTCTCTTCCTTTCCCTTCCCCTTCCCCTCCCCTTCCCTCCCAGTCTGTCTCTTCCCCTCCCCTCCCCTCCTCTTCCTCCTTTTTTTCCTTAATAGACATATAAATTGAGATCAAGTGGGAGATATGGAAAGAGACACCTGCAGCGCTGCTTCACTGTTTGTGAAGCTTCTCCCCTGCTGGTGGGGCCTTAAGCCTTGGTCCTTGCTCACCGTAATGTATGTGCCTTACTGGGTATGCCACTGCCTGGCTCCCCAACTGATTTCTGTTTGTTTTTTTATATTGATTTATTTATTCCCTTTTGTTGCCCTTGTTGTTGCTATTGTTGTAGTTATTATTGATGCCATTGTTGTTGGATAGGACAGAGAGAAATGGAGAGAGGAGGGGAAGACAGAGAGGGGAAGAGAAAGACAGACACCTGCAGACCTGCTTCACCACCTGTGAAGCGACTCCCCTGCAGGTGAGGAGCTCCTTGCACTTTGTGCCACCTGAGCTTAACCCGCTGCACTACCACCCAACTCCCCTCAACTGATTTCTAAGAAGCAATAGGCCTTCATATCAACTTGATGAACTTTGATGGAAGACTGAAGTGGTTCTTCCTTAAACGACCAGTGTTGCCCATTCTCTCTGCTTTCTAGCAGATACTTTGTGCTAAAACTCCCTGGGTCAGTTTTCTCACATTTTCTTGGAACTTTTGAAAGTGATATTGCCAAATCTGTGTAACTTCTACCCATCTTGGAATAATGGACGTCACAGAAGTTTGACCAAACAGAACCAGGTCATCCATAGTTACATATCTGTTTTACAGTGTGATATTTTAGATGTGTCCCCAAACCTATGAAAGAATAATTTAATAACTTGGGGAGATCTGATCTGTGAAATCGTATCTCTGTCTTTTCATCAAGTACAGTTCATCTCATTATGAGTCTATGCATTTTGTGGGCAGTTTAAAATTTTTCTTAATACACAATCAGAAAGCAGGGAGCTCTCCTAAATCTGACAGATTTCCTTTACATCATTTTGCTAGTAACATGCATTTTATTACTTGTTTACTTAGTGAAACCAACACCTCATATATATGATTTCATGGCTCCAGGGCTGACTTTTTTCATTCAGATAGAATGATAAGGGGGGTGGGATGGGGAGAGACCCACAGCACTGGAGCTTTCCAAGCTGTGCGGCATTCCCAAATGGTGCTGGGGCTTAATCTGCCCTCTGCACTTGCCCTGCCCCGTAAGTTTCTCTACTCCAGCAGTGCGTTTGGAATCATGCTACACACTGCCAAATCAGTCCAATGAGTAGCCTTAACTCTATAGTTGTTTTTTTTAAATAAAGACTACTTATTTATTTTTAGATAGAGACAGGCAGAGAGAGAGAGAGAGAGATTACAGCACTGAATATTCCTTAAGTGCCATGAGGCCAAGCTTGAATTTGGGTTTCACACCTGGGAAAAACAGGGCATTATCCAAGCAAGCTACTTGACTGATCCAACTCTAGAGTTCTTTAACATATTCATTTCTGTGTGCTAAAGTCATGTTTGCTTTTTCCTTCTGCTATGGAACTCATTTTTTTGTGGGAAAGATAAGACTTTTAATACTCATGGAAATCCATTTAACTGAAGTTGTAATAAATTTTATAAAGAAACAGTGTAAGGGGGCCAGGTGGTGGCACACCTGGTTGAGTGCACATGTCACAGTGCACAAGGATCTGGGTTCGAGTTCCTGGTCGCCACCTGCAGGGGGAAAACTTTGCTAGTGGTGAAGCAGGTCTGCAGGTGTCTCTCTGTCTCTCTCCCTTTCTATCTCCCCTCCTCCTCTCAATTTCTGGCTGTCTCTATACAGTAAATACATATATATATAAAGAAACAGTGTAAGGGGCCCAGGAGGTGGCGCACCTGGTTAAGCGCACAAATTACAGTATGCCAGAACCCAGGTTCAAGTCCCTGGGTCCCACCTGCAGGGGGCAAACTCTACAGGTGGTGAAGCAGGGCTGCAAGTGTCTCTCTGTCTCTTTGCCTCTCTAACTCCTCCTTGCCTTTCAAATTCTTTCTGTCTCTATCCAATAATATGCAAATAAATAAAATATAATTAA
Source organism: Erinaceus europaeus (assembly GCF_950295315.1). Taxonomy (NCBI): domain Eukaryota; kingdom Metazoa; phylum Chordata; class Mammalia; order Eulipotyphla; family Erinaceidae; genus Erinaceus; species Erinaceus europaeus. Next base: position 17,009,657 of record NC_080180.1, read on the forward strand.
AATTAAAAAAGAAAGTGTAGGTAATTATAGAAGTTTGTAATAGCACAGCCAATTTTTGACTAGGAGCTAATAATAATAATATCATTATTATTATTATTATTATTATTATGGAGTTGCTCTGTGACCTTGATCCTAGTGACTTAATCTTCATGAACTACAGTTTCCTCCTCTATGAAACTGATAATTAATATCTTGTTACAATGTTATTATGGTGCTAATTAATACAAATGCATGTATGTCTGGGATGTTTTATGTGTGAGAGAGGTAACTTTTATTAAGATAGTTCTTTAAGCCATAGTAAAACTTTTGAATGTAAAACCATAATGGTTACCAGAGGAAAAGGGAGTGATCAGTGGATGGGATGGGGAAACATATAATGGCAGGATGAAAAGAACATTTACTTTCCATAGTGAACATCTGAAGCTTATGTAATGTTATAATGTAATGTATTCCAAAAATAATAATAAACAAAAAAGATAAACTTCTGATATTTGGATATGTTGTTTGGAGTTCATTGCTGTAAGCAAAAATTGATACCAAATTTACCAGAGAAGAACCACCTACACTACACTACAAAGAAAGAAATCCCTAAAGAGACAATCCTTAGTTTTTAGAGATGATATCATACCTCAGTTTCACAGAGTAAATAGAATTCATCAGACAGGAATGCTCTTCCCGTTCCATGACCAAACTTGCTCGACCAACTTATATCTCTTACTCTCCTTCTTCCTTCCCCTTACTGTGATGAAGACAGGACAGATATGTGTCCCTCCACATGGCTTCTCTCTCATTTTCCTACCCAGAGTCTCAGAAATCTGAAGGCTATCATTATCTCTTCTCTGTTCTGTATCCACAGCCATTAGACTTCCCTTTTCATGCTTGAGCACCCCGGCCTCTCAGATCTAGCCTTCTTCTTCAGCAGGACGTCCGTGCTCACACTTCCATCTGTTCTTCTCCCCCATTCTTGGCTGTGCTTATGTCTATTTATCTCTCAGTTTTCTACTTAACCTCACTTTCTCAAGGACACTTCCTTTGTATGCATAAACTGTGTTATGAAATTAATACCTTCAGAATACTCTTTCATGACACAGAGTAATCTGACCATGTGGTTATTTGATTGATGTCTCTGTTTCTCGCTTAGGGTCTGTTGTCTGCTTTGCATACCAGGCTACCTTCAGTTTCTAGGAAGGTTCTTGACTCTATATGTGTCAAGATGGGTTCTTTGGCTTCTGTTACACTTCTCTGCCCTACGAGCCAGTAGGTGGCATGGTGGTTGTATAAAAACCACACAGTTATCTCATATTTCATACTCTGGTCTCCTGGAGAATTGCTAAGAGAATGAGTTATACTGATATATGATGGCATGGGAGAAGGCATTGTAATACAGGAAGGGGTTTTATTTTATCTTATTTTTGGCCAAAGAAATCCTAAAACTATTTGTTATAACCTTTTCTTTCTGGTATAGTCAGTTCTTTATGAGAGAGACTACTTTAAGAAAGAAATCATAGAAACTTCTTTTCTGAAGGGACATTGCAGTGACTTAGTGCTTTGCTTTATGAAGGACAGCAGTAGATACTTGAATTGTAAAAGGAACTGGTTAATTTCTTTACAGTGAGGAATACTGTAAATCATTCTGATCCTCACAATGCATTTCACTCTCTCAAGTCTTCAGCTTAATTGGCATAGAAGAGGAAATATAGCTTCTGGTCTGTGTTCCAGAAATGAACCTCTGGATAGCATTGCATCAAAGATTTTTTACATGTAAATAATTAATTGGTGTAGAGCAGGCTGACAAATATAATTAAGCAATTTATAGTTGAAATATTCAGTATTTCTCTAATTAGTGACAAAGGAATACCTGCGGCTGTGGTCAGATAAAATACTTCCCAGATGAGTTTTAGGATAAAAGGAAATTAAAAAAAATATATTCATCATGTATTGCTTTATTATTAGTGTTCAAAACTTTAGAGGAAAATACTCTTACGAAGCAGATAGATTTCCCTTTATTAAGTTGTGATACATATGCCATACACTTTCTTTGTCACACTCTAAACTGGACCATGCATGCTTCATTTTTTTTGTAGTATACCTTATTATTAATACTCTTTTACTCTTCCAATGTTAAGAAACATATTTGCTGATGGAAACAGTGTAGAGGAGATAAGAGACAAATTTCAACAATGCACACAAGGACTATGCTTATTTCAATTTGTCAGTAGAAATACTGCCAAATGGGAGTCGGGTGGTAGTGCAGCAGGTTAAGAGCACAAGGTCAAAGTGTAAGGATCCCGGTTCGAGCCCCCGATCCCCACCTGCAGGGGAGTTGCTTCATAAGCGCTGAAGCAGGTCTGCAGGTGTCTTTCTTTCCCCCTCTCTGTCTTCCCCTCCTCTCTCTATTTCTCTCTGTCCTATCCAACAACGACGACATCAATAACAACAACAATAATAACAACAAAAATAATAAAAAATAAGGGCAACAAAAGGGAAAATAAATAAATATAAAAAAATTAAAAAGAAATATTGCCAAAGTAAATTTAAATTTGATACCTTATTTTACCCAAATCCCCAAAAACAGTTTATTCATTGCATTATTCATAGGTTCCTATGTTAATAGTCACCTATTAGGAAATCACTTAGAGACAGAAGTGTGTGCGTGTGTGTGTGTGTGTGTGTGTGTGTGGTGTGTGTGTGTGTGTATGCATGTCTAGTGTTACATTGTTTAAAGCCTCATTTTGCTAAATATGATTAAAATATAACCCAGTGTAAGAACTTTTCTTGAGGGAAAAATCTCTGGAGCTTGTTATTGACAAATAAAGTTTCTACCACACCACTGTGACTAAAAAGCAAGTGAATATTCTTACAGTTCTTTTGGAGATTATGCAGTGTAAATAATTTAGTGATATCTATTTTGTCCCAAGAATTTGACCGTAATTTCAAATAGTTAAGGCTATTTCCCCTTATTCATAATACATTTAGATATAGACTCTTTATAGTCTCTGTATTGTTATCACTTCAATGCCATTCATTTTAAATTCAGTAGGAGCCTTAAGACTTTATAACAGACATAACATTAATTTTATGTATTGGTGTTTGCTGTGTTTAGAAATACATTTTGTGGGGGGTCCGTGGTAGTGCAGCGGGATAAGTGTACGTGGCGCAAAGCACAAGGACCTGCGTAAGGATCCAGGTTCGGCTCCCCATCTGCTGGGGAGTCACTTCACAGGTGGTGAAGCAGGTCTGCAGGTGTCTTGTCTTTCTCTCCCCCTCTCTGTCTTCCCCTCCTCTCTCCATTTCTCTCTGTCCTATCCAACAACGAAGGGCATCATCAACAACAATAATAATAACCACAACAAGGCTACAACAACCAGGGCAACAAAAGGGGGAAAGAATGGCCTTCAGGAGCGGTGGATTCATGGTGCAGGTACTGAATCCCAGCAATAACCCCGGAGGCAAAAAAAACAAACCAACATTTTGTGTTAGCTTTTTAGTATTGCTTAGCAGATCACCAAAGACAGAAGTAAACACAGCTTGGAACAATAAAAATGTATCATTTCACAATTGTTAGGGCTTGGTTCCCTACCCAGACTCTTAGAAGAGTGAACTCAGTATATCAGCCAATAGTATGACCACATCTGAGCTTCAGGGTCTTCTTCCTGACACCTTGTTTTTTGGGAGAATTTGGGTGTTTGACTAGAAACCCAGCTATCTTTCTCATTGTCATCTGGTATCCATCTTGAGGCCCCAGAAGCCACCTGCTATTTCCTACCTCTCCTGATAGTTTGTTCCCATAAAGCCAACTGGGAATTTCTCTCTGACTTTGAATCTGCCATCTTGAAGGACTTACAATCTGCCATCTTGAAGGACTTACGTGGCTATGCTGGGTGGGCCAGGGTTAATTTAAAAGCAGTTGATTTGGAGTCTTAATTACACCTGCAAGATCTTTTTTGCCTTAAGGTAACATAGTATGGGAATGATATCATAGTCATTCCCAGTTAATATTTACAAGGAAAGAATAGGACAGGAACAAAGACATGGGTATTTGTGGGGATGTGATGTATCTTAGAATTCATCATAGACTTCGATAAATTAACTAGAATATTAGCAGTATCTTAAAGACAATTATTATCTTCAAACATTGTAACTTGCAAATCTCACCATCTTGGTATGATTGTTTCTTACTTTGCAGATTCATTTTTATATATCTACATTTCGAGGTTATACTAGAAATAAAATCACTTTGAAATTTCTTTTATGCTCTTGACCTTTGGCTGTTTAAAGCAATAAAAACTTGCCAGCTGTATCACCTATCTTCAACAACTTTGATGTATGACTTTCCAGGATACCTACACTTTTTATTCTAGCACCTGGCATAAAGCATTTAATCCAAACCAGATTTCTAGTGATTCCAACGTGTAATCTATATCCTGTCGAGCCTTTTACATAAGATTGTTTATCACCTTAGAATTATGTGGAAGTCTCAAGGTTATACATCAGTGGCAGTTCCCGGAAATAATGATAGAGAGGTAGATATTATATATGAAAATATGTAGACATAGGTACCTACCCATAAGGCTTGTGTGTATCTGTATAGGTTTGTATTTATATGTGGCACCTATCTGTATGTAGTAAAGAATTGTGTCTATACAAATAGTATCATTGACGAGATGTAAGTTGAGTTTTCCTTGTCACTTAATTGGTTTGATAGTGAAGCCCAGCATAGAACTTGGGGGCTTTAGTGAACTGAAAATTGTAAACTATAATACCATTATGAAAGTCTGCGCACTTAACTAAAAGGCGACATGCAGGTTTTGAATTATGTTTATTGAGGACAAATCAGACAGTCATTCTCAAGCAACTTGTGCTTTTACTGTTTGGAAGTAATGCTGATTTAAAACTCCGTTTAAAACCATGTAGTTCCGTTGCAGACAATTAAGAGAAGAGATGCACATTCCTGCCCCATTTCTTTCATTTAGATTTCTACAGAGAGACATTTACTGTCTCATTATTGTTTTGTTGGGGTTTCTATCATCATTAGAAATATTGAAATATCTTTTCAACAATCTTATTACTGTCAAGTGTACCATAACCCAGAAGAATTCATTAAAGAGGCAAATGTTTCCCTTTATATTTGTGGTCTTCTGTGTCTTCTTAAGATTGACTTTCTACCTTTTTGTCTCAGTCTTTGTATCCAAAGCACTCTGCTACAATACAGAAAACATCTTGGCTGCAATGCAAGTTATTCCTATTTTAATCCTAATGCATATGTAAGGTTCACATACTGCCCTTTAATTTTTTTTTCTTTTTTTTGGATTTTTTTTCTTTTTTCTTTCTTTATTTCCTTTTGTTGCCCTTGTTTTATTATTGTAGTTATTATTGATGTTGTTATTGTTGGATAGGACAGAGAGAAATGGAGAGAGGAAGGGAAGACAAGGGGAAAGAAAGACAGACACCTGCTTCACCGCTTGTGAAGTGACTCCCCTGCAGTTGGGGAGCCGGGGGCTTGAACTGGGATCTTTATGCTGGTCCTTGCGCTTAGCGCCGTCTGTGCTTAACCCACTGCGCTACTGCCTGACTCCCACATACTGCCCTTTAATATCTTAAGTTTCCCAGGTGTTGTGGCACTGCCTAGAGAGCGGTTGCACCTCCCTCCCTCCCTCCCTCCCTCCCTCCCTCCCTCCCTCCTCTCTCTCTCTCTCTGCCTGCCTGCCTGCCTTCCTTCCTTCCTTCCTTCCTTCCTTCCTTCCTTCCTTCCTTTCTTTCTTTCTTTCTTTCTTTCTTTCTTTCTTTCTTTCTTTCTTTCTTTCTTTCTTTCTTTCGCACTTACCAGCTCTGCTTTATGTTGGTGTGGGGGATTGAACCTGGGACTTCAGAGCCTCAGGCATGAGACTCTATTTGCATAACCATTATGCTATCTACCCCCACACAGAACTTTTCTTTATTTGTTAAATAATTTGAAATTTTTTTACATCTAGTTTTTCAGAAAAAACTCTACTTGCTTTCCTTTTTCTACCATAACATAAAATATATTTTTACTTTGCATTAAGAACTTAGGCGGTTTTGACTTTGGGAATAAACAGATCTTATTGAAAGTCTCCTAAAAGTACAAATTAGAAACTGCTGAATGATCTTAATGAGTTTTCCAGCATTATAGGAAAAAAAAACAAAGATAGCACTTAGAAGGGAAATGTTTTTTAATCACAATAGATGAAATAAGATGCCATTCATTCTATTTTGTTCTTTTTAAAGCAACTTAAGATATCTGAATTTCTTCAGAATGCCAAGAGTATAGTATCTGCATACTGGAAATTAGTATTAATTTTTTTGGGGGGTGGGGTGGGGAGTTTGGTGGTTACCAGAGCTTCACCACTCCAAGCTGACTTTTCCAAGCAGAATGAAGGAGGGAGAGGGAGAGGGAGAGGGAGAGGGAGAGGGAGAGGGAGAGGGAGAGGGAGAGGGAGAGGGAGAAGGAGAGGGAGAAGGAGAGGGAGAAGGAGAGGGAGAAGGAGAGGGAGAAGGAGAGGGAGAAGGAGAGAGAGAGAGAGACAGAGAAAGAGAAGATATCCTTGCACTGTGGCTTCCTCCAGTGTAGTGGGGACCTAGCTGGGACCTTGGTCACACACATGATGAGGCAGGCACATTGCTCAGGTGAGCTTTGCTGCCTACCCTACCTACCAAAATTTTAATTGAGATTATACTATTTTATAGATTCACCTATTTCCTAGAATTGTATATATCAAGTGTTCGTGCAATTTTCTAGAAGACAACTATTTCCATAATTTGTAACAGAAGTCACACTTAGGACTCTTACACTTTCAGAAGTACTCTCTCCTTTAGATCACCCAGCCTCTGCACTTGGGGGTTTTAATTCTACATTGTGCCACGTGGTCTTAAAAAACCAAGAGTATCTGGGATCTAGCATCTCTTCTGATTGTAAATATTTGATTTAACTCTAACTTTATAGCAATGAACTCTTAACTATTTTCCATCTTAAATATCAACCATTTACAATGTTAATTAGACCTGTGGGAATTGAACCTATTAACTGGGTATTTTAAAGGCAGGACATGCTAGTAAGGTCCAGCACTATTTGATGTGAGAATGTGCCGAATGAGCATTTATTGTTTTATTTTATAACTGAAATTGTAGAATCATAAATTATATTTTTGTTGTGGTGGGGACCACATAAGGTCATCCCCAAACTGTTCTAGTAGTGAGGAAGCTGGAGCATCCAGTAAGGCTAAGCGACTTGTCCAAGTCACACAACTGGGTATTGTCAAGCCTCATAATGAGGCCTATTCTTTTTATTCATTAACTAAGTTATTTTTATTATTTATTGACTAGAAATAGAAATCTAGAGGACAGGGAGAGATAGCGAGGGGGGAGAGAAAGGGAGACACATCACTTGCACCCCTGCTTTTCTGCTCATGAAGATTTCCCCCTTTAGGAAAGGGGACAAGGGGCTTGAACCCACGTCCTTATACATTGTAACATGTACACTCAATTGGGTGCCACTGCCAGCCCCCCCCCCAGATGTCTAGTCTTAAAAGGTGATATGTATTTTGTTAGTGGCGCATTAAATTCATGGCAACACTCTGAAATAAATATTTTCCTTATGTCTAACATAAATTGCTCATATCCTCTTGTTAGATAATTAGAAGAGATAAGCAGCAGCTGGTGCCTGCAATTCTTCTTCTTCTTCTTCTTCTTCTTCTTCTTCCTCCTCCTCCTCCTCCTCCTCCTCCTCTTCCTCCTCCTCTTCCTCCTCCTCTTCCTCCTCCTCCCCTTCCTCCTCCTCCTCCTCTTCCTCCTCCTCCTCTTCCTCCTCCTCCTCCCCTTCCTCCTCCTCCTCTTCCTCCTCCTCCTCTTTCTCCTCCTCCTCATCCTCCTCCTCCTCTTCCTCCTCTTCCTCCTCTTCCTCCTCCTCTTCCTCCTCCTCCTCTTCCTCTACTTCCTCCTCCTCCTCTTCCTCCTCCTCCTCCTCTTCCTCCTCCTCTTGCTCCTCCTCTTCCTCTTTCTCCTCCTCTTCATCTTCCACCTCTTCCTCCTCCTCATCTTTCTCCTCTTCCTCCTCTTCCTCTTCCTCCTCCTCTTCCTCCTCCTCTTCCTCCTCTTCTTCCTCTTCTTCCTCTTCCTCCTCCTCTTCCTCCTCCTTTTTCTTTTTTCTTTTTCCTCCAGGGTTATTGCTGGGGCTCAGTTCCTGCACTAGGAATCTACTGCTCCTTGAAGCTATTTTTTCCTTTTTGTTGCCCTTGTTGTTTATCATTGTTATTGTTGTTGTTGTTGGATAGGACAGAGACAAATTGAGAGAGGAGTGGAGGCAGAGAGGAGGAGAGAAAGACAGATACTTGCAGACCTGCTTCACCGCTTGTGAAGCAACCCCTATGCAGGTGGGGAGCCAGGATCCTTGTGCTTTGTGCCATGTGTACTTAACCCACTGTGCTACCACCCACCCCCCGTGCCATTCTATTTCTATTATAATTTCATTCATTCTTTTTTTAATATTTATTTTATTGATTTATTCCCTTTTGTTGCCCTTGTTGTTTTATTGTTGTAGCTATTAATGTCGTTGTTGGATAGGACAGAGAGAAATGGAGAGAGGAGAGGAAGACAGAGGGGGAGAGAAAGATAGACACCTGCAGACCTGCTTCACTACCTGTGAAGTGACTCCCCTGCAGGTGGGGAGCCGGGGGCTCGTACCGGGATCCTTACTCTAGTCTTTGTGCTTTGCACCACGTGCGTGTAACCCGCCGCCCTACCGCCTGACTCCCTCATTATTTCTCATTATTTAATTACAACCCCTACTCCTCAAGAATACTTAGATTACTCAATCACACTTGTTGTGGTTGTTTTGTTTTAATTAGAGCAGTATATATCCAAAGGATGCTTGGTATATGGTTCTATTACCAGGTACATAATTGTAGGTTTTTTGTGTTTGTATGTGTAAACAATTAAGAATTTTAAGATGGTAACCAACTAAACTAAATGCAGCCCCTTGTTCTGATGGTTCTGGATGTATCCTTCTTTTAAAAGTGACTATCAGATAAGATTGGGCCTATGCATGGTGGTCTGGCCATAGACTAAAAATGAACATAACAAAATGTGCACTTCAATATTTTGACATGCCAGATTACCTTTTTGCTAATAAACAGGAAGATAATTTTCTGTTTTTTTCTCTCCCGATGCCTGTAATAGCATTAAAGCTTTCCCTAAGATTTCTTGCCAAGGAAAACTGTTATTGCAAAAAACACAGTAATTAGCCATTTATATTGTATTATCTAGAATTCAGGAACCAAGTGATCTAGTTAAGCTCAAAAAATGGTATTATATATTCAGTGTCCATTACACAATTGGATTTGCTCTTGGCATTGAATTTTAGAATGATAATCATTGATACATTTTTTTCTTTAAGAAAGTTGTGACTATTTTTCAAAAATCACTGAATGGAAACAGCGTATATTAACCACCTTCTTTTATATTAACACACAACACTGAAGTGGCAGTATAATGTGATTTAATGTATGCTCATTTCACCCAAGTGATATTTTTTTCACATTTAAATGAGACTATAATATCTGGTGTTTGTATTTATGCTTTATATATGCATTGAAGTATATATACATAGTAGACATATACATGCTTTACATACATTAGTGACACACAAAATTACTATGTACAGTAATTAATATTGCTTTGAATAATGTTCAGTATTTATTTGACCATTTTTGGTGAAGGTATAATATAAACAGTATTTGAAGTTGTTCATAAAGGAAATACCAGCCTTATTGAAATATAGAAAAAGTTGAAAATTGCTTATAACTCATTTGGTATAAGTGAGTGCTAACTTTTGCCTCTGCATGCATTTTTTAGACATTTTTAGGCATAAAAAGTACAATTATAATCTACAAAATATTGTAAAAGTGTCATATTACACAACTCTCTTTTTCACCTACACATTTTCACTGCTATTATGCTAGAATATTTTTGGTTGCATTAAACTCAAAAACTTAACACATAAATACATGTATATTTAAGATTCCTACATGTCAACATTAGATTTATTTTTTTCCTAACCCTAGCCCTGAATATTTGTCTAAGGCTGGTTTTGTTTTCTGGAGAAAAATGGAATTTCTGAACAACAATGTTGTTTGACAGAGAACTTTTACAATATGTATATGTTTAAAAATTAGCTTCAAGAAAAGACTGCTTTTTTCCCTAATATTTTGGCTTTATGGTAGTTGTTGCTTTGTAGTACTAAGATCAGTTTTACTGATAGCAAAAAAGAATTCTAATTTTATTGCCTTTTTTTGTTGTTGTTCATCTTCTTTGTAAGATATAGCCAACAGTGCCACCATCAGAACAAACAGGCATTTTTTTTATCATAAGTATTAGTTTTCTTAGAAAAAAACTACACTTAGGAATCATTGGGAAGCTGTATATGCTTAAGCAGACACATAAAAATCATTGAGAACTATCAGTGACAGAATAAAGAATAAAGCTACTTTCAACTTACTTTATGATCAAATTAGATTTTACAATTATTCTTAAAAACTGCTACTTATTTAGACACTAACATTCTCATTCTGTATAGGTAGCAGTATATTGATGTCAGCTTATTGTCATCATCTTTACTTTGTTTTTGAAAGAGACAGTCCTAATAAAAGAAGATAAAAATATAACAATAATCAGACCTTCTAAAATATGCATTTTGAAGGTGTTTTGTGTGTGTGTGTGTGTGTGTGTGTGTGTGTGTGTATGTGTATGTGTGTACATTTCCCTTAATATATAGATTGCTTTTTAAGAATGGGACTTTTAAAATCAACTGCCAAATTAATTATAATTATGATGAGTGCAGAATCTATATTAAAGCATAACATTTTTCTTTCATGGTCTGATACTTACATGACATGGTATATTTATTTTTGAATGAAAAGAAACGTGGTCCCCATCTTCCTGTTGACATCAAACAGCCTTCTGATATGCTAATTCTGCATCAGGGAGAGCACATAGACAGGCTTTATTTGGACTCATTCCAAGTCTAAAAGAAAATGTATGTGTATGGAACGGATTCTGCGGTCTTGCCCCCTTAGAATGGAAGCTGATGTTGACGGAGTTTGCAGTTAGAAAGACTTAATATTGAAACATGATATGGGAGGTTGTCAACATTTTAGTTATGCCCTGATTTACTTTTTTAATTGCCTGGTCATCTAATTGTTACTTATTGTTTGTTACTGATGTAATAGCCATTGAAAAAGCTAATTTCAAAGCCAATGAAATGGCTATGTTCATTTTCTTCATACATGTTATTATATTGATTAACCCCATGTAATTAGCCTTTCCTCAAAGATTTATCCTTTGGTGTGTTGAGAGTTTATGGACAGTTACTACACTTTTGTGCTCAATAATAAGTAAGGATATGAATAGAACTCTCTCCTGTAGTGTTTTTACTTTCAGCCTGCCCTCAACTGGTCATAGGGACAAAAACTGACACAGATAGTTTTTGAGGAATTCACTGAAGTGCAATTTCTCTTTATTCAATAATAAGAAACCAGATTGGTTGAACTTTTGGCAACATCATCTTTCCAGATATACGGCATGAAAGTACATATTTAATTATTGTGTGTTAATAAAAATGCCTTCTTCCTAAGTGAAAATTATCACAAACATGCATGACAGTTTGTTTCAATGTAGTACTTCATACTGGTCATTTGTAAATATTGTTAATTAGGAAACCAATTGCATTTTACTGCCATAGCTAATGTAACAACTCTTTACATGAAGTTAAGTTTTTAGATGAACATGTTATGAGCATATTCTAACTAAATTCATATTGAAAAATGGGCATTCATTTATATATATGCCTCCTGATTTTTGAATTACGGCAGTCCTTACCCCTCCCCAGTGTGATGCTTGCTCGCTCCTAACATTGTTATTGGTTGGTGCTCAGGTTTTGGGTAGGTCTCCTTTCGTTTCTTTTTTCTTGTGGAGTTTACTTTCATGTATTCGAAACAAAGTGCAAGTTTGACTTGTTACACATGATAGAAATACTGAAGGAAAACTTTTGCTGACTTAATTTTTTGCAAATCAAATAATATTTTGAATAACCATAGTGGTTTAATGTTTAAAATGAATTCTGTAGTGAGACCAGTCAGGGAAATGACCTTTTAATGAGCATAGTCACCTTCAGGTTTCTTTTATTCTCCTGAAAAGTAAATTTGACAACTTCCTAAATTGTTATATATGTGTTAATTTGGGGAAATGGTTGAATAACACAAAGATAGAGCTTTCTATGTCCTTTTTGATCAGATGGGGAGAAAATTAAGCCATTATATCAGGTGGAATTCATGGAATCCTGTCACTATGGAAAGTCATTTGGTTTTGAGTTGGTGATTGGTACATCAGTGGAGGTGTTCTTCTGACTGAGACTCTTTGCATGTCAGAATCTAGTCTGAAAATATTTTAGTTCTTATAATTTGTGTTCTTTTACTTCTTAAAGCATTTTAAGAAACAGAAGAGGCTAATTCCTGAAAGAACTGTTTGGAAGTACTTTGTCCAACTTTGCAGTGCATTGGACCATATGCATTCTCGACGAGTCATGCATCGAGGTAAGATAAAATCACGAATAATATTAAATGCTTTAAATGATGCAAGTTACTTGACAATTTAAGAATAAATGCCCTCCAGTCATAGGACGGGAGATTTTTTTTTCTAGGTGACTTATTAAGATTAAATAAGACTCTACTTGATTATAAATAACTCAGTATCTGTGTGCCTAACTCTTCTGAGCATCTTACTGATTTCTTGGTAATACTGACAGAACAGATGCAAACAAGCAGCTGAATCTGCACAAGGAAGCGGTGAATTTTTGCTATAAGTGGAGAATGTTCACGTGCCCATTTAAATACTTGGTTTTACATACAAGCTCTTCATTTATTTTTGATCATCAGTCCAGTGATTGAGCAGAGTTTGTGAGAACTTTATTACTGAGGAATTGACTCGCTGATTTAGAATGTGAAAACTTTCAGTGCTATTTATTTCAGTTCTCCTAAATAATTAAATATAGATATAGTAACATCATTTTGTATTTTATGTAACTATTGATATAGTAGGATATTTTTATAAGTAAGTAATATTTTATTTGGAATCGATGTGAAGAGGGCACTTACATTTCATGCCTTGAATCTCACAAAAAGTAATGTGGAAAGTAAAACTCATTTGAGATGAAATTCAGTGGTGATCTTCATCATGCTTGCTGATATTGTAAAATATCAAGCCCAGAAATAATAGGATATTATTATTTAAAGTGACAGGTGCAAGATTCAAACTGCTTCTCATTTAAAAAATATTTAACATGTACCATGAATGGCCAGATGGTGGCGCACCTGGTTGAGCGCACATATCACAATGTGCAAGGACCCAGGTTTGAGCCCCCCAACCCCCACCTTCAGGGGGAGAGCTTTGCGAGTGGTAAATCAAGGCTGCAGGTGTCTCTCTGTCTCTCTCCCTACCACCCCCAACCCCCCTCAACCTCTGGTTGTCTCTACTCAATAAATACAGATAATAAGAAAAAAGTTATTCTGAAAAAAGTTTGTAGCATCCAAGCAGTTATTGGTACTCTGGCAATACCTAAGCTGAATCACCTTGCACCTGTGCCCTTTCTTTATTCATAGATATAAAACCAGCAAATGTGTTCATCACCGCCACTGGTGTGGTGAAACTTGGAGATCTTGGGCTTGGTCGGTTTTTCAGTTCCAAAACCACTGCTGCACATTCTTTAGGTAAGAGGCACAATATAGTGTCAGTGTGTGTGTGTGTGTGTGCGTGTGCGTGTGCGTGTGTGTGTGTGCGCATGCGCGCGCGCATATGGTTGAAAACACAAGGGATGTTCCAATTACATATTGACACTTGGGTTCTGCTATTTAAAAACTCATCAAATCATGAACAGATACATTCACCACTCTGCTAGGTATATTATGTTCATTCCCAGGGGCAGTTACTTTGTTATTTTGACTTTAAGCAGGCAGTTGGTAAGAGGAATGCTAGAGAATAAGCATGTTTATTCCACATTTAATACTCTTAAATGAATACATTGGAAGAATTATGACAGTTTTAAAATCTTTAGTAGTAATTTTGTGACTGTTTATTAAAATAAGATATGTAGGGAGTCTGGCGGTAGTAAGCGCATGTGGCGCAAAGTGCAAGGACCGGCTATAAGGTTTGAGCCCCAGGCTCCCCACCTGCAGGGGAGTCACTTCACAGGTGGTGAAGCAGGGCTGCAGATCTCTCTTTCTCTCCCCCTTTCTGTCTTCCCCTCCTCTCTCCATTTCTCTCTGTCCTATCCAACAACGACAACATCAATAACAACAGCAGTAAAAATAAATAAATAAATAAATAAGATATGTAGCTGTGATTACTGCAGAGATGAAAGCCTAAAGAAATCTGTGGTTGGGGGCTGGGTGGTAGCGCAGCAGGTTAAGTGCACATGGCACAAAGCGCAAGGACCATGGTTCAAGCCCCCGGCTCCCCACCTGCAGGAGGTTGCTTCACAGGCAGTGAAGCAGGTCTACAGGTGTCTATCTTTCTTTCCCCCTCTCTGTCTTCCCCATCTCTCTCGATTTCTCTGTCCTATCCAACAACAATGATAATAGTAATAATAGCAACAACAATGATAAACAACAAGGGCAACAGAATGGGAAATATGGTCTCCAGGAGCAGTGGATTCATAGTGCGGGCACCGAGCCCCAGCAATAAGCCTTGAGGCAATACATATATATATATATATATATATATATATATATATATATATATATATATATATATCAGTGCGTAATGAAGAGCAAGTCTTCCCCAGCAGATGCAGTCTGTTCACTCTCTCTAAACTGGTAGTCTACAGCAGCAGCATTGTTTAGACTTGAACTAAATGTAGCTATTGCAACATTGCATTACCAAGGGGAAGGGTTATTGCTTAGAAACAAGAGAAATTAATAGGAAGAAACACTCCTTTCAATTGAAGGGAATGACAGCTTGTGTCACAATCCTTGAAATGCTATTTTGTTTGCTGTTAGATTTAGCCAAAATGATGACAACCAAATCAAAATAAGAATTCAGTGAAAAGTAAGTTGACATTAGTTCAATAGTTTCCTATTATTAGCTCTCTCATCATTGAGAACAATCTTTTAAATAACGTTTTTTTTAAAAAATATGGAAAACAAAGAAGCACTTAAGGAAAAAAAAAGGTGCATTTACTTTTATGAGAAAGACAGGAGATCTGATGGCCAGAGCACTGCTTCCTCTGGCGTGTGGTATTGTCAGGAATTGAATGTAGGATCTGTGGGGCCTCAGACATTCAAATTCTATGCTGTTGACACACTGAGGCTCAAAAAAGAATCTCAGTGGTGAGAAATAAGTGAATTAATTGACAAGACAGTCTATCATTGTTACTAAGGTTCAGGTAGCCTTGAATCTGTTATCTTTTTTTTTTTTTAATATCTAGAATACTGTGGCGCACATGACTAGCTGAATTCACTGACTAGCATACATTGAATCCCATTTAAAGAGAAACGAAAAGATAATACTTTACCCTTTTCAGAATTTCAATTTTTAAGTATTACAACAAAACAGAATTTCATTTGTGGCTGAGAAATAGTGTAGTTTTGCTTTTAAATTTAGTTTTGCAGAGCATTAATTTTTTTTTTTTCTTGAGAGGAAATTTGATTCTATAAAAATTTCTAGGGGCCAGTTGAGTTCACACACTCCCATGCTCAAGGATCTGGGTTCCTCATATCCAGCTTGCAGGGGGGAAGCTTCATGAGTGGTGAAGCAGGTCTGCAGCTGTCTGTCCCTTTTCCTCTTTACCTCCCCATTCCCTTTCAGATTCTCTCTGTTCCTATCAAATAAACAGAAAAAGAGAAAGGTGGGAGAGGAGGAAAACATAGCCACTGGGAGCAGTGGATTTGTACTTCTAACACTGAGCCCCAGCTATAACCCCGGTGGCAATATAAAAAACAATAAAATAAAGTAAAAAAAAAATCCTATAGTTACATAGCATATATATATAAAGTATCATTTGGTAGTTACAATCCCACAATGCACATAATGAGAAGTCTTGTGAAAAAAAAGCAAACCAAAAAAATTTTAGACTGTCTGAAGTCAGTACCATTTGTCACTAGAAAAAATAGCATGTTTATACTTGTTACTCACTGAAATGTAATGTCTTTGTAGCATCCTGCCGTAATTTACCTAGAAATGCCAAGTACTGTTGCATGTGCGCGCGCACACACACACACGCACACACACTGTGCACAGCCATGTTTTACTGTACAGTTGTGTATTGTGTACATGCTGCTTTCTTTGCAGGATGTCATTCTGAGCATGGAGTAGTCACCTGACTATAACGTCAGTATTTACTTAGAACAATTTACAAAGTGAATTTCATCTTAATTTCCCTACCATTTCCTTTAAGAAAATGTTGTTCACAGGGTTTACAAACATATAGGCACCTCCAACTTAGAAGATACATTAGTCCAATTTATGTGAGACAGGAATTGCATAGACTATGTAGATTTAATCATTCATTAATAACTTTTTTATTGAACTAATAATGATCGACAAGACCATAGGATAAGAGGGGTATAATTCCACACAATTCCCACCATTAGAATTCCGCATCCCATCCCCTCCATGGGAAGCTTTCCTGTTCTTTATCCCCCCGGGAGCATAGACCCAGGATCACTATGAGGTGCAGAAGGTGGAAGGTCTGGCTTCTGTACTGGATGGAGATGGGCTCTGGAGAGTTGGGGGTCCAGGACACATTGGTGAGGTCTTCTGCCTAGCAAGTCAGGTTGGCGTGTTTATAATATCAACTTGTGGCTAAACCAGTTCCCTTAGGGCATGCACATAATTAGGAAACATTCTAAGACACAATAAAAGTACACCCAGTGAGAGCATAGCAATGAGACAGTTTCTTTGTTAAGGGAATTAATAGAAAAATTCATTTCTTAGGGGAGTCCAGCGGTAGCGCAGCGGGTTAAGTGCATGTGTCACAAAGCACAAGGACCAGCTTAAGGATCTCGGTTCGAGCCCGCCGCTCCCCATCTGCAGGGGAGTCGCTTCACAGGTGGTGAAGCAGGTCTGTAGGTGTCTCTTTCTCTCCCCCTCTCTGTCTCCTCATCTCTCTCCATTTCTCTCTGTACTATCCAACAATGATGACATCAATAACTACAACAATAAATCAACAAGGGCAACAAAAGAGAATAAACAAATAAATATTAAAAAATGATTTCTTATACAACAAGTTCTTTCTGTTGCATATTATTTTGATTAAAATATTCTATCGAGGGAGGGGATGGGATACAGAGATCTGGTGGTGGGAATTGTGTGGAGTTGTACCCCTCTTATCCTGTGGTTTTTGTCAGTGTTTATTTTTTTATAAATAATAAATAAATAATTCTAAGAACAAGATTTTATTTCTTGCCAAGTAAGAATGTGATGATGTGGAACTAATGTTCATTAAGCAAAGTGGATCACAAATCAAGAATTCAAGTTTAAACTCAAACCTTCTTAGGCTATTTGGACCAATAAAATTTTTATTTAGAAAAAAAGCATTTAGAAGGATTTGACAAAATTTCTCAGCCAACAAGTAATACCTTTTTTTTTCTATATGTGGAAGCAGAAATTTGGAGAAAATTCCTGGCCTAAGTTTATATTTACTGACCTGTTGACCTTAGTTTTTACTTAAAAAAATTTTTTTCTTTACTGGGGGATTAATGGTTTACAGTAAAATACAGTAATTTGTACATGTGTAACATTTCCACAAAACAATGCAACCCCCACTAGGTCCTCCTCTGCCATCCTGTTCCGGGACCTGAGCCCTCTCTCCAACCCAACAGTCTTTTACTTTGGTGCAGTACTAGTTATTACTTTTAAAAACTGAGAACTGTATACCAGAGTTCAGCTCACCTGGGAGGTGGTTGCCTCCTTGCCATCTGTGTCACCTTGGTTCAAGCTCTGACACTGCGTGGGAGGTCCCCTGGCACTGGAGAAAGCCCTGGTGCTGTGGTCTTTCTCTTGAGTGAAAAAGTTGACCTTTAGCACAAAGTGCAAGGACTGGCATCAGGATCCCGGTTTGAGCTCCCGGCTCCCCACCTGCAGGGGTTCGCTTCACAGGCGGTGAATCAAGTCTGCAGGTGTCTTTCTCTCCTCTTCTCTGTCTTTCCCTCCTCTCTCAGATTCTCTCTGTCCTACCCAATGATGACGATAAATAGCAAGGGCAACAAAAGGGGAAAAAAAAAGCTGACTTTTGAGCAGTGACATCATGAAGCACAAAAAAGTCTCAAAATATACTAAATGAGTCAAAAATGCATTGTCATGTATTCATGTTTTTATTTATATTTTTATTGCTTCCAGAAGCACAGGATGTAGCGTAGTAGAGAAAGTGCTGGACTTGCAGGCAAGATGTGCTGAGTTAGATTCCCTAATACCACACATGCCAGAGTGATACTCTGGTGTTCTCGTTCATTCCCCCCCCCCTGCAAATAACTAAATAAATTTTGGGGGATAGGGTGGGGTGGTGATACACCTGTTTGAGCACACACATTACCATGCTCCAGGGACCGAGTTGGAACTTCTGCTCCCCACCTATGGGGGGGGGAGCCTCATAAGCATTGAAGTGCATCTGTAGGTGTCTGTCTTTCTCCCTCCTTCTCTATCTCTTCTTCTGCTTTAAAATTCTCTCTATCCTTTCAGGTAAAATAGAAAGGGCTGGGGGGAGGGGGAAACAATGGCCACCAAGAGTGGCTGATTCATAGTGCTGGCACTAAGCCCCAGTAATAATCCTGGTAGCATTAAAAAATGAAAAACAACTATAATTTTTACTGTATCTTGATTTGCTTTCTGGGTGAGGGAGATAGCATAATAGTTATGCAAAGAGACTCTCGTGCCTGAGGCTTTAAAGTCCCAGGTTCAATCCCCTGCACTACCATAACCCAGAGCTGATCAGTGCTCTGATTTAAAAAAAAAAAAAAAAAAAGGTTTGAGTTCTGAGTTTACCTAGGATAAAACCTTAGGGAAAGAAAATCTAAATTTTAGTGAAATTACAAGTAAAACAAACAATACACACACAACAAACAAAAAACAGTGAGCATATTCTGAATTAAATCTGTCCTGGAGAAAGACATCGCTTATCTTTATAAACAATGTTTTCAGGAATTGGCTGAAAAAAGCAAGAAAAAGGATTTTCTGAAACGCGACTGCGTCTTAAATATTGCAGTAGGCAAAATGAATGTTAAGTTGCTTATGTTAGCATGGCAACCTCAGTGGCAAAAATGCAGAAAAAGAAGCGGGAAAGAGAAAAAAGAATTAATGTTTTTTTTTTTTCTGTTGAAATACCTGAATTGATCAGTTCCTTTAAGAAAATCATTTTAGGAGTCGATGGTAGCGCAGTAGGTTAAAGCGCAGGGACCGGCATAAGGATCCTGGTTCAAGTCCCTGGCTCCCCACCTGCAGGGGAGTCGCTTCACAAGTGGTGAAGCCGGTCTGCAGGTGTTTATCTTTCTCTCCCCCTCTCTGTCTTCCCCTCCTCTCTCCATTTCTCTTTGCCGTATCCAACAACAATGATGTCAATAGCTGCAACAATAGAAACAACAAGGGCAACAAAAGGGAATAAATAAATAAGTAAATATTTTTTAAAAAGGACAATCATTTTAACACCTGCTTCATGTTTGTGTTTTTTCAGGGACTGGGAATGCTGTCTGAACAAGACAGGTTCTTGTTATCATGGATTTTGCCTTGCGGGAGATAATAGATAATGAAAAGAGAAAACCAAAGAAATAAATGATTTGTTAGTCATGATGAGTAAGGAATGTGTTTTCAGCTTCTATGAGGAGATGATACTTGGGCTAAGATGAGAAGGATACAAAAGGGCCAGCAGTGAAAGGAACAGAAAGGGAAAACAAAGTGAAACTTGGGACTGAGTGAGGTATATTGCACTAAAGCAAAGGCCTCTGGGAAGGGGGGAGGGAGAGGCTAGAGAGGGCATTGTAGTCCTGGTGCATGGATGTAAATTGGGGTGAGTGTTCTGCAGACACCTTTCACGGGGAGATGAGAAATTGTAGCCACGTGAAAACAACTGTACTATGAGCTAGAAACTCCCAATAAAATGACAAGAAATGGTGGGGGTGGGGTGTGCAGTGTGAAAGGGTTCTGGAGAAGAACTCCTTGTCTGACTGAAGAGCAGTCACACCGAGGGGTAGATGCAGAATGAAAGAAGAATGTTGGCCAGGGCTTGGGAAGAGTAGCACAGTGGACTACTGTGTATAGTTTTAATGCTTGAAGCTCTGAGGTCCCCGTTTCAGTCCCAGCACAAGCACCAGCACCAGCACAAGCCAGTGAAACAAACAAAATGAATCTTGGGTAGATATGGGTAGAGTTCACATCTGACTCCAAGTGCAGTGTCATGTTTTTGCAAGGTTCTAATGAGAAGAGTGGCATGGTTGAATTTGGAGACAGCCGCTTTGAACCTCCTCCATTCTCAGGCTAATCACTCTCACAGTTGTGTGCTGTGTTCTCACATTCTATGTCCAGATAACTCTCTTCTTTTGCTTTTGGAGTGCCTCTTACTCAGTGCTGCCCAGGGCTGAGCAAAGGCACTACCTTTGAGTTCATCAGTCCCCAGAACCGAAAGGTTAGGACAGCCTGCCATCTTGTTAGCCAATAAATACCTCAATGGTTTTTTTGTCCCCTTCTTCCTTTTGTTTTGTACCTGAAGTTATCTTAAGTCGGATCTTCGGGGCTTTTGTATTAATTTGGACTGGAGTGTGGCTAGAGAAAAGACATTGAGGCTTCAACATAACCCAATGAATTTTGCTTTTTTTATCTCCTAATTGTCAGCCATGTAAATATATTAGAAAATGTGGGCATGACTCCATCTTTAAAACATTTCAGGAGAACATATCTCTCTCTAGAATAACAAATTTTGATTGTCTAGTGAAGTGACTTCCACATGTCAAGGCAATGCCCCCATCAGTGCTGTCTTCCTCAAGAGAAAATAGCCGGGCATAGCAGGAGCCAACGTTTCCTATAGCATCCCGTGGCAGTTTTTGCCCTTTCAGCTGCTGTGCATTCTGATACCACCTATTCTACTTTATTTTCCTGGAAAAGAATATCAGGCTCAACCCACTATATTTATTTCACAGCTCTTTAATGGGTGATGACCTGCCCTCTGAAAAACACTGGTTTATGTTTACAGTGCTTTTATGCTGTTCCATTTACTTATAGGCAGATTCCCATCCTACCCCCATCCCTGCTTTTTAAACACTCTCCTTCCTAACTTGCTCTCTGATCAGTTGGTCAAATGTAAACTAGTCATGTTACAGTGCTGTTGGTTCTTGTGGAGGTGGGTGATGTTATGCATGGTCGTTCTGCAGCTTGCAAATCATTCAACTCCCTCAGTTTCTCATGAACTTTCCATTCTAGAGTGGAGGAAGTTGGAAGCACAGACAAGACATGGGCTATGCAGCTAGAAGTCGTGGCCTGACCTGGGTGTGTCTTCCTCTTCCTCCTCCTTCTCTCCTCTTCTTCCCCCCCCCCACACTTTTCACTTTGTCAGTACCTGTAGTATTTCTCTTACCCTTTTCCTCTTTTATGATATGTTATTCGCTTCCGTTTAGATATGTTGTTCTGCACTTCTTGGCGCCTACATAAGTAATCATGATTTACTTTCTCTCCTGACTGCTTTTGCTGCTTGAAATGTCAGAAATAAACCAGAAGGAGGCTTTTAGGATAGTGAAGACTTCCTTTACAACCATACTAGCAACTTTGATACTCCCAACTGAAAACATTGCCAGAACCTATGAAATTGGAGCATGACAATCAAGGTTTAACTTTTGACCTGTCAGCAGAGGCAGAATATAATTTTGGTGCGAGTCTGTCTTATAACTTAGTCTAAAATACCCTTTCAGAAAATGTAAATAGCCTAGCCCTGAGGCAGTTTATCTAAGGGATAAAGTCTCTTTGCTTTTGTGTGTCAAATATATACTGATCTATTTGAATTACATTTGACTGTGAAATTATAGTCAAACTCACAGAAGAATGTTTGTGTGGTTCAGGTATATGATTTTTAACCAAATCATAAAACTACTCTTTTTTTTCTATAATAATGACCCAGAGGTCATTATTATTTGGGGGTGAGAGTGTGTTGCATACAACTTACTTGGAGAAATTGTACCCAGGTGCCAACACCTATATTTTAAATCATTAACCTCACAATAAAAAAATAAAGGAAAAGGCTTCCTGACAGATAGACCAAAGTCCCTGACATTTCAGCATCTGATGGAAAACTACATAAGCACATTATTGATATTATACTAGGGAAAGAGAGAGATAGGCTGAGAGTATGGATCGATCTGTCAGTGCCCATGTTCAGCGGGGAAGCAGTTACAGAAGCCAGACCTTCCACCTTCTGCATCCCACAATGACCCTGGGTCCATACTCCCAGAGGGATAAAGAATAGGGAAGCTATCAAGACAGGGGATGGGATACGGAGTTCTGGTGGTAGAGAGGGAGGCAGAAATACTGATTGTGAGCTTTGTTTATGACCTTGTGATAAAGGGGTAAAAAGACATTGCACTTGTTTTTATCCTGTCTCTACTTGTTTACTTTGTAGATATTGCAGTTAAAGAGTAATTAACTCTTCTTACGGGACCATGTGGTCTAGTGAGTGAAGAGAGCATCCATTGTACCTGAGGGAACCTCACTCTAAAGTAGGAAATTCTGAACTGAGAGATTATTTTTGTTCTTTTTCTTCCCTGTAGGCTATGGGAGCCTGAGGGCTTTTAAACTCTAATTAGGCTTCTTAGCTTAGTCACTGACTCCTGACCAAGAGATAAGGCAGGGTGGGGCAGAGATAATCCAGTGTTTATGCAAAGAGCCTCTCACAGCCCCACCACTAGGCCACCGAGGTATAGATCTTCTCCTGAGTTTCCTCCTTAGTTCCCTGCCCCCTGGTGTCAGCACAGGGTCTCCCTGTCACTGCCCCAGATTCTGAGGGCAGTAGCAGTGGAGACTCACAGTTGCATTTGGTGAGTCTCAGGGGAGTCCTCTCCTCCCTTCAGCTGTCCCCTTGTTAGTGAAACAGACTGGAGGTGGTGTCTCAACTGCTAAACCACCGGACTGGACTGTTACCAGCCACTTAATGTCTGCCTAGGCTCCTCTCTGTCCACAAGCCACACGTGTGTTGCACTCACCAGTGATCTGGTGGGTTCCTGAAGTCGTTCTAGCCCTGTCTTGTTGCGGTCCCAGGTGGTCTCCTTTGGTATTCTCTGAACTGAGAGATTGTTTTTAAACCAAGAATCACTCATGAAATTCAGTGGAGTACTGATATCTCGTGGATTTTTCTCTTGATGTATGACTCTGTAGTTATCTCTGTTGGATATGCTTGTGATAGGGATCTTGTTTTATTGAATTTAAAACACTGATTAAAGAAATTACTGGGGACTGGGTGGTGGCTCATCTGGGAGAGCATACATATTACAGTGCACAAGGACCCCAGTTCAAACTCCCAGTCCCCACCTACAGGAGGACAACTTCACGAGTGGTGAAGCAGTGCTGCAGTTGTCTCTCTTTCTCTCTCCCTCTCTATGTCCCCCTTCTGTCTCAATTTTCCTCTGTCTATGCAAAATAAAATTTAAAAATAAATTTAAAATTACTTATCATGCCAGAGAGAATGCTCACCTAGTAGGTTGCCTGCCCTGCCTTCAGTGTTTACTGACCAGGCCTACTCCCTGGCAAGAACAATAGGAAAATTATTTTAAGTACAACTAAATTATTTTTTAAATAAGAAGATAAAGTCTAGGAGACACTGGTTTCTTCATGAAATGCTTCTGGAGCCTCCCCTGTCCTTTACCCAGTGGCTTCCTCTATTCTTCCTTATGGTTGATTTCTCAGCCTTGTTTGGCTCTGCTTTTCATACCCTTCTTTTGTATTTTTTATGATAATAATTATCTATTGCCTTTTTATTTATTTATTTTATTTTTTATTTATAAAAAGGAAACATTGACTAAACCATAGGATAAGGGCTACAACTCCACAAAATTCCTACCACCAGAACTCCGTATCCCATCCCCTCCCCTGATAGCTTTCCTATTCTTTGACCCTCTGGGAGCATGGACCCAAGGTTATTGTGGGATGCAGAAGGTGGAAGGCCTGGCTTCTGTAATTGCTTTCCCACTGAACATGGGTGTTGACAGGTCGATCCATACTCCCAGCCTGTCTCTCTTTCCTTAGTGGGGAAGGGCTCTGGGGAAGCGGAGCTCCAGGACACATTGTTGGGGTTGTCTGTCCATGGAAGTCTGGTTGGCATCATGCTAGCATCTGGAACCTGGTGGTTGACAAGAGAGTTAACATATAAAGCCAAACAAATTATTGACTAATCATGGACCTAAAGGCTAGAATACTGCAGATGAAGAGTTGGGGGGTGGGGCTCTCCGTTTTGTAGACAGCTAGTAGGCATATTTTAGTCATACCCTTCTTAAAGTACTCTCCATGACCTAGGCCCACATTACCTTGGTTTTTCTGCTTCCCTTTCTGGAGCCATAGGAATCAGTATACTAGTCAGTGCTCACTGTAGTCATTGTTTTATCGTCAACATCATCATTACCCCTCCCCTGCTCTTCTTCCTCCTTTTCCCCCTTTTATATTGTATTTATTTATTTATTTGCATAGGGACAAACAAGATGGAACGAGAAGAGAGAGAAGGGGGAGGTAGGATGAGAGCGACAGAGACAAACCTGCAGCCCTGTTTCACCACTCATGAACTTAACCTCTGTAGGTGGGGACTGGGGCTTGAACCCAGGTCCTCAACCAGATACACCACCACCATGTCCCTATTCAATTCTCCTTAAAGCAAAAGTATTGACTTTTTTTCATTCTCCTTCTCTCCCCACCCCAAAGGAAAAAGAAACATACTTCATCTCAAGGCAAAACAAAAACATAGTCTTATTTCTCTGTAACCCCTTCGCTACCTATTAAAGTTCTTGGTATGTAGTTAACTCTCAGCCTATTGACTTGAATGTTTTCCTGTGCCATGCAGTGCATGAATTGTTAACACATTTGTATTGTTTGCTACTGCTACTCTAACAAATCATCACAAGTTCAGTGACTTCAAGCAGAACTATATTATTCTCCAGTTCAGCAGGGCAGAATCTGAAAACTAAGGTGTCTCCAGAGTGACTTTCCTTCCTGGAACCTCCGGGGGATAATCCCTTCCTGCTTATCCAGATATTGGCAGAATCTGACTCTTAGGTATTACAGTGATTGGGGTATTACAGTGATTGCTTTCACCTGAGGTTCTCTGTTCACCTGCCAGAGGCTGCCCTCACACCTGGCTCTATCTTCAAAGCCAGCAAAGGCAGAACCACTCCCTTTCACTCTTTACATGTGTTCTGTCTCTTCTATTGAATCTCTCGATAATGATCTAGGGTGATCTCCCTGTTTTCAGGGCTATAATATTCTTTCTGCAAAACTCCCCCCCCCCTTTTTTTCCCTGCCCACCACTGTGTATTAGTAGACTTGACAGAAAGAGTCAGCATCCTTTAAATCTGGATAAAGTGGAATTGTTTAAAAGTCAGAAGTTTGAATGGAAATTTACATTATTGAAATTAAGTACATTCTTTTTTTTTTTGGACAGATGTTTTGACGTTTAGTTTAAATTTCACATTTTTACAATAGACCTTTTAGGTGTTTGATTGCTTTGCAGTTTACATTTACTTTTCAGGGGAGAAAATGCCACACTTGGCATTTCACAAGCAAGGTTTTTTTTTTTTTTTTTTTACCCCTCATCTTTCTTGTTGGTTTATTGTCAGTTTTATTTTAAAACTTATTTGCCGGTTTGTTTATCCTCAAGAGGCTTCTCTCCTTAGAACCAGTTCTACTTTTGTGTGACTTCCTCTATCGAACTGGATAAAGGAGGAAGCGAAAAGTGGTTTAACAAGGGGGGGAATCAGAAAAAAATTATCCTGCTGGAATGTAAATAATCTAACCGCTCTGTGTACATCACAGATGCATATAATTAACAGGAGGGTGTTTATTTACTACTTAAGTAAATCTATTTGCCCCAGAATTGCTTTTCACTCTCTACAGTGAGATGTTGTTTTCTGTCTGACTGGTTACTCTTGAGGAAGGAATAAAATAAAATCAGTTGGATTAATGGCAAACGCTAGAAGAAGAAGTTGGATTAATAATGTTTCAGTATGACTTGTAACTTGTTGTTGTAAAGTCCTCCAGAAGCAGTGCATGCTGCACACGAGTGGATTTGTCTATTTGTTATACATCCTGCAAATGGAATTGACATTTTTTAAGCTAAGTAGGACTTTGATACCAGTCCTTGTGCTAGACAAATATTTGAAACCCCTTGGGGGTGGGGAGGGGAGGATATTATGTTTTGTTGTGGTGGTGGTTGTTAGAGGACTGTTTGAACTCCTCCTTACCTTCCACAGTGAGGCAAATGGCTCTCTGCTTTTGTGAGATTGCCAGCAGAGTAGAAGCATGGTCATCACTCACACTAGATATCAGAATTTTCGCACTGGAGTCTCTTGAGTGTACGATTCATGTCCCCCACACTATTTCCAAGTGTGATATATCCTCTTATTTCAACTCAGAAAATTAGCGTTCTTGAAGCAGGCATTCAAACAGTTTCACGTTTAGTGCCAAGTGCCACCTGTGGTCACATATTTGTTTTTCCCACACCTTTCCCTAGCACCTCTCTGTGGATTTTTCTTTGCCTTATACCCCTTCCTCCGTCAGTGGGGCTTGAAGTCAGAAGGCTAGCATATGTTCAGTCAGTGTGATGGGCTACTTTCACTGTTTTATTCCTAACTTCTGGTTCTTTCTTGACTTACATAAATGCTCTAGGAAGAAGCCTTTATCTCATTTTAAACTGTGCCATTTAACCTGCTAACCACCACACGAGGCTTTTAAATTTTTTTTTAATTTTATTTATTCATTCATTCATTTATTTATTTATTTATTTTAAGAAATTTTAAGAAAAACAATCATAAGAGCTGGGGAGCAACAGGGTTTTCTCATGTGGCCCCTTGAGCCCAAATCTTTATTCCTGGTTTTTCGGATGTCTGTGCCAGGACTTGTAGATTCCCTGCTTCTTAGTTTAGAAAGAGAGTTTCTTTTGTTGTGGTTGCTTTTTGTTTTACAGTTGCATTTCACAGTGGTCCATTTTAATGAAATAACTGCTTAAATATAAGGAAGGGAACTGCCTGGTTTGAGGCCCAGTTCCACACCTCACTCACCTGCTTAAGTTTTGTAATCTTCAGCAATCACCGGAACTTCCTCTGCTTAATTGCTCAGGCCCATTGATAGAAGTAACATCTCATGGAGCTGCCTGCCTCATGGTCACCCATGGGTCCTGTGAGGTCACATACTCTCCTGTTTACTTCTGTCTGCTTTCACCTAGAACATTATGTGCCATAAACATTTGTCCAAAGTTTGTCAAGATAACACATGTTATGCATTTAACACAGGATCTGTAGCAGAGAAGTGATAATTTTTTCCTCCTGGGCTTTTCCCTTAGTTTTTATGAGTGTTCTTAAATACTGTCGCCTACCTATTAAAGATGTCAAATTTCATTTCATAATTGCCTTTTGCAGAAGAAGTATTGATCTGTCACTCAGCCATTCTGACTGACCTCAGATAATACTTCTCTTATGATTAAGTACAAGTCTGTCAACATACTTTGTGGACTGACTGAAGAGTATGAAGCAAAGAATGAAAATTAATTCCCAGCGGCTAAAGTTGTATGTGTCTCTGTTTTTGTCTTTTTTTTTTTTTTAATAGAACCGAGGTATAAGATGACTTCTTTCTCTCTCATTTTCTCAACATAAAATGCTCACAACTTTCTTTTCCACAGTTAGCTGTAATTAAGAGGAAAAAGTGACATTTCTAAACTGAATTTACTTATTGGACTCTGACTTTATTCAATTATACTTGGCAAAAAATTTTAAAGGATTCTATGTCTCCATTTCACTTTCCATATGAGGGCTGTAGAAACCTCTAAAATGTATCTTATCTCATCCTCCTCATTGCTATGTCCTCCAAATGAGAAAAGTGAGTTAAACTAGAAGGGGCTCTGGCTAATAGGTGTGGCATCAGTCAGATATCAGACAGACTTCTTGGCCTTTAACTGACTTGAAACTGCTTCCCTTGTTTCAAAAACAGAAAAGTAGCAACCCTAATTCTAATTCTTTAAAAAGATGTTTCAGTGGCTGTGTTTTTATCCCCTTTCAAGTTTTGCAGAATTTGTAGTATTGAACTTTTAGCTGAACTGTTGGGAAAAATGCCTATGTAATCTGTCCTGAGAAAACACAATGTTTTGTTGAATTTAGTCATACCTCCCATCATCACAGCATGTTAGAATTTTTTTTTTTCCTCTAGGGTTATTGCTGGGCTCGGTGCCTGCACCATGAGTCCACCGCTCCTGGAGGCCATTTCCCCCCCCCCCTTTTTGTTGCCCTTGTTGTTGTAGCCTTGTTGTGGTTATTATTATTGCCATTGTTGATGTTGTTCATTATTGGATAGGACAGAGAGAAAATGGAGAGAGGAGGGGAAGACAGAGAAGGGGAGAGAAAGACACCTGCAGACCTGCTTCACCACCTGTGAAGCTACTCCCTTGCAGGTGGGGAGCCAGGGGCTCGAACCGGGATCCTTATGCCGGTCCCTGTGCTTTGCGCCACATGTGCTTAACCCTTACGCCGGTCCCTGTGCTTTGCGCCACATGCGCTTAACCCACTAGCGCCACTGCCCGACCCCCACGTTAGAATTTTAAACACGTTTTGTGACTTCTGAAAAGTCTGCCTTCGTTTTTCTTAGGGTAAGTTGTAGAATGTATTGTTAATGACATGGATGTGAGCAAAACTTTCCTCACTATAGTTAGCATGAGTCAGTTTCTGTAATGACAGTGTTCTTATGTTTGAATGACTACCATAGCTCATGTCAATGTAATATTCATGTAGATTGAAGAAAGGTGAGATAGCACTTTTTGGTGTTAACTGTTTTCACTTGATAACAGCCTTTCTTTGTATTTCTTTCCTTAATAATGTCATCACTCATTTCTTTGTTTCATGCCAAGAGGTTAAAAATGACATAAATATCTACTATTGTAAAATGTATTCCCATATTACCTACAACCACAAATTCTCTACAGACTGGTAAAATTGGACATCGTGCAGTCTTCAAGCCCCCTCCACATGTAGTGATTTGCATGAGCACGTTAGCGTCTATTATCACTACACAACTCTTTCTCATGCAGAGTTATTAAGAGGAATCATAGCATTCTTAAAGGCAACAGCAAGAATAGACACAGTTGTCAGTGGAGTTTTTAAAGGCAGGATTTTAGGAACTAATTCCAGCTCACTAAGCCTGAAATGTGAAAAACATCAGGCTCAGCTGAAAGGTACCTAAGATTTTCCCGAGCAGTTAAGACTCTTCAGCCTCTGCTAAGACACAAGGTGAGGATGAGTCAGTTCATGTGATGGTGCTCAACCTCTCTGCTTTCCCGGTCAGCAGCAGAGTCCCTGTCCAGATTGGAGGCATATGAGAGACCCTGAGAGACTGAGAGAAGAACCCCCTTTTATGTCTGGGTTCAATAGTTCAGTAGTACAGAATACAAACTTTTGCTTCCACTTGTGTGATGACTCTCTTGGAAATGCCAATCAAAGAGGTGAGTAGCATACTTAGACTTCATTTGACTACATGTTCAGAGATGTGTGGTTTAAATGCTAAACTAAAACATGCATTTTTTTAGTTGCAAGGATGTTTGTACTTATCATATGTAAAGAGTCAGTGTCTTAAGTTTAAGAAATCAGTGTAAATTCAGGGTGTAAGTTTTTATAATTACTTCCAGTAGCTTCATGGGAGCTCAAGGCTTTATGGGAGAAAAAAAATTACCTTCTAAGTTTAGGAGAATGGCTAATTATTCTTTTTCTCTAGTTTCTTTACTTGCAGGATCGTCAGTAAGTTAAGTTTGTGTTTCAGTTAAGGTATGATGCTGGGACTAATCTCTGTAAAATGCTGGCATTTGTTCTTCTTTTTCCCTATCATCAATCTTTCACACTCCTATCAAACCCCTAATGTATCAGCAGGTTTCCCAGAGCTGCTAGTTAAAATTACCTTTTCTTTGGGTAAACTCTGAACCTTGAAGCCTGAGTGTTTTCAGCTGCCCCCTGTGGATTCCGTGAAGCCTTTCTGCACATTCCTCATTGCCAGTCACTTGCTTTATGTCCTGAAACCAGGAGCCTGTGCATAGCCTGTTTATTATTCCAACTCTACCTGCCACCCTCCCTTGAATGGAGAAAGAGTGTAAATATTTCCAATCACCATCGCCGTTTATGCAAACTGTAGGTGAAAGTGTTTGGAACTCCCAAGGCTGGATAGCATATGTTTCTTTTACCCAGTAATAATATAAATTCTGCAAAAAGCTATTTCCAAAAGTTTCTGAGCTTTTCCACAGCTGAGCCAAATGGACAAATTCACTTGTCTTCAGAGTGAATGCTGCAGTTCTACTACTGTTCATTTAAGTTGTCCTCACGGATTTTTCTATCAGAGTAGGTCCTATTTACTAAATATTTTTGTCCTTCTGTTCACAAGCTGTTTTTTTGGTTTTCTTTTTCACTTCCATCTGTGATGACGGGGAGTATTAGAGGTAAAGATGAACTCAATTATGGGTGGGATTTCTTCTTAACATGTGGTTCTGGAATGTTGTTCTCATCTTCCACACACAGCTGTGAAGTTCTAACTTTATTCTTTCAGAGTGCTGACTCCTTGCCTGAAAGCATTATGTCTTGATTGTTGTTGAAACTCCTCTTAGTCCCCGTGATTAAACACCCCGTTTCAGATGTGAATTATGGTTTCACTAATGTGTATAGTAAATAACCCGGGGAGTTTTAATATATCAATAGAAAACAGAGGGCATCCTTTATCAGTACCAGCATAGTTGTGAGTTTTGTTTTCCTCAGTCAAGTAAAATCCTCAATGCTGTTCTCAGTATTTGATTTTCCATTTTGAAAAGAGAGAGAAGTCTTTGATTGGCAATGGTGAAATAATAATCATCTAAATTTGAAATTTAATTTAAGGCACTCAGTTTCAGAGGCACTTAAATGTTCTTCTACTTTAGAATACATGTCTTTATTTTCATTTTTTTCTGTGTATGTCTATATACATTTATCATATTTGTATTTTTTGCAATGGTCATAAAAGAGAAAGAAAAAGTATCGACACATAAAAATGACCAAAACCAGAACTTATAGAGTATCTGATATTACTCATATTTCCCATGAGATGCCGTTGACCCTCAGAAATGTTGTTATATGACACTGAGGTGTAGAAAAGTTAATTCTGCTCTCTCTAGAGAAGGAGTGAGTAAGGCACTGGAAATCAATAGTTACATCATTTGTAATTTTAATAATCATAACAACCTTGTAGGAAATGCGCTGTATGGTTTACTTATATATACTGCTAAATTGTTCTGTATTACTATTTACACACACATACACACACACACACACACATCTATATATATTTCACATTTTAGTATTTGGGGTATGCAGTTCGTATTTGAAAAATTTAAAAAAATGGAAGCATATGTGAATCATTTAAGTAGTTTTTCTTGTTAGGATTCTCTTCCTTCCCCCCCCCCCCCCACACACACACTCTGCGTCTTTTACTTAAGGTTCCTAGAATCTCCCGAACTAATGAAAAGTACAGAAGGTCTACCCACCACACTGTCTGACTTGGGGTAGGTGTTAGTGTGCTACGCAAGGTCAAGAGTGCAGGGGAAATGTAACTTGAGTTTTCTCAAAAACAGTTTTCTGCTCCTGGTGAATTATTTTGGTTACATTTTCTAATCTAGAGTTTTGTGTAATTTCTTACCACAGTTATATCTTCATTTTTAGACTCCTTGCTTCGTTTTGTTTGTTTTTGCAGTGGGTACACCTTATTACATGTCTCCAGAGAGAATACATGAAAATGGATACAACTTCAAATCTGACATCTGGTCTCTCGGCTGTCTACTGTATGAAGTGGGTAATGTTGATAAATTCTCAATATTGATGTATTTTTACTTATTGTAATGTTTCTTCTCTCCTTATTATATATAGTTATCTCCTGGCTGACATTTAATAATTATTTCCATTATAAAAAGTTAAATCATTGGCTTACTAAAGTTGTTTTCTTTTTATGAGAATTTAGCATTTGAAAATAAATTCATGCTTTTTTTTTTTTTTAGCATGTCTTATAAAACATACATTTCGACATCATGGGGGGGGGGAATCTTGCTTATTCATGCAATGCAGGTGAGATACAATACAGTACAATGGGTTTAAAATATGAAAGGATAGAACATACTTTTATCACTTTAAAATAGTTTTACAAAGAGTAATTTGTCTTTAAGGACAATATGCAGACAGATACTTGCTTTAGGTTATCACTTAATTCACTTTCCATGAGTTGGAATTTGTACTGATAAAGCTGACTGAGAGACTATCTTCTCATCTACTGGTGATAGTTTACCAAAGGAAGATGGAATCATGTAAGAAGGTCATTTTAGAAATGTAGTGGAATCATTTGGATAAATAGAATAATATAGACAAATGGGATTTCTCAAATCACTGACTCCATGGTTTTTCTTAATTTAATGGTAACTTTCTTTGAAATAAAGACACTTGATTCAGAACTTAAAAATTCTCAACATCTAAGCAAATTCTTTTCATAAAGCAAATTGAAGAAAAATAATTTGTGCAATACTTTTCATAAGTTTGATGCATACAGAAGAAATGTAGAGTGAATAAAGAAGTGTTTCTAGTCCTCTTGAATTAAGATGATGAGGTTAACTATTTCAGTTGCTCACCCAGCCATACTTAGAAGTTGATCATCAGAAGAGTTTTTTTGTCACAATCTTCAGTTGTTAGGTACTGATTACAGGCTCAAATTACCTTAGTTTAAGGAACCTGGAATTAATTATTTTCTCTTTCCTACCAAAGTAATTAATGATAGTTTTATAAGAAAGGATTTTTTTGTTTTATTAGATAATTTTCCCTGGATAATTTTTGTTAGGAAAATGCATATATTGGTGGTATAATATTTACATTTATGCACTTGAGAACAAAAGATATTTATACTCACTATATTTTTACACTCAATAATTTGATGCAACATTAAGAACTGATTCAACTCTAAGTTACTATAATGCTGAGAAGTCACTTGTACATTTAAAAATATCTTATACCTGTTAGATACCTTTATATTTCTTGAGGGGATCAGCTAACATTATCCAGGTATTGCTTTTCTCTGAAACATCTAAAAGTAAACAACAAGCTGGTTTCTGCTAATGGAATTAAATTTAGCAATGAAAATGAGAAAGTTCAGATGAGGGAATAAGTATTTTGGGGGGAAGGTTGCATAATTCTTTTGGGACCAGCAAGCTCTTATGCCAAAATTGAAATAATTCTTCACATTCTGAATTTGCCTTTGAGAGGAAGTGCCCTTTTTATGTATACTTAAGAAGACTGTGAAAATAAAGTTTACTTTTCTGGACACCCTTAAACTCATGAGTTTTGTATGTTTGGGGTGATTGGAAGTTAAAAGTATCTCACATGTTAATTTGTTTTTCATTTCACTACATTTTTGCAATTCTTCTGTGCTAAATTGTTTTAAAATTTAACTTACCTTTATAATATATCTTCCTCCAGTTATGTTTCAATATAATGTCAATAAAAATATCCAGTTATTTAGAGTTTAAACAATTGGGCCATCTCAGCGATATTTTATATTGTATCCCTCTAAGAATTTATTACTAACAATGAAGGAGTAGGAAGCCTTTTCTTTCTTTCTTTCCTTCTTTTTTTTTTTTATGAAAACATATTTTAAAAGCAGCAAATTAGACTTTCAAATATTCCTTGAAAGCTCAAAAAAAAAAAAAAAAAACTAGCCATACAGTTTTAATTGATATGCAACAAAGTAGACTTTACTAATTAAAATCAAGATGCTGAGCTTTTGCTACACGGACCTTTACATGGAAAAGTAGGTTTTACACATTTCCTTTATTGTTCAGTGCAGCAATCGCATCCTTACAGGGTTGTAGGTTGGTGGCTTACAGTTCAAAAAAAGAGAGAGCTGCCACCAGCCCCGAAGACAGACAGTGGGCTTTCGTCCCTCCAACACCCCCAGAATACTAATCAGGAAAGTCAGACCCTGGAGGTCAGGGAGCAAGTCAATCATTCTAGCGATCGTCTCAGTGTGGAGGATCAAATTAGCCTGAAAAATTCAGCTGCTGGGAGGAGAGGGCGAGCAGCTGTCAGGGGCAGCATCGAGATGCACTAATGAACCAGATGAATAGTGCAAAAGCTTGAAAATAAAAACAGGACAGTTGACATTTTTCATCTGTCAAAGCAGGAGATGCATGAAAATATACTATTCCTGTTTAACTCCTTAGGGGACGTTCAGTGGTGTTTTTTTTTTTTTTTTTTTAACACTGCCGTATTGAGACAAAAGTATTGTAATGAACTCCTAGCATATGATAATGAATATATGTACATTTACTTAGGGCTGTTTTCAACATTGAAGAGACTATAGTTGATTTACACAGTGTGTTTTTTAAGTGTGCTATTTTATCACAAAGTGCCCTTGCATTTTAAGCAGGAATGTGATGATTACTGTAGTCCCCCTTTCGGAAATTTCTCTCTAATGGAATTGTTTTAGAGGTTTAGGGGGGCATTTGAATTGTCATTTTACTTTTCTGTCTCTTCTTCTAGAAAAACTACTGCTGAGATTGTTTTGTATAGGCTTGTGCAGATTTTCTCTCTAAATTGCGGACTAAGTGAAAAATAGGTCAAGCTACTTGGTGGGTCTACTTTTTCAATCCCATCTTCTCACTAAGGTTCTGAAGGAGTTAAAGTATGTGGAGCAGCTGAAGACAGATGAGAGCCATTTTCAGCTTGTCCTGTCCCCACTGACGCTCACTGAGTAGCACAGCATGGACTAGCGTGTTTCACACACACTCTGCCTGTCTGGGGAATGTACACATTGTCCTTCCAAAATCAAGCTTATTAGCACATATAGAAAAGGGTGACTGACTCTGGGGCAGACTCGCACTCCACGTTGTATTCTGGTTGCTGCGGTTCAAAGATTTAGAAGGTTTTGAACAGGATGCGCACGTTTTAAATTGAATTTTTCGTGTGTAACCCTGCTTACCACCGTCCTTGCTTGTACATTAGATGTCAAGTGAGAGCCTTGTCTTAAGATTAATTTAAATTCAGTAATGTCTTTTCCATAGCTGTGCGTTCTTCCTGCCTAACAATCTCATTTGGATACTCTGAAGTGGGAACTTTGACTTGCAAAGCTTTTGAACATATTTAGTGTTTTTGAGACAATACTGACAGAAGTCCTAAGTCATTGTGCACTATTTGAGGATCAGTTTACTAACATTTATATTGAAAAGTCCTCTCCCCCCCCCCAAAGTCACCTTTCCCTACAGTAACTGTTATGCAAGATAAAATGCTATGTCTTCTGTTCCTTAGACTATTGCTCGGCTGTGATTCAATTGTAACTTTGATTTCATTCTTTGCTATATTTTTGACTACTGTTAAGTTGATATGTGCCTGTTTAGCCATAAAATATACTTACCACTTGTCTTACACATTTTATCAAGTATATTAGTGTTCTTTTAAAAATATTTTATCACATGCGCACACACACACACACACACATATTTGATGAGCTGTTTTAACATATTTTTTAACCATTTCTTCTTTCTAGGAAATTGTAATTGTTGAAAAAATAATAACCAAGTTTGAAAGTATTCTTCAGAACTTACTAGATCTCAGAAAGGGAAACTAATAAAAATCAAAATGTCCAGATAACTTTATTTAAAATACTTGTGATTGCTCCCTGCCTCAGTTTAATATACTCGATGAAATCACCTTTTAAGTTGCCATGCCACTTACGTCGGTTTCATTGGGAACATTTTTACAGATGGCAGCATTACAGAGTCCTTTCTACGGTGACAAAATGAATTTATACTCACTGTGTAAGAAGATAGAACAGTGTGACTACCCACCTCTCCCTTCAGATCACTATTCAGAGGAAGTAAGTAGTTTTTCAGTCCATGTTTTTGCCTACCATTCAGTTTGCTCATGTTTTGCATTTTGTTGAATAAATTGTCCTTTATCCAGAAGCATCAGCATTGAGTATATGTGGCAGAATTAGCACTTTTTATTGTGGGTCCCTTATCTTGGAGATTTGCTGCCTAGAACATTGACTCTGTAATTCATAGCATGGAGTGGAACACAACACAGCATGTGGTACAGAATTGACCACTTCCGAGGTGTTCTAAGATCAGTTGCTGATTTTATACCATACTAAGCATGGCCAGGGCCGGTTGGTGCTCCTTCTGAGGTTCTAGTTTATCACCATGACCCAAGGCCCTTCCTCAGTGGCATAACTCGTCATCCTCACAGCCTCAGACTAACTTTGTTGGCAGAAGTTTCTTCCATGTATTCCAAAAAATGGAACATACGTCTCTTAGCTTCTGTGTCCCTCAGCCTCATTCTCTCAGCTTTCCTCTCCTTCCTTTAATAGTACTTGTCCCATCACCACCTCACTGCTGTAGTCAAATTCCTGTGAAGCAATGTTGTGAGGTTATCACTGTGACGTGCTTAGAAGTCTGTTGGCTAGTAGTGTACATTTTAAACAATTTCATCTTACCAAGATAGGAATGTCTGCTTGTTTTTGTAACCCATTGACATGGAATTGTTTTGACTCTCTATTCAACCTACGGTTTGTTTTTTTTTTATCAAAACATCTCCCATTTCATCTAATTAACCATGATTTTGACCAGGAACTGAAGATATCCTTTCTCTGGCTGACTAAACATCTTCTTAATTCTTTTTTGGAAAGCTCGTCAGTGACCTACCCAGAGGAAAACCTAACTTGAGTTAGGACATCTTATTGCATGAGCAACAGTTTTTTTTTTTTTTCTTTTCTTTTCTCTTCTTTTCTTTTGCCCAAGGAAAAGGGATAGAAGTAAAGGAAGAACAGAAAATAATCACAATGTTTACTTATTAGGCAGTCTTACCACTCTATTTTGTAATAGGTAGCTATCCATTTGAGTGTTACTTAAGGAAAACTGAGCCAATGTAACATGAATAATAAATACCCCTAAAGAACTCTTTTCCACATATAAAGCTTGTGGTCCTAGAATGTTAACACTACCCTTTCCCTAATTAATATATATAATATTGATAATCAATTGTTTTTTTGTTTCTTTTTTTTTTTTTTTTTGGTTTGTTTCATAGCATTAGTATGCAGGTGATTAGTATAAACTCTTGCAAGGCAACGATGGTAATTTAGAAGTATTAGCTTTATTTGATGTTAATGCTATTATGTTAGCCGTTTTTAATTACTATTTTGGGTATAGAATATAAATATGGCATTTCACAAAACCAACTTCAGAACTCTAGGCCTGGGAGATACAGTGGGGTGTGAACAACAATGCAAAATGACAGCAAGAATGTCAGGGGCCGTCTTTGTTGTGTCATTCATGCTGTCTTCTTTTTTCCATGAAGCACATGAATATTTCACATATCTGCATCCTCATCCCCTATTCTTCTTGACTAATTTTCAGACTGTCTGAATTTGCATTTCACATGGTAGCTGATTAGGAGATGCGGAGTGCAGCAGTGAAGCCTCAGCAGGCGGTTACCATGGTGACCTTCAGCAGGATTTTAATGATGATACCACTAGTGGTTCGTTGAAGTCGGCCTGCCTGCAGGGCTACTTCACTACAGCTAAGTGTGAAGTTGGAGATGCGGATTCTCAGCCAAGGGGCAAATATCAAAGTCTGGCCCAGATAGAAGGTCTTAAGAGTTGGGGAAGGAAAATAGATTCTTTTTTTTTTTTTTCACTTCACTCTATAGAGTTCCGAGTTCCGAAAAGAGATATAAAGCAAAACCTGTGGTGTTCTTCCTCAGAAAACAGCAATGCAGTGCCTCCTATTTGTAAAAATATGTTGTTGGGCTATGGTAAAATAGAAAGTTTTATTATCTAGGTGAACATGGAAGCTAGCTCTTAATAAAGAAATGAAATGTGAAAAATGTAGATGAATAGTGCTACTTTTAATATGTTCACTTATGTAGGAAAGTTCTCAGAACAAGAGTTTTGAAATGCAGATGTGCTAATAAATATTTTCTCCCCTTAAGTAGGAGCTCA
Organism: Erinaceus europaeus; assembly: GCF_950295315.1. Taxonomy (NCBI): domain Eukaryota; kingdom Metazoa; phylum Chordata; class Mammalia; order Eulipotyphla; family Erinaceidae; genus Erinaceus; species Erinaceus europaeus. The sequence goes on from NC_080180.1 coordinate 17,047,916, forward strand.
GTTTGTTTGTAAAATCATTATTCAGAATTTACCAAAGAATCTGAATAGATTTGATACTATTGCATGTTATTGGCATGTTAAATAGCTCTTTACATTTTAGGCTTTACTTTTCCAAGTTCAAATTGCCATTTAATATTTCAGCATGACAAAAACATAGGAAACAATAAAAATGTGAAGTATAAAGTTTCAGACAGTGAACTTGTAATGAAAAGATGAATTGTCAACTGATAGCTAGAACAGTAACATACCTTTTAGCTGAAAAAGTATAATTTTAAGCAAATTAATTTCCTACCAAATACTGATGTCAGTACTTATTCAATTGATCTTATACCTAAATTTTGAGGTTATTGCTTACAGAGGATTTGAAGGGAACATACCATGAGAATAGAAGCTCATCATCTGGTCTCCAGTTGGAAGGAAACCAAAGAAACTGTGTAAAATGTATTTCTAGATAAAGTCAATCCATTTGAAAGAACTTAGACTTTAAAAATTTGAGATTACTTAAAAAATTATTATTCTATTCTGGGAGTCGAGTGGTAGCACAGCGGGTTAAGCGCACGTGGCACCAAGTGCAAGGACTGGCGTAAGGATCCCAGTTCAAGCCGCTGGCTCCAAATCTGCAGGGGAGTCACTTCACAGGCAGTGAAGCAGGTCTTAGGTGTCTTTCTCTCCCCCTCTCTGTCTTCCCCTTCTCTCTCCTTTTCTCTCTGTCCTGTTCAACAATGGCATCAGTGACAACAACAATAATAACTACAACAACAATAAAAAACAAGGGCAGCAAAAGGGAAAATAAATAAATAAAAATATATTAAAAATTATTCTATTCTAAAACATAGATACACTGCAGAATTAAAATGAGAAGTACCCTTTGGAAAAATAAAACCGTCTCTCAAATTTTCCTTTTGAATTAAGCAGATGTTATAATGTGTGAATATTTAATATTAATAGATTTTTTTTTTTACAAAAGTCCCTGCTCTTATGACTCTAAAATGAATATTTTTGTAGCTGCTAAAATAAGTTTTATTTGCCAATGAGCACCAGTTTTTGACTTATTTTCTCTCTCTTTTTTTTTCTTTTCTACCCTTCAAAAGGCAGTTATTTTATTTAATGATAAAAATCTTCAGTGGAAAAGACACATTTTCCCTAAAATCTCTCTTGAAGCTTTAAATATGGTATTCTTGATGATGGTAGAACTTAACCACAGTGAAGTGATCAGTCATTGAACTTTTACTGGGGACAAAGAATTGTGCTTCCAAAAGGCCTCTCATAATCTGGTCTGAAGTTACCACACAAGACTATCCAGTCATGGGACACTCTCCTCTTTCTTTCTCCAACTCTTCACAAACTCTATAGGTCTTGCTCAGCATCTGAGGGATTTTCATGAAATGCCCCTTCCCCTACTCATTACCAAGCAAAAACAAACACATTCTCAGTAAAACTCACCTTGGGCATCATCTCCTGGGTATATTTTCTGTGGTGTCTTTGCTCTTTATGCCCCTCTCTCCACCCCCAACCTGGTCATCACACTATTTCTTTGCATGTGACACTCGCTCCAGTCTACCTTGTTCCTCCTGCACCTGAGAATCAGTAGCTGCTTTTGACCTTGGTATTTCTAAGGTTTGGCACATTTTCCAAAAGTTTAATGATTAAGTAATTGAAGGAAAGAAGGAAATGAAGGAATAGAGATAAAGAAAGGAATAATTGAAGAGCAGAATGAATTAGCCAATACAAAAAAACCAATAAAAGGTAGAAATTTCTCCAAAGAACTGGCTGGTTAGTAAACCAGAAAATTACTTCAAGAGATGCCAGAATATATGATTGTTTTCCTTTGTTTGATGTTATTTGCTATATGTGTTTATCATTCTTATGAGCAGGCAGCAGCATCACTGGGATGCTTACTGTCCATTCATTGGAAAATAAGACAAGAGGGTTTTAATCCTCTCAGTTACAGTATTTAGTGTCTGTGAGAGACACAGGCAAGGTCATCAAAAAGTGCCTTTGCACTATTCACTAAATTATCTCATGATACTCCTAAGCTTAAGAACGTTACTGACAATTATTTGGAAAGTATAATATTTAATGACACTATTCATTTTTTACTTTCTTTTAAAAATCTTTTTATTTTTTATTTTATTATCTTTATTTATTTATTGGATAGAGACAGCCAGAAATTAAGAGGAAGGGGGAGATAGAGAGGAAGAGACAGACACCTGCAGCACTGCTTCACCACTCATAAAGCCCTTCCCCTGCAGGTGGGGACTGGAGGCTTGCACCCAGGTCCTTGCACACTGTAACTTGTACGCTCAGACAGGTGTACCACCACCTGGCCCCCATTCATTTTTCTAGATTAGATTTTATTGAAATTCTTGAGTGTTAACATCAAGCAGAATACCATCTTTATCTTTTTTAAATGCATCTTATGTATTATTGAAAACTCTTGGTTTAATAGAAAGGAAATAAAAAGGTTGGACAGTTGTGTCTCAGTTGTTGTGTTTAATAGATTTGTCTTAGTTTTGAGCAGATTCAGAAGGAAGTTCTAAAAAGTTAAATAAACTGGTATCAGTAGGATAAGTAAAGGTGCATCTTGGTTTGAGAAAATAAAATAAAGGGGAATTAAGTTGAAAATATGAAAAAACATTTTGTGGGTCAAAGAAAATTTTGTACTTGTAAAACATTAATGTTATTGCTTAAAACATTTTTAATAAAAAATCAAAGTACATTATTATAGCTGTGCTTGTTGATCAGCGCTGATTGCTAAGCAGCCATTTACCTATCAGTCATTTAAAATATTTTACTTATTTGTTTTAATGAGAGAGAGAGAGAAAGAGAGAGGGAGGGAATGAGAGGAGAGAGAGACAGACAGACAGAGACGACTAAGAAATGGGTGAGGGGAACTAAAGCACTGCTGAACTCTGGCTTATGGTGGTGCTGGGGATTGAACCTGGGACCTCAGCCTCAGGCATGAAAGTCTTAATGTATATTCATTATGCTGTCTCCTTAGCCCTATTAGTCATTTTAAATTTATTATAAGTAAGAGAGGGTTTTTTTTTTTTGTGGGATACAGTTTGTAGTTACCTTCTAATTATATTTTAGGTCTTACTACTCCTTTTTATGGGTGAAAAATACAGTTATAGATTTAGAATCATTAAATCAGTAATTTGTTTTTACATTGCTTAAATATCTCATTGTATATTAAAAATCATTGAATGAAACAACTTCTTAAGTATACAACTATCATCTAAAGTAACCCAAAAGGTTATGTGCATTTAATGAGTCAGTGGAGAACCATGAAATCTTAGACTTTCACATCATAAATGACAATAGGACCTTTTTTTTTTTTTTACCTTCACCCTCCTTTCATTACTTTTATCTTCTATCTTCCTTTCTTAAGAGAGTATGACAATATGACCTCTTTTTCTTCCCCCCCGGCATTCCTACAAACAGTTTATGATAGAGCTTGACTGTCTTTTCTGCTGTCCCACTGAGATGCATAAGCATTTTCAGCACCCATCTTTTGCTGTTCCCAAGATGAGAAAAATATTGATTTTTTCCCAGAAAACTTAATATATAAGGTTTTAACAGTACAGTGCCTTTTCTAAGCTTGACTACAAAGATGAATCACCAAATCATAAACTTTGGTTGCTCTCGACCAATTTCTGATATTTGTAGGTTTCATAATAACAGCACATTTACATGACTTTTAAGGAGAAATGGCAGAGTGAATTCATTGACCTTTTGAGGTCACCATTTTCTTTAGTCCATAGACCATCTGCCTTGCCAAAGGAACATGGCCTGTGTCATCACTCCCATTTTGCATACAAGCAGGAAGAGATACAGATGGTGTCAGAGCAAATACTAGTGTCCAGACAGCCCCCACCCCACACACACACCTAGTTCACACTAAGTTCTCTAGAATTGTACAAGGGAACGAAAGTTTCCTGTTCCTCTTTGTACTTGCCCTCCACCAAGCATGTTGATGTAGAGTCTCCTTCCATGCAGGGACACTGTATTCCTGAGCAGAGATGTGATCCTATGTTTGATTAGAACACCTGACTTGCCTTGTGCTAAAATTCAGTAGCTATGTAACGTTGGAATGAAATAGCATTTGCAGAGGGTTGCGACTGATTTTTGTACATTAAAATATGCAGAAACTACAATGTCTATTTCACATAAAATGTCAGATGTGTGTTGATCTATAATACATTAGACAAAAAATGTTACAGTTCGTCATGATTTCACTACATTGTTTTCCATTTGTTACCCTTAGGAAAGGAAACTAATTGACAACTTTAAAAATTCGAACAGTTTCCTGCTTAACATTTATAAGTAATTTCAGTTTATATTCAGAATATGTTTTAAGAAGGTTTTTTAAGAACATTGAATCAGAAACAAACATGATCTTTGTTTTAGCTTACAGGAGCTATTTATGCAAATAAGAAAGTAAAACACAAGATGAAAGTGTCACATACAGATTATTTTTGCATTGCCTTTTTAATAAAATTTTTATTATTTTTATTTGATAGAGACAGCCAGAAATTGACAGGAAAGGAGAGAGAGAGAGAAGGAGAGAGACAGAGACACCTGCAGATCTGCTTCACCACTCATTAAGTTTCCCCCTGCAGCTGGGGTCTGGGGGCTTGAACCAGATCCTTGAGCATTGAACATGTGCCCTCAGCCAGGTGCACCACACCTGCCCCCCCTTTATTGAGGGGGTTAATGCTTTACAATGTGGTCATTGGCATATGCATATAATTTCATTATATAATAGCCCCCCCAAGTTTTCTTCCTATCCACTCTCTTATTTTTGCATTTCTAAAAGTAAAACCAAGTTTATAAACCTTTTTTAGTCACTTGAGTCATATGAATATCTTTGTTTTATAGTTGCTAGGTTCACCAATTTCAATAAAACTATATAAATTCCCTGGACTTGGGGGGGGGCGGGCAGGAGCTCAGTGGGTTAAGCGCACGCACATGGTGCAAAGTGCAGGGACCAGCGTAGGGATCGTGGTTCAAGCCCTCAGCTCCCCACCTACGGGGGGGTCACTTCACAAGAGATGAAGCCGGTCTGCAGTGTCTTTCTTTCTCTCTTTCTCTCCCTCTCTCTCTCTCTCCCTCTCTCTTTCTTTCTCTACTCTTGATTTCTCTGTCCTATCCAACAACAAAAGACAATATTAACAACAACAATAATAACAACAACAACAAAGGGCAACAAAAGGGGAAAAAGTAGACTCCAGGAAGAGTGGATTTGTAGTGCAGGCACTGAGACCCAGCGATAACTCTGGAGTCAATAAATAAATAAATAAATTCCCTGGATTTGTTGCTGGGAATTAAAAAGTGTTATATTCTTCCTAATATGCTATCCCAAGGATATCTGAATGACACAAATAATCTTTAGAGGTAAATTTATTTTCAAATATAGTCCTTAAAATTATGTAATCCAGTGCTAAGTGAGATGAGAATATTTTACTTTAAAGTGGAGAGATGTGAGATAATTTTACACTTAATTATAGCTGCTCCATTATGTATTAAAATTAACATTGAGTGTTACCACAAATTCTATTAGTAACATTTAGTTTTCCTTCCTAAAATTACGTAGCTATTGCCATCATTCATAATAGTAATTGACCACCTTATTTGGTGTCTCCATATAAAATGAGAAGTTTCAGCTCTGAATGTTCAAATTTTTGTTTAAAGTATATACTTGAGGAGACCCTTTTGTTCACTTCTGCTTCTGAAGTGACACTGGAGACCTGCTCCTTAAAGGCATAAATCCAAAATGGGACCCTGTGTTTTAGCACATCCTATGAGATCGTATAAAACTATTTAACTTTCTGTAAGACTCTCACGATTTTCAGAAGCCACGGTGAATGCTCTTCACTTGTAAAATATAGACATGACATGACTTTACCTGTGTCTGCTGTTTCTTTTCCTCTCTCCTCTGTCCCTAAGTCAGCCCTTCATAGTACTATGGTGTACAACTTGAATATGCCTTACCATTTTGTATAACTACCTAGAGCTCTGAAATATAGTATACTTTATTGTATTAGACCCACTTTGGGGTGCTAAAATGTGTCCTTAGATAGATGGACATTGGGTGTATCTGGAAGGCTGACATAGCATAATTGGTCTCAGAGGGATGGGGGGGGACAGTGCCAATAGCACCAGTCTTTATTAAGCTATTGAGAATTGAATTAGTGACCAAAAAATATAATGTACAAAGAGTCCTATTGTTATTACCTATATGTGACTGAACTTGATAGGTAATGGGGCTATTGCTCTGACAACAATGAGTGTTAATACTTTCTTCTTTTAAATATTCCTGGACTCAGCCTACATGCTGATAATTATTTAGAAATAGATCAGAATCTTTTAGTACTTTCGCCACTCTTGAAACACAAATTTTATAATATTTTATAAAGATTAAAAATTCAGTTTATTTTTTATTTTCTGTGCTTTTCTTTCAATGTCTTTGTTGTTTTTAAATTTTCTCTTAAGTATACAAATCAAATGGTTTTTCTTCTGACTTCAAGGTACTTGTGTTTCCAGACTTCTGCCTTATTTTTAACCTTGTTTTTAGATTCTTGCCTTTTTAACTTTCACCTTACCTGTATTTTTAAACAATAAATTACATGCTTTACAAGCATATGTAAATTCCTACAAACTATGATTTTTTTGTACTGGGTGGTAACCTAAGCCATGAAATGTTTACTTACTCCTGTTGATCTGTATTCATTTGTTACAGACACAGATTTTGGAATTATCTCTGTTAATTAAAGCAACAACTGAGAATTTAATTATCTCAATTTAAACAACAAGTTTTGAGTAATAATTATCTAATATTAGAATTTATCATGTAATAATAAAATAGAATATCACTTTGAATTGAAGCTTAGGGTATGGGAATATTATATCTACAGTTCTTAAAGTGTTATGTAAATATCTTCCTTGAACATGCTTAAAAATGCAGTACTTAGAATCATCTCAATTTTTGAATAAATGTTAAGAGATTTTTAAAGTAAGTTCCTTTCTCCTAGAGATTTTCAGCAACTTTTTTAAAACTCAAAGACTGATATTAAAGGAGGGCTCAGAGAAAAATTATTTTATTATGTAACGTCTGACTTTCTGATATAAAACTTAGGAGGCATTTTTTGGTGATTCATCAAATCACTGTGTCACTTTATAATGTTACATAAATAAATTGTCCTATGTTAAAATTAAGTTTTATTTGATCGAAGGGAGTTATCGCTTTATGAATGAGGCAGGTGAGAAATATCATTTAAATGGTCACTCTTGTCATAATGCCAAGTATATGGACATTTTAGTGCCATCCTTGGATTATATCTTTCCTTGACAAAGAAGGGTGTATATCATTGTGAGTTTTGTAGAGCCCTAGAGACAAATCTTTTTTTTTTTTTATCAGAGTTGTTCTGTGAGATATGAGAGCAGATCTAGTAATTTTATAAACCAGATAGCCAGCGTTAGAGCTAGCATTCTTTTGAGAATCCCGTAGAGTAGATGATCTTTGCTTAGGTGAAGGTCACCTCACCTCTGTGCAGAGGTGGCCCTGAGGGAACCTACAAACCACATTAGGATTTTCCTAGGGCAGTGTAGCATGGCAACTTTAAAGACCTGAGCACTGGCACCAGACAGCTTCCAGTCAAACCCATGCTACACCTCTCTCTACCTTATGTGCTTAGGGAGGTTGCTTCTCTGTAAAATTGACTAATAGGACCCATGCCAGTGAGCTGTTGTGAAAATTGAACAAGTTTTTTTTTTTCTTTATAAATTAAAAAAAAAAACTTTATTTATTTATTGGTAGAGACAGCCAGAAATTGAGAGGGAAGGGGACTAGGAAGAGAAACAGAGAGACACCTGCAGTACTGGTTCACCACTCCTGAAGCTTTCCCCTTGCAGGTGGGGACTGGGGACTCCAACCTGGGTCCTTGCACCTTGTAACATGTACTCTACTAGGTGCGCCACCACCTGGCCCCAAAATTGAGTAAGTTCAGTCATGTAAAAATGCATACAACAGTGTATGATTCACAGTAAGTTCAACAAACTTCAACTTTGAGGAAAGGGCTTTCTTTCTACTCTGGCATTGGAATTAACATTTAGATGAAATTTCAGAGTTGCATCTTAAAGCATAAAGAGATGTTTTCTTGATGATTCAGAGGGACTATTTTCCAGTTGTCTGCTGGCAATTTAGGAAAACTGACTGCTCGTTCATGGAGCATCAGAATCTTAAATCATTTGGCCTCTAGTTGTGTCCACAGCTTCAGAAGAGTGCTCCTGAGTATCTAGACAAGCCAACCAGTAGGTGAAGTTAGTTACCAACCAACTTAAATAGTAGAGGCCTTCTGGCATAGGTAGAACAAGAGAATGCTGTGATTCTAATTAATAACTTTTTCTCACTAACACATACAAACCCTTTTTACTCTCTTTATATTAATCCTAGTTTCTAAAATATAGATGACTATTTTGTCCTCTTCCTTAAGTCAAGGACACATGTAGTCTATCATTTTAATATGAACTTCTTGTGTATATTGAAAGAAGGGACGAGCTGTAATTTCTTTTATGTAACAAATTGTTAGCTGACAGAACAAGAGACTACAGATTAATATAAATTTATATTTTAACCAGATTGTTAAAATTAAAGGCATAAAGCTTATCTCATCAATAATTACAAGACAAATACTCATTACTTGGTGAAACTCCCTTAGTCCGCCAGAAGGCTATTGCAGTTGACTTTATTTTTTCGACTAAGTTAACAGTTCTGTTTAAGTGTATCCTTAGAATGATCAGCAGCTATTTCATGTAGATGTCAGAAAAAAACTTGGTTCATCTTCCATTCTGTATTGCCAGTCTCCTTTTATTTCCTAATAGGGTTTGAGATAATTTACAACAGAAGATATGACTTATATGTTATTGATATAGTAATAGAAGTATAAATTCAGAACCTGGGATAGGATTGGATATAAATATTCCTGGTGATTGAAAAAGATCTAATTTGTGAGTGAGAATGTTCTGCAGAGATTTCACAGAGAGATGAGATATTGTACCGCTGTGTCAACAACTGCACAGTAAACCCTTAACCCACCCACCCAATAAAAATTATTTTAAAAGCAAACAAGCTAACATATGCTGCTATCCTAATAACTAACACAGTTGCTGTACTTGGACTTCTTATGTGACTTGGCTTCCATTCTGTGATGGCACAAAGAAAAACAATAAGCAAATCATTTCTTCTTTTAAGGACTACACTTATCCTAAAGAAAAGACCAAGTTTTCTCCTAATAAATTAAGAAGTAGCTCACTCTAAGGATTTATGAGTAATAGACAAGCAGTTTCAGTGGCATCAAGTGCCTTAGCGATGTTTGATGAAAGTCAAAACCAAACAAACATGAAAGCATGGCTTTGGGAAGGTGTGTTGGCAGTAGGCTAAATCAGTGTGCCCCTGGGAGGCAGCCTTCTGGTAACCTACTTTATTCCCTGATAGAATTTAGATGATCTAAACTATAAAGTTGAATCCCCCCCCATAGTAGACTGTGTAAATCACATTATAGTGACAAACTTTTTTGTACTCTTTGTTTACTTCAAATGTTTGAATGTGGCGTACACCATTATATGCTCTTTGTCAGGGAGCTGGAGTGATAGATTGAAGGGGAAACAGCAAATCTGGTTGAAACCCTGGATCAAAGTTGAGGCTTATCATCACTCTTTCTGTTAGATCTAAGTCAGACCAACCTCTGAATGGAATAAAGTGTTTGAGACACCACTCTGTCCATCCTGACCATCTTACGTCTAGTATTTTGTGTTAGTCTCTAGTATCTCATTTCTCCTATTTGAAATTCAGTTGGCACTTTAAACTAGGTGACATCCTTTTATAGCACTAATGACTTCAACTAGTTATTGATACTGAATAATCCCTATCAGGCATCTTTTGAACCAAAAGACCAAGTATGTAAATATTAGCAAGGTCTCAACAGTAGGAAGTGGGAAAACAAACAAACAAAACCCTGTCATAAAAATTGAATGACTTGGATTCAAGTTCTACTTTTTTTTTTTTTTTTTTGCCTCCAGGATTATCACTGGGCTTGGCTGCCTGTGCTTATGACCCTACTTTTACTGTCCCTGGTGGCCTTTTTTTTTTTTCCCCTCTCTTTTTTGATAGACACAAAGAGAAAGCAGAGAAGAAGAGAGAAAGAGACTCCTGTCACACTGGCCATGAAACTTACCCCCTGTGAGGGTAGAGGGAAGGGAGGCTTGAACCAGGGTCCTTGTTAATGTATGCACTCTACCAGGTGTTCTACTACCTGACCTCCATTGAATTTTAAATTGGATCTTAGTTTCATCTGTAAAATCAGATTACTGGGTAGTGGCAATAATAACTCCATAGATAATGAGGAATTTTTAGAATCCAGAATGACAACCTAACTTTTAAGTAAGACCAAATTAACACATAAGTGAATCACTGAAAATGATGTTCAATATAAATGGATGTCTTTTTCCTTAAGCTGTCTCCCTCATCTTTATCAGTTAGAGAAACTTGCTGAAACTGTGCAGTTCTATATTCTAGGTATAGATATGAAATTAAACCTAAAATTCAGGAATGCATGGTTCTAGCCACATCTTTTTTTTTTTCTTATGAACATGGTTTGAAAATTAATTTATTCAGCACTTCAGACTTTTAATGAGTGATTTAGTAACGGTTTACAAGATTTTAAGATTACAGAGCACTACACTGCACCCAACACAAGTTCTGTGCCAGCCCCTTTCTCCTCCCTCCCCAGTCCCCCACCCCCACCCCAGGTAACCACCATGGTTCTCACAAAGTCTTAGAGACAGTTTGCTTACTTCTCCTCCCCCTGCTTATTTTCTGCAAGTTTCTATGTTTCAGTATCTATCTTCCACCTATAAGTAAAACCACTGAGTAGTTGTTTTTCACCTCTTTACTTATTTCACTAAATATAACCTGTCACACTGTTAGTAGGAATTCAAACTGGTGTGGCCTGTAGGGAAAAGAGTGTGGAGATTCTTTGAACAGATAAAATGCAATACCATATGATTCGACAGTATCTTCCCTATGCATATATTCAAAAGACATGAAAACATTTATCAGGGCTGGGTGGTGAGACACCCTGTTGAATGCCACACATCACCGCTTGCAAGGACCATTTGTAAGGGTTCAAGCCTACCTGAAGGGAGGAAGCTTCATAAGTAATGAAGACTGCAAGTGTTGTTTTTTTTTAAATAAAAATTTTTATTTATTATTGGATAGAGACAGAAATTGAGAGGAGAGAAGGAGAGAGACAGGGAGATACCTACAGCCCTTCTTCACCAGGGGTGGGGCCCAGGGGCTTGAGCCTGGAACCTTGTGCACTGTGATGTGCACTCTTGACTAGGTGTGCCACAGACTTGGCTTGAACCCGGCATGCATTCAACCAGGTGCACCACCAGCTGGCCCCCAAATCAGCACTTTTTAATGGAAACAACTTGACCAGAAATTTGTCGCAGAATTGTGACGCTCATTGAAACAAAGTTTAATGAGAAAGAAAAACAGAAAACCAGGGGTTGTGGGGCAGCTTGACAGATGTGGCAAGTTTTTAGTCAAAGAAATATTATTGTAACTGTTTGCATTTTGATTAAATACAATGAAACAAGGTCCTCTCTTCCTGTCATAATCTTAGTTTTTTTTTAAAAAAGTACATCTTTGCATATTCCTATCTGTGCAAATGATCTGAAATGTTATATAGCACATTATCTCTTTAAATGTATCATTAGAATGCTTTTCCTACTTATCTGCACAGTGCAAACTGAATATGTTTTCATTGTAGTGGTGCTAGTCTCATTCTGGTTTAACTTTGTCTTAGATCCTGAGAATGAATATCGCTTGTGTATTGCTGTACCCCTTCAGGGTTTTTAATGCTATCCTCTGCACTGTTTCAAGAAACTGAAATGTTCAGACCCTGTCAGCCAGGGGTAACGTTACCATCTACACTGTCAGAGTTCCAAATGTGGCATTAAATCATTAAACTAAATTCTGCTAAAATCACCTGGATTATGGGATTAGAGGTAGACAATCCCTTCGAGGTGAGGCCATCTCTTCCAACCTCCTTATATAATACATGAAGAAATAAGCCTCCAGAGACCGTAACTTAGTTAAGGGTAGGAGAGCTAGTCAGGTGCTTTCAACAACCCTGGTTTGTGCCCCAGACACTGTCTCCTTCCCACATCCCCAATCTGGCGAGCCTCCCAGTGCCTGTCTTCTTTCCCAATGCCATTTCTCACTAACATTACCTTCTACACGGCACTGTGAATAGATTTAGTCTGCAGGTATTACCATCCCTTCCATTTCCTTTAGATGAAAAGCTTCAAGAAAAGATCCATTTTATTCCAGGGTTAATGGCTTACAGTACAGTTGCTGACCCACAGTTACAACTTCTCATGCCGCCATGATAGGTGTGTAGGTATTTGTGAGACACTCGCTCCTCCAGCCAGGGTCCTTTTCCCCCATCATGCACTATGACCCCAGCACCTCTCCTTTCCCATAGTCCTTCACTTTGGTGCAATACACCACACCCAGTCCAAGTTTCACCTTATGTTTTCCCTTACCGTCTGTGTTTCTTAAGTTCCCCCTATGATTGAGATCATATTGGTCCTTCTCTTTTTTGGCTTATGGTGGGAGTGGCAACTTTCTGTGTAGTTAACTACATAAATGTAGTTTGAACATTTACAAACTGGCAACTTTACTGACCACTAAGTGTCAGTGCAGTTTTGCAAAATATTTGTGTGATTCCCTAAAGACATAACTTTATGTGCCAAAGAATCTCTCTTCATCTTAATTTGACTTATTACTTACAAAAATACCATGTAGATAGTATTGTGAAGACAGGGTCTCATAAACTGATGACAGTTAGAAATGAGAATAGATATCCCATAATTCTCTACAGTGCAGGTCAAGGACCAGGCGTCTGGTATTTTCTTAATTTATTGAAATGTGTTAGCTTTTTCTGCATTATAAATAAATAAACCTCAGCTCTTTCATTATAAATTGAGGGTTTTATTATATATTAGTTATAACTTGTTTTGCTTGTAATTTTTCATTCATAGTTTATAGAATGTTTTTATATAAAATTAATTAGAACTATATACACATATAGATTGATGGTAAATATATATGATTACGTCTGTAATAGACATATATGAATTTAGATTGAGTTGTTGGGAAAGCGATGGAAAAATATGGGAAAGCATATTTGCATAGAAAAAATATTAAGACTTTTCCATCAACCCAATAGTAAACTTAATTCTGAATATATAAACTTACTATCAGAGCTAATGTAGATTAAATAATGTATGTATACAGTTGACTTAGTGACTTAACAGACTTTTTATATTTATTTTCCCTTTTGTTGCCTCTGTTGTTTTGTTGTTGTAGTTATTATGTTGTTGTTATTGATGCCATTGTTGTTGGATAGGACAGAGAGAAATGGAGAGAGGTGGGAAAACAGAGGGGGAGAGAAAGACAGACACCTACAGACCTGCTTCACCGCCTATGAAGTGACTCCCCTGCAGGTGGGGAGCCAGGGGCTCGAACCGGTATCCTTACACCGGTCCTTGCACTTTGTGCCACGTATGCTTAACCCGCTGCGCTACTGTGGGACTCCCTTAACAGATTTTTTTTAAAGACCAGTGTCTTTAGTAAATTATCTGCTGATTAATTTCTCTCTTAAAAATAATATGATCACATAACACCTGTCATTGTGGAAAATACTTCTTGCTTGACATTAATACTCATTAACGAATATATGTCCTGGAATATCCAACTAAGTAAAACCCTTGACAGCAGTCATAATTTTCTTGTCAAGTGATTCAGAAAGCAAGTAAGAAAGTGTACTTCCCTTGTAAGTCTTTATCTGTTTGGAATTCCTTCCTTCTTTCCTTCCTTCCTTCCTTCCTTCCTTCCTTCCTTCCTTCCTTCCTTCCTTCCTTCGTAAACTACCTGAAATGGGTTTTTTAAGCATGTTACATCTTCTTTCTCTAAAGCTCCGACAACTGGTGAACGTGTGCATCAACCCAGATCCTGAGAAGCGACCAGACATTGCCTACGTTTACGACATGGCAAAGAGAATGCACTCGTGCACTGCAAGCAGCTAAACACGTGGAAGATAGTGAAGAAGAGAACCAAAATAACTTCAAAGTATTTGTGCAGATCATACCTCCCTATTGTTTGTCTGGGTATTAAGATTCATACTTTAGAGCTAATGTACTTTGAATCCTTAACCAGTTTTCATATAAGTTCCATTTTGTACCGTCCAAGTTCCCTTACCAACCCCAGATGACTTTGAAATAAGCAGATTGCATGTTAGGAAAATAAGTGAAGCATGCTGGCTTGTCATGGCTAAAGGCTTTGGAGGTTACTTGACATCCTCTACTGGTAAATTGTGTTCAGATAGATGCTCAGTGCCAAAATATTGTAGGTGCACCCCAGCACACATCAAGATCAACTCAAAACCAGAGGAAAAAAGTATCTGGACACTTGACTTGTTTGCTTTGTAGTCACTTGTGGACATTTGAGTTGAAGACAATTTGTGAATTTTTTTGTGATTACTTTTAGAAGTTTGAAGTATGTACTTTAGGTTTTTTTTTTTTTTTTTTTTTTTTAGCAGTGTAACTTTCAAATATAATTCTTAGGTTAAGCATAGGCAGACTATCTGAGCGACAGTTAAAGTTCTTAGCTTATACATTCAGAATGCAACTATTAAATGTGAAAAGATTTGGGGACAAAGTATGAGTCAGACACTGAAGAGGTTTATTTTTTATTTCTTGCTTCGTTTTGTTATGAATGTGTGTGAGATTCTTTTTCATTAAAATGGTATAAATGAACCCATTTAAAAAGTGGTTAAGGATTTGTTTGACCGGTGTGATAGCATTTTTGAAGCTTGCACATTGCCCAAGGCTGTGTGTGTGTGTGTGTGTGTGTTTGTGTGTGTGTGTGTGTGTGTGTGTATGTGCTTTTATTATTGTTTGTACATTGGAAAAATAGTCTTTGCATAATCTTGCAGTACTATGCTTCAATTTCCTTAAAAATCTAGATGCAGTACTCATAATTGTACACTATAATATATGCATATGTTTTTATTCATAGATTTTATTGAAGTTCTGTTATTGGTTCCCTTCAGAAATTTTTTTATGTTCTTTAATTTGCTTTTCTATTTATATTGTATGTTCTCTTTATCCATTAATGTTTCCAATTTACTGAAAACATAATACCATTTTAAAAACATTTGGCATACTGATATTTTTTTCCTGACTCTGAAAGAGATTTTTTAAGCTCTTAACAATTTCCCCCTCCCCCTTCATATGCCTATATTCTGTCTTGTTTGAGAGAAAGAATGTGTGTTTCATTGTACCTGTGAATGTTGAGACGGTTTCAATTTATTTGACAAGGTTGTGATTTTACAAGTTTAAAGACATGAGGACTGGCCACTACAAAGCCAGAATTTCTATGAACCTTCGTGTTGAGAAGCTTCTAAGCAAAGTACTACATTCATGAATGAAGTCGACAGTGACAGGAATGCTTCGTCTAGTTTAAGGAAATGGGCAGAGTTTCCTTAGAACTGTTGTGGAGATGGGCGTTTTCCTGAATGCTTTCATGTGAGGGATGACCAGTTCCTCACAGAATTGTGAAGCCAAGAGGCCCAGTGGCAGTCATCACTAAAGGACTCTGTGCCACCATCCACCCGTGAAAAGCCTCATGTTCAGCGAATACCTACCTTTAGCCAATATAACTGCTGGCTCTTATTTTTTTTTCCTTGCAATCATTTGAATACTTCAAGTCATTTGTAAACTCTGAAAACATATAAAGGGCAATATATATATATACTCTTCATGAGAATTTAGTTCGTTTTGGAATCTTCATCTGTTTGTGGTTTCTGAAGGAAAATTCTGTCTTGGGATAGACAAAGGAAAAACATGGTTGGTCTTCCACGGTCTTACAGTTGCATTGTATTTCCCAGATTCTAGTGATTTAAAGACAATTACACTGAACACCCACAGACTTATCAGAAATATAAGAAGAATGATATCAGTTGACCATTAGTGTCACCTTAATTTTAATGCAATACTGATTAAGATGAGGAAATGTTCTGTGGTTGAAACAGATCATTTTTTTTTAAGCTCTCAAAATATATTGGCTCTACAACTCATTTTGTTTTGTCCCTCACAGTGATTTTCTTTTAAGAAAAGATTTAAACTTTTCAGTGTATTTATCTGCTAGAAGGAAGAATGTAATGATCAAGGAAATGCATTATCTTCTATATCTAGAAGCCTTTTTTTTCTTCCAGATATTGTATCATTTTTTAAATCTGAGTGCACATATTTTTTGAAGAAAACCACTGTTATTTTTTAAAAATTTTTGAGTGGGATCATTTCAGAGAATTATGAAGATGACTAGAAGTTTTGATTTTTTTTGTAATCCTAAAATTGTCTCTTTATATTTCTGTTTGACAAATAAATTTTTTGTTGATTAAGTAAACACTTCAAGCTGAACTGAGAAACAGTAAAGTGAAAGGTACATGTGATTCTAAACCTTATTTATACTTTAGTACCCCTGGGAGGAGATGTGGGGTAAGTTTATTTCGTATGCTGAGGTTTAGGAATGGTGAATGAAGGGTATCTCATAGAAATAAAGTGCTCAACAATGTGCAATGATTGTAAATGTAGTAAGATATTGCAGCCATTTCATGAATGCTTCCCCATTCTGCATACCATCTATTACAAAGCACCTTTCTTGTATACCTACACTTCAGGTGTTGCAATTAACATTGACATATTTATTTTAGCCCAAATGTTACTCCTAGTAAATGCATTTTCTTTGAAATGAATGTATTATGTTCATAACCCACAAATGCCTAATTCTCCTATGCCTTATATTTCAATAGTACTGTAATATGAACTTCTTTTGTGAAATACTTTTATTTTGTTATGCTTCAAATACACATACTAGAAGATTCTGTTATTAGCTTTGAAAATTGTATAGTACAACTAAATAAAAATATAAAATTTAAAATGAGTATAATAAAATGTTTATGGATCTCTGCTTTTCTTTTTCTCTTTCTCCTCACTTAAACTCTACCACCACTGATTTCACTTAACACTTAACCTATAGGAATAGTTCTTTTTGGCTTCTGTGACTTTACCTTTTTAAGGAAGCCTAAGGATTAAAGCATCCAGAGTGAAGATAAAAAGAACTTTGAGCGATCCTGAGCAGTTTTTACAACGGCACTAATTATGGCCTGCTCAGGCCCCAGGCTGTCTTGTGGTTTGGAGTTGCTGTCTACCTCATAAAGCAAAGAGGAGGATTTGTCATATGGAAAGACAGAGCTGTTTTCTCTGTGAACAAGGCTCCCTATGTAGTAGTTTTGGCATCTTCAGTAACAGGGCAGGCATTAAGGCATCATGAATCTGGGCTTAAAATTAAAGTAGAGAAGACAATGATTATAACCAGGACATCACCCTTAATCCAGCCTGGGCTTCATGACAGCCATCAAACTGGACTCCTTAATGATAAAAGTTTCCCCAAATTGTATTAAGTGGATTAATAAGGTATATTGTTGCATGTTCCCATTCTCTGCATACATGGTTTTCTGTCTTTGAGTTTGAAAGGTTTATTTTTAAAAATTTTTTAATATTTACTTATTTTCCCTTTTGCTGCCCTTTTTTATTGTTGTAGTTATTGTTATTGATGTCGTCATTGTTAGGACAGAGAGAAATGGAGAGAGGAGGGGAAGACAGAGAGGGGGAAAGAAAGATAGACACCTGCAGACCTGCTTCACTGCCTGTGAAGTGACTCCTTACAGGTGGGAAACCGGAGGCTCGAACCAGGATCCTTACGCGGGTCCTTGTGCTTTGCGCCACGTGCGCTTAACCTTAACTTTGCCCTGCTGCCCAACTCCCAAAAAGTTTATTTTTAAAATGTATCATCACCTTCCTTCTTTGGAACTTTACAGAATCTAAATCTCACATAACAGATCCAGTCCCTGTCACTATATAAGGTGCAATAATTTTTTAAATCAAGTTGAAGAGGTTATTGACAGAGACCACTGCAATAAACTCTTACCAAAAAAGCTTTCATGCAGTGACTACACTGTGGATTTTTTTTTTATTTTCTAATTTTATTAGTGGTTTTATTTTTTCATTATGATTGAGGCAGAAATAGGGAAAGAGAGACTCCTGCAGCACTGCTCCACTGTTCATGATGTTTCCCCACTGCAGGTGGAGACTGGGGGCCTGAACCTGCATTTTCTTTTCTTTTTTTTTTTTTCCTTTTTTTCTTTTTTTTGCCTCCAGGGTTATTGCTGGGGCTTGATGCCTGCACTATGAATCCACTGCTCCTGGAGGCTATTTTTCCCATATTTCTTGCCCTTGTTGTGCTTGTTGTAGTTGTTATTGTTGTCAAAGCTGTTGTTGGATAGGTCAGAAAGAAATAGAGAGAGGAGGAGAGAAAGATAGACACCTGCAGACCTGCTTCACTGCTTGTGAAGCGACCTCCTGCAGGTGGGGAGCCGGGGACTTGAACCGGGATCCTTACGCTGGCCCTTGTGCTTTGTGCTACGTGTGGTGAGCTCAACCCCGCTGCGCTACTGCCCAACTCCCTGAACCTGCGTTTTCAAGCTTGGTAACTTGTGCTCTTTACTGGTTGTGCTACCACTCATCCCACCATCTTAGTTTTAATTAGACCGAAATTCTAGTGTTTTCATTTTTTGCTAGACTCAGTCATAGACAAAGCCTTATGCATTCATAGCATTTGTGCTTTGTACCAGACCTGGGTTTGTCATGAGCTCTATTTGAAAGATTTCTTTCTGATGTTACACACCCCACATCATTGTTCACTTTACTCTCAAAATTTAAATGTTGAGAGAGAGAGAGAGGACTTTAAAGTTAGGATTTGTAAACAGGGTTTTAAAGTAAATATCCTTTTCACTGTGAGTGTTAAATGTATAGGAAGTTTTTTTTTTTTTCCATTCCTTTCTTGAAGCTTAATCCTATGGATAAACTAGTTACTTAATTCCTCTAATCTTCACTTTCTCAAGTGTAACATATGGATATAAATTCTTAAATAAAGGCGAATGAAATTACAACCATTTTTACAGAGAATTGAATGCAATGTCAGTGCCAAGTGAGTGTCTGCTCAACACAGCTCATACTCCAGGTGTAGGAAAGAATGCATGCCTTCTGTATTTACAGCTTGCTGTCCATTTGAGTCCCACTGAACTGGTTTTTCAGTGGCTGCAAGCTCTCTCTTACCTTGGAGCCAGCAAGACCTAAATGACTAACTTTTTTGGCTAAAAAAAGTCATGCTCATGATTCCTTCATGGCTGATACTAGTTTCACTTATTTTTCACCAGTCACCCTGACTATACCATTTACTTCTCCTTCTGGTAGTTAACTCCAGCTGTGGCCAAATGATTTATTTCTGTAATTTTTGGTTGCTTTCAGTCTTTGCTAGATTCTAAACTCTAGGGGAATGGGAACTTTCTGTACTGGATAGTGTGGGATTAAACATTTAACACAGTATTGTGTAAGTCTGAGTTTGTGCTTGTTGAATTGATGTCTGGGATTCTAACACTGAGGCTGAACATTCCAAGGGATTGTGCATCAATGCAAAAGCACATTAAGTCAGGAGAGGTAAAGATAAGTAAAGGGGTAAAAAAAAACCAAACAGGCATATACTAAATCAAAAGAATGGAATTCAGCTACCAAGAGTTGCAAAAAGAGCTAAGAATTGAGACTAGGCCTGTAGACTTTATGAAGTCATTGGTGATGTTTGGAATGGACATTTCTGTTGGAGACTGCAGTAAGGAAATATATGTAGCATAGCAACGATGGTATATGGAATAAAATATGATAGCGACCAAAAGTAGTAGTTGCTCCATTGCTTAAAGACTGATTGATTGATTTTGCCTTCTGGCTTGCGGTGCATAGAATTAGACTTCAAACATGGGAGCCTCAGTCTCTTGCAGAACCATTGTGCTATCTACCCAGCCCTTGTTCTAAATTGTTGTTTGTTTTAATTTTTAATGTGGGAGAAACCAGAACACTGTTCAGAACTCTGGTTTAACATGGTGTTGGGTTTTAAACCTGGGGTATGTGGGACATCTGGGGACTCAAGTTTGTGTCTTATCTTGTTCAGCTATCTTCTCAACCTAGGAGCTCGATTTTATTTATGTCATGAAAATGTTTTGCAAGACTGTTGTGAGATATATCTTCTAATCTCTTCTGTTTGTTTGTTTTAAGGACAAAAACTACCTCAGAATTTTACTTGCTAGTCTAAAGACAGTCAAGAAAACCCATGAATGTTGAACTATGGTGTGGAGATTCTGAGTAGACTGAGTCAATTCTTTTTTTTTTTTTTTTTTTTCCCAGCTCTAAGGACAAGCTAGATATTGCATTGGAGACAAGTCCCCTGCTGAAGTTCTCCCATAATAAGACAACAATAATGAGGTAAATTAGGTGTAAATCACATCAGTGGAGCTTTTTTTTCCTTCCCCCTGCTCCTATTCATTTGCCATAACATTTTATCCTGGAAAAGCATAAACACAAACAACTATTTCCTCTCTGTAACAGAGACAGCAGCAGGCTTTGGGTTGGGTGTTAGCAGAGGGAGCAGGAGAGTCCCCTGACTGGAAAGCCTTGTGCCACATTCCTGGAGCCCTGTCTGTGAGCCTGGTTGCCTGCACAGACTCTCTGTCATGTTTCACTCTGTGTTCTGTGCAAGGCTCTCTTCCAGTTAAGGATTTAAAGTCAGCTCTTATGTACACAAAAATCAGATTTATATCTTTGTACCACAAAATGGAGCAATTATGTGGTCTTCCAAGAGATCCCGCTTCCTCTGCCACGGTACCAGCGCTACCCACTGTTCTTGGCGAGGGGTGACTCCCGTGTAAGCTTCATTAAATAGAGCCCCGCTGCTCCTGGCCATTGATCGGCAGCTATCCCAGGTGCAATTGGCCACAATATTTTCTTCCTCCGCTCTTTACTTCTCTCCAGGGAGAACCAATCAGAAGAAACGACCCTCATGCCTAGTGTTTTGAGAAGCAGAGACCAGTTTGATTTCAATTGCCAACCTGTCCACTGGCTTGGAAATCAAATTTCAACCTCCTAAGGGCAAAAAAGAAAGAACATGTACTGTGTGTGTATGTGTGTGCATACCCCTTTGTGTACACACACACACACACACACACACACACACACACACTCCTCTAAGGTTCAGACTTTAACTAGGTTAAAACACAAGAATTCACCTGGCAACTAACAAATGAGGAATTCAAAATGTAGCCAGTCACTTCTTAGGAGAAGGATGAGTATTTATTCCCAGAAACCTAGGGTTACACACCTAGTGCGGGCCTCTGTGAAACCAAGTTCAGCCTGAAGACTGAGAGAGATAAATCCCCTTGCTTGTGTACGTTTGCCAATATCTGAGTGCAGGGGATGCTTTCATTTGTGTCTCTGCTAAGTCACTTATCTAGGTGCTTAATTCTTTTTAAATGTTTTATTCATTCATTTATTGGATAGACACAGAAACTGAAATGAAAGGAGATAGAGAGGGTGGGAGAAAGACTAAGTGCAGCACTGTTTCACCCCTTAAGCTTCTTCCTCCCCTGCAAGTGGGGGACCAGTGGCTTGAACCCTAGTCCTTGTGCCCTGTAACATGCACTCAACCAAATGTGCCACTACCAACCCCAGGTGCTTATTTCTTCCAATACAAGTTCAGATTAGAACCACTTTATTTAACATTTTGCTAACTTATAAGTCTCCAGAAATGGTTACAAATCTAGATACTAAACTTAGTGCTGTACATCCAAAGGTTGCTTTACTTGAGTTTCATCCACTTTATTCTTTCTCTGAAATACATTGTCTGCTCAAAGAAGCCAGCGCTGTTTTCTTCTTAATGATTCTTAAACTGTATCATGATTCATCATGATACAGTTTAAGTACAGAAGTATGTCAGTTTATAAGGTGACTCACTGGCATGTGTCCTTAGAACTTTGAACTATTTCCTAACTTTACATGATGACAATCCTACCTCCCTCTTTTATTTTTTTGCTCTTCTCTTCTTTTTCATTATTATTTATTTATAAAAAGGAAACACTGACAAAACCATAGGATAAGAGGGGTACAACTCCACATAATTCCCACCACCAAAACTCCCTATCCCATCTCCTCCCCTGATAGTTTTCCTATTCATTAACCCTCTGGGAGTATGGACCCAGGGTCATTGTGGAATGCAGAAGGTGGAAAGTCTGGCTTCTGTAATTGCTTCCCCGCTGAACATGGGTGGTGTTGGCAGATTGATCCATACTTCCAGACTGCCTCTTTCTTTCCCTAGTGAGGCGGGGTTCTAGGGAATCAGAGCTCTAGGACACATTGGTAGGGTTGTCTGTCCAGGGAAGTCTGGTTGGCATCATGCTGGCATCCGGAACCTGGTGACTGAAAAGAGAGTTAACATATAAAGGCAAACAAATTGTTCATTAATCATGAACCTAAACGCTGGAGTAGTGCAGATGAAGAGTTGGGGGGGGCTCCGTTTTGTAGATAGCTAGTAGGCATATTTTAGTTATATTCCAAAGGGCCTGTGGCTATACTAGTTGTTGTGTTTTTTTTTTTGTTTATTTGCTTCTTTTGCCTGATCCTGAAATCTAATATGCAGTTGGATCCTAGTTATTGTCTGGGGAGATGATACTATGATTGGAAAAAGGACCAGTAGCTGGATCAAGGAAGAGAGTAGCTCCCAAATATGGGAAAGGTGTTTCAATACAGTTGACTGTAAACCCCACCGATTTGATGTGATCTGGGGCCCATATTCAGCGTAGGAGCCTATGTGACCTCTGCATCCCTATAGATCTGAGCTCACATTCTGTGGTCATGAGTAGGAACATTCCAAGCTGCCCCAATATCAGGACCTATCTTCCTCAGGTGTAGCATAGATAGAGTATGTTGTCCAGCCTCCCTTCAGAGGATGGAACATTCTCTACCGTTGTTGATCCAAGTTGAAGGGAAGGTCCTGTGGGGGTCCACAAAGGGGTCTGTTTTGTTGTTCCTGATAGAGATGGAGAGAAGGATTTATTCAAGTTCTAGGCCCATCATGTCTGTTTGGGAATCTCAGGATTCCCCGATTAGGACCCCAACTGATGGGGTGGCCTGATAATGACTAAAGAGTCATCATTAAAATATGCCAGTCTCTTGCCCTTATTCAGCTTTTGCAGTCCTTGTTCTCCCCCCCACACACTTTTTTTTTTTCAGGACAATTATCCAACTTGTAAGGAACCTAAAGACTCCTTTGTCATACTCTTTCTTAAGACACTAAATACAAGTCACTATTCAAAGCCTTCTTATGTGTTGGAAATAAACCTGAAAGTTATCTAGTGATTAAGATAGTTCTGGGGATAGAACCTGGAACCTCATATCTGTAAGTCCTGTGTTCTACCTACTAAATCAACTCCATGGCTACAATTTGATTTTGAAATTAGTTGTTTGCATTGCCAGGGATTCACCATGCTTGATCGACATCTCTAGATAGAAAGATAGACAAAAGAGGAGATACCACAGCCTCTTGGTCTCCTCCAGTATGGTGGGAACCAGGCTGAAATATGGGTCACCTGTATGGCAAAGCAGGCCTCCTCCCGGGTGAGCAGACAATAGCCTCAGATCAGTCTTGAGGACTACCAGGTTTCTGGGCCTGGGCAGCACATATGGCATGGCACACACTTAAAAAGGTGAGCTAGCTACTAATTCCAGAAATTTCTCTTTTTCACAACTTTAAAAAAAAAAATCTTTCCCCCCCCCCCCATTTTTCTTTTCTCCAGAGTACTTCCTAGTTCTGGCTTATGGTGGTACAAGGGACTGAACTTGGGACCTGGGAGCCTCAGGCATAAGTGTCTGTTGCATGACTATTATGCTATTTCCCCTGCCCTCATAACTTTGAATATTTACTTTGTTATTCAAAATATATTTATGAAAAATATATAAATCTCTTAAATACAAGGGGCCAGGCGGCACAGTGGGTTAAGTGTACATGGCGTGAAGTGCAATGACCGGCTCAAGGATCCCAGTTCGAGTCCCTGGCTCCCCACTTACAGAGGAGTCACTTCACAAGCAGTGAAGCAGGTCTGCAGGTGTCTTTCTCCCCCTTGTCTTTCTCTCCTCTCTCCATTTCTCTCCTATCCAACAACAATGGAAAAAAGATGGCCACCAGGACCAGTGGATTCAGAGTGCAGACACCAAGCCCCAGGAATAACCCTGGGGGCAAAAAAAATCTCTTAACTACAGAATATGAAGATTTGGCATATGTTAAAAGATTATACATCAAATTTATGGAGAAATATATACCACCTCCCCCCCCACACACACAAAGAATGGGGGAAGGATTTGAACAACTTAGTAATAATGAAGTTGTTTCAATTCTCACCTAGTACTGTGGGACTCATTTACAAATATTCAGAATGAAGCAGTCAACACATTTAGTTAGTGTCACCTTTTGATTCTATAGAAGTCTCCCAGTTCATTCTCACAGGGTTAAGACTTGGCAATTCTATATAAGAATCCCCTCACACACACACACACACACACACACACACACACTCCATTAAAGGTCAAAGAACCTAAAACCATCCTCCTTAACTCCTACCCCCTTGATCAGAAACATGTCCTCCCACTCCACCATTTAAACTCAAAAGTCCTAATGAAGTTCTCTGCTTTAAACATTCTTAAATTTACCTCAGGATGCTATTTCCTCCTCTATTTATGACCATTGTGCTTAAAGAACTTAGTCAAATGGAGAAAGATAGTCACAGTGTGATTTTACTCATTTGAGATTTTTAGAGAAAACAAACAGATTAACTAAATAAAACAATTTAGATCCTAAGATCAGTGAGTGGCTAGCCAAGAGAATGGGATAGCTGAGAGTTGAGGAAGAGTCCGTCTGGACAGAAGGGTACATACATGTTGACTTTCAACAATGCACACCTGAAACCCTCTACCCATCATGTTATAACTTAATGACACCTCAATAAAAAATACAGGCTTTAAAAGAAGTCCTTTTCCAAGAGGTTAAGATTGAGTTCAGGGAGATTTTTAGGTGCTGATTTAAGCATTGGGAATAATATATTTACTAATTATAAGTGATTAGTGTGAATTATGATAAACTGGGAGTCTCTTTTGTATTCCTCCTACAGAGACAGGTGTTGAACAAGTTATCCTCAGGCCAACCAGCAACTTGGTTGCTGGGTCATGGCCTCTGCATCATTACCTAGCTGCAAAGAACTTCTAGAACAGAAGGATACTGCAAGGTAGAGTCTAGAAAACCAAACATCTAGAGACGTAGTCAATGTAACCAGTTTTTTCCTCTTCAGTTGCTGTGAAGACATAGTTTCATTGTGTCTTAGTTCTTTTACTGTGTGATTGCTCTGATTCATCCTTATTATTATTTACTTTTGTGTTTCCTTTTTTCCCAATGATGTGTTTTCAGAGTGAGAGGAAAGAGAGAACCAAAGCCTTGCTCTAGTATATGTAGTGACAGGGATCAATCCTGGAAGTTCCCTCTCTAAAATTAAGTCACCTCCCAAGCCACAGTTATATGTATTTCTTTTTATTATTTTTATTTATTTCCTTTTGTTGCCCTTATTGTTGTTGTTATTATTGTTATTATTGATGTTGTTGTTGGATAGGACAGAGAGAAATGGAGAGAGGAGGGGAAGACAGAGAGGGGGAGAGAAAGACACCTGCAGACCTGCTTCACCGCCTGTGAAGCAACTCCCCTGCAGGTGGGGAGCCGGAGGCTCGAACCGGGATCCTTATGCTGGTCCTTGTGCTCTGCGCCACGTGCGTTTAACCCGCTGCACTACCGCCTGACTCCCAGTTACGTGTATTTCTGAATTCTATTCTAACGCATTTTTATCACTGGTATTTTTTCTTTCTCCTTCAACTAGCTAATTTTCTGTTTGGATGTGACTCCTTTTTGCAGTGAGGTAACTCTTTTCCATCATTTGACCTAAATCTTTGAGGGGCAGCTGTCACCACTAGTCCTGGAAAAGAGCCATATAGGACGGTAAAGTGTCTCTTCCTAATGTTCCTGTGTCAGGCTTCAAGTCCTGACATCAAACTGAAATGAAAATCAAGACTCACACACACAGTACTGTAACAAGGGTTCCTGCAGAGGCTGCTTCCAGCAAAGCTTCCCATAAACAGGGACATCCCAAAATGCAGCTCCAAACCCAATCCGGGCATCTTTTATTGGTGCTTAGTACAGTTACATCAGAAAAAGAAGAGGTTGGGGGCTATACACTACAGTGCACAAGGACACAAGTTTGAGCCCTCCAGTCCCCACTTGAGGAGGAATGCTTCACATGTGGTGAAGCAGGGCTGCAGGGGTCTTCTCTATCTCCCCCTCCTTCTCAACTTCTCTCTGTCTCTAGTGAATTAAATAAAGTTAAAAAAATTTTAAGAGAGAGAAAAGAGGTTCAAAGCAAGTTACCAGTATAATATATTCAAGGAGAATGTACGTTCTACGTGATTCATGGGGGATGTTGCCCATGACTCTCACCCCATACCAGGTCCTGGCTGTGCAGACATTATGTCATCAGTCCCACAGACTTATTGTCCACCCAGCTATCATGACCATTTACTTAGCAAGGTATGGTTATCATCAGAAGGAATAGGTCAGAATCTTGCCTTTGGGGGCTTTTGTTCCCAAACCTCCTTTCTGTGGCAAACAACATTCACCTACCTTGTTCCAGGCCACAAGAATTAGAGGGAAGTTCACATCTCACATACACATTCAAGCACAAGCCAGCATTCTCTGTACACAGTGATTTCTAGGGTCCTTTCATTTCTTGCACCCAGGATCTCTGGATTGACATTAAACTGTTTAGTTCCTGTTTATATGTATGTCTCTAACCAAGAGCAAGAGTAACTACCATTTCGTGGAAGGATTATGCCTTTACTAAGTTCTTCTGTGCTGAGAGATGAAATAAAAAGAGAATCAGTGTACATTTGCCTGCTAACACTGAACGTGAAAAAAAATTTTTTTGGTGAGGGCATGGAAGTGAGGGGTCAGTTCCCTGTCTCTGTACCCAAGAAGAACATCTTTGTTTTTCTTTGCCTTCCTAATATAGAACAATGGTTTACCTTCCTCCCTGCTATTTTTAGGACAACAAATAGTTTGAGGTTAAACTCAAATATATCTACATCATCTGTCTCCCCCTTTTCTTTCCCTCACATTGCTTGTTTTGCTTTTGGTTATGGAATCAAATCTAGGGCTTCATACATGCAAGGTGTATAGTCTTCCACTGAGCTAGCCCCAACCTATTTATTTGCAATGAAGTAACATTTCAGTGGATGATATTTTTACCCTTATTGTTGTTTTTTAAAGACTTGTCATTATGTGAGAGAGAGCTAGCTAGGGAGAGAAAGAGAGAGGGGAAGGGGAGAGAATGAGAGAAACCAGAGCACTGCTTAACTCTTGACATGAATGGTGCTGGAGATTGAATCTGAGATCTCTGGGGTCTTAGGGGTACAACTTGATGCTCTAACAGGTTCAGATATTTCCCTAGTCCTGCCCCCTCCACCCCTCTTCCAAAATCAAAATGAGAAGTGAGATTATGACTTAAAAACACAATTCTTCAGAAAAAAGAAAGGGCAGTTGTATAAGCAGCACCCTTTCACTTTGGTGGTTGGCTGTATTTAAAAATGTCCCTGAACTGCAGGCTGGCATAGTATCAGCAAGAGTCAAAATGATTGCCCATCTGGTTGCATAAGCTGACAAACATATAGAAATAAGAAACATCACTGCCAGAGAAATGTGTTTTCCAAATCCAAAAGAGAGCCAAAGATCTGCTGGCAAGCAGGTCGAGTTGTCGGGAAGCTTGCAACGCGCTCTCCCCTGTGAGCTCAGAAATCACCACGATGCTGGCCTCTGCCTTCATCCCAGGCAGGCAATGTCAGAGCCCATCATAACATCCCCCTCGCTGAGCTGTGTTGCTAAATCATCCTGTACTCAGCCGCAGGGAATAGGGAAAGAAAGCACTAAGCTGGGGAAGAAAGAAATGCTTTGCTCCCCGCCCATTCTCCCCTGGCTGTTACAGCCAGTGTGGAAAGGGGGTTTTGAAGTGACTCTCTACCAAATTGCAATAAACAAACAGAAGCAACTTTATTGATTTCCTTATTCTTTGAAGGGCTAAGAAGCAGGATAGGAAATTGTGAAACAGCAGTATCACAGGGCTCAATAAGATGGCTTTTAGAGCAGAACCAAACAGAAGAGGGAATGTACAGATAGATCACCTGCTGCCCAGAGACTACTGAGCTTTGTGTAGGTGTTTCTGAATACAGAAAAGTTGAGAAAACAGGCATTCATCATTTGCCTTGCCACACAGGAGGCTGAAATGCACCTTATTTCTTCTTTGATTCTTTCACCCAGTTATATCTGGATGCCATGCTGGCAACTGGCATTATGAAGAATGTCTCACGAACCAGAGTCAACCTCCTTAATCTAATCACATTAAAAAAAAAAATATGTGCTTCTAAAGAATCCTTTCATTTAAAGATGAGATCAGGTGGTTCCCCCCATAAAAATACTCTACTACAGATTATAATCTTTTATTCTGAAGCACATAAAATTTTGTAGTGATGAAACTTTGAATTCACCAATGCGATCTGATTGCTTGGGCCACCCTCTGAAGGATCTGAATGAGAGTACTCTCAGGGTCTAAATAATTGCAAAAAAAAAAAGCCTCTAAAATTATAATTTTATGAATTGCATTTTACAGGATTCTCAATTACTGTCTTTTTATCTGCTTCAAAAAGCCTATGAAGTTGAAATGCAATATTTCACTTCTGACACTTAATCTATGAACGTGTCCTTGGAGATCTATTATGCCTTTAAAATAATTTACAGGAGTCGGGCTGTAGTACAGCGGGCTAAGCGCAGGTGGCGCAAAGCACAAAGACCGGCATAAGGATTCCGGTTCGAGCCCCGGCTCCCCACCTGCAGGGGAGTCGCTTCACAGGCGGTGAAGCAGGTCTGCAGGTGTCTATCTTTCTCTCCTCCTCTCTGTCTTCCCCTCCCTCTCTCCATTTCTCTCTGTCCTATCCAACAACAACAATAATAACTACAACAATAAAAAAAAAAAAACAAGGGCAACAAAAGGGAATAAATAAATAAAATAAAAATATTTAAAAAAAAAAAACTTTAAAAAAAAAAAATAAATAAAAAAATAAAATAAAATAATTTACATACATTGTCTAAAGACAGTGCCATGCTGAAGGTGCTATCAAAAGGCTTCAGGTTTTAGCAATAGGCTCATGGGCAAAGTCAGAGGAAAACTTTTATGATTAGGAGTGACTGTTGAAATAGAGTTAATCAGGAAACAAAATCAGTTACTTGAAATTGATCATAACACTCTCAAAGTATTCCTAACAAATGGATTCTACCTCCTTCTTGTCATTAGTTAAGTATGTAATGGAAAGAGCATGAGTTCTGTAAGTAGAAAACTTGGATTTCTTTTCTCTCTCTCTCTCTCTCTCTCTCTCTCTCTCTCTCCATCAATTAGGAAGATTTTCCTTGGGTTGGCTCTCTGAGTCTCAATTTCATTACATCTAAGATAGGCATAAAAATCTACTTCATGAAGGAAAGGAGAATAGAAGAGAGTAGAGAAGAGAGGAGAGGAGAAGGGAGGGAAGGGGAGGGGAGGGAAGGAAAAGGGAGTGTAGGAAAAGGAAGGGAAGGGAAGGGGTTAAGGGAAGGGAAAGGAAGAAAAACACATAGTGAAACTTGGACTAAGCATGGTCAGTTACAGCAAATCCAAAGACTTTGGGGGAGGAGAAAATGAGAGTATGCTCAAAGGGCATTGGGACCCCAGTGCGTGATGATTTAGGAGGACATATGTTGGTAGTAGTAGGACATATGTGGTGTGCAGAAACCTATCACAAGGAGAAAAGAAACTCTGCTCAATTGACACCTGCTGTCTTGTTTCCCCTATACTATGATAAAAAAGAAATTGTGTTTCACGGTTTGATTGTAAGGGCCAGATAACCTACACAGTGCTTGCTCTATTGCTGGGAATACCAGACATTTGTTGTCAAAACAGGTCATGCAGATCCAAGTCAACATGCCCTCCCCCCCAGATTTCTTTTTGTTTTAGATTTTTTTTATCTTTATTTATTTACTGGATAGGGACAGCCAGAAATCGAGAGGGAAGGGAGTAATAGGAAAGGAGAGAGACAGAGAGACGCTTGAAGCCCTGCTTCACCACTCGAAAAGCTTTCCCCTGCAGGCGGGGACTGGGGGTTTGAACCTGGGTCCTTGTGCATTGTAACATGTGCGCACAACCAGGAGTGCCACCAGCTGGCCCCCTCCTCTCAGATTCTTTACCGTGTTTATTTTGGGGACCAGCTCTAGATGAAGTTCCTGCTCTGGTCTCATTAGGGACAACCTCTGCAGTTGTTTTGCCCCCGAGGATGGTCTGGTTTGGTAGTATTTAAGTAGGAGAATACACAAACATGGAGCAAACATGAGGTTTCTAGCAATAGCTAAAATATCTTTATCATCCATTACTAGGGGATGACAATTACAGGAATCTACAAAGCACCACACTAACAACTCAGATGAGACTTGGTGAAACTTAACTCCTCTTAGAGCAACCAGTCAGTGGTTATGGGTCACACCGTCTACACTCCGCTCTCCAATATATATAGATGTCATGCATGAGCCACTGAAGATGTGTTCAGGGAACAAAGATTAGTGATAAGGAATGGCATAGGGCCAAGGATTTGGAAAATATGAGAAAAGCAACAAGTGGAAATGAGTTGACAGGGAAGAAAATCGCCAAGTGTACACTCATTATTCTTATTTCCAAATTGAGTTTTTATTTTAGTAATGCTTCTCTAGTCTTCTTAGGTATAATTTTCTTTGTCTTCAATTCTCCTCTTCTCCCACGTTATTTAATGTTCCATTTTCATTCAGAAACATCTCCCTGACCTTTTCAGTCTCACTGTGTCCTTGCTGTGGCTGAGGGCAGAATCTTCACTTAGAACGGCTGCCAACTGGATTCCCTACTGTCCAGTTTCCCATGCCAGCTTATCTGCACTAACTCAACAACAACAACAACAACAATGACATTTACTGGCCAAATACCAGGCTCTATTTCAGGTCATAAAATCTTCTGTGTCTATCAGTAGGCCAAGAAACAACAAAATGCTTCTAAATCAATGAGATAAATACTATGCCAAAAATATATAACAAGGCACCATAATGTGACAAAACAGGCCTTGAGTCGACTGAGGGGGCAGGAGTCTCTGAAGACTATTCAGAGGCAATGACTCACTTCAGCTGAGTGAAGAAAGACAAGTATGTGAAGCAATAAGTGGGAAAAAGCTAAGAAATAAATATTATTCTATTCAAAAGGCATAAAACATGGAAAGGGCCTATCAGTTAACCCAGTGCAGTGACAGCAGCAATATCTAAGAGAGGACACAGTCGATCATACTTCAGAACAGGATGGGCTCTGGTCAAGTAGGACTTAATATGCTGAATTGTTCTGCTTTCAGGGCCGGTGGTGGTTCATCTGGTAGAATGCTTCTGTCGCCATGCACATGGAGCCGGGTTCAAGCTCCCAGTCCCTACTTGGAGGATGTTTCATAAGTGCTGGAGTCGAGCTACATGTCTCTCCCCTCCTCCCATTCTCTCTCCCCATTTGTCTACCTTACTTTGTCTCTATCCAAAATAAATTAAAAATAAATAATATATATTTTAAATGTTTGACTTTACCATTTGGTCCATATTCCCAGAGGGATAAAAAATAGGGAAACTCTGATGGAGAGCAGGGTGGTGGGAAGTATACTCCTCTTATACCACAATCTTGTCAATCACTATTAAAATCACTAATAAAAATTATACAAAAAGAAAATGCCCAAAATAAATATGGTTATATGATATGCAAAAAAATGTTCAGCTTTATTTTACAAGGAAAGGGAGACCACTGAATAATTTTAACAGAGGGACTTGGTTTGGAATGTATTTTGGAAAGACCTCTTTAGTTGGATATCAAAAATGGACTGGTGGGAGACTCATAAGTTTTAAGACTCATACTTGTTTAAGTTCAATACTTAAACAAATAACAAGTGTGTTATTTACTGACCACAGTTCTCTGACTTACACTTGCTTAGTACTTTACTGTTGCCCTTACCTCTACTTCCAATCTGGTGTGTTCCTATTTTGTGTAGACTTAACCTGATGGGAGTATAAACACTACATGGTTCTAATCATTGCCACTCATTGTTTCCAAATGTACTCCAAGAAATTGTCTTTTGTTGAGTAGGTAAGGAAGGGGTCCCTTAAAAATACTGGGCAGAGATTAATATTTTTCTGATATGTTTTTGTATTTAAAGGTCAAATCTCACTCAGTTATAGTTATACATTCATATTTGACTTAATGTTTTATAATTTTTAACTTTACCAAGGAACTTGACTGTGATAAATTATACTCAAAGAAGGTGTGGAGACTGTTTTTTCTTTTTCTTTCTTGCTATTTTATTTTATTTTATTTTTTAACCAAAGCACTGATCAGCTCTGGCTTATGGTGGTATCGGAGAATTGAACCTGGGACATTGAAGCCTCAGGCATGAGAGTGTCTTTGCATAACCATTATGCTATCCACCCCCGCCCTAGACTATTTTTTCTATACTTTTTTCTCTCCTATTTCTTGAAGTAGAAAATGTGGGTTCATGGTCTTCTTTGAGGGTATAATTTCCTCCTCAGAGCCTGATTCTTCTGATTCTCATTCTCCCTTTTCCCTTCCCTTCCCTTCCCTTCCCTTCCCTTCCCTTCCCTTCCCTTCCCTTCCCTTCCTTCCCTTTCCTTTCTTTTCCTCTCCTTTCCTCTCCATAGAGGTGAAAGACAGATAACAGTGGGAGAAAGAGAATGAGAAAGTGAGGAGACATCTGCCCCTACCCCCACCACACACCTATACTTTCTGTTTTCCCCTTTTAAAAAAAATTTTAATTTATTTATAAAAAGGAAACACTGACAAAACCATAGGATAAGAGGGGTACAACTCCACACAATTCCCACCACCAGAACTCTGTATCTCATCCCTTCCTCTGATAGCTTTCCTATTCTTTAACCTTCTGGGAGTATGGACACAAGGTCATTGTGGGATGCAGAAGGTGGAAGGTCTGGCTTCTGTAATTGCTTCCCTGCTGAACATGGGCATTGGCAGGTTGATCCATACTCCCTGCCTGTCTCTCTCTTTCCCTAGTGGGGTGGGGTTCTGGGGAAGCAGAGCTCCAGGACACATTGGTGGGGTTGTCTGTCCAAGGAGGTCTGGTTGGCATCATGCTGGCATCCGGAACCTGGTGACTGAAAAGAGAGTTAACATATAAAG
Organism: Erinaceus europaeus; assembly: GCF_950295315.1. Lineage (NCBI taxonomy): Eukaryota > Metazoa > Chordata > Mammalia > Eulipotyphla > Erinaceidae > Erinaceus > Erinaceus europaeus. The sequence goes on from NC_080180.1 coordinate 17,081,353, forward strand.
GCAAACAAATTGTTGACTAATCATGAACCTAAAGGCTGGAATAGTGCAGATGAAGAGTTGGGGGGGGGGGTGTCCTCTGTTTTGTAGATAACTAGTAGGCATATTTTAGTTATATTCCAAAGGGCCTATGGCTATGATAGGGCTTTTTTTTTTTTTTTTTTTTGCCTGAGCCTGAAATCTGATATGAAGGTGGATCCAAGTTATTGTCTGGGGAGATGATGTCATGGCTGGAAAAAGGACCAGAAAGCTGGATCAGGGAAGAGAGTAGTTCCCTAATATGGGGGAGGGGTATAAATATTGTTGACTGTAAACCCCATTGATTTGATGTGATCTGGGGCCCATCTTCAGCTTAGGAGCCAATGTGACCCCTGCATCCCTGTAGATCTGAGCTCACATTCTGTGGCCATCAGTAGGAACATTCCAAGCTGCCCCAATATTGAGACCCATCTTCCTCAGGTGTAGCATAGAGTATGTTGTCCAGCCTCCCTTTGGAGGATGGAACATTCTCTAACATTGTTTCAACCTCACTCTGCTGCCTACTAATCACGGTTCTCTTTGCCTGCTGGAAGTCCTCCATGCAGGGATCCTAAAGACAGAAGGGCTTTCTTTATTGCTCACCTGAGCCATATTTATTTCATCTCATGATTCTGTACATGTGCAGTTTGCTGTCCTGCTTCCCTGCTGCTTCCTCCCCATTCACTCAATCTCTCTCTAATTTTCAGCTTTTTCTTATTTTCCTTTTTACAAATAGGTTCACGGGATGGATGAACAAAACCATCACAAAGAAACAGCCAAGTAGCAAAGAGATGCCAATCTCTTCTTAATTTTTAAAATTATTTTATGAAAGAGAAAGGTGAGAGCACTACTCTACTCCACCATCAGCAATGTAGGCGTCTGAATGCAGGGCCTCATGCATGGAAGTCCTGTGCTCTACCACTAAGCTATCTCCTCAGCTGTATTCTCTCTTGTGGGGATTCTAATCTTTCCCAGTCATCTCTGGGGTTGAGCTTTGGGAGAGGGGCACAGAACACCTGTCTGCATCAGAACTCTGGGCCAGCCTGGCATTTGCAACTCTGATGTTCTTCCCTTCTTCTTCCCTCAGTCCAGCACTTAATGAATATAAGAGATCTGTATAGCGGTGGGGGTAAGCCTGACTGATGAGTCAGCACTGAAGTTCTTAGTACTTTCTTAAAGCAGCATCTGCCTTTGATTCCTCATATTTATCTGGAACTAAGTCCTTCATTTTGGGGGGTTAGGTTACCAATTACAGGATAATAAATAATTTATACGTTGGGGCCGGGTTGGGTGCACCTGGTTGAGTGCACATGTTGCAATGTGCAAGGACCCAGGTTCAAGCCGCCAGTCCCCACCTGTAGGGAGAAAGCTCTGAGTGGTGATGCGTGCAGCAGGTATCTCTTTCTCTCACTCTCCATTTCTATCACCCTGTTTCCTCTTGACTTCTGGATGTCTCTATCCAATAAATAAATAAATAAATATAATAAAAAACATTTATAAGTTGACGATGTTTATCAACCAGATTTAGTATATTAATGAGGAATTTATAGATCCATCTATCAATGTCCATAATTTCAAATTATATCTCTCTCTTCTACTTTTCTGTCCTCTTTTTCTTTTCTCCTCTCTCTCTGTAACTCTGTCTCTCTTGCTCTTTCTCCTGCTCTCTCTTGCTCTTTCCCTCTCCCTCTCCCTCTCGGTCTGGCTGTTTCTCTCTCTCACTATCTCTTTAGCTTTCCTTTCTTTAAGTTAGGTCATATTACATTCCAAGAAACTCCTCAATTTAAAAATGATAGGTATGGTAAATATCATGTGTATTAAACATTCACAGATCCTCTTCAAGCCAGACAAACACCTTTAGAAGACCTCTTTCTTCGTGTAATATGCTGACAGATCTCTTGATTCCAGCCTGTCTTCACCTGCCTAAACAAGTGGTTTACATTCTCATTCTGTCTCAGAGATTTTTCAGATTTTTAATAAAAGAAATAGAGAAAGGAGAGATATGTTGATAGATAGATAAATAGATCAGAGCTGTCTCTGTCCAGTTAATAAAGAGAAATAATAAAAAATATTTATAAGTTGATGATGTTTACCAATCAGATTTAGTATACTAATGAGGAATTTATAGATTCATCTATCAATGTCCATAATTTGAAAGTATATCTCTCTCTTCTACTTTTCTTGGAACTTCAGAGCTTTGGGCATCAAAGTCTTTTGCTTAACCATTATGCTAGCCTCCTGTTCTTTAATTAAAAACATTTTAATAAGGTATTCACATTTAATGTGAAAGCATAACACAGTGACATACAAAACTAAATTCACAGATGCCATTAAAAAGTTCTTATTATTATTGTCCTAGGAACCAGGAGATGGCTCACCAAAAATTATTTTAATTAGTGAGAGAGAGAAATACAGAGGGAAAGACACAGACAGAGGGACCAGACCACTGCTCAGCCCTTACTGGATGACTCCAGCCCTGCAGGAGATTCAACCTGGGGCCTTGGAGCCTCAGGCAGGAGAGTCTTTTGCATAACCATTATGCTGTCTTTCCAGCCACTCAAAGCTTTTTTAAAATACCTTCACTTTCTTGTTTTACCTTGACCTGCCTACTGCTACACAAGGATGCTAGTTATTATATTCATTGTCCCTCTGGTTGATTGTTGGACATACACAAACTAAACATTTCTAAGTTAATTGTATATTAAACCACATTTTACTAGGAGAGATGAGGCCACGCTTTAATAAGTAGTAGCCTTTGTAGGGAGAAGATGTTTACAGACAACTATAAAGTGAGTTTGACTTGGTAAAGTCTCACATTTGGCTGAAATATTTGCTTCAAATCAAACTTCTAAAGAAAACAAATGCATAATAACCCTCTCTGAAACCTCAACACACAGACATACACAGACACACACACACACACACACACACACACACACACACACTGTACATCATAAGGCCACAACAACATTTATGCTGTGAGTGTATAATGAAACTATAATACCTATTGGGAGAAATGGATTATTCAGAAAAAATACATATTTTTAGATTTAAGAATCCTGTGTGTTACAGAATCCCAGTGGAGCAGGAACAGTAGAGACAATTCCCAAAAGAATATCTATCTTACTGATTGACAGACTGAATCAATGGCAAATGGATTCTTTAAACTTCTAAGGTTTCCCAGTCAAAGATGAAAATTAAGTACAAAGAGTCTAATTTGTAAAATTCTTAGATTTCAAGACACAACAAAAATGAGTTTTAAAGGCTCCAGTATCTTTCATTTGGACGATAATGTTTTTGGGGCTTGAAATCAGACTTTTTTTCTTTGCCTCCAGGGTTATCTCTGGGACTTGGTGCCTGCACTATGCTCCTGGAGGCCATTTTTTCCCCATTTTGTTGCCCTTGTTGTTGTCATTATTGTTATTGTTGTCATTGATATTGTTGTTGGATAAGACAGAGAGAAATTGAGAGAGGAGGGAAAGAAATAGAGGGGGAGAGAAAGACACCTGCAGACCTGCTTTATCGCTTATGAAGCAATCCCCCCCCCCAGGTGGGAAGTCAGGGACTCGAACCTGGAACCTTATTCCAGTCCTTGAGCTTTACGGAAATGGACTTTTTAGGCTAACCTGTCAAGTGTTGCATGTCAACAAAACTATATCCAACATGTGGGTATCTTAAGCAATTAAAATAATGGAGCTTCATGTGGGGGAAATAGCATAATTGTTATGCAAAGAAACTTCCATGTCTGAGGTTCCAAAGTCTCAAGTTCAATCCCCCATAAGACCATATGCCAGAGCTTTGCAGTGCTCTGCTCTCTCTCTCTCTCCCTTCCTCCCTCTTTCTCTATTTTCTCTTTTTGAAGTAAAAGAAAGTATATTAAAAGCAGGCAAGTTAAAATTAATTAGTTAAAATAGAACAATGAAGTACCTTGTATTAATTTTTAGGTAAAATAATAACAGATCAAGCAACCACATTTTGGCTTTTCAGTTAAGGATGTTATTTAAGCCTATTTAGCTATTCAGAGTATTGATAGTTTTGATCCTGTGTCTACTTACTATTCTTAAAGCTTTCAGCTCTACCTTAAGTTGTAACCTCCAAATCATTTCTACTGCTTGTCAGCTTTGGTTTAACTTGTCTCTTCTTCCAGTACTACTCCAGTAATAATAATAATAATAATAATAATAATAATAATAATAATAATACCATTCTTAAGTGTATTCATTACTTAATAGGATGATCCAGTCATTTTTAGCATCTGAAAAGACTGGGTTTCTAACCGGCATAACTACTAACTGTAATTCTATTTGTGTACATGTACACACATACACACACACACACACACACACACACACACAACATTTGTTTATAGCCAATAGGTTCAAACTGATATCACAAATGACATATTCTCAAGTATTCTGTAACCATCTTCAGTGCGTATTTTGATACCCATCACTAGAGTTTAACATATCAGTTCTTTGCTAAGAGTTGTACTAATTGATCAAGAAGAATGTCATTAGACCCTCCTTGAGGATACAATCCACTGCTGCCATAGGTGTCTCCTCTTGCAAGGTTTTCCAGGATGACACCATGCCCAGCTCCAGCTTGGTTTGCTGGTTAGGCTTAGATAATTAAGCTGACTCCTAAATTCTAGGTTAGAGCTCTCTTGGTATTGAAAGAGCCCGGCATGATCACTAGCCTATGTAAACCCCTTTGTCTAAATCAGAAAAGAGAATCTCTGTTTTCAAGACTTTTTACTTCCATCCACCAGAAATCCTTCTCATCTACTAGTAGATTTAGAACAAGACTCTTTACTGCCACCTGCTGAAAGAAATTATAGTAAGTGTGCGAATCTATAAATGGCACGTGTCCCTGGGGAACTCAACAATTTTCTAGTTTATATTTTAATAAAACTTGTTTCCTTTTAAAGAACCATTACACTGTATAAGAAATTTTTCTATCATAAATTCAGTGAGTACCGAGTTTTTTGTTTTTGTGTTGGGTTCAAAGCAGGATACAGGCATTGTTGCTGGAACATTGTACTTCCTCAATAACTAGAAGTCTTAGAGTTTGAGGGTGTTGTTCAGTGGTAGAGGTCCTGTCTTGCACTCCTGAAGCCCTGGCTTTGTTTCTTTATTTCCTGGTACAACATGAGACTAAAGAAGATAGAATGAGTAGAATTCTGTGGATAGTGGATCAATACTTTGTTCTTTTCCCATCTCTCTATCGTTCATAAAAAATTAAAATAATTATGTCTTAGATTTACTTTTAGTCTTTTAGGATTGTTTTCAAAAGTAGGAGTCTCTTAATCATATATAAGTATATGAGTAATGCTTAATTTTAAACATGTGAGTACTAAGATATCAAATTTACTAGGCAAATTAAAAGACCAGTCTTTGCATGTTTCACTTATACAGGAGTGTCTTTAAGTTTAAGTGAACTTGAATCTCATGTGCTTTTGGAAAACTTAAATAGAAATGTACAAATGTTATTAATGTTAGGCAAGTTACACAAAGCACGCATATTGGGACTGAGGGGTGGCGCACCTGCTAGAACACACATTACAGTGTGCAAGGACACAGATTCAAGCCCTGGTCCCCACCTGCAGGGGAAAGCTTTGTGAGTGGTTAAGCAGTGTAGCAGGTGTCTCTCTCTCTCTCTCTCCCTATCACCCCCTTCCATCTTGATTTCTGCCTGTCTCCAACAAATAAATATGTGAAAAGATTAAAAAGACATGGTATATCAACACAAACACACTCATACTGTGAAGTCATGCTATAGAGTTGTGTCCCACAAACATGAATTAATAATTACAAATTTTTTTCTTTTATTTGATAGGACAGAGAGAGATTAAAAGGGGGAAGGGAGATTGAAAGAGAGGGAAGGAGAGAGCGACAGAGGCAGAGACACCTGCAATGTTGTTTCACCGATCATGAAGCTTTCTATCTAGGTGGGGAGCAGGGGCTTGAACCCCGGTCCTTGCACATGGTAATTTTTGTGCTCAATCAAGTGCACCACCACCCAGCCCCCCAATAGCAATTCTTATTGATTCCTATCAAGAAAAAAACAATGTATGATGCTTCATATATGCTTTCAGATCTAATGGTAAAGAGAACATCCATTTTGACTAAGTATTTATTAAAACTGAATTCTCAGTACCAAGTTATCATGAACCTGGTTGTAATGCTCAAGGACCTGGGATCAAGCCCTGGCCCACCCCCCTCCCTGTGGACAGGAAACTTCTCTAGACCACTAGAAGCATACTAGTATACTAGGTGTCTTTCTTCCTCTCTATCTCCCCCTTCCCTCTTGATTCCTCTCTGTCTCTATAAAATATATAAAATTAAAAATGCATTAAAATTGAATTATCTTCCCACAGATGTAATATTTGATGACTAAGTCATTGCCACAGGTTAGCTTCTGTTTTTTTTTTTAAATACTTATTTACTTATTTATTCTCTTTTGTTACCCTTATTGTTTTATTGTTATGGTTATTATTGTTCTTATTGATGTCATCGTTGTTGGATAGGACAGAGAGAAATGGAGAGAGCAGGGGAAGACAGAGAGGGGGAGAGAAAGGTAGACACCTGCAGACCTGCTTCACCACCTGTGAAGTGATTCCCCTGCAGGTGGGGAGTCGGGGGCTCGAACTGGGATCCTTACACGGGTCTTTGTGCTTTGCACCATGTGCAACTTAACCTAGCTTCCGTTTTTTTGTTTGTTTTTTAATTTTTGTATTTCGCACCTGCTTTCTCTGTCATTTTCACCTCTTGATCACTTTTCATCTATACATCTATGTGTTACAGTGTTTAGTAAATAGGTACCATGAGTCCTGAGTGTCTTCTCTACACAAGAACAATTGGCAATAACTCAACCACACATGGACTATGGATGTTTCTGAAAACACACCCACAGATAGGTATCTAGATGGTTCACAAAACATAACCTGTCCTACATGCATGACATTATGTAGGTTGAATTTCACAAGCAGGAAGTGGTAGTTTAATTATGCCTTCTTCTTCTTCTTCTAGCGTTTGCCCTTCTTCCTTAGCCAGTCAACAGCGTCAGGTTGAGCCTGATGTAAAGTTTCGAGACCTCCTTTGAATCTGGAGAGGTGGCAGTCGTTGACTATGTGGGTCATAGTCTGTCTGGAGCCGCAGGGGCAGTTCAGGTCGTCTCTGGCTCCCCAGCGGTGGAACATAGCAGCGCACCGGCCATGGCCTGTTCGATAGCGATTGAGGAGGGCCCAATCATAACGTGCTAGGTCAAAGCCGGGTTGATGCTTGCAGGGGTCTGTGATGAGGTGTTTGTTCTTTACCTCAGCTGACTGCCAACTCTGTTTCCAAGAGACTGGAACAGAGAAGTTCAGTGTAGGCGTAGGGGACCAGATTGGGTGACCAGACGTCAAGCGTTGGACAGGGTGGGCAAAGATATCCGCGTATATTGGCAGGTCCGGTCGAGCGTAGACGTGGGAAATGAACTTAGATGATGCCGCATCCCAACGAATATCTGGCGGGGCGATGTTGCTAAGAACTGGCAGCCATGGAACCGGGGTGGAACGGATGGTTCCAGAAATTATCCTCATGGAGGAATATAATTTGGAATTGACCAAGTGGACATGGGGGCTACGGAACCATACTGGGGCACAGTATTCTGCAGTGGAATAGCATAATGCCAGAGATGATGATCGTAGTGTGGAAGCGCTCGCGCCCCATGAGGAGCCGGCCAGTCTTGCAATGATGTTATTCCTCGCGCCCACCTTTGCTGCAGTTTTTATGAGATGTTCGTGAAATGACAGAGTGCGATCGAGAGTAACGCCAAGATAGACTGGCTGGGCTTCATGCCGGATTCTCGTATCGCCAAGCTGCACATTAAGCTCACGCGAGGCTGAGGCATGGTGTAGATGGAAGACAGATGATACCGTTTTTGCAGTGCTAGGGATTAGTCGCCATTTTTTACAGTAATCAGATATGCCTTAGTAACATGCAAATGAGCGGTTGGGCCTCCACAGAAATTGAGCATGAAGAAGTTGATGGTCTTGTATTTGCCTAGATGTCCTCTCCTCAGTGAGAGGTTGTTGTATGTTACCACCAATGACAAAGAGTTTTTTTGGTTTGGGGAGGCAAGCTGCCTGACTTTTAATATTCTGTCTCAGAAGAGTCATCTTGTCTCTTATTTATAAATTGGTAATCTAAAGAGTTATTAATGCTATTGTCAGATTTGAATGGATGTTGAAAAAAGGCCTTGATCTTTATTGAATCTTTAGTCGTTAAGACAAAAGTGTTCCCATGACTGGACATGGTTACTCTGTCTCAGAGTTGGAAGATGAAACTAACACATGGGTCACTTTGAGCTCCTTATGTACCCAATGGGTGTGTGTGTGTGTGTGTGTGTGTGTGTGTGTATGTGTGTGGTGGGGGGACTAATCTTCTAACTCAAGTTATTACAGCTGATCACAAAGGACAGCGTGGGTTGCTGTAACAAAACAGGGGCAAGGACGTTAAATCTGAACCCCGTAGGGTTCTTGGCGGCATCAGCACCTTCATGTCTAATAGTATGGAGTAATGGAAAACTACAGCAGCATGAGAGAAGCAGAACAAAGACTCTGATCCTTACAGTATAAAGGTTTTTATTTTATATGTTAATTTCATTAGTGATTTAATATTGACTTACAAAATTATAAAACAACAGGGATATAGATCTGCTCTGTTCCCACCACCAGAGTTCTATATCCCCATTCCTACCATTGGAAGCTACAAGAGATCTCCCAAGATTGCAGATATGGGTTAACTATCATTTCTACAACTATCTGTCTATATTTTCCAATTTTTTTTTCATGGTCCTGTCTTGTCTTTCTTTCCAAGTCACACCTACACCTGTAACTACTTCTGAATGTTCTTCCTTTTTTTCTCTTCTCCTGGTCCTGATGGAATTGGAGTTCAGAACCTTCTGGTCACCTTCCCCCTATCATTTCTCCCCACTCTGGACAAAAATTCTTTTTGGGGTGCAGAAGGTGGGAATTCTGGCTTCTGTAATTGCTTCCCAGTTGGACATGGGCATTGGCAGAAGGAAGGTTTAGATCATTCCACCAGATAAAGAACTCAAATCTGCTCAGGTTCAGGCTGATGGCGAAGGAAACAGAACTTGCACACTGAGTAAAGAAATAAAAGACAGTAATTAGATGCCACGAGGAATTACAGAAACAAGGCCTATTTGGGTTCTTTACACATGAATATTTATTTGCATGTACTTGCCATTATATTTTTTCTACCTTTTTAATTTTATATATGAACTTTTCAGGCATTCACTTTATCGTTTAATCTCTAGGTCACAGAGTTTTCCCTGGGGCTGAATCTTAGGAATAATTAAATGGACAACAAAGCTTGGGGCAAAGCTACCCCATTCACATCTCTCTGTTCTCTTACAGAAACAGTCAAGATCCTTATTCTCTTTTTAGAAAAAAAATATATATATACTTTACTCTTATTTTGAATGTGGAAGTAGATAGTTGTTTACAGTTCAAATTGTTCAACTACAAAAGTGTGCCGAGACAGAGGAGTTTAAAGGACTGACAGTCCTAATCAGTAATTTGTTGCCTCTCACTCCAGATTCATTGTCTGCTTTATGAGAGTGGGTGGGGTGGGGCAGGAGGGCGGTGGAGCAAGCACCGGGTTAATCGCACACATTACCATGTGCAAGGGTTCAGTTTTGAGCTCCTGCTTTCCACCTGCAGTGGGGATGCTTCATAAGTGGTGAAGTACTTCTGGAGCTGTCTCTCCCTCCCTTCTTTCCTTCTTTCTTTCCTTCCTTCCTTCTTCCATTCTCTCTCTCTCTCTCTTTTTCTCTCACTCTCTTTCTTTTCGCCTCCAGATTTATCGCTGGGACTCAGTGCCTGCCCTACAAATCCACTGCTCCTGGAGGCCATTTCCCCCCCATTTTGTTGCCCTTGTTGTCGTCGTTATTGTCATTGTAGCCACTGGTGTTGTTGTTGGATAGGACAGAGAGAAATCAAGAGGAGAGGGGAGACAGAGGGGGGAGAGAAAGACACTGCAGACCTGCTTCATTGCTTGTGAAGTGACACCCCTACAGGTGGGGAGCTGGGGTCTCAAACCAGGATCCAACTAGGATTCTTAAACTAGTCCTTCAGCTTAGCACCACATGTGCTTAACCTGCTGCACTCTCTTTCTATCCCTCTCTTCCCTCTCAATTCCTCTAGGTCCTGTTGTGACCCTAACAGGAGTTTGGGACTATTAGCATACGAATGACACCAGCCTGAGGCAGGACACACAGAGAAGGGAATGTATAAAAGGAGGGACTTGGAGAAGTTCTCTCTTTTGGGCTGCTGCTTCATCTTGGAGGAGATGCTTCAGGTATCCGCCATGGCTACTTCTCCTGGGAACTGAACATGTGTGACTCTGCTAGCTGGTAAACTTTTAAGACCCCTCTACAGCCATGAGCAATCTATACCTCAGCTAATAATCATTTATCTTACGGGACTAAACTTTTGATAACTATACTCAGACTTTATGGACCTAGCGCACTCTTAACCCCCGATGATAATTCTTATTTGGCAGCATACCTAAATATACGTCCCATGCTTTTGTTATACCCTAATAAACCTTGTATACTTTAAACCCATTCCCTACTCCCCACTGTGAATCCTTTTACACGCAGCAGCAGCAGCCCCAACAAACCCTTTTTAAGTTAAATTACAACACTGTCCTATCAAAACAAAATGAGAGGGAAAAAAAGAAAAAAGAAAGGCTGCTAAGAGCAGTGGATTCACAGTGTTGACATCGAGCCCCAGTGATAAACCTGGTGGGAATAAAACAATAAGCTCCTATGTGCCCTCTATATTCTTCCATTGCCTGCTGACACAGTGTGGAACTCTGTCAAGAGAGGGCGTTGTAGAGACATTCCAGGAGGGAAGGGCTTTGCTTCCTGTCCTTGGGCAGCTTCCTTATTGTCAAGTTCCAGATGTGCTGACCTGTCTCCACACAAGGTTCCTGTAATTCTCACAATGTCTTCATCAGTAGTCTTCTTCAGACAAAGTGGCCAGCAATACCTAGAAGTTAGTGGTTATTCTCCACAAGACCTTCAGTTGCCTTTTAGTACAATGTTTGCAGCAAACAAATAAAAACAAGCAAAAGAAAAAAAACAAAACAAACCCAACCAAATCCTTCCCATAAGCAACCTTCCTTGGCACGCCAGATGATTGATCTCTTGCAAATGCTATACCTTTCCAGCTAAGCCCAGGTCTCAGTTACGGCAGAATTTTCATTGGGCACAGTAATTCAGAGGTAAGTGTAATGACTCTGGGTCCCAGTCACTGTGAGCATGGATATAAGTGTATAAATGTGCCCTGTGAGGAAGGAAGTGGTGTCCTGCCCAGGGCTAGGTCCTGACTTGTACACTGATATGCTGGATAAAGCTCTGGCCCTCTTTGATCCTGAGTCACAATAACCCAGGTTGGAAGGTGAATGAATGAATGAATCAGTCAATACAAGTCTTTTTTTCTTTTTTTTTCCTGTTAGAATGGTTTTTATTTAGAAGTCTGAGGATGATTTTGTGACAGGAAATATCTCATAGAAATTTAATTCTTGTTTATACCGATGAGCCTAGGGTAAAGTTAGTTTCATTATACAACTTTTGTTTCAGGTCTAAGTTTCCAAAGATCTGTTGATGACTGAGGACTTTCTGTTTATAAACTGTCTTTATTAGCAGATTGCCTCTAAAAAGCATGTATTTCTAATTTTCCTAAACACTTCACCTCTAACTCATTTGTATTCTTTTAATTTTTACTCCATTTGGGTATCTAGCTGTCATCTCTCTTATCTATCTATCTACCTAGTCTATGTGTATCTCTTTTTCTTTTTCTTTTTTATTCCCTTCTGTTGCTCTTGTTGTTTTATTGTTGTAGTTATATTGTTGTTGCTATTGGTGTCGTTGTTGGATAGGACAGAGAGAAATGGAGAGAGGAGGGGAAGACAGGGAGGGGGAGAGAAAGACACCTACAAGGCCTGATTCACCACTTGTGAGGAGAACCCCCTGCAGGTGGGGAGCCAGGGGCTCAAGCCAGGATCCTTCCTGCAGTCCTTGCGCTTTGTGCCATGGGCTTAACACGCTGCGCTACCACCCGACTCTATTTTTCATTAGAGCACTGCTCATCTCTGGCTTAGGATGGTGCTAGGGATTGAACTTGAAACCTTGGAGCCTTGGCATGAAAGTCTTTTGCATAATTATTATGCTATTTCTTTGCCTTCCCTCTTCATTTGGGGTTTTTCTTCTTTAGAACCAATTTAAAAGTGATAGCTGACTGTAAGAAGGTGCTGAGTGGTGTCCTTACTAACTGACAGCACAGACCCAGCGTGTAAATCCTAGCGGAAACTCAGGAATCAGTGTAGCATTTGACTAGATCTCATTTAAAGAAAACATGAAAAAAGCAAAACTTACCTTTCCTAAAGGTAAATTTACTATTCCCTATTCCCATTTGTCCATTTCTTCCCCTCTCCCCCCAGATATCTTCCAATAATGAAAATGGGATAATTTTCATTTGAAAATTATCATTTTTTTCTTTCCTTAAGAAAAATGCCTCCTTACTCTTGAGTTTTGTATGTTTTGGGGAATATTTTTGCTAGGGAAATATTCTGTTCGCCTCTGCAAATCAGTTGTCATGTATCAACAAATTTCTCTTGGGTTAGAAAACACACCAGTTACGTATTTAGAATTAGATGATGACTAATGGCCTACATGTTTTCTTTGGCCAACGAAGGGCATTATTACTATTAACAAATAACATTTACTTTGGACATTAATATATTAAAATAAATCTCTGCCTAAAAGATCTTAAGAGTAGAGGAATTTATTAATTTAATATGGGACTCTTAGGGGGAATTGCTAGTGTTACTTGCTGAAATCTGTGGTTCTCTCTATACTTTTAATTTCTACCTTACCCCAATTACCCTTACTATATTTATTCCTCTTTTAACAGAATGGTCCTGAACACATTCTCTCACATTTCATCAGACTTTGTCTGAATTCAGCCCTTTTCTTTCTCCACCCACTTGGACAAGTTCATACACTGTCCTGACTTAAATCTTTTATCCTCTAAACTTGACACCAGCAAATGAAAATAGAAATTTCTTTAGGTAGTGTTTGTTAGTTACCAGAAATTCCCAGGTGTTGACAGTAGTGCTTATGAAAAGCACTGCCTTAATTGTGTTCACATAATAATTCAATGCTGTGAAAATATCCAAATATAGTAAAATATGAAGTACTGGTGTTTTGAGTTTTTTTTGCTAGATGAACTATATAAACTGATTTGAGTGTTTACTTTTAAAGAAACACAGACACTGTTTTCTTGTCTCTGTGTTGTAAGCCTTAGGTAATTAGATGAAACCCCAAAGTGAATATAGTTGGAAAACAGATTTGTGCTTGGTTTGGTTGCTAAAATGTTTTCCTGCCTTCCTCCCAGACTAATTTCAAGAGGCTTTGCTGTCAGAAATTTCAGAAATTGAGGACAGATCAGTGGTGAGAAACCAGAAATGTCACCTCCTTATATGGTGGAGCCATTTCAGATGTATGGGACAGGAACTGAACAGAAGGGAAAATGATTTATTTTATTGCATAATGTTTAGGGTCTGGTTCTTGTTACCTTGCAGTTTAGAAGGGACTGCATTGATCTGACTGAAGTAAATACATCAATGAAATTTTGAAAGGGAAATGAAGGGGATGGCTCCTTTTTAATTATACTCTCTCTCTTTCCTGCCATTTTGCCCTTACTTTAAAAAAAAAGAAGAAGGAAGTTGTCACATACATAGCAGAGGTGATACTGAAGCAGTAGCTTCTAAAATGTGTCCTAGAAGATGGCGTACTGGGTATGCAAAGAGATTCTCATGCCTGAGCCTCCAAAGTCCCAGGTTCAATCCCAACACACTAAAGTTGAGCAGTGCTCTGTTAAAAATAAATACATAAATAAATATAAATAAAATGTGCACTGTAAATCACTCTCCTGCAGTTGATAGATGTCTGAGTTCTTAACTAGCCTCATCTTGAAGATCAAATAAATGTGGAAAAGAATCTTTTCCTAAAATCCTCTTCTTAAAGGTTCCTGACACTAACATGGTAATATTGTAGCTCTGGGGAACTATACTATAGTATAGGAAACTTACTGACCAGTTAAAGCGTCACATTGCTTGCTTGGGATTTATCTCTCTCTCTCTTTCATTAAAATAAAATAAATAAAATATTAAAACATGTATATATTTAAAATATTTATTTTCTTTTGTTGCCCTTGTTATTTTATTGTTGTAGTTATTATTGTTGTCGGTGTTGGATAAAACAGAGAGAAATGGAGAGAGGAGGGGAAGACAGAGGGGGAGAGAAAAATAGACACCTGCAGACCTGCTTCACTGCTTGTGAAGTGACTCCCCTGCAGGTGGGGAGCGGGGGGGGGGGGGGGGGCTTGAACCGGGATCCTTCTGCTGGTCCTTGTGCTTCGCGCCATGTGTGCTTAACCTGCTAAGCTATTCTAGACTGAGCTCAACCCTTATTAGTTATTTAATAACTGAGTCCTACCCCAGGAGGCATATACTTTTAATTTTCTCCTGTTATTCATGCAAGTAATGTACAAAGAGGTTACAGTACTCGCTGAATGTGACACATTTATTGAGCTAGCTCAGAACTGAAATGAGAACTCTACCATGTTCTGTTCTCTTCCTGGAAGACGAGGTCATTGGCATGGGACCAGAGAAGCATAGTGATTTTGTACCTTTCCAGCATAAAGTGTGTTTTCTCATCCCCTCCCCCTCTGCTCAAGGTTGGAAATACAAACATTTTTCTAGCTCATAGAGAAGTCAGTGAGTGAAGTTGCACTCTTAGTGGATAAGCAAGTGAGGGATTTGTCATTATAGGTCTCTGTCTCTGATGTTGATAAAGCCTTTGCCTCTAGTCAGCTTTCTCATTTCTAGAATGACATTCTGAAGGCCATTTAGCTTTATCTGTTTCCAGTCTCTACCTTAGTGACCTGAATTCTTGGGGCGTTGCATTTTCTAATGATTACCTATAGTGCATGTATGACTTCAACTGCAAACTTGTAAGATTTTCATATCTTGTGCATTTAACTTGCATTTTTGATTGCAGAATGTAAGATCATGAGGGTACATGTGCATTTTGGTCTCTATTTAATAGGAAAATGCCAGGCATTTTTCTCCAGAAGGAGTTGTCCTAATTACAGAGTCTGAAAAGACATCTAGATGAGTGGAGTGGGCTGAAGAGACAGCTCACTGATTTCAAACCCTGGCATCACACGGGAGGTGCTATGGCATTAGAAGAAGCTCTGGTGATGTGGTGTCTCTCCCTCTCTCTCTTTGTGTCTCTTTGTCTGAATGAAAATGTGACCCAGAGTTGTGAGATTGTGCCCATGCTACATAAAACATGTCACGAGTTATATTAATCCCTAGTGATTTCAGAGGCATATCTTAGACTGAAGAAGTGTTGATTTTGCATTCACATTACATTTTGTCCATCATTTTGTGTGCACGGCTTCAGTCGTAAATGCAACCACATCACACAGTACCTACACTCATAACCTGCAATGAGGAGCCAGACTTTTTTTTTCCCCTTTGTGGCTGTGAGACCTGGGGCAAATTATTATGATTTTTCAACTTCCATTTGCTTTAGAATTGTGAGTGTTCAACAAGATAACGCATGAGAAGCACTTAGCATGTGCCACAGGCAAATTATGTGACTTTACTAACAATAAGACAAGCATATTATTTGAATACAGGACTCACTTGTCTAAGATACTTCTGTTACAAGTGAACATTGCATAGAATGTTTGGGAGACGGTAACATTTTTTTCTTTAACTGAGATGTTTAATGATATTTTTGCTTTTGAAAAGGTGCTAATTCTCTTTCCGACCTCTAACTTAGTTCTGTAACACCACAGACAAATCCGATTTAGCCAGAACCTTTTTATCAGAACATTTACTGGCCATGACCCTCCTTGTCCTTGGAGAAGCAATTTGTACTTCCAAGTTCTTGTTGAATAATTTATTAGTACACAGAATTTATTAGTACTGTGGAAAACTGATTAGACAAATGTCTCTCTTTAATGTTATAAAGCTATGTCAAAAATAAACTGTGTTCAAATGGTGGGAGTTTCTAGCATCTTTCTGCTTTAAATCATGAAGCTGAAATGTCAAGGTAGTTCCTGTCCACATAAATGTTATACAGCGCCCCCTACAGGAACATCAAGACTAGCAGCTTATAATCAGCCTTTAGCACACTCTACAAGTTGCTTTTTATATATGGATTCATTTCACTTTTTTCTTTTTCTTTTAATTTTTTATATTTATTTATTTTCTCTTTTGTTGCCCTTGTTTTATTTGTTGTTGTTGTAGTTATTTTTTTTTGTTGTTGTTATTGATGTCGTTGTTGGATAGGACAGAGAGAAATGGAGAGAGCAGGGGAAGACAGAGAAGGGGAAAGACAGGCGGGGGGAGAGAAAAACAGACACCTGCAGACCTGATTAATGCTTGTGAAGCGACTCCCCTTCAGGTGGGGAGCCAGGGGCTCGAACCGGGATCCTTCCGCTGGTCCTTGAGCTTTGTGCCACGTGCGCTTAACCCACTGCTCTACCGCCTGACTCCCCATTCTCTCTTTTTCTTTCTGTTTTAAATATATTTTATGGTGGGGCTGTGGTGTGGAACTGTATATTGTAATATTAAAATACTGTAACCTATTATTAATTGCAAATAAAAATGTAAATAACAATATTTTATTTTAATGAGAGAAAAAATCACACACACACACTCACAGAGAGAGAGAGAGAGAGAGAGCAGAACATACTCAGCTATGGTGTTCAGGATTGAACCTGGAACTCTGGTGTCGCAGGCATGGAAGTCTCTTTGTATAACTATTATGCTGTCTCCCCACCTTTATTTCACTTATTTCCTCAGTTGTACAGATGAGAACACGGAGCTCTGAGAGGTTAAAGAACTTGAGCAAGTCTCCAGACCACACAAGGACCAAGAACCAGATGCCACCTCCTGATTCTTAGGCCCACAGCCTGGAATCTCTTCCCTACACCACTCCTTGACCATGTCTGCTGGAATTTTTCTGCTAAGTCAGAATGGATGCACCACTGAACACTTCTTTTTTTTTAAATTTCTTTATTGGGGAATTAATGTTGTACATTCAACAGTAAATACAATAGTTTGTACATGCATAACATTTCCCAGTTTTCCATATAACAATACAATCCCCACTAGGTCCTCTGTCCTCCTTCTTGTACCTGTACTCTCCCCCCCACCCAACCCAGAGTCTTTTACTTGGGCGCAATACGCCAATTCCAGTTCAGGTTCTACTTGTGCTTTCTTTCTTTCTTTTTTTAATTTTAATTTTAATTTTATTTTTTAATTTTTATTTATTCCTTTTTGTTGCCCTTGTTTCATTGTTGTAGTTATTATTGTTATTGATGTCATTGTTGTTGAATAGGACAGAGAAATGGAGAGAGATGGGGAAGACAGAGAGGGGGAAAGAAAGATAGATATCTGCAGACCTGTTTCACCGCCTGTGAAGACTCCCCTGCAGGTGGGGAGCCGGGGCTTGAACTGGGATCCTTAAGCAGGTCCTTGACCTTTATTTAGCACCACCTGCGGTTAACCAGTGCGCTACCACCTGACTCCCCTCTACTTGTGTTTTTCTACTACTCAGCTATAAAAAAATGGTGAGTTCACTTTCAGCTGATCTTGGATGAACCTTGAAAAATTCATGTTAAGTGAAATAAGTCAGAAACAGAAGGATGAATATGGGATGATCTCACTCTCAGGCAGAAGTTGAAAAACAAGATCAGAAGAGAAAACACTGAACACTTCTTGCCTTGTGTCCCACTCTGTTTCCTTATCGAAAATTCACTAGTGGCGTTTACTATATTAGACTTTTGAATATCACACAGTAATACAAGTGTGGGTTGTTTTAAAATCCAAACCAAAGTATGATTCAATGGAATCCAATAAAAGACGGATATAACTGATAAAAATAAGAAGGATAGTGCAAAGGACTGGTGTGAGGATCCCGGTTCAAGCCCCCGGCTCCCCACCTGCAGGGGAGTCGCTTCACAAGTGGTGAAGCAGGTCTGCAGGTGTCTATTTTTCTCTCCCTCTCTGTCTTCCCCTTCTCTCTCCATTTCTCTCTGTCCTATCCAACAATGACAACAACAATAATAACTACAACAATAAAACAACAAAGGAAACAAAAGGGAATAAATACATTAAAAAATAAGAATGATAAAAGTGGTTCTAATGAGGTGGCAGTACGTGTAAAGTCTTTTGCCAACAAAAAATATTCAAATGACAGCAAAGCTCACTATGCATTAGTGCAGTATTAGGGAACACTTACACCCCATTCTTTGCTATTAAGTTCTCTCGAAATTAATTCCTAGAGAAATTACTGGCAAATAGCACCTTCCCCACAGCGCTTTTTTTAAATGCTGTAAGATAAGGATTAAGAAACCCTGTGGCCTAGTAAGAAACCTATTTTGTAGTCTCTTTGTACTGATAAAATTTCTTCTGGCACTGAACTCCCACTGTCAAAAATACTATAACATTTTACTAGTTTGCAAAAGATGAAAATATTACCAGATGTTAAATTCAAGGAGCAAGTTAACTTCTGTTTTCAAATGGGTAGGCTTCAATCTTAAAAACGAAAGGGGAGAAAAGAAAAAAAAAAGAGAGAGAAAGAAAGGGGAGAATGTGGGGGCCAGGGGGCCAACCAGCCACAGTATATATGTAAAATGTCAAGCCATTTCAGACTTGAATTTTATAATTATTTTGTCTCCCACAATTGAGCTTTTTGAATAATGATCCTTGCTAATTACCTTAATTGACAGTAGGCTTTCTAAATACCTCCTTTTTGAACCTAAAAAGGCTTGGACGTCCAGGACAAAGTAATTAAATAACTTCCACCCAGTGACACTGTGGTCACAGACAGGACGTGCCTTAATGCAGGTAATCTTGTCATTGTTCACATGTTACGTATCTTTTGGCCTGCCAAGATGATGTCTCTCCCACCCTGGCCTGTTTCCTTAGCATAAAAGGTTTATTGAAATGAAAGCATTTCAGAGGTCATTTCCTCACCTGACTCATTAATCAAGGGCTGGCATTTTTTTACCCAGTCCTGCTCTACTCCACGTGAGTAAGATGAGTAGAACAGCAGCCACACAGAAAATGCGAGAAAAGAATAGGAGAAATGAATACGTGTGTCCAGTGAGTGTGCCTGTGTTTTTATTAGTCTTTTGATGGATTGCACCAGATACGTGGGGGAATCACGCATGTGGCATTTTTCATCTGTATCCCAGAAGGATTTTTTTCAATATCTCACCTTAGGTCCTACAAAGAATAATTCTTTGGTTCAGTAATAGCTATAGAAATCTTCTCCTTTGATATCCAAGGGTGGCAAGGAACTCTTCTTTTGATAAAGAAATGCTCAGGCGATTGAAGAACATGACAATAGATGAAACAGGGAGATGGTGTCAATCATCTTACATTAAGTCAGGCATATATTAAAGACAAAATTGAGTTAAGTGTAAAAGAAATTTATTTGCCTCTACATATTAAAATGTGGTTGGTTTTTTTTTGTTTTGTTTTGTTTTTAACCACCGAGTGTAATTTTTCCTTCTCTATTTTTCTTCTATGGTAGGTTAACGGTTTTAATCCTTCCCTAAACATTCCTGGTGAAGATAGTCTCAAAATGCTCAGAGATGGGCTTAGTACTAGAACATCAGATTGGCAAATTGGTGGTGATTGCTGGAACACAGCTGTGGTGCGTTTGTTGCAAACTCTGAAAACTGGTTGCAGACATTCATTTCTAGAATTTTCTGAGTACGGGAGCCTTATTGTTGGAACAAGACAGTGAAGATACATTAGTAAAGCCTTTTAGGAGATTCCTTAAGGGAATGCACACCACATGTCTTTAAAGAAAAACATTTCCACTTTAGATACTACCTTAAATTTCATCATGTGAATGGCAGCATCACTGGAAGTATACTTTAGGACCATGCAAAAAAAAAAAAAAAAAAAAAAAAAAAAAGCCCTTCAGCCTGGAAGCAGTTTGTTGCTGTTTAAAGTCTTCATTGGAATGGTGGAGTTCAAGTTGCATTTATGCATCACTGACTCATGCTTTCAAGTCAAGTTTAAGTTTGGTATGAATGATTCGATTTACACATCTGTACCCTTCTCCCCTAAACTGGATTTATTTCTCCTCACTGTCTCTTGACTTGCTCCTGTTTCCTCTCCTTTTTCACTACTTTTCTTTCATCACAAAACGAAAACCACGTTTCTTACTCTGTGTCATCAAATCTTACAGGCTACAAGACACGTGGAATTTAAAACTGAAAGGGGAAGATATACTAATGATAAAGTTTTATAAATTATAATAGTGATGATTTCACCACAGAAACTAGATCCCTCTGTTATGCCATCGATTTAAACAGGTAAAAGTGTAATCCAGGAGTTCTAGTGTCTTTCCTCTTGCTTTAACTAACCTAACCTCTAAACTAGTCAGGTTGATCACATCCCCTTAACACATGTTGCGCCAGTTCCTCTGGTTAATTGTTCCTGTTCCTGCCCATAGGATGTCAATGTTGCTCTCATGCGTATTTCATCCCTTGTAAAATTAGTCTTTGTTCTCCATGCCTCTTCCCTCCAGCACAAGATTTCTACTTATTTCCTATTTTCAAATATACACTAAGAATAGTGCTAGACTCTATGCTAGAATGATCATTGTCAGCACATTTATATCAAGATGTCTTCCTTTTCTCTAGGATTATACAATTCTGATGGGTTGTCACAATCTCTGGAATAAATGGAAGATTCCTTAGAATATATATAATATTTTTTAGATCAAGTCCAACATTTTATTTTTCTTCTTGCCCTCCCTCTCTCCTACTCTCCCTTCCTTCTGGTTTTATTTTTATATTTTATCTATTTCCTTTTGTTGCCCTTGTTGTTTTATTGTTGTAGTTATTATTATTGTTGTTATTGATGGCATTGTTGTTGGATAGGACAGAGAGAAATAGAGAGAGATGGGGAAGACAGAGAGGGGGAGAGAAAGACACCTGCAGACCTGCTTCACCACTTGTGAAGTGACTCCCCTGCAGGTGGGGAGCCGGGGTCTCAAACTGGGAACCTTAGGCTGGTCCTTGAGCTTAACCTGCTGCACTACTGCCAGATTTCCCTTCCGTCTCTTCTCCTTCTCCTTCTCCTTCTCCTTCTCCTTCTCCTTCTCCTTCTCCTTCTCCTTCTCCTCCTCCTCCTCCTCCTCCTCCTCCTCCTCCGCCTCCTTCATCTTCATCTTCATCTTCATTTTCATCTTCATCTTCATCTTCTTCTCTGTTACCAGTCCTCCACCGCTATTGCTTGCCTTACCAGACCTTTTCATTACTCTCTGCGTATTTTCAGATGATGGTCTCTCTGCTTTTTACCTATTCTCCAATTGAATAATTCTTGTTTACTCTGTAAGATGTAAAGCTGATGCCTGTGTTTGGCACTCTCATATTATATTTGCATTATGCCACACTAGACACAGCTCTTTGAGATCTGAGCCCATATCTTATTTATTTTTGCCTCCCATTTTTCTATCTCAGTATCTATATAAACAGATATTCTTCTACCAAACTGTTATGGTTTTTTTAAAAAAAAATAATAATAAGAGCTTCCTAGCAGTGGTGGTTGTATTATTGCTGATGTTAAGATAACCATCCAATGGAAATGGAAATGTTGAGCCAGTGTCTCAAACATACCCCAAGACTGTGGAGGTTCATTTGGGGAAGTGTCCCCCATACTTTCCTGTCCTGACTGGAAGCAGGACAACAAGTGAGCATCTGATGCTTCTTGGAGATGGGGGTGGCAGGTGTGGTGAAGAGCAGCTACAGGTCGGCACTTTTACTTTCAGGACTCAGTGAGGAGAAGATGTTGCTGAGCAAGCAAATCCTTGAGCCCACACAGTCTTCCCTGCTTGAATCCATCCCCCCCAAATCTCTTTCTCCTCTAACTTTTGACACTATTGGGTTTACTATGATGGGCTCCAGATGCAATTACTCTGTTGTGCAGTTTTCTGCTATGACTCTGTTAAAGCATCGAGTTGGTGTTTTATCATTGTCACTTCTCAATGTGACTCCTCAGTGTTACTCTCCGGATGTTGTTATGTGCTGAGTGCCTGAGCACGTGCTCCTGCTACAAACCTGGGGAACATCGATGTCTCCCCCACCCCAGCCTTCTTCTTTGAGCTATAAAACTGAGACCAAGTCCTGGGGCTGGGAAGGGTAGGTTCACCTTGTTTCCTAAACAACCCTTACTGAACCGTCTCTGTAGACTTTCCATTTGGCAGTTGAAAACTACCATTCTTTTAAATGATCGGAATGAAAGGCATATTTAGATTTCATTAAATAATAAATGCAGGGAGTGTAGAGTGACTTTATTATTGCTTAGAGCACACCTGCACGGCCTAGTTGGTATGTCGTATGCATCAGGCTTTCTCGAAGCAAGGTGATTGGCAGGGAGTCAGGGTTAAGTCTGTGGCTGAAGCACCGATACTCAGGCCAGGAATAACTCCTTTGTCCTACAGGATGGCTCTGTAAGGTCAATATCGCATTTGAAGGCTGGCTAGCTTTGAATATGACAGATAGGTTATGTAGAAGACCACAGGGAATCAGTTGGTTTCTGGAATAAGTAATAAGAATGGGAGCAGTAATCTTTTCCTCCATTGCACATTTGACAACTGAGCTATGTCTGCCTAATATCGAACAACCATATCGACCTGTTGAGGTCAACAGTGGGCTTAGTTATGCTTTGTATTGACCGCTTACATTTTCTAAATGAGAACGAAATGGTCAAGTGGGAAAATCTAAGTGCACCTGGAGAAAGGTTTTTTTTTTTTTTTTAAATATGCAATTTAGTTCTATGGCAAAGGAAGTCTCCTTTAAAAATCTGTCCTGAGTTTTATTTTGTTTCCATGGACCAATGTGTTTTTAGAAGGATTAAGAAATCACTATTTTCATACGGCAACAAATCTTGACCTAAGCTTTTTTTTTCTTTTCTTTTTTTTATAAGCCCCTAGAGAATGTGGCATGCTGGAAGGATGACTGGTCTTGAATTTGTAGATTTTTGTGACTGAATGTTGTCTCCGTGTATGACAGATGACATTTTGGACATGTGCATTAAATTGTTAGATTCTCATTTTCTTAATGAATAGTAGCACAAGGACAAGTCTTCTCATCTAATCCAATACAATGATAACTGACTGTTAAGCAGTGAAAAAAAAATTAAAAGAAGAAAAAAAAACTTGTCTGTATAACATAAAACTTTTAATTTTACTAAAATGTCAAAAGTATATTTGTCCAACAATCTTTTGATGCCAGGTCAATCTCCTATCTCTGGGGAGGTTTTGATTTTTGGTGTGAAATTTCTTACCAAAGTCATACCTGTAATGCATAATAAAACTCGCTGTTATCTATGTAAAGTAAAAGTAATTTGCAAATAGACTTGCAAAAGAAACCTCATACAGTAGGCCTTTGGAATGTTTGACAATTTGTCTCCATATTTTACATAGGTCCCATCTACACCTAACTTAATAATAATCTGTTTTAACACATGTCCTTATCAACACAAAACAAGCCTCTTTTTTGTTCTTATATTAAGGTTGTATAGTGACAATTAGCAAGTATAATGGACCAATAATTACTAATGGATTAGGCAGACATATATGAGAAGCACAACTGATTCCTGCTAAGCTCATATCATCTCAGCTAGGAGCAGATGGGTATCTTTTTAGACCAGCGCTGCAACTGTGAGTCTCATATATAATTTTAATTTTCTGGAAGCCATCTTGAAAAAGGAGAGCTAGAAAGATAAAATCAATTATATGTATATGTATATGATGTATATGTAGATTTTATTGATATGTATGAGAGATCAGAGAAACACTGTGATTTATGATTTTGATGTCTTTTTCTTAATTAGATTTTTTATTTCCTTTTCTCTCTCTCTCTTTTATTTTTTGCTTTTTATTTCTGTGCATTGTTGGGGAGTAAGGGAACAAACTCCAGGTCTTATGAAGACAAGATACTGCTGAGAAGCCTCCCTGGATAATTTTCATGTTTGATTTTTATTTCTTTTGAGAGAGAGAGGAGTGATATCACAGCACTGCTCTACCAATGAAGTTCCTTTCAGTGAAACTTTTCCATTGCAAATCATGCTTCTCCCATATGGTACTGGGCAGAGTGAAATGTGCCCTCTACTTCCACCATGTGAGCAGTTTCTAGGCCCTTGTTGTCCTATTTTTTTTAAAAAAAATTTTTATTTATAAAAAGGAAACACCGACAAAAAACAGAGGATAAGAGGGGTAACAACTCCACATAATTCCCACTACCAGAACTCCGTATCCTACCTCCTCCTGATAGCTTTCCTATTCTTTATCCCTCTCGGAGTATGGACACAGGGTCATTATGGGATGCATAAGGTGGAAGGTCTGGCTTCTGTAATTGCTTCCCTGCTGAACATGGGTGTTGACAGGTCAGTTCATACTCCCAGCCTGCCTCTTTCTTTGCCTAGTGGGGTGGGGTTCTGGGGAATCGGAGCTCCAGGACACATTGATGGGGTTGTCTGTCCAGGGCAGTCCAGTTGGCATCATGCTAGCATCTGGAACTTGGTGGCTGAAAGAAGAGTAAACATATAAAGCCAAACAAGTTGTTGACTAATCATGAACCTAAAGGCTGGAGTAGTGCAGATGAAGATTTGGGGGTCTCCGTTTTGTAGATAGCTAGTAGCCCTATTTTAGTTGTATTCCAAAGGGCCCATGACTATACTAGTTTTTTTTTTTTTTTCCTGAGCCTGATATACAGGTGGATCCAAGTTATTGTCTGGGGAGATGATGTCATGGCTGGAAAAAGGACCAGAAAGCTGGATCAGGGAAGAGAGTAGCTCCCAAATAAGGGAAAGGTGCATAAATATTGTTGACTGTAAAACCCATTGATTTGATCTGATGTGAGGCCCAGATTAAGTCTTTCTTTGTTAAGATATGTTCCTGAGATTAAACCAGGCATGTTCTTCTTGCAGAATCAACTACCAGGTCTCAACTTTAATAACATATTAAATTCAACCTATCATTTCAATAAGCACTTGACATAAACGTGATAGAGATAATTAGACTCCTTTAGATATGAAATCTAAATTCGGTGTGCATTTTAGGCCTGCAGCATATTATCCTTGAAGCTGGTCACTCTCCAAGTGTCCAATAGCCATTGGTGGTGGGAGTTCATCACTGGCCTGAGATTCACACATGAACTATATGCTATAGGTTCGGTCCTAACTTGTACTAGGGGAATGCACAACTGTGTGTGTTTAATCTAGTGAATCCCATGAGGAAATAAGATACAAAGTCAAGCACTTCCATTTCCTGAGGCCCTAGTCAATGAATCCCAGGATTCCCACACAGACAAGATAGGTCTAGACCTCTAATAGATCCCTCTTGCCACTGTCACTGGTCATCTCCATCAGGAACAACATAATGGATCCCTCTATGGGGCCCTACAGGACCTTGCGCTCAATGTAGATCAATGGTAAGGACTGCCACATTCTTGGAAGAGAGGTTGGGCCAAAATCCTCTACCCCTTGAGGAAGATGGGTCTAGGATACAATGCGTGCAGCCTAGAAAATTCCTAGCTATGACCACAGAATGCGAGTTCAGACCTTTCAGGGATGCAGAGGTTACACAGACTCCTGCACTGAATATAGACCCTAGATCAGATTGATGGGGTTTATAATGAATAATATTTATATACTTTTCCTGTATTTGGGAGCTACTCTCTTTACTGATCCAGCTTTCTAGTCCTATTTCCAACCCTGACATCACCTCCCCAGATAATACCTTGGCCCACCTGCATGTTAGCTGTCAGACTCAGACAAAAACTAGTAAAGTCATGGACTCCTTGGAATATACCTAAAATAGACCTACTTTTTCCAAAATGGAAACCTCAAATTTCATCTGCTGTGTTCTTGCCTTTAGGTTCCAGATTATTAAACAATTTGTGTTACTTTATATCTTAATGCTTTTTCAGACACCAAGTTGCAGAGGCTACCATGATACCAACCTGACTTCCCCGGGCAGATGACCTCACCAATGTACCCGGGAATTCCATCCTTCCGAAGTCCTGCCCCACTAGGAAAAGACAGAAACAGGCTGAGGGTATGGATTGACCTGTAAGCCTCTATGTTCAGCTGGGAAGCAATACCAGAAGCTAGGCCTCCCCCCTTCTGTACCCCATAATGACCCTGGGTCCATCCATGTTCCCAGAAGCCTAAAGAATAGGAAGCTTCCAGTGAAGGGGATGGGATATGGAACGCTGGTGGTGGGAAATGTGTGGAATTTTATTCCTTTTATCTTATGGTTTTATCAGTATTCTCTGTTTTTTATTTTATAAATTAAATAAAAATGTCACTCTGCTAAATTTGGACTTATGCTCTTAATCTTCCCCTTATACTTCTAGTTAGTCAGTGATTGTGAGATAAGCATGTTCTGTGATACAGGCATGGACCTTGCATTAATGAGTGGATTTAAGGCTGGCTTTGAGAAAACACCAGTGGTAAAAATGGGTAAACATTTCATAAATGGGGAGTTTTAAATGTCACTACAATGATATATAAGCTTATTCACAAGTTTCTTTTCTTTTTGTTCTTATGTGTAAATAAACTGTATAATGAATATAGTATATATAAGGATTTTTTTTTTTTTTTACCAGAGCACTACTCAACTCTGGCTTATAGTGGTGGGGGGATTGATTTTGGAGCCTCAGGCAGGAGAATCTCTTTGCATAACCATTATACTACCTACCGCCCAGGGAAAATCATTTTTTAAATAATTAAGCAAATATATGGAAATACAGTTCATTCTAGCTAAGCATACATCACCTGAGGGGCATCTCTCTACATCAACGTTGGTCCGGAAATACTAGAAATCAGCAAAGTCTGTTCTAGCCCAGGGAGGCCAAGGATGCTATGTGTACATGGATGTTTCATCTTATTTTCTATGCTCCCCATTATATTAATTGCTCTACACTTCACACAGATTCCCTAGACACATCCAATGCCTTAGTTCATGTCTCTACCCCATTGCTCTGTGTGATGAAACTTCAAGATTAAGTCCAGATATCAATGAAGAGATCCGAGACATCAGCATGAAGGAGCGGGTAGAGGTCTGCCTGCAAACAACTGTGAGGTTTCTAGAGAGGAGGATTCTAGGTAGAATCAACAGCGGCCAACACTACCTGAACACAGAGAAAATCTGCTAAGACAAGGGGGTCAGCTGGCAATATTGCAGATGAGATTGACCTTTACGTCTTTTGACTTAGAGTTTAGCAGAGAAGAAAACATACCCACTGAATTCATGATGGGCAACTGAACAATTATATATCCATGTCACATAGTGTGCTTTGCTGTTGATATTTCTGGATCTGTCCCCACAGTCCCAGAAAGTGTGGACAATAAAATCACTTGTCTATGTCACCCGGAGAAAACCAACTTTGTAAAGAATCAGCCACAGTCTGGTGAAACCGCTGCACGTGGTGCTTGCTCTCTGATTCCTCAGACAGGAACTCGTGAAGTTGCAGTAGCTGCCCACCCCCCTTTAACACGGTGTAATCAGAAAGCTGCATGTCCTTGTTAAGCGAGGTTTCTGGGCGACAGAAATTCTTTTTGTCACCTTCTTTTTCCACTTAGCTGCATTTTCTCTTTCAATTGGCACCAACATCTATATACAAATTCCAGCAAATAAATAAATAAGTAAATAAATACAGGTAGAAAGAAAGAAAGGCAGAATATGTACTATGTATTCGGGGGTTGATTTTGATTTGTTTCTAGCCAGGAAGTAGCTGACTTCCTTGAGTACTCCAGTAGCTGGAGCACATGAAAAACTGGCTTTGAAAATGTTCCTTATAGGAACTGCAGAGATACAGTGAAATTGCTTCAGAAGAGGAGGGCTCTCTTCAGAAAGAATAAGAAAGGTAAAAGGCGAGGTGATCAAAATAAAAGAGATGAGAAACGCATTATCATAAAAAGCTCATATGTTAAGGAATGTCATCTGGGCTTAGGGGATGGAATGTGGGTGGAATGGAGATGAAATAGAGAAACACTGAAGCCCATAAAAACAAAGACTTTTGAGGAAGAAACTGGTTCCCTCAAGAGCAGTAGGCTGTTTGCTTAACAAGGAGGATCTGTTTGTGATGGATGTGAGTTCACACCTGATGGAACTGGAATAGTGTAACAGTTAACTTCTACTATGTTTAGCCCATAGCCTCTTAAGTTTTTAACTCTTACTTCTCCGGGGGCTAGGTGGTGGCATACCTAGTTGAGTGCACATGTTAACAGTATGCAAGGACCTGGGTTCGAGTCCCCGTCCCCACCTGCAGGGAGGAAGCTTCATGAGTGGTGAAGCAGGGATGCTTCAGGTGTCTCTCTGTCTCTCTCCCTCTCTATCACCCCCTTCCCTCTGAATTTCTGGCTGTCTCTATCCAATAAATGAATAAAGATTAAAAATAAACAAAACAAAACAAAAAGACTTAACTCTTACTTCTCCGTATTCTTACCAGGCAGAAAAGGCTTGACCTTGAACTAATTGAAGAGGTGGAATGGATCATCGCATTGAAGTCAAATTCTAGAACGCTCTTTCTGAGAGAAAGACTCTTAGGCAAACTGCATGGCAGGTTGCTCATTCGAATTGGCTGCAAAGCGGCACTTGCCCCTAATATGAACATTCACAACTGACTCTGAGGAAAATGGGAGAAATTTGTAGATAGTTTGTAAATGCAAATTGGGGAATACTTTTTTTAAGTTTTATTTTGCATTATCTTTATTTATTTATTGGATAGAGACAGCCAGAAATTGAGAGGGAAGGGAATGATAAAGAGGGAGAGAAACAGAGAGACACCTGCACTGCTTCACCACTTGCAAAGATTTCCCCCTGCAGTTGGGGAACGGGGGCTCAAACCTGGATCCTTGAGCACTGTAACATGTATGCTCAACCAGGTGTGCCACCACCCGGCAATATGCCCGGTTTTAATACTGTAAAGATCAATAAGCAATGTGGGAATGAATGTTTGAGGTAATGACGAGGGAATTCAGATTGCACATCTACTATGAGTACAGCTTAGACAAAGAGGAAATCATTAAGATGATAAAGACCAATTTTTCTTCATATTACTTAAATTTTTTCTTGAAAGAGCTCTAAAAAGGAAAACTTGTTTGTATTTTTAACTACATTTTATATTTTTGTACATATTGTTTGAGCTCAGTTGTTTTCCAAGATCTCTAGTGACTGACCAGAATTATATTCTGCCTTTACCTATGGTGTGACCATGTTCATTATAACCTCAAGGAGAGAGAGAGAGAAAGAGAGAGAGAGAGAGAGAGATCCAGCCCTTGGTTTGATCATCATATGTGATGGGGGTAGGGATTACTTAGAGAGAGAGAGAGAGAGAGAGAGAGAGAGAGGGCTCCAGCCCTTGGTTTGATCATCATATGTGATGGGGGTAGAAATTATTTAGAGAGAGAGAGGGAGATAGATAGAGAGATCCAGTCCTTGGTTTGATCATCATATGTGATAGGGGTAGAGATTACAGAGAGAGAGAGAGAGAGAGAGAGATCCAGCCCTTGGTTTGATCATCATATGTGAGATTGGGGTAGGGATTACTTAGAGGGGAAACTTGGGCCAAAGTTTTATTTGCCCATTCTCTACTAATAGTCTCTCCATTCCCAAGTTCTGTGCAGACAATCCAGATGACACACAGGAGAACCCTAAGGAGGATGTTTTCTGTATTTCCAGGAGGAGGACAATATCTCCTCAATTTAACCATGAATGAAGCACTTTATTTATTTATTTATTTTCTGTTTGTTTGTTTGTTTGTTGTTGTTGTTTTGCCTCCAGGGTTATGGCTGGGCCTTGGTGCCTGCACTACGAAGCCACTGCTCCTGGAGGCTATTTTTTCCCTTTTGTTGCTCTTGTTTATTGTCACTGTTTTTGCTATTATTATTGTTATTGCTGTCAGATAGGACAGAGAGAAATCAAGAGAGGAGGGGAAGACAGAGAGGGGGAGAGAAAGATAGACACCTGCAGACCTGCTTCACCGATTGTGAAGTGACCCCACCTGCAGGTGGGGAGCCAGGGCTTGAACAGGGATCCTTGCGCTGGTCCTTGCACTTCAAGCCATGTGTGCTTAACCTGCTGTGCTACTGCCCAGCCCCTATCTTCTGTTTTAAGAAAATCATTTTTCTTTCTTTTGTTGGTAAGGGGAGACCATATGAATCAGTAATTTTGTTGCTTTGGGATAACTTCTTGTCGGGGAGAGAGAGAGAGGAGAGAAAGAGAGAGAAAGAGAGAGAGGGAGAGAGAGATCACAGAACCAGAGCTTCCTCTGTGCCCTAGACCTTCGATGCAGTGCTGAGGTTGGAACCTGGACTACATGCATGGGAAGGCACACACCCTGCTTGGTTAGCTATTTCTCTGGTCCAAGAAATCCTTTCTTATAAATCTTTTTTGAAACCATAAATAATCCTGAAAGTGGCAATGTGGCACATTATTAAACCTTCAGCATGAATTAAGCGTTTGTTCTGAAGTTGAGAACACTCTGCTTCTTGCTATTTTCATTCCTCTTGCCCAGAGCACTTGACTGAAATCCCTAAGCAGACTTCCTCACTGGGCCTCTGGTTCTTTTACTTTTCGAACCATCTTCTAGTTTTCTTTTTAAACACTGTTGCAACGCATCATTCACATGCTAAAATCTATTGCCAGGAGCAAGCTTTCTTTCAAATTGAGGTCACAGTCTGTTTGTGGGGCCTCAAACCAAATGAAGTAGAACAAAATTAAGTAGGGTAGAAATTGCAGTGCTTCACAGATTAAAAGGGTCCGTTTTCTTATGTGAAATATTTATTTTAGTGAGTATTTGAGCGGGACTTTGTTGGTTAGAATTTTAAAAGACAGAGACCACTGACAGAGCTTTTGGAAAAAGGTCCCCCTCTCAACTTTCCCAGCCTTATCATCCATGCTCTCTACCTAGAAAAACATACCATCTAATAGTTTTGCCCCCCCCCCCCACAGATTAAGTAGTCTATATTAAGAACCTTTGTTCATGCCTCTGCCCAGTTCTCTACCCAACAAACCTTCAAGGCCTAGTTCAGGCATCTCGTCCTCTGTGTTCCTCCCAAGCTGAATGGAACACTTCTGGTTGCATTTCAAGGCTCTTTTCAAGCACTGGTCACCTCCTGTTATAGCTAGTGTGTCATGTCTTCCTAAGGAGAAACTCCTCAGAGAACAGCCTAGAACAATGACAGTCTTTCAATGGGAACTTGGCAAATGAAGCAGAGATCCAAAGGAAATAACTTTTATCTGTATAGTGTAGACAATTCTAGTACAGATAAGAGTGACGCCTTCTTAATTATGGGATTAAAGGAAGCAACATAACAAAGACTGTAGACTGAGAAGATGCTTCTAGCCAGCACTAAAAATCTTATTTCTTATGGAAATTTCGATCTCTGTTTGTTGGGTAGAATTACTAGTGCTGAGGGGGAACCACTTTGACATAAACTACTCACATTAAAGATTGATGTCAAGAACTCATGTTACTTTTTTAGATATTTTTCACTGAGCAGTAATAGAAAATACATGGCATGAACTAATTGGTTACAATTCTTTAGAGGCTCTTAGCCTTAGCACCAACTTCCTAGAATCCTCTGCATGATGAAAGCCAAGTGGAGGAAGAAACAAACACACAGGCTGAGGTGCACAAGAAGAAAAATGAGGCCCAAGTGGTCCCATGGAAGCCATAAGAGCAGAAATAAGAAAGGCCAGAGGCCAGAGGCGCTGGTACAGGTTGGACTTGTGTGCTGTAGCCTAGAACTTGTTTCAGCTGATCCTACACGACCATCTTGAGAGACCAGCATTGCTCATACCAAAACACAGTCCCTTTTGCTCCTTTGCCTTGGACTTGACATTCTGGGCTGGTTCTGTTCTTCTTGTGGTTGAGTGTAACCCATGTACAGTAAGTAACCTCTTCTGTTATCTTAGCTGAAGGGAGAAAAAAAATCATTCAGAGGCTGCCCACTTCTTCTTCTAGCGTTTGCCCTTCTTCCGTAGCCAGTCAACAGCGTCAGGTTGAGCTTGATGTCTGCTTGTTGCTGGCTTTGAAAGTGACTGGGATCCATGTGGATTCAGTCGGCTAGGAAGGATCGTCAGTTTCCCCAATGAATGGGGACTCACGGGATGCACCACGAGAAGGTCGATCCAGTGCATCCCAGGCTGCTCACTGTATCTTCAGATCTCAGATATTCTGTCAATTTCATTCTCAGTAATTTCTTTGTTTCTTGAACTTTTCCCCTTTAACTTAAAAATACCACTTTCTTTCCAATTTTGAACATCTTTGGTCTAAGCCATTATTTTTATTTCAAAAATGTAAAAAAAAAATTCTACAAGAAAGGAAACTATTAACATGGAGTTAACCAATAGTCATTTCTCTACCTGACAAAGTGAATTCAAATCAGAGCTTTAGTTCACTAATATCTGCATTTATGCTCATTAACACAATTCACTGGAGACTTGTGTGTTTAGGTGTTTTCGCTTCTGTCACTGAAATGTGTTACTCTTCCCATTCCTTACATATTGATAATCATCAGACCTATGGTTTATCTAATTTGAGTTGAATGAAGCAGAACTAGATTAATTCCAGAGGGACTTGGAATTCATTAGGACAAAACCTTGTGTTCAAATTTTCTTTTAATAAAGGTTCGACACTAATTAGAATATAGATGCGGCTTGTTGCTCAATTCAGACTATTTTAAGGGCAGAAAACAGCGTTGGATCTTTGATAGAGAAACAGACCTCTTCCTTTTTCTTGCCATGGTGCATGCCTAATGCCATTATAAAATATGGCTGAACTTTGACCTTTCATTTTCTTGCGTAATCTCCATTCACTTTAGTGACATCTCATTTGTTGTGTGACTCAAATTTCTCACACTTCTTTCTCCATTTTCAGTTATTTCTACTTTTCTCTTTTCCTGTTTCTCCATTTTTTCTCTTGCTTTCCTTTTTCTTTTCCTCTTTCCACTATGCAGTTGTTTAAGCATGCTGTAAAATTATTCATTCCCCAAAGACAAAAACAACTATCTGAACAACACTTTGTCAGCATAATACATTTACAGAATGCATATTTATGAACCTTTGAGCTTTTATTGTTCCACAGGGCAAATAAAAAACATGAAAAGTAGCAATATAGTGTTTCAAAGGTCCCATAAGGAAAACAAAAGTAGCTGGAAATAAATTTGAAAAAAGGTTCTTCTGTAAGAACAAAACCTTGAATTTGTACATGCAAAAGATTGACTAGTCCAAACCAATTTTGCTCTTCCTTCTAAACTAAGACTTAGGAAATTTTAAAAAATTTTAATAGGTCTAGCCTCTTAAAGTTTGGAAAAGAAAATAATTTTAAAAGAGGATTGAACATAAATGTTTATAATCCAGAGAATCTTAAAACAGCATGTTGCATTTGACTGTAATAAAAATACGGGGGAAGTGGGGGAGGGCCTTAAATTGAAAAATCCATTTTGCTTCCAAAGTACAAGTTTGGCTTCCAGCATGGAGTCTTACACTAAATTAGCTAAATTAAAATGTTTGGAGGTCAAAATGAAAATGTTATAAAATGTTTACTGATTGTCTTATTTTTACTAACTTTTAGCAATCAAGTTAGCTTCTCACTGTGTTCCTCAAACTCTCTACAATGAATTACAAGTCTTTATTTCAATAGCAAGGGGATTCTTTTGAGGATTGTCTCTGTTCTTCAATACATTTCACCTGGTTTATAAATTTAAGCTTTCAAAGTAAATGGCATACCTTCAAGATCTGTAATAGCTCACTGTGCAGGGCATGTTCCTCTCCATGCACATAACCCTGGTATCATATGGAAAGTGTGGCATTGGAGGAGGCTCTGGTGCTGTGATGCATCTCTCTCTCTCTCTCTCTCTCTCTCTCTCTCTCTCAAAATGAAAAGGCAGCCTGGAATGATGAAATCACACATACATGAAGTCCTATCTCAAAAATATTAAAATGTAGTCTTTGATTTTGAATCATGCAATTTGAACTGTTAAGAATGGAAGATCCTTTCTGTCACAATTGCCCTAAGTAAGTCTTCATTTTTAAAGAAAGTTTTATTTTTTTTTCGTTTTATTTAATTTTATATTATAGGACAGGGAGAAAATGAGAAGGGGAGGGAGAGATAGAAAGGGAGAGAGGCAGCGAGACACCTGTAGCACTGCTTCATCACTTGTGAACCTACCCCCTTATAGGTGAGGACGTGGGGCTTGAACTGGAGCCCTGGTGCACTGCAACATACCACCCAACCTGTGGCAGGGAACTTCATGAGCAGTGAAGCAGTGCAGCAAATATCTTTCTATTCCCCTTTCTATATTCCCTTTCCTTCTCAAATCTCTCAATCTCGATTTAAAATAAATAGAATAGTGCAGATGAAGTGTTGGGAGGTCCTCCATTTTGTAGATAGCTAGTAGGCATATTTTAGTTATATCCCATTGTTCCTGGTCATTTCTATCAGGAACAACAAAATAGACCCCTTTGTGGGCCCC
The DNA here is from genome assembly GCF_950295315.1 of Erinaceus europaeus. Taxonomy (NCBI): domain Eukaryota; kingdom Metazoa; phylum Chordata; class Mammalia; order Eulipotyphla; family Erinaceidae; genus Erinaceus; species Erinaceus europaeus. Next base: position 17,116,038 of record NC_080180.1, read on the forward strand.
CATAGGACCTTACCATCAACTTGGATCAACAACGGCAGAGAATGTTCCATCCTCTGAAGGAAGGCTGGACAACATACTCTCTGCTACACCTGAGGAAGGTCAATATTGGGGCAACATGGAATGTTCCTACTCATGACCACAGAAAGTGAGCTCAGATCTACAGGGATGCAGAGGTCACACCAGATCCTAAGCTAATTATGGGCCCCAGATCACATCAAATCGATGGGGTTTATAGTCAACAATATTTATACCCCTTCCCCATATTTGGGAGCTACTCTCTTCCCTGATTCAGCTTTCTGGTCCTTTTTCCAGCTATGACATCATCTTCCCAGACAATAACTTGGATCCACCTGCATATCAGATTTCAGGTTCATGCAAAAAACAAAAACAAAAACAAAAAACACTAGTATAGCTACAGGCCCTTTGAAATATAACTAAAATATGCCTACTAGCTATTTACATAAAATCTTTTTAAAAGCATTTTATTGGAGGTTAATTATTTGTACTACAGTTGTTGATACATGGGTTCAATGTCTTATCTCCCTGTGATAAGTGTCTAAAAAACAATCTCACTTCCAATACAAATCACTCATTAGGCAGAAAAAAAATTGGTTTGGATTCCAATTAATGTCAAACATTAAGCATATTACATTTCTTTCTTCTCTCTTTTTCTTTTTGTTACTTATCACCCATGCAATGACTAGCCTACTATGAATAACTAGCCATAATGTTCTTATCACCCTCCAAATGAAAATATTTAAAACAAACTTCTTATTGGGAGGCTAATGTTTTACAGCACAGTTGTTGACACACAAGAAAAGTTTCTTGTCTCACCATGACTGATGTCTGCAAAACACAGACTGTCTGTGAACTCCATCCTAGGTCCTGCTCAATCATTATGCACCAGGACCTCAAAATTTCCTGTGCACCCTCCCCCTCTTTCCCCTTTTTAGAGTCCTTTGCTTTGGTGCTATACATTGAACCTAATCCAAATTCTACTTTGTGTATCCTTTTTATGTTCTTGTAAGAAAACAAACACACCCATCCAAAGAGATCTACATACACCCATGTTCATGGCACAGTTTGTAATAGGCCCAAATTGGAAGCAACCTAGGTATCCAACAACAGATGAATGGCTAAGAAAGTGGTGGTATATATACATATGGAATACTACTTAGCTATTACGAATGATGAATTCACTTCCTTCACCTCTTCTTGGGTGGAGCTTCAAGGTATCATGTTAAGTGAGATAAAGCAGGAAGAGAAGGATGAGTATAGGGTGATATCACTAATGAACAGAAATGAAAAGATTTTAAAGAGCAGTATATAAACGACACTGATTAGCAGCAAGAGCTGTGCTGCACAGCATTAGTCATTGGAAAGACACAATGGTTGGTGGGACTCAAAAGAAAGAGACCATGATACCTTGAGAAATGTGTTGTTTTGAAGTGCCTCTTCTGTTCAGTATTTCCTTATCTACACTAGTTAAGAAACAGTCTCCAAGACTGAAGTTTTGTTCTTAACTCTGGTGTTATCATCCATTTATTTCCTATGTTCCTTCTTCATACTGACCTACTCTCAATTTTCTGGGCTTTCAAAGTATTTCTTCCCTTCCTAATTTAGTGTCCTACATTTCTACTCATCTCTTAAGGCCAATTCATAGTCTTGCTAAGCATCTAATCTAGTACCATATTCCTACAGAAGCTGAGCTAGCATCTCTTTTTGATTCTGTCCCATTATTCTTCACTTTCATCATAATACAGTATTCTGACTTTCTTGAAGGAATTGACAGTGCATTGTTTATTTTATATCACCGGAGTTTAGCCCAATATCACTGGAATTTCACTTAGCAGGAATTTAAAAATGTGTCTTTTATTACTAAGGATCTGAAGTCCCAAGTTCAATGCCCAGCAGCATCATAAGACAGAACTGAGCAGTGCTCTGGCATTTATTATCTGTCTGTGTACCTGTCTATAATCTTCCAGTTTGTCTGTCTGTCTATCTGTACATCACCTTTATCTCTGTTTCTTTCTCATTAAAATAAGTAAATGAAATATTTTATATTTATTTATTTATTGTATAGAGACAGAAAATAATTGGGAGGGGACGGGGAGATAGAGAGGAACAGAGACAGACTTGCAGAACTGCTTCACCACTCATGAAATTTTCCCCCTAAGGTGGGGTCTGGAGGCTTGAATCCAGGTACTTGTGCACTGTATCAATGGTTTTCTATAAGTGATGCTACCACCTGGCTCTACAAATGAAATATTTAGAAAAAAAATGTGTGTTGAATAAATGGATAGTTTGGTGGAAGATAGATCAATCAAAGATGAAAGGCCTCATGGAACATTGTTACTTGGATGATAGAGGTTGTAATATTGATTATGATGTACAAAAAGGAAGCAGAGTTGGATGTAGTTATGCCTACTAGCTATCTACAAAATGGAGGACCCCCAACTCTTCATCTGCAGTATTCCAGCCTTTAGGTCCATGATTGGTCAACAATTTGGCTTTGTATGTTAACTCTCTTTTTCTAGGCCTCACAATACTGTCACCATCTCTTTGTTTGAAGTCTCTTATTTTTAGTATTACTAAGTTGATTTTTTTGAGATTTTGAGATCATCAACTAGTCAGCATTTCAGAGGGAGGATTGACCTATATCTATGCTAATGATGTCTAGAAATGACAAGGGGCACTACTTAAAATCTCCTGTGATGAATTAAGGGTGACTAAGTTATTTATAGTTTATCTCCTCTAGAAGTAAATTTTCCTTTCCATCCTCTGGAGTCTGGGTTGGCATTATGGCTAGACATGACTAATAGAATGTGGTGAACATGAGAATGCTTCAGTTCTGTGTCTCAGCTTTCAGACACCTACTAGCTTTCATATGGGTTCTCTTGGAACCCACATAAGATTTCTGGGTACTTGGTATGAGAGATTATTGGGATGAGGTGAGATGAAATGGCCACCATGTTCCTTGATTCTCTATCATCCCCATCAAGAAGCCATCTTGAGTTTTAGCTAATCAGTGACCTCAAATGTCCATAGCCACATAAGCAAACTCCTATTAGACTAGGAGAACCACTCATTTGAAGTCAACAAAATTGCAGAATTAAGATAAAATAAATGGTTGTGTTCTAAACCACTAAGTTTTATTTATTTATTTTTAAAATTTTGGTAGATACTATTGTTGTTATTGATGTTGTCATTGTTGGATAGGACAGAGAGAAATGGAGAGAGGAGGTGGGGAGAGAAAGATAGACACCTGCAGACCTGCTTTACTGCTTGTGAAGTGACTCCCCTGCAGATGGGGGCTCGAACCAGGATCCTTACGCTAGTCCTTTCACTGCACTACGTGTGCTTATCCCACTGTGCTACTGCCTGACTCCCAAACCAATAAGTTTTAAACCACAGTGCTACTGTGGTACTGTGCTACTGCCTGACTCCCAAACCAATAAGTTTTAAACCACAGCAGCAAAAGCTGAATTCTGAAGGACCCACTCATTTCTTAAATCACTCTTAAGACAATGTCTCAAATGATGTATTCTTTACAGTGAATCTGCCAATTCCTGATGCCTGTAAAATGGTTACTGCAATTTTAACAAGTCTGTGTCAGACACATCGCAGAGTTTGCGCTTGCATACCTTTGGGTGGGTTCTTTATTTTCCCACTGCTCTTCTCAGCAGTTCTCTTTTTAAGCTTGTGTCAATGCTTCAAGAATAATGCTTTTCTGAAATTTATAACATCCATAAGACTTTGACCTAGGCTGAATGTTGGTATCTACAGGGGCATTTTTATGTTCATCTTATAATCGGCCCAGAGAAGCATACTGGAACATCTGGGTTTTATAGCATCATAAGTTCATTTGCCTCTTCACTTTTTTTTAAATTCCTTTGCCTCTCAGCTAAAATTCTATTGGGCTCCTTACATAGGACTTTTTTGGGACAATGAAACAACTTACAATTAATACAATTTTCTTTCTTTAAATGAATTTATTGATTCATTTATGTACTGTGTGTGTGAGAGAGACTCTGAGCACCGCTGACACATGTGGTACTAGGAGCGACTTAAGACCTTCTGCCTGCAAGTTCTGTGCTCTTATCACTGAGCCACCTCCCGTTAAGATTTTTCTTAAGTAAGTCTGCAATTTCTTCCAAGGAACTGATTTAAGAATGGTTTCATAGTTCTTAGTCCATATGCACTCCAGAGGAATAAAAATATTTTGGTTGATGAATATTTTATAAAGGATCATAGAAGAAACTAAGCTGTGAGGACTTCTGATCAAGGAAAAGGATAGAAGACATTTTCTATATGTACCAGACATGGTGCGGGAACTTCAGTGGACAAGTTAGAGACTTTGGGTGTACTCCATGCAGTCATGGGAGAACCATAGTGCCTGAGTCCAGTCAAAGTCTTATAATCCCAGGGTAAGCTGTCTTTGGGAGCCCTAAAATGACTTTCCAGTGGCAAGTCAAATGGGATAAAACATCAGGGACTTGGTGGGAAACTCTTCATCTGATTACTGGGCCTTTTTAAGGGAAGCTTGCTCAGCAGGACAGGTGTTGGGGGCTCCAGGAAGGGTGAGTGTTAGGACCAGCCAATCCTAAGAGTCAGTCCATGCACTGAGCCCTGATGTTCCAGATATTTTTTTTTACTACAGTAGCAGTCCAGACAACAAAGGACTACCAATGCCAGTCAGTGGGGTTTTCAAAGCTGCTTCCTACATATGCCACTCCCCCATCTCTTCCCCACCCAGATTGGATTAGAAACAGCTTCTAGGAGGAATGAGGCGGGAGAGGGAGAAGTCATATCTCTATCTCCTGTAAGAGTGACAACTCACAGGAGATCCCAGCTGGAGAAAGGAAAGCCTTCCTCTAAATAGAGTATGGATATTTGATTATTGCTAGATCACAGACAATTTAATTTGAAACTGTGCTTTTGACTTGTAGCAACTATAGTATATCTTTTTACCTAAGATGCACCAGAAAATAACCACAGGACTACAAGAAGCAAAAGGCAGTTTCCAGTGAATATATTTTCAGGGAAAGGAAGACAAAATAAACCTGCATGGAAATTTCAATCCATGTGGTCAGAAATATTTTCATTCTGTATATTGGTTATATTATCCAAGAGAATCTCTAAAAATAAACACTAGCTTAATGCATCTAAACTGAAATGTATTCACAAATATTCTTGTATCCTTTAATAGTAATACAATGTCATTCATTCCTTACAGTTTCACTTTTCCAAAAAAAATGTAATGAACACTGGGAATGGAAATTTCAGAATTATTTGAAAAATGAAGAGATATAGATATAGATATATAAGGATATTAACTTTTAGTGGCAGGGAAAATGACTCACAATTTGAGAAACTGAATGCCCAGGTCATCGTCTTGCATCTCCACATTCCATATCTCAGCAGTGCTCTGTGGTCTCTCTTTTTCATAAACATCAATAAATCTTTAAGGTCAGAGAGCTAACACAGCTAATTGTAGCACAGAAATTGTACCCAAGAGGTCCCAAGTTTGCTCGTATCACCAAGGGAGTCAGAAAGAGCTAAATGATGCTTTGGACAAAACAAATAATAAAGCAAAGTATTGTTCATGAATATTAAAATAAATGTCAATATTTTCCAGGACTTAGTAAAATATTGCTCATACTTTCACATGTTTATTTTTTTAATATTTATTTTATTTATTTATTTTCCCTTTTGTTACCCTTGTTGTTTTTTATTGTTGTTGTAGTTATTGTTGTTGCTATTGATGTCGTTGTTGTTAGATAGGACAGAGAGAAATGAAGAGAGGCGGGGAAGACAGAGAGGGGGAGAGAAAGATAGACACCTGCAGACCTGCTTCACCAGCTGTGAAACCACTCCTCTGCAGGTGGGGAGCCGGGGGTTCGAACCAGGATCCTTAAGCCAGCCCTTATGCTTCGGGCCACATGCGCTTAACCCACTGCACTACTGCCTGACTCCCAATTTCACATATTTCTTTCTTTCTGTGATTTGCTTTCTTTCTTCCTCTTTATTCTATTATTCTTTCTTTTGTTATTGCTGGCCCCTTGTACACATGCAGTGCTACCACTCTGAATCGACTTTTTTTTTCAGATAAATAGATAAGACAGGTAAAAAGAGACACAAAGGAGAGAGAGAGAGAGACAGACTCCATAGTACTGAATACTTCCATATACTCTTCAGGTGAGTAGAAATTAGGTCACAGCATAGCGTGGCTGGCATCCTGTTAGGTGATCTACCTTTTCAGCCCCCAAAATACATGCTTGATATAATTTATTGTTATAATCATATCAGTAATAAATTCTTCTTTTATGAATTATGTGCCTGAAGTGTTAAGTAGTGTATAGAACACAGACAAGCTCTTTGTTATTTTTCAAAAAAAAATTTAGTAGGCACTGTTTTGCACTTAAATGTGATTATACCATTAGTAAAAGTTCATTAATATATATGTTTTCTGCACAGATGTGGTCTAATGTGCTAATGTACAAGAGTGCCTATCTGATTGAGTATTATTTAATAATAATTTTTCTACCCAACTTGCTAAATTTTTCCCAAGAAACATTATTTACACATATGAAAACAAGGATAATTGACTTGTTGATTAAGTGGGATAAAAAAAATGCATTTGACACACACACACACACTTAACCAGAACAATGCTCAAATCAGCAACAATTCTTAATTTTGGGAATAATCTATTTTTTCTCTATTCTATTAATAATCACTTTTTTATGAAATGTCGATTTACAAAATTTTTGTTGTCATAAAAGTATATATACACATTTCTCCAAGGTAGATATCACTACATTTCCCCATCAACCAAACTATTATCTTAAGATATAGTCTTCCCTGGCCCCTTCCAATTGCCCGAATTTGTTGTGATAGATTTGTCCATTGATATTGTCCTTTGCTTTGTTACTTAGAGTCCACTTCTGAGTGAGATCATCTTCAGATGTTCTAGCTTACCTCGTTTGATACGAGAGAAAAAATGTATTTCTAAAAATATTAAACAACTTGTCCAAGACAACTTGATTGTCCAAGACAACTCTATTATTAATACTGCTCTAACACAAATGTCTTATTCTCTCAATGAGGGTGAGGGATTATATACAGAAATATATGCATGGGTTTTAGGAATAAAATAGCACTCATGTTTTGTGTATTGTTAAGAGAATTACAGAAAATAAGGAGCAAAAATAATTAGTAGAGGACTCAGATGTGGGGAGGAAATTCTGACGGTTTATCCTCCTTTTTCTTTTTCTTTTTTAAAACTTTTGTATCTTTTGCCAGTGGTTTTTATTTCTTTCTTTACAAAAACATTTTTTCCATCACTCCCATCAGCACCTTTTCTTTTCTTTTCTTTTCTTTTCTTTTCTTTTCTTTTCTTTTCTTTTCTTTTCTTCTTTTCTTTCCTCCCTCCCTCCCTCCCTTCCTCCTTCCTTCCTTCCTCCCTCCCTCCCTCCCTCCCTCCCTTCCTTCCTTCCTCCTTCCTTCCTCCCTCCCTCCCTTCCTTCCTTCCTCCTTCCTTCCTTCCACCCTCCTTCCTTCCTCCCTCCCTCCCTTCCTTCCTTCCTCCTTCCTTCCTCCCTCCCTCCCTCCCTTCCTTCCTCCTTCCTTCCTTCCTCCCTCCCTCCCTCCCTCCCTTCCTTCCCTTCTCTAGCACTGCTCAACTTTGGCTTATAAAGATGAGTGGGGTGGGGGTGGGGCTGGTGGAGAGTGTTGTTGAACCTGGGACCATGGAGCCACAGTATAACCATTATGCTGTCTCCCCCACCCTTTTTCTTTTTTCTTTCTCTCTTTCTTTCTCTCTTTCTTTCTTTCTTTCTTTCTCTCTTTTTTCTAGAGGGGACAGGTAGAAACTGAGAGGGGAGGAGGAGATAGACAGGGAGAAAACTTGCAGCCCAGCTTCACTACTCCTGAAACTTCCCGCCTAAGGTGGGGAGAGGAGGTTTGAACCTGGGTTCTTGAATATGGAAAGTGTATCTTTCACTGGATGCAACAAGGTTGGCCCATAAAGACAGAGTAATCAAGGGGGATGAGGGAAGGGGCTGGTGAAGGGACCAAGGGCTTGAACCTGGGTCCTTGCACACTAGTTTTCATTGCTTTGGTCCCCCCCCCCCACTTCCACAGTAGAAGTCCATTTTTTAGAGTAATCAGATATCAGAGACATGTCTTTCGTGAGTGTTTCCTCAAGGATATCAAACTTGGATGCCTGAGTTGCACAGCAGATGTCATCGGCGTAGATGAACTTCCTTGAAGAAGTTTCTGGGAGGTCATTGATGTAAATATTAAATAGCATAGGAGCCAGAACAGAGCCCTGGGGGAGGCCACTTGAGACAAGTCTCCATCTGCTAGACTTGTCACCCAGATGCACCCGGAATCTTCTGTTTTGGAGAAGAAACGATATAGTGTTGGACACCCATGGAGGCAGGCATCTTGAGATCTTGACTAGGAGACCATGGTGCCAGACCGTGTCATAGGCTATGGCTGTTTTCTCTCATCCTTTCTATCTCTGCTCCCAGCGTCTACCACTCTGCTTTTCAGTACCTTGACCTTCAATGCCTTCCCTCTCTATGCTATGTATCCTGGTCTCAGCCTATCTTCAATAACACTTCTGTGACCCACTATCTCAAGGTTTTACTCTCAAATTATTGATAATGGCTTAAAGCAATGGTTACATATATATATATATATTATATATATATATATATATTATATATTTTGCATCCAGGTGTTTGGATGTGTTACTAATGGGACTATAGGCAGATAGTTTCCTTTCTGTGGTGTAAATGAGGCAGGAATAGTTCATTTGCAGTGTTCGTGATATCTTAGTCCCCTACTTTAAAGAGTTCCCAGGCTTCCCTGGATTGAAGACCCCACCAATGTGTTCTGGAGCTCAGCTTCCCCAGAGACACACCTTACTAGGGAAAGAGAGAGGCAGACTGGGAGTATGGACCGACCAGTCAACGCACATGTTCAGCGGGGAAGCAATTACAGAAGCCAGACCTTCTACCTTCTGCAACCCTCAATGACCCTGGGTCCTTGCTCCCAGAGGGCTAGAGAATGGGAAAGCTATCATGGGAGGGGGTGGGTTATGGAGATTGGGTGGTGGGAAATGTGTGGAGTTGTACCCCTCCTACCTTATGTTTTTGTTCATTAATCCTTTCTTAAATAAAAAATTTAAAAAAAAAGAGTTCCCATAAGTATCAATAAACACTTAAAGTTTAAATGCCCTTTTACTCAGAAATTCTAAAGAAGTTATCTTTCAGAAATGCTTCCACATGTCCCAAGGGTATATATGCTGGGATATTAATTGCCACTATTTTTTGAGCACTGAAATGTCCATCAACAAGGCTCTTTTTAAATAAAGATCTAATTACCAATCTAAATTCAGAGGGAAAAAATCGTGGGTGGCTGAGTTTCAATCTGTGAGTCACAATTACCTCTGCAAATGTCTGTGGGTTTGGGATAAAGGGAAGGCAAAGGGAGACATTCATGTTTTACTCCATAATCATATGTTTGAGTTTTCCCAGGGGTGTACACTACTCTTATATATTAGAGATCAGTAAGAGACCCTGCTGCTCCCTCCCAATGGTAGTATTCCAGGCAGTGAGGCAAAGTCCGAGAGGTGTTTTGGAGGAAAGACACAAACAAGCATACCTTGTATGATAGGCAAGTAATACTTCATCGTGTGGTGTGGGGGTGGGGTAGGGAGAAGATAGAAGTGCTGAAGTAATGGCTGCCTGGACAAATTACTATTGGCCTTGTTCGTGCTTCCAGATAGAGGGGGGGGGGAAAGGACTATGTTTCCACATGGTTTATCACTGAAAAAGGGACTGGCAAGACTTAAGGTTCATCCGTCTAATGAATTGCATGAAATTTGGTCCAGGAAAAGGGTTTGCATAGAAGCTGCCTTGGTTACTGGTGCAGGCCTAGCTCTAGGCAGGTTGGCTCATCCTTAACCTTTTCTTGAAAAAGAAGAATTTCTAGTAAAACAAACATAGTTTCTATTGACTATAAGTGGGCCCATGTCAATTAGCTTCAGGAATATCAGTAAGTCTCTCCTGAAACCCCAGGTGGTAGATCCTAAATTTTGCTTTGGTTTCTGGTTCTTTTATTTAGGGTAGTTTCTTAAAAAGAGAAGCCATTTTACTCTTCTGTCTGCCTCTAGCCTGGAGCCTGACAAAAGACAATATGCATCCAGAGGGAAGTGTTTTGAGTGAATGGCGGGAACCACTCTAACTTAGCTTGGTGCAGACTGTGAATAGAAGCCAAACAACTTTCAGTCATGTAACCAAAGTTGAATGTTGGTGTCCTATGATATTTAGTGGTTTCGTGTTCTCGGTCAAATCAAACAGTGAGGATCCATTTTCTCACTTGTTGGTGGGGCATATTATTATCAACTTTCGGACTGGGGTAGCTATCAGAGATAGTTAGATAGGAATCTATAGGAGGACCAAGGAGTGGCAACTGTCATGCTGCATGGGTTGTAGTACTGAGAGACATCACCAGTCATTGCAATATTATAAATAACTATAATAAATCATCTATACCTGGGTTCAAGCTTCTGGTCCCCACCTGCAGGTGATGAAGCTATATTGAAGGTGTTTCTCAAAATTTTTCCCCTCTGTATCTTCCCCCTCACTTTTCAAATTACAAAAAATGTCCTTGTGAGAGGTGGATTGATTATGTAAGCAATGAGCCCTAGCAATAACCATGGTGGTTTAAAATAAAAAAATGTTTACAAGTTCTATTAAATATTGTTCCTAAGCTTTCAGCAAAGCCACATTCCCTTGTCCTTTGTTCCTGTTATCTGGGAGAGCTCTGTTTTCTTTTCTTTAAAGAAATAGTTTTTATTTTGATTTACGTTTATTATTATTTTATTTGATAGGGCAAAAAAAATAAGAGAGAAGGGGGGGTAGAGAGGAAAGGAGAGGGACCAGGTGGTGGCACACCTGGTTAAGTGCTCACATTGCCGTACTCAAGGATCCAGGTTCTAGCCCCTGGTTCCCACCTACAGGGGCAAAGCTTCACAAGTGGTGAAGCAGGGCTGCAGGTGTCTCTGTCTTTTATCTCCCCCTCACCTCTCCATTTTTCTCTGTCTCTATCCAATAATAAGTAAATAAAAAATATTTTAATTGATTATTTAAAAAAATATTTATTTATTTTCCCTTTTGCTGCCCTTGTTGTTTTATTGTTGTAGTTATTATTGTTGTTCTTGATGTCATCGTTGTTGGATAGGACAGAAAGAAATGGAGAGAGGAGGGGAAGACAGAGAAGGGGAGAGAAAGGTAAACACCTACAGACCTGCTTCGCTGCAGGTGGGATTCTAGGGGCTTGAACCAGGATCCTTCTGCTGGTCCTTGCGCTTTGTGCCATGTGCGCTTAACCCGCTGCGCCAGTGCCCGACTCCCAGAATAAAAATATTTAAAAAAAATTTAAAAAGAGAGGAAGACATCTGCATGGTTTCATCACCACTTATGAAGCTTTTTCCTTGCAGGTAGGGACAGGGGCTTGGACTTGGGTCCTTGCACTTGGTTTTGTGTGCTGCCGCTTGGCCCAACTTTGCTTTATTTCAAATTGTCATAACCTGCTACTGCACTTGTGGTTTGTAGTGAGATGTACATAGTTGGATGGGAAGCAGTAGAGCTGGTGTGATAGCAAGACTGCTTGACTTTGTTCTTCCGGTTAGACCACTACTCCGTTCTGGCCATTGGCGGTGTTTTAAGGATAGACAAGGGGACCGTTTGCAAGCAAGTTCCATGCAGTCTCTCTCCAGCCTGCTGCACAATTACTAAAACCTAAGTGTTGATGACAGACCTAAGGTGTGCACTCCACTCCAGGCCTCCTCCTGTCTACTACAGCTTCAGACCTCCAGTGGGCCTCAGACTAATGTCAGCTTTATGAACATCTGCATTGAGAGTGACCTTTTGTTGCAACAGAAACATTAAAGGAGATTACAGGACCAAATCCTCAGAGCAGCTAAGCTCCATAGCTTCTATTCTTGCAAATGGCGAAGTGGCTGGAATTTTGCCAGAAGAACCCCACCGAAGCAAGGGTCATGAATAAATAATAATCATGGGTATCACTCCTTCCTTTGTTTGAGCTCTTTGGAGTCAAAACAGCACCGCTGATCACAACAGATTTTACATTTCATATGAAACCTGCACCACTGATTATAATAGCTCAGACATTTCTTTTCACTTTTCCAGAATTAATTGTGTTCCTTCCTGCCCACATCTGTTCAACTCCTTTCCTTCCGCCTTTTCATTTTATTTTCATTCTTATCTGCCTTTTCATTTGCCTGGCACTGCTGATTTTACTGTCTTCAGTTTCATCTCTGTTATTGTTCAATTTTCTCCTGAGCAAATTTTCATCTCGTTTAAGAGGGTAATCATTGGTCTGCCTAAGTCATTATCTTCCTTCATGTTCGTTTTGTCACAAAATGCTCCTTCTGCTTAGGAGTTCCCTTTATTCACCTGCAAATTTCTCTCCTTGCCCACCGATTTGCTTTTCCTTTTCATGTGAACAGATATGTTGGGGGTGCAATTTATTGAGTCAAATAAAGTGACCTTAACATGTGAACAAAGTTCTTGGCAACCTGTATTCATTATGAGATGAGCCCCTGCTTGCTTTGAAGTTGTCTCTAGAACTCAGAGTGAAGTAGTGATTCTGTCCCCAGAAGAGTCCCACATTCTTGCATATTTAAGGGTGGAACAAGTCTCAGGAGCAAGGGATCCCTATAAAGGTCAGAATATAAAGCACTTCGGGGTGGTCTGGCTGGGCTGTGTGGGGTTCCATATTCTCATGATTGTAAATATTGGAAAAACAGGCGGTCTTCCACCTGACTTCCTGTGTGTTTTCATTAAGATTAAAAAAAAAAAAAAAAACCAGCATATTCTGATTTTCTTAAAATCTTGGCAAATTTGACCTTGCTTTTCCTCATGTTTGCGGGTCTTTGTCCTTGGATGGCATCTAAAAACGCCTTGCCCTGGGAGAAGCTGGAGTTTACTGCCTTGTTCCCAATTAACCTTGGGATTTTGTAGCGTCCCCTATGTCGGCCAAGCAGATTATGGCTTAGTGGTGGCAGGAAACTCTGCCAATGTCAGTATTTTGCATAACAAGCTTGTGTTGGCTCAGTGGGAGAACCCTATCCAGCACACTACATGTTTCAGCAGAGCTTGTGGACCTGAGTACACACACACACACACACATACACACACACACACACACACACACACACACACACACACACACACACACACACACACACACATACCTCCCTTTGCTCAAGCATCTCAAAATTATCAGTTAGGTGGAATTTAGTCACATGCTGAGGTTTAACTGAGTGAAAAAAGAGACATTTTTTGTTAGTTTAGTTAAGCATTAAAAAAAAAATCCATCTAGAAACACAGAGATCTGAATAAGAAGAACATAAATTAGTCAGCCAGAACAACAGAGCTCATTCAAACCCAGGATCCCAGAACTGAAAAGAGGCTTGAAGGTAACCCTGGGGAGACACTGCTGAGCCCCTTCCACTCTGCCAGGTCCCCAGGAAGCACTCCTTCTGATGCTGTGAAGCTTGACAACCACTGAGCTCCCTGCAGGGCACTGTGAAAAGAATTTCAATTCACTGGCTGGTCCCTCAACTTTTCTTGGTGCATCTCCTTTTGAAATCTGGGTCTTTCTCAGGAAAGAAAAGATGGGCTTGAAGGTCTGTCTCTAGACACAGTGTATTGCCTCTCCTTTGTGTCACTCCAGATTCTTGTGTGCAGATAACCAGATGCCTCTATCAGTTTAGTGCATTGGTTAAGGAAGGATATCTCTTTGGGGGAATCACAAAGGTTCCTCACAAGGAGATGTTTCCCCCTTGGCTTGGTGGAGGTACTATCCTCCCATTCTAGTTCTCTGTTTCTCTGGAGAGTCACAGAAAACTTCTCAGCAGGTAATCCTTAGCTCAGCTCTTGATTTGGACATCCCCTTCACGGTATATTTAGATATGGTCTTTTTTTTTTTTAAATAAAAGATTTGGGGTCAGGCAGTAGTGCACTGGGTGAAGCGCACATAGCATGAAGCGTAAATAAAATATTTATTTATTTTGATGACAGAATGAAAGAGTGAGAGACCAGAGGACCAGTCAACTTTGGAATATGGCTGTGCCTGGGACTGCACCTGCAGCCTCTAAGAAGTCAAGCATGTAAGTCCAGTGCTCCAACACACTGAATTATCTCAGTGTCCTTGATGATGTCCCTTTGGAAGGTTGTCTTCCAAAGAGATGTAGAGAGGTAAAGATACTAAATATTTTTTGTCATAAAGTTGACATGCAAAAATCCCTTCTCAGAAAGATTTTCTGCACAGTATTCCTGAGATCTGGGTTGAGAGATCACAATGTGTAATATGAAGTTACAATTTGGGAAGAGAGGCAACAGTGGTAAGATGGGGTTTCCCTCATAGTCACAATCCAAGTCTGTCTACTTGCATCGCCAGCTGAAAGATCATTCTTATATTATCTGAAATTTATTTCTATAAATTGGACAACATCTCTGGGTTTATACAGAGTGACTTTAATCTCACATAGCCCTCTGAAAGAACTAAAGACAATGGACATGCTTCTTATTTATTTTCTTCAAGCAAAACCACCTAAGTTCCTTTCACCTACATTTGGCTGACATAATTTTGAATCACTCTGCCTGTATGGGGCCCTTTCTCTACACAAAGGCTTGTCTGCCCACATCCCTCCTTGTAAAGTGTGGTCCACAGCCAAGTTCGTATTATAGCGTATCACCTGTACGACATACTGGATTGAGATTAAGAAAAGTTATAACGGTTCATACTAAACAAGGTATTATGGAGGACATATTCCTCTTGTCTACACTGTAGAATTGTTTTGAGGTGTGTTCAAACTCAGTATCTATTTCATCTTGGAGTTTTTACTTTCCTGGATACAGGTGCTTATTTCAGCTTCAGAAGTTCCTTTTGGAACTCAACCTAATCATTCAAGGACTTATTATTATTAACCACAAATTAGTCAGTAAGCCCACTAGATCTTCCCTCAGTTATTAAGGAAGCTGCTGAATGAAGCAGAGACAAGCTCACTCTGATGCTGGAATCTACCTTAAGATTGACATCGGGAGTAGGGCGGTAGCGCAATGAGTTAAGCGCACATGGCACAAAACCCAAGGACCAGAGGCAGGATGCTGCCTGGTTCGAGCCCCTGGCTCCCCACCTGCAGGGGAGTCGCTTCACAGGCAGTGAAGCAGGTCTTAAGGTGTCTATTTTTCTCTCCCTCTCTCTGTCTCCCTTCTTTCTCCATTTCTCTGTCCTATCCAACAACAACAACAACAACAACAACAATAATAACTATAACAATCAAACAACAAGGTCAACCAAAGGAAATAAATAAATAAATTTTTTAAAAAAGATTGACATCAACACATGTGACTAGTCAATACCCTTTGCATATACTAGTTTAACTTGCTGGTGATGTGATTTAGTTAATATTTTATGCATCTGGACCATAGCACCCCATCTTTTCCTCATGGATACCACCTAACCCATAACAGATGCACTGCTCCTAATGTTAAATAGCTACCTGGATGTGAGGTCCTTGAGGACAGCGAATGTGTGCTGACCATCCTTGTATAAATCAAGATGAACGCATTGTTTAAGAGGGTACTTTGTGAGTTATTCTTCAGTAAATTATGAAGAAGATTGGGCCTATGAGGCATTCAAATAAATATGTGATACAATGTCTGTCTTGAGAAAGATGCTTTATTCATGAATATTGTATCCACTCTACCATTTAAATATCAGATAAGTGGAATGAACAATAGAATTAGGGAGGGAGGGACGGAGGGGGTGGGAGGTGAATGGGGCAGGGCTGTGTGGTGTTGTGTGGAGTGCCAGACAAGCTTGCACAGAAAAGGAATTTGAAGAAATTAAACTTGACTCACTCAGAACTCCTAGCTCTAAAACTTAAAAATTAAGTTATAAAAAAATATCAAAGAACAAAAGATGGAAGGAAGTATAGAATCTGTTGGGTGAACATGGGAAGTTAAGGCATAGAGATAACTGAGAGGCAAGCAGTGTTTTCAAGCTGATGGGAACTGATTTGACTTGATCACTTTCGTGTCTCTTTCTTGATACTAAGGACAGTGAAAGATCTTCTGGGAGCCACTTTTAAAACATAATTTTGGCTCTTCTTTCTTCTCATAGTTGTAACAGTAGCAGGGATTCAAATATTCTGAGTTTCTCAATGTCTTACAGTTCTACTATGGGCAAGCTTTAAAATAGTACCTCTTCCCTTGTAGACAATTATTAAGTAATTAATAGAAATAAATAATAAAAATACTTCCTCCCACATTTTACAGATGGGTCAACTGGGAATCACAGAGGTAATTAGATGCTTCATATAACTCTACACCTATGGAATCTGAGATGAACTCAGGCTGCTAAAAAAATAATCTTGTCACCCGAAGAGGAATAGATCACAGCATTTCTTAGGAGCTGTATAATATCAGGCTACCACTGGAGCATTAATAAAGGAAAGAAAGGTCAGGGTAGATAGCATAATGGTTATGCAAAGAGACTTCATGCCTGAGGCTACAAAGTCTCAGGTTCAGTCCCCTGCCCCACCATAATCCAGAGCTAAGCAGTGCTCTGGTTAAAAAATAAATAAATAAATAGATAAATAAATAAAGGAAAGAAAAACTTCCATGTTGCTATTATCCCCCCCCATTGATTGTCAAGATTCTTGAGTGTCCATTCATCTAGGAAGAGACAATATCCTAAAAAAATAAAAAATAAAAAAAAATTGCTCACTTTGACAGTGTGCTGCTCTCCCATTTGTGCAGCCCAAGTTTGGGCTGGGTCCTGACTGAAGGAGCTTTGGTGCTGTGGTATCTTTCACTCTCTCTCCCTCTCTTTCCTGATTGAAAAGAAAAATAATAATAAAAAAATAAAGGTGGAAGAAGGGATGGAAGAAAGGACAGTAGGAAGAAAATTAGCATAGCCCTGAAAAAAATTTTTTAAAGTATGGATTTGGGGAGTCGGGCTGTAGCGCAGCGGGTTAAGCACAGGTGCTGCAAAGCACAAGGACCGGCATAAGGATCCCGGTTCAAACCCTGGCTCCCCACCTGCAGGGGAGTCGCTTCACAGGTGGTGAAGCAGGTCTGCAGGTGTCTATCTTTCTCTCCTCCTCTCTGTCTTCCCCTCCTCTCTCCATTTCTCTCTGTCCTATCCAACAACAACGACAACAACAATAATAACTACAAAAATAAAACAACAAGGGCAACAAAAGGGAATAAATAAATTTTAAAAAGTATGGATTTAGAAAATTTTCAAAGAGTGGAACTGAATTGATGGGAGCTGGAAAGCAAATCTCTTGAAAGACAAACCAACATGTGTTCCTTGAAACATAGCCTTTGAAATCTAGGAATAGATTCAAATGGAAAACCAGGGTACACAGACTGTTATATATGTTGACCAAACAATGTATTCTTGAGAAAGATTTTTGGATGGACATTTTTTTTTTCAGTGAAACTTGAGAACTTGTGGAAGAACATAGTTGGACGGTCCTGAGAGCATTCCCAATATGGCAGCGTGGAGATGGTATCAGCTCTGGGGCTGAATCTGCCCAAAGGGCTATTATTGTTTTTCTCAGAACACAGTTTCAGAGAGTGATTTCTGTTTAACTGTATCTGAGACACATTGTGCTCAGACCACTTTCTACTCACCAGTTTTCTTAAAATTTCCTTCCTTGGGGGTCAGGCGGTGGCGCAGTGGGTTAAGCGCACGTGGCGCAAAGCGCAGGGACCGGCGTAAGGATCCCGGTTCTAGCCCCCGGCTCCCCACCTGCAGGGGAGTCGCTTCACAGGCGGTTAGCAGGTCTGCAGGTGTCTATATTTCTCTCCCCCTCTCTCTGTCTTCCCCTCCTCTCTCCATTTCTCTCTGTCCTATCCAACAACAAAGCAACATCAACAATGGCAATAATAACCACAACGAGGCTGCAACAACTAGGGCAACAAAAGGGGGAAAAAAAATTTCCTTCCTTTCGGTTCATGTGTTCTTGAGACTCACAGGAGCATATCATTCACAGATGGAAAAGTGGCAGGAGTCATTTCTCCATACCTTAGATATCTATTCTGAAAGACACTTGTATTTGATATTAGACTTTTTTTTTTTAAACCGGGCTGATAATTCTACTTTACACAGTTGCTTCCAAGTGATAGCAACATAGTTGATTGACATTAAATGGTCTAATTTTTTTTCCCTGAAATTTGTTTTGTCTCTTTTTACCAGTGAAGACACACAGCTCCATCCCTGGTTCTGTATTACCACCCACAGGCTAAAACTCAGACTGTGAAGCTTGGCTCTGTAATTAAAGGCGAGCTGCTCTGCAGTCAGATTCAGCTGAGGCCGGATGGGGCAGGCCCACCAGCTGCTAACCCCAAGACCGACTGTGACTGTGGTGCATGGAGTTTCTCCCAGTCATTCCCATCTTATTAATGCTTTGGTGTAGCATAAAGCTTCATTCATTATTCATAATAATCCAGTCAGAGGGCACCCGGAGACCTGATAAATTCTCACCTAAGTGACAACGGCTGACAGGGCCTAGGGTTTTATAGCCCTTCTTCTGCCATAGCAAGGTGCTGTGGGCAAAGGTCCAGAATGATCCTCCACTAATGACCAGTGTGATATACGAGCAGCTGCTGATTTCCTGACACCAAGGCTCCTCAGCTGAGGCTCCCACCTGCAAGCTGTGAGCCGAAGATGAATATCTGTCAGACTAGAAAATGCAGGAACAGGCCACAGTATGGTGTATTCTTGGGCATTAACGGGTTAACTCTGAGAGCAGGAGCAGAAGCCTTAAGCTGGAGAAGAATAGAAGCAAAACCACCAGTCCAACCACCCCCCTCACCAATGTTGAGTTGGGGTGTACTTGAAGTTGTGCCAAGGGGCAAATTCCACTTTGTGGCTTGCAGAGATCCCAGTAACTCTGATTTGTAAGATCTCATAAACTGATTTATCAAAAGCAAACAAGAACCAGCAAATGCTAAAAAAGAATTAATCATAATCTTTATAAAAGGTAAAACTTTGGAATACTCTGTTTGCTTTTGAAGCATTCTGTGTGATGGTAGGATGTGAGGGGAAAGCTATTTCCTTTTGTTCAGACCAGGCCTACTTGCTTAAAAGCACACACACCTTCCTTTCAGGGGTGCAAATTCCAAGTAGGTGTAAATACAGTTGTTAGCATTTTCTTTAAGGTTAAGAGTGCTGACTACTGTGAAGATTTTATTAATCTATTTTTTTCCTTTTAATTTGTAAGCATTATGTGTGAGTGGTTCTGTCTCTAAGTCATTTGGAAGTTGTTTTTAATTTAGAAAAGTGAGGGACAAAAGTGAGGCCTGGGAAGTAGGCATGTCTGGAAGCATCTATTTTGTTCTAGCTGGTTAAATGCATACATGTTTCTAAAGATTCTGGAAACAGACTTAACATTTGAAGGTAACACAGCTTTCACATTATAATAGGCCTCACTAATGGAAAATCCTTTATTTCTCCACCTGATTTCTTTCTTTTTTAGGTAGTGGCCTAATGTTCATTGTTCTGCAAGAGGCTAAATAATTTTTCACTATAAGAAAATAGGGTATATGATATGTATGTCTCTTGACCAGCAGAATTGAATAGATGTCTTCTGGAATCTAATAAACATATACTTGAAAGAAATTTTTCACAGAGATAATACATTTCCTCAGAATTCTTTAAGAAGGGAGTTTTCACCCTGACCTCTGTCTCCCTTCTCCCTAGAGAATTGTCTGGTGAATTTGGGAGGTGAAAGCAGACTTGCATCACTCAGCCCTGCAGTCTTCTCTCCTTCCACGAATCTGTCTTTCTCAGCCAGATGCTCTTTGGTCTGATTTTCCATGAAGACTTTTCTGTAGGGACCAGCCCTGCACCCCAAGGAGGATGAGCCCAAGCAAGAAAATGTTGTATTGAGAAGCTCACAGTAGCTGTTGAGTTAAGCTATATTTCTTCCAGTCAGTTTCTATCTGTGGCAAAGTGTTTACTTTCATTTCTTTGAGCATTATTTTTTGTCAGGTAGTGAGTTCATTTCAAACTCAAATAAAGGAATATGGTGACGCTATTATTGGTTTACCTCAAATTCCCATTAGCATCTATATTTATAATGACTGTTTACAGAGAATTGGTGAGGTACAGGGCAGAATAATTCTGCAAATGTAGTTGGCAATCTAGAGTTGTTGCCAAAGAAGTGTTTTCATTATAATTGGTATGTGCATGCCCTCAGTCTTAAATGCTACTTAAACTAGGGTAACTGGAACTCATCAGGAAAGTAGCTGAATTTCAAAGAAAAATTCCCACCCAAGAAAAGTAGAACCTTCCTGAGATCTATTTCTCATCCTCCCTGCAGCTTTCAGAATGCCACTGCTTTCTCTACTTGTCTGCAATTTTGTGTCAGACACAGTTTTCATTATATTCTTGACTCTTGTTCAATAGCAAAGGCTGATTTTTCTTGTCATTCTTGTCCTAAATTATATTTGGAAATGAGAACTGATGTGAAAAACACCCCTCTCCAGCCCTCACAACAACAATAATGGAAAGCTCTTTGAGTTCTAACATCAATCGATTCTCTTCTGTGTGGTTAACACACTCCTAGGCCCACAGAAAGCTGACTTGCTGAAATAAAATCAGTTCTTGTTTCCAGAACTCAGTTTATCAGAGAGGGTCTATTCTGTCTTCTCTCTCTAACACTTTTACTCACCAACAGTCTCCATAACTGGCCGTTTCCTTCTCTAGTTTTTCTAGTAAAGAAGAGAGTTCAATTCCTCCCTCTAGAAATCTGAGACAGCCTTGTGACTTTCTTTGACCATAATGTGTAGCAAAACTAAGGCTGTACCAGATCCAGGGTCATCATATAAACAGACTGGCAATTTCTTCCAACTGCCTCTTGGAGCCATTCATGTAAGCACCATGTAAAGTCTGAGAACATCATGCTGAAAGGAAGTCCATCAATAAAATAAAGACAATTGTTAGAATAATTCATGGCTGTGGGTATATTGGCTTTATTGGGAAGGTACCTGTGTTCCACACAATATCAGCTGAAGTCACTCAGTTGCATGTATCTGGCCAGTGGATTGGGTTGGAAAGTCCAGATTTCTTACACCGCTAATGTCTCAGCGCTCCCTCTCCAGCTCGCAGCTCATGGTTACAGGTAGTAGACAGCATTCTTTTCTCATCAATGCCCATACTGCAAATACATTTTGTTTAACATTACTTGACACAAAGGTCAGCTACTTTTCTCTGTATACAAGTTTTACAACAATAACTAGAGTAAATGTTTGTTGAAAACTAGGTCACTGTTTTTTCCACTGTGTGCACATTTATAATCAAACCGAGAGTTTATGTATTGTAGGCAATTGTAGGCAATTGGTAAAATTGTAGGCAATTGGTAAAATTTTCCTATTGATTACTGACTGTATTGATTAATGACTAAATTTTTCATCTAAAAAAAGATAATGGTGATATTTGAGAACCAATATTTAACCACTGCATGTCTTTGTCCAATAATCTAAGCTTCCCAGATATTAACACAATTCAAATCTTAGTTTCATCACCCGATTTATCTTAGCCATTTTCGGGAGATGTGTGTCTGACACTTTTTGTTTCTGTTTCTGTTTATACAAAGTGGGGACTAAACCATGTACTCTAGAAAGAAAAGATGATTTAAAGTATAAGGGAATGTCCTTATAGGGATGTTGTACAGGTTTTGAGAAAAGGTGGACAAATACTGATACCTGATAGTGAAGAAATTACTGACTTCTAGTAGTTTCTCCACAGGTTAAGATTTTAAAAATGTATTTCTGGAGGCTTCTGGTCTTTTGGTAGAAGAAGGAAGCACAGCATTGGTGCACATGTGTTTTAATTCCCTTAAGAATTTTTATAGACTCTCTGTCCCTGCATGCCTAAACAGACACATTAAACAGGGATCATTTTCTTTCTCGTTTCTATCCTCCCCCCTCATTTATTAGGTTAACTAATTTATTTTAATAAGCAATACTGCACTCCCTTTCAGTTGGGGCCCCAGGCCCCTCTTGACAGAGAATTCATGTGTTCAGCTGTTTCTCTGAGATTTGCTGACTGGGCAGCAGCTCCTTTGGTCTCTTTCAGAGCAGGAAGAAAAAATATTTGGTATGAGGATTTTTTAAAAATAATTTTTATTTATAAAAAGGAAACACTGACAAGAACCATAGGATCAGAGGGGTACAACTCCACACAATTCCCACCACCAGAACTCCATATCCCATCCCCTATATAGCTTTCTTTTCTTTATCCCTCTGGGAGTGTGGACCCAAGATCATTGTGGGATGAAGAAGGTGGAAGGTCTGGCTTCTGTAAATACTTACACACTGAATATGGGTGTTGGCAGGCCGATCCATACTCCCAGTCTGTCTCTCTCTTTCCCTAATGAGGAAGGGCACTGGGTAAGCAGGGCTCCAGGACACATTGGTGGGGTCTTCTGCCCAGGGAAGTCCAGTTGACATCATGGTAGTATCTGGAACCTGGTGGCTGAATGTTGATATATAAAGCCAAACAAATTGTTGACTAATCTTGGACCTAAAAGCTATATTAGTGCAGATGAAGGTTTGAGGGTCTCTGTTTTATAGATAGTTAATAGGCCTATTTTAGCTATATTCCAAAGGGCCCATGACTACATTAGTGTTTGTTTGTTTGTTTGTTTTCAGAGCCTGAAATCTAATATGCAGGTGGACCCAAGTTATTGTCTGGGGAGATAATGTCATGGCTGGAAAAAGGACAGAAAGCTGGATAAGGGAAGAGAGTAGCTCCCAAATATGGGAAAGGTATATAAATATTGTAGACTGTAAACCCCATCGACTTGATGTGATCTGGGGCCCATATTCAGCTTAGGAGCCTATGTGACCTCTGCATCACTGTAGATCTGAGCTCATGCTCTGTGGTCATGAGTAGGAACGTTCCAAGCTGCCCCAATTTCAGAACCCATCTTCCTCAGGTGGAAGATAGAGTATGTTGTCCAGCCTCCCTTCGGAGGAGGGAACATTCTCTACTGTGGTTGATCCAGGTTGAGGGCAAGGTCCTATGGGGACCCACAGAGGGTTCTATTGTGTTGTTCCTGATAGAAATGACCAGCAACAATAGAGAGAGGGATTTATTCGAGGTCTAGGCCCATCATGTCTGTTTGGGAATCTCAGAACTCCCCGACTAGGGCCCCAACTGATGTGGTGGTCTGATAGTTACTAAAGAGTCATCATTAAAGTATGCCAGTCTCTTGTTCTTATGCAGCTTTTGCAGTCCTTACTTTGTTAAGGTTAGCTTTGGAGTGAGTGAGGGAAGTGTAATAGGATGTAGGTGAGGAGGTTATCTACTTCTAAGTAGATACTATTACATTAGGAACTTTATGGTGTCTTTTTAGGTCTTTCTACTTGCTTGCTGCATATACTGACTCACTGTAGGCTATTGTGCATTTTTGCTTTCAGGTATATATTTTGCCTTAAATTATGGATATCTGTGAACATATGCCCTATCTCATGGTACCTGGTCTATATCTAGGTTTTGGGACTTTGTTAGGAAGTGAACCACCTGAAATGGAATTAGAGAATCCTATGAAAGGAAAGATCTCACGCGAGTAATGAGGCTGAAGGGTTGACATTCCATGCCTGATGTCGCTATGAGGAAATTTGATCTCCACACAAAGTAGGAAAAAAAATGCCCATGCTCTTGAAAAATCAGTTACAAATATTGTTGTATGGATTTTTACAGGAAATTTTCTTGAGAGACAATGCTGCCCTTCTTGGTTCAGAGCTATCACAGTGCATATGCATACGCAGTGACTACCGTTTGGAGAGGACCTTTGAGATGGAACTAAAATTCTGAAGCATGGCCATTCTTGTCTCCCCAAACTCTATGCACAATAATGCATATGAGGATTCCAATCACCTAACCAACCAATTCAACCCTCCAACCACTTGGTGTTTCATGAATTGCTTTCTAGACAGCTGCCCATGACAGGAAGTTGCTTCATCGGCCTTTACCCTTGATGCAGGGTGGAAAACTTTCATGAGCATCTTGTGAGACTTAGCTTAGCTTCATCATCAAGCACTTTTGCTTCTCTGGCTTTCTTTTCCTTGTCTTATTTATTAGACCCAGGCTTCCCAGTTCATCACTGATGGCAGGAGCTAGTCATTTGTGGGTACCGAGTGGGCACAGACTATAATACAGAAAGACAAAGATCATAGAGATCTTTCTTTTTGAAAGTCTTGAGCCAGCCTGCAGGTGCAAGCCATGCTGGTTTCATTTTACTTTATCAAATCAACTGTGGCGCCTGAACATAAATCCAAGCTTGCGTTCCTTTCATGACCCATCATAAGTACAGTTGTTCACACTTTGTGTTGGGGTGTGGAGGTCACTTTCTCAACAAATTCTCATTTTCCCAGTCCCTGCCTTGGGCTAAGAGTTAGTTACAAAGCTCAATCTCAAAAATGTCAAACCTAATGAAAAGAAGGAGAAATCGTAAAAGAGAAAGATGGCTGCACTTACCACCTTGGCTCTCTAGCACTCAGGTATCGTAGATCCATCAGCCAGTGAGAAGGGCAGGCTACTGCCTCTGCCGCTCTGGCTACCACCACCTCCTCCCTATCACTGGGGAACTATTCATCAAAGAACACTTCAGGAAGAACAATAGAGCAAGACCTGGCTGCTGGGTAGCAAAAAAATCGAACCAGGTTTCCACATTCTTCAGTCCATTTGCGGCGGCATTTATATCCATCACAAGAGTTAAAAGCTATGAACTTTTAATTTATGGAGCAGATGGCCTTTTCTGGCTCTTTGCCTCACATGAGAGATACCATGATTTTAAAAGGCCCAATGCAATAACATTGGGAGAAGGATTCTGATAACCTGTTTGCATTTTAGGCAAATATTCAACTCCTATAGGAGACCAAATCCTGCTGTTTCAAGGGAGCTGAGACCCAGAAAAAGAATCCAGTGGTGAAGATTTCTGGAACTTAAAGGCAGTTAGCTCCCATCTCTTACAAGAAGACAAAAAATTTGAAAGAAAACCTTCCTTCCTTCCTTCCTTCCTTCCTTCCTCCCTCCCTCGCTCCCTCCCTCCCTTCCTTCCTTCCTTCCTTCCTTCCTCCCTTCCTCCCTTCCTTCCTCCCTTTCTTCCTCCATTCCTCCCTTTCTTCCTCCCTTCCTTCTTCCTTGCCATGTATAGTTTCTGAATATCTAGTATATACAATGTACAGCACTATCTATTTGGTCTGTAGTAGTCAGCAAACTAGAGACAGTCTTTGTCTTTATGGGACTTACATTTTACTTGTGGAGACACATTTTAAGAAAACATTCACAGGGAGTCGGGAGGTAGTGCAGTGGGTTAAGCAAAGGTGGTACAAAGTACAAGGGCCTGCTCAAGGATCCCAGTTCGAGCCTCTGGCTCCCCACCTACAGGGGAGTCACTTCGCAGGCGGTGAAGCAGATCTGCAGGTATCTATCTTTCTCTCCCCCTCTCTGTCTTCCCCTGTTCTCTCCATTTCTCTCTGTCCTATCCAACAACAACATCAATAACAACAACAGTAACTACAACTATAAAACAAGGGCAACAAAAGGGAATAAATATTTTTAAAAAAGAAAACATTCACAAGTAAATATAAGACTGTTAACAGTAGAAATGCCATGAAGAGAGGAATGTAACAGTGTGCAAATATATAGCAAACTAGGGTAAACCCACATATGACTCTGAGAACAGATGTCAGGACCTGTTTATTGATGGTCCAATTCTTTTTTTTTTTTTAACTGTATTTACTTTTATTTAATAGGAAAAAGAAATTTAGAGGGAAGAGGGAAATAGAGAGAAAGAGAGACAAAGAGATATCTGCAGACCTACTTCACTGCTTGTGAAGCTTTCCCCCTTAGAAGTGGGGACTGGAGGCTTGAACCTAGGTCCTTGAACACTGTAATGTGTGCACTTACCCACCACTGGGGCCAGATGTTTCAATCCTTTAGATCCTCAAAGTCTGGAAGTGAGTTTAAAAGAGAGCATGTGTTTACTGATAAAATTCACAATAGAGTGACATTTACTGGAAGGTGCCCTGTTGCTCTCCTGGAATGTTGGCTTGCTTTCTGACTTGGATTAGATCTCTCATCTCTGTCTGTTTCAAAACAACTATCATTAAAAAAAAAAAATCCTGGGGGGCTAGGCAGCAGTGCAGCGGATTAAGCTCACATGACATGAAACGTAAGGATCCCTGGAAGGATCCTGGTTTGAGACCCCGGCTCCCCACCTGCAGGGTGGGGTCATTTCACAGGCGGTGAAGCAGGTCTGCAGATGTCTTTCTCTCCTCCTCTCTGTCTTCCCCATCTCTCTCGATTTTTCTCTGTCCTATCCAACAACAACAATAACAATAATAATAACAAGGGCAACAAAATTGGGAAAAAATGATCTCCAGAAGCAGTGGATTTGAAATTCAGGCACAGAGCCCCAGCAATAACCCTGGGGGGCAAAACAAACAAACAAAAATATCTTACTTTGGCCCATACTCCCAGAGGGGAGAAGTGTTAGGGGGAGACAGCCAGAGGGTTCTGAACTTCAATTCCATCAGGATGCAAAGAGAGAAGAGGAAAAAAGAAAGGACATTTGGAAGTAGTAGCAGGTATAGGTGTGTGTTAGTAAGGAAAAGAAGGCAGAACCACAGAAAAATGGACAAAATATATAAATATAGGTAGTATAGAAATAATAGTCAACCTCTATCTGTGACCTCAGGAGAACTACTGCAGTTTCCAATGGAAGGAATAGGGACACAGCAACTTTGGTGGTGGGAACAGTGTGGAACTATATCCTTCTTATCTTGTAATTTTGTAAATTAACATTAAATCACTAATAAAAATAAATTTTACAAACTCATCCTTGGAAACCATATCTTCCCAAACAATATAATCAGAAAATAACAGGTATCTGGTAAATATAATTAATAGTAAGATTAAGACATCAATCATATCAGTAATTTTAAACTATGGATTTGAGACCAAATTTATACAGCTAATCTCAATTATCTTCTATATTTCTACTTAAAGAATCACAATTCCAAAAGCACATTGATGGCTTTTTTTTTTTTTAGAGTGATGACTATATTCAGGCACAATTTCTTCACTTCTTGGTTGAGTCATTTCTCACATTCAGAATGAAACTTTGAGACAGAGAGGGAGAGAGACACCACAGAGCCAGAGCTTCCCCTGGTACTGTTGTGTTACTTCACGTGGTGCTGGGAGGTATGTACCTCACCTGGTCAACTGTCTCCCCAGACCCTGTTTGTGACTTTAGGGGGATATTTTAACCCTTCATCAGTACTCGGGTTCAGCAAGGATAGAGATGAGAAAAGGCCTCCTCACAGGACAGTTGGGTCCACACCTGAATACACTGCATCTGGCTGCTCTCCCCTGATGCGCTATGTGGACAGGAGGCAGCACCAAAGGACTTGCCGACTCATGGTTCAATCTCAGGAGACTCTCTCTCCTCTCTGAAGCTGAGTACAAATTGAGCCAACTGATAGCAAATCAAATATTTAGTTGAATGGAGGTAGAGGTTGAGGTGTATTCTGAAGGAATTCATAGCTTCATGAGAGGAGATTTCAGAGCACAGCCAGGTGAATGTGGAAACATTCAGAATCTGCTATTCAAGAAGCCTTATTTAGAGAATGGCTACAACATCTTTTCTAAATTATTATTTTGTAAGGTGTTAAATACTGTATTTTTCATTTCCATTTGAGAGAAATAGGTTAACCTTCCACAAGACACAGACATATGTGGGAAATAGAAGGTGTGAAATGTCAGAAATGAAATAATTTAAACCCAGATTTAGCGAAAACTCTTGGGGGCAGCAGCAGGTATAGATTCATTTTAATTCAGATGCGACTGCTTAGCAGCGACTCAGGCACTGTGCTAGACACAGAGAAATCAAACGTGAATGGTGCTTAGCTTTTGATTTTAAAGAGCCTGCTTTCCTTTTTTAAAAATTTTTTTATATTTATTTATTCCCTTTTGTTGCCCTTGTTGTTTTATTGTTGTAGTTATTGTTGTTGTTATTGATGTTGGATAGGACAAAGAGAAATAGAGAAAAGAGGGAAAGACAGAGAGGGGGAGAGAAAGACAGACACCTGCAGACCTGCTTCACCACCTGTGAAGCAACTCCCCTGAAGCTAGGGAGCTGGGGGCTCGAACCGGAATCCTTGAGCTGGCCCTTGCACTTTGTGCCACATGTGCTTAACACGCTGAGCTGCTGCCCGACTCCCAAGAGCCTGCTTTCTTAAATGGAGAGATATATGTAAGCAAATAAATGATTTCACTTCCTTGCACATACAATTAGAAGTGGGATTGCTTGATCAGTTCTACTTTTAATATTTAAAAGACTAGAATGTTTTCACAGTGGCTTTCTATGCCCAAAATTTGGCGTCGTGCGAAGATAATAGCAGTTTTGAAACCAAAGAAAGACCCAACACTGGCCGCCAGCTATAGACCAATTTCTCTCCTCTCCGTGTGTTACAAACTCCTTGAGAGGCTGCTTCTGTCACGTATTTCTCCTCTTACAGAGAAATTCCTATCACCCGCCCAAGCTGGTTTCCGCCCAGGAAGATCTATCTGCGAACAAGCCCTGGCCCTCTCAACTTACATTGAAAATGGATTCCAGAAGAATTTAAAGACGGGTGCTGTCTTTGTTGATCTCACAGCAGCCTATGACACGGTCTGGCACCATGGTCTCCTAGTCAAGATCTCAAGATGCCTGCCTCCATGGGTGGCCAACACTATATCGTTTCTTCTCCAAAACAGAAGATTCCGGGTGCATCTGGGTGACAAGTCTAGCAGATGGAGACTTGTCTCAAGTGGCCTCCCCCAGGGCTCTGTTCTGGCTCCTACGCTATTTAATATTTACATCAACGACCTCCCAGAAACTTCTTCAAGGAAGTTCATCTACGCCGATGACATCTGCTGTGCAACTCAGGCATCCAAGTTTGATATCCTCGAGGAAACACTCATGAAAGACATGTCTCTGATATCTGATTACTGTAAAAAATGGCGACTAATCCCTAGCACTGCAAAAACGGTATCATCTGTTTTCCATCTATACCATGCCTCAGCCTCGCGTGAGCTTAATGTGCAGCTTGGCGATACAAGAATCCGGCATGAAGCCCAGCCAGTCTATCTTGGCGTTACTCTCGATCGCACTCTGTCATTTCATGAACATCTCATAAAAACTGCAGCAAAGGTGGGCGCGAGGAATAACATCATTGCAAGACTGGCCAGCTCCTCATGGGGCGCGAGCGCTTCCACACTACGATCATCATCTCTGGCATTATGCTATTCCACTGCAGAATACTGTGCCCCAGTATGGTTCCGTAGCCCCCATGTCCACTTGGTCGATTCCAAATTATATTCCTCCATGAGGATCATTTCTGGAACCATCCGTTCCACCCCGGTTCCATGGCTGCCAGTTCTTAGCAACATCGCCCCGCCAGATATTCGTCGGGATGCGGCATCATCTAAGTTCATTTCCCACGTCTATGCTCGACCAGACCTGCCAATATATGCGGATATCTTCGCCCACCCTGTTCAACGCTTGACGTCTCGTCACCCAATCTGGTCCCCTACGCCTACACTGAACTTCTCTGTTCTCGACTCTTGGAAACAAGAGTTGGCAGTCAGCTGAGGTGAAGAACAAACACCTCATCACAGACCCCTGCAAGCGTCAACCGGCTTTGACCTAGCACGTTATGATTGGGCCCTCCTCAATCGCTATCGAACAGGCCATGGCCGGTGCGCCGCTATGTTCCATCGCTGGGGAGCCAGAGATGACCCGAACTGCCCCTGTGGCTATAGACAGACTATGACCCACATAGTCAACGACTGCCACCTCTCCAGATTCAAAGGAGGTCTCGAAACTTTACATCAGGCTCAACCTGACGCTGTTGACTGGCTATGGAAGAAGGGCAAACGCTAGAAGAAGTGGCTTTTGAAATTTCAGTACTGTTGTTGTATCCTTGAAATTTGCCAGGAGAGTAGGTCTTTAAAGTTTTCACTACACAACAAAGTTGGGAAGAAAATGTGGCCAATTAATTTCAGTTGTGTGGAAAGTATGTTAGTAGTATATGGGTTATAGTCTTTGCTCTGAAGATGTTTATGATCTATCTGGAGTGATTAATTCTAAAGACACAGGAAAACTCCCAAAATGACACCTTTCAAACTATTTTACTACATACCAAGTATAGTAATAAACAGATTGTAATACTTAAAATATTTATTTATTTATTTATTTGTTTATGAAAGAATCAGAGCATCACTCTGGTTATACTGAGCACTTAGGTACTGAACTCAGAACCTCATGCCTGTGAATATACTTACTATGATACTTCCTGAGCTGCATTCCTTTTTAGCTATTTGAACATGGAACCACTGAGTGTTATGGGGAGTTTCAATAAAATAAAATAATACCAAAGAATGTCCTTCTATCCAAAAAAAAAAAAATCCATTGAAACACACAAATCTAATTCTGAATCAAGTTACTATAATAACTCCATAGAGAATGTTTCAAGTTACTTTAAAGTGTAATATTTTGACTGTACAATTCTGACACAGAAAGGAAAGAACCCAAACAAACTGAAGGGATATTCAACTAGACTCAAAGGACATTTTGTTGATGTATGAGAGAGAGAGAGCTAGAGTACCATTCTGGCATATGTGATACCGGATATTGAACTCGGACGTCATGATCATGAATTCTGACCTCATGCTTGAGAGTCCAAAACCTATGTGCTGGGCACCACCTCCTGGGATCAGAGGAGTGTTGACATTATCTTTGAACACATTTTGGAAAAACTCAGATGGTTAAACAAATAAATAATTGCATAAACATTTTTAGGGATTATGGTTTTCAGATTAAGAGAAAAATAACCAAATATAGAATACAATGTTTTGATGGTAGAGGACTCAGTGGGGGTTGTATTGTTATGTGGAAAACTGGGAAATGTTATATGCACATACAAACTATTGTATTTACTGTCAGCTGTAAAACATTGATCCCCCAATAAAACATACAATATTTAAATAATCTTAAATATAAATTAGAAGTTTTGAATGAACTCAGGTATACTTTTGTCTTTATCAAGCATATGTAACCATTATTTCTGACCATTCAAAATTTCTAGAATTGGTAACAAACTCACAGCAATAGGTTTATCTAATGAAGGTTTTATGGCACCATAATGTAATTTCACATAAAAAGATTAGGGATTCCTGGAGATATGACTAATTTTTGGAACTATGTTAGTTTCAGAAACACAATGTGCACACAATTGTACTGTTCAATATCAAGGAAATGATCACAGACCATAGGAATGATAAAAATAAAATAAAATAAGGAACACACAAATCAGTTACAGGGCTTCTTACTTGGTCTAAGATGAGTGATTTCATCAATAGAAGGTAAATACCTCTAAACTATTGGTCATATCCATTGTATACAAGTTTATGAATAATTTTCAAAAAGCAAAATAAGAATTTAATTGGTCAAGTTTAATGCTTGCTCAGTGGGAGGTAGAGTGAGGGACTTGAATGACCTAAAGTTCCAAGTTTGATCCCAGGCACTGAAAATGCCTGAGTGCTATGGTTTCTCCATAAAATAATAATAATAATAACTGATTATTTACCAATCCAATACTTAAAACTTTAACACCACAGTAAGTTGGTTCATTCTTTACTTGTTGGAGCAAATATATGAAACTCAGATTTTATTATTATTTCTGTTTTATATCTTTTCAAACATACTGTAATACACCACTGGAATCAATTTTCAAAATTTAAGAAAAAAATGCCAGAGAAGAGATGGCTATATTGCATGCATTTCCCGGGTGGCAATAGGAAGTGATGGCTCTGCTCCGTAGCATTGTTAAGAGACTTCTTGCCACTCTCAAACTACAGTGACATAAATAGGCAATTTTATTTGTTTTGCATTGTGAATTGAATTCTATATCATCACTGTATTCAAAGGTTCTTTATCACAGTTGTATTCTGGGTGTCTTTCTTCTGTCTCTATCCCGTTTGTCTTTTCTTGTTGCTCCTTCTTTATCTTATACCTCCCTTGGTGGTGGCAGGGGACTGTTCCCTGGGGAGAGAAGTTATTCTGTTCATTAAGCAACCTCAAGCAAACAAGAGTTGACTTTATGTTTCAGGCAAGAGAATTTCATTCTGCTTTGGGTAAATAAAAACGGAATCCCACAACCTCATATTGTGTTTTAAATTTGAAGCTATGAATTATTTTCTAACTAAAGGACTCATTGCTCTAATTTTTAAGAGCTGCAGAAATGGGTGAAAATAACTGTTTCTAGTACCCAGGATATTCTTAATAAGCAACCAAGAATGGAGAATTCTTGTAGGTTCCATGTGTCATGCTCCTACTTTTTGATGTTTTTTTTTTCTTTTTTTTCTCCAGGGTTACTGCTGGGCTCGGTGCACCTGCACCATAAATCCACCGCTCCTGGAGGCCATTTTCCCCCCTTTTGTTGCCCTTGTTGTTGTAGCCTTGTTATGGTTATAATTATTACCATTGTTGATGTTGTTCGTTGTTGGATAGGACAGAGAGAAATGAAGAGAGGAGGGGAAGACAGAGAAGGGGAGAGAAAGATAGACACCCGCAGACCTGCTTCACTGCCTGTGAAGCGACTCACCTGCAGGTGGGGAGCCAGGGGCTCGAACTGGGATCCTTACGCCGGTCCTTGCGATGTGCGCCATGTGCGCTTAACCCACTGCCACCGCTTTTAAGGGCATTATGAGAAGGTAACAGAGTATTCAGACTGCAGCTACTCTAGAGAGAGCTTTTCTGTAGGAAGGAAAACATTTCTTTTTCTTAAGACTCAGAAACAGCATTAAACTTGGATTATGCTCCAGTGGAGGTCTGAGTAATGAAATGGAAGGCAGGTCACCACTGTAGTGACATCCCACTAGAAATGTCACCACATTTTGTTGAGATACACAGCAAAGACTTCAGGTTTGCATGCTTAATTCACTTGCCTCCTGTGGGCACTGTGAACTTCTGGGGGACTTTTTGCATCTGTTTTTTCTTCATTTTTCTCCCTCAGCATCCTTTTTGGAAATGAAGCCTGGAGGAAGTAAATTTCAGAGATTGACTGTGTGAAAAGTCACTAGAGCCAGGAGAGAAGCAAACTGGTTCTAAAATCCCAGTCACAAGAAGTTGTGGGAAGCCTCATCAATCCATAGGTCAGGCTTTCGATCTTTTGCTTTTGGGCCTTCAGGCAAACTTGGAAATGGGACTCTGAGGAATGCTGTTTTAGCATTTCTCACAACTCCAAATTTTGAAAAAGAAAAAAAAAATGATACAAAGTGCTATCTATCTCCTATGCCTCTTCACTTCCTAATAAAACTCCCCAGTTCTCAGCTCATAGAGTTTCCTACTCAAACTTCTGTCCCGACAACCCTGACCTTCTGTTCAGTTCACTCTTTGCCCACTGTTACTGTTTTTTTGTTTGTTTGTTTTTATTTTGTTTTATAATAGGATAGACCAGTCCTCTTTAGTCTATCAAAACAAGGTCAGTCATGCAAAGCATGTTTACTCTTTTAATAGGATTATTACATTCAAGAAGAGGGGATTATTTTGTTTCAGTGTTTAGATAATATATACAAAAGCTTCAATAAATTGGAGGAAAGCAGATTACAGGACATAGTAGTCACATCAATTTACAATTTGTTGAGAACTGGCCTGGAAAGATTGTTAACAAAGATATTTATACCAGGTTGGGAGAGTTTTTCTAACCATCACTCCAACTCTGTATTCATCTGATCCTTGTCAGTATATTAACTAATACTTGAATTCAAAGGTAGACTTACGGAAACAGAATATTTTAGTAACTGGTATGTTTTGATCTTATTCTAATCACTTGACATCTATTCACTTATTTAATCCTCCTTTAATTCTAAGAGTTAGTTAGGTATTATTCTATCCATTTGTAGATGTATTTAACCTTCTAGAACATCCTTTGGAAGTCACAATTCTTGGTCATAAGGAAGATGAACAAACCCATGTAAGCATGGCTGGTTTATGTGTATAAGGGGAACTTAGTTGCCAAATTTCCTTTCTGCCTGATTATTCAAAAATATTTAGTTCTCCTGGCTACTTAGGCTTGTGGGTGTTTTCTTTCTCTTTATCCCACCTGTGTCATTAGAAGCTACGCTTACAAGTGAAATGTCGAATGCTGTCTGGGCAAAATGTCACCAATACAATCTGTGATGAGACAAAGCTGAGTTTATTCTTACCTTAATAATAGAGAACATTATCTGGATAGAGTAGAGCATCAGGAATGTCTGTGGTGAATGGGCCTGGTGATGGCCAACTGGTTGAATGCACACAGTAGGATCTGGGTTCAGGCTTCTGGTTCGTGTGTGTGTGTGTGTGTGTGTGCGTGTGCGTGTGCGTGCGCGTGCCTGTGCGTGTGTGCATGTGTATGTGTAGGTGAGTATGTAGGAGTTCAAAACCAGTAACGTAGTACTTTGGTGTCTCTTGTTTTTTTTCCCTGGTTTTCTCTTCAACTCTCCCTTTTCATATCCCCCCTTCCTTCTCAATATCTCTCTGACCTCTATCGGGAAAGGAAAAAAGCCTCTGAGAGCAGCACTGCATAATAGATTTTCAGCCAATGTTTACTTCAAGTCTGTTCTATGCACCATGCAGTCTTCCTTTAGACCACACTATATAGCACTGTCAGTAACAGACATTTCTCTCCCAATAAAATACATAATATTCAGGGTTATGCTCAGTTTCATGAAGTTAAAGCCATCACAGGTTCATACTATGAGGCCCAACAAAGCACTTGTATATAATGTGCTTCATTTCAGCCTCTTAGTAAAGCTTCCGATTTTAACTTCTACCCCAGACATTCTTTTATTTTTTATTTTATTGCCACCACAGTTGTTACCGAGTCTTGGGCCCTGGTGACCTTCCCATCCCTTGCCCCTAACATTATTTTAATAGTGACAGAGAGATACTGAGAGGGAAGGGTGAGATAGAAAGGAAAAGAGAGAGACCTGCAGCACTGCTTCGCTGCTCCTGAAACTTCCCGCCTGACCCTGTTGTGTTCTTCCTACAGCCTCCCGTGGCTCTGCTTCTCATACTGTCTGAGAAGTCTGCCACCTGATGCCCTCCCCATAACTCACTTTTCTTCCAGCTTAGCTAGCTGTTACTCCATCTAAAAATGATGGATAGATGAATATAGATATGAACATCTCTATGTGTATGTGAAGCAAATGGCATAAATATTGAACCACATTATGAGGATATATTTATTTCATGATGTTCTGTATCATGAAATAAATCAGCTATCTTGGTTTTACTTATAGCGGTGATCTCCTTCTTGTTAAAAAAAAACTATAAAAGAATAGATCGTTTCCTAGATGAGCAAAAAGAAGTGAGATTTGTTATTCTTTGTTAAGTGTTTTTAAAATTATCTTTATTTATTGGGTAGAGACAGCCAGAAATAAAGAGGGAAGGGGGTGATAGAGAGGGATAGAAATGAGAGACACCTGCAGCACTGCTTCACCACATGCAAAGCTGTCCCCCTGCAGGTGGGATGGGG
This sequence comes from Erinaceus europaeus, assembly GCF_950295315.1. Classification (NCBI taxonomy): domain Eukaryota; kingdom Metazoa; phylum Chordata; class Mammalia; order Eulipotyphla; family Erinaceidae; genus Erinaceus; species Erinaceus europaeus. The sequence continues at coordinate 17,151,734 of NC_080180.1, forward strand.
GCTCGAACCTGAGTCCTTGTGCATTGTAACATGTGTTCTCAACCAGGTGAGCCACCACCCACACCCCCACCCCCTTTTTCAAGTCAAGGGCCATGCTTTATATTATTCTGGCTATTAAACCTCAGTGCTTGTCCTGCATCATTATACTACAAACAGAATACGAAGGATAATAATAGTAACTATCAGCACTGACAGTACATGTAACTTTTCATGAAAGTCCCATGAATTAATCCTATTGTTATTCTCAGTTTCCAGAAGAAGCACTGGGCTGATTTTGTAGAAAGGTTTTCTGTTTCAGGTGTAACAGGGAGCTGTTGGCTGCCCTGTGATGACATCCTGGCAATTGGAGGTGCATTGGCTGAAGCTGATTGTGTCAAGAGAGAATGTCTCTGGGTCCTCTTTCTTATTGGACAGTCACATACTTCTTAGAGTAACTTTTGGAGCAAACTGCAGTTAAGACACTAGGAATTACACGATGTTTTCCAGCAGATGTCCAGATTTAATCTTGACAGTGTTGTTGCTGATGTTTTTTTCTAAAAATTACACATTTTGAAATCCTTGACTAAACTCCCTCCTCAACTTGTCCCCCACTGGCCCAGTTAATTCTTCAGTCACAGTTTCCTTACACAAGTCATTACTACTTCCCATACCTTCCATTCTTCTGAAGTACCTTAAAGTGATTCACTCATTGTCACAATTTATGATAAACATTTTCACTAAGCTATAGGGTAATGTTTACCAAGAAGGGACTATGGCTGGAAACTTTAAGAACCATTCATGGCCAATTAATGTCCTGGGTTTTTATTAACTTCCTACAGCAAGAGGAACAATCTATTGAATTATTTAATTTTCATCTTGCAGAAAAAGAAAGAAGTGCAATAAAGTTTGTGAAAACGGTTCTTTTCCTCTTTGGCCTAAGTATCTCCCCAGTAGAAGAAAGACATTAGACAAGATCATCTGTTAGTTTCTTTCTTATCCTACACTTTTTAAATCTTAGACAACAATACAAAGAAACTATTAAACAAACAGAGAGACCCCTCACCGAATGGGAGAAGATCTTCACATGCCAGACATAAGACAAGAAACTAATCACCAAAATATATAAAGAGCTCAGCAAACTTAGCACCAAAAAAGCAAATGACCCCATCCAAAAATGGGCAGAGGAAATGAACAAAACATTCACCTCAGAGGAGATCCAAAAGGCTAACAAACATATGAAAAACTGCTCTAGGTCACTGATTGTCAGAGAAATGCAAATTAAGACAACACTAAGATACCACCTCACTCCTGTAAGAATGGCATACATCAAAAAGGACAGCAGCAACAAATGCTGGAGAGGATGTGGGGACAGAGGAACCCTTTTACATTGCTGGTGGGAATGTAAACTGGTACAGCCTCTGTGGAGAGCAGTCTGGAAAACTCTCAGAAGGCTAGACATGGACCTTCCATATGATCCAGTAATTCCTCTCCTGGGGTTATACCCCAAGGACTCCATAACACCCAACCAAAAAGAGGTGTGTACTCCTATGTTCATAGCAGCACAATTCATAATAGCTAAAACCTGGAAGCAACCCAGGTGCCCGAAAACAGATGAGTGGCTGAGAAAGCTGTGGTATATATACACAATGGAATACTATGCAGCTATCAAGAACAATGAACCCACCTTCTCTGACCCATCTTGGACAGAGCTAGAAGGAATTATGTTAAGTGAACTAAGTCAGAAAGATAAAGATGAATATGGGATGATCCCACTCATCAACAGAAGCTGACTAAGAAGATCTGAAAGGGAAACTAAAAGCAGGACCTGATCAAATTGTAAGTAGGGCACCAAAGTAAAAACCCAGTGGTGAGGGGTAGACATGCAGCTTCCTGGGCCAGTGGGGGGTGGAAGTGGGCGGGAGGGATGGGTCACAGTCCTTTGGTGGTGGGAATGGTGTTTATGTACACTCCTAGCAAAATGTAGACATATAAATCTATAGTTAATTAATATGAGAGGGTGAAAATCAATTGTATGTCTCAAAGTTTCTCAAAAGACGAACTGAATCTTTTTAATATATAGGCTATGTATTTGATATGCGGACTCTCTCAAAAGCCTAGACCAAGTAGATTAGAAGCATCCAATAGCACAGCTATATACAAGATACTGGATACTGTACAGCAAACCATAACAAAGGGACTTTTCAAAGTTAATCCAATTAACAAATAATGTGATGATAATATTAACTATCGATTGTCTTTTTGAACCCTAAGACAGCAGGAACCTCACATCTCCACTATAGAGCCCCTACTTCCCCCAGTCCTGGAACCCTTGGATAGGGCCCACTTTCCCGTATGCATCTCCCAATCCAAACCAAATAATATTGCATCCGCCGATCACAACCTAAGCAACGCAATGATTACCACCCCAACATGCTTCACCTCAGACTGTATCCAGAGACTTCACGTGTGGAATGACAACCCTTCAGCTTCATTACTCGGGTGAGACCTTTCCTTTTATAGTACACTCTAATTTCGTCTCAGGTGGTTCACTCTCTAACAAAGTCCCATAACCTAGATATACACCAGTTTCTGTGAGAGAGAGCTTATGTTCACACGTATCCATAAATTACTGCAAAATATATACCTGAAAGCAGAAGTACACTAGAGTTTGCAGTGAGTACCTCCCTAACACTTCCTCTCCACTATTCCAAGCTTGGGATCCATGATTGCTCAACAAATTGTTTGGCTTCATATGTTAACTCTCTTTTCAATCACCAGGTTCCAGATGCCACCAGGATGCTGGCCAGGCTTCCCTGGATTGAAGACCCCACCAATGTGTCCCGGAGCTCAGCTTCCCCAGAGACACACCTCACTAGGGAAAGAGAGAGGCTGACTGGGAGTATGGACCGACCAGTCAATGCCCATGTTCAGCGGGGAAGCAATTACAAAAGCCAGACCTTCTACCTTCTGCAACCCTCAACGACCCTGGGTCCATGCTCCCAGAGGGCTAGAGAATGGGAAAGCTATCATGGGAGGGGGTGGGTTATGGGGATTGGGTGGTGGGAATTGTGTGGAGTTGTACCCCTCCTACCTTATGTTTTTGTTCATTAATCCTTTCTTAAATAAAAAAATTTTAAAAAAAATCTTAAACAACAATAATCCAAAAGTATCAAGAAAAATCATCTCTGATGTAACCATCTGGAAAGCTTCTGAACAGGGAAGGAGGAAACTCTATTTCCTGAAGGAATAACAGAAGCCAGCTCATATGCTTTGAGCTTTTATTATTTCTAAATTAGTACAGGGTTAAGATATCACATATAAATGATGAAAGGTGATTTTAATAAATTCTACCAACACTTTCGTGACAAGCAATGATTATTTTTAACATAACCAGTAGTTTGACTAATTAAAAAAAGATGGGTTATACACACTTCATTTATAGATGGATTTTTATGCAATTATTATTTTTTTTAATTTATTTTTTATTTAAGAAATGATAAATTAACAAAACCATAGGGTAGGAGGGGTACAACTCCACACAATTATGGAAGGCAGAGTTTCTATATAGTAATGAAAGGAGATGTGATAGCCAGCAATAAAACATTCTTTTTCTACATTTGTTTTCCCTGATCACTTTCTCTCAAGAATTTCTGCCTTCAGCAACTTTTCAGCCAATGTTTATTTCAAGTCTGCTGTTAGTCAAGTCCTGAACCTACCGCAGAAAGGGCTCCCAGATCCATATTCGAGACTCTCACCCTGACCTCTTTCTGGTTCCCAAGCAAAGCTTATAGCGATTTGTAGGGTATCTCCACTCATTTGTACTGCTCTCATTGAAAATTCCACATACCCTCAACTGAGTGCTTTCTAATTCTTCTGAAATGTGCTCTCCTATCCTTGTTTTCTTTCTTTTTTTTTAAATTCACTGTTTTTTTAAAAAATATTTTTATTATATTTATTTATTGGATAGAGACAGCCAGAAATCAAGAGAGAAGGGGTGGTAGAGAGGGAGACAGACAGAGAGACACCTGCAGCCCTGCTTCACCACTCATGAAGCTTTCCCTCTGCAGGTGGGGACTGGGGGCTCGAACCCGGGTCCTTGCACGTTGTAATACGTGCGCTCAACCAAGCGTGCCACCACCCGGCCCCCTATTCTTGTTTACTATCATAGTCAATCCATTCATTTATTTAACACATGTGTATTTAGCTCTTTCTTCATGAGGGATACTTGGCCAGGTGGTAAGGATAGGGCAGTGAGTAAGAGTGGCAAGGTTCCTGTTGGCATGTAACCTTCAGACAAGGAACAAACAAGTAAATGTATAAAAAAAAAGACCTAAAGTATTTTCAACATGGTACATGACTTGGGCAGGCCCCTTTAGTGCTGTCTGAGACTACCTCTCTAAAACCTAAACATTGATGATGTACTTCTATTCTTTGAGCATCTTTGAGTCCTGAAATCATTCTTACTGCCACATTCACTTATTTGTTCACTTCTTCATTTACTAATATTAATTTCTTTGAAAAACTAGTAGTGGTTTGGTAATGGTGTATAAGATTATACGGACTGATTTAAATTCAGACACATTTGAATATCAGCTAAATACCTGGAACTGTGGGAAAGTTCGTGATGCAAAGATGAATGAAACGCACCTTGTGATCTCACTGTGAATTTTAGTCTAATGAGATAGCAGACCAATAAACAAATAATGTCAATTAAAGGATTTTTTCATAGTTATTTTGCTAGATTAGTGATGGAACTTGATAGGGTAAGCAGGACAAAGGTGCTTACCAGAGTATAAACTTAAGATTAGAAAACATCTTTTATTCTCCTTAATATTCCCAGTGCAAAAACTGGAAATAGAAACCCAAGGAAACAAGATAAATGAAAATGAACATGGTAGCAAGTGCTACTTATGCTGCAAAGAGAATAGAGCTGAGTCCTATTGATTTGCTTTATTCATATATGGCTCTGTATTGTCCCAGACACAGAATGGGGCAACACATTAATATACCATATCAGTCCTTAAGTATCCCCTCATTCATAATCACATGCTTGAAATTTTAAAGCCTTTTCTTTTTCTGGAGGCTTCTTTCACCATTTTAATATTTATTTATTTATTTTTGCCACCAGGGTTATGATTGTGGATCAGTGCCTGCGTGATGAATCTACCACATCTACCACTTTCCTTTCTTCTCCCATATTCCTTCCCTTCCCTTCCCTTCCCTTCCCTTCCCTTCCCTTCCCTTCCCTTCCCTTCCCTTCCCTTCCCTTCCCTTCCCTTCCCTTCCCTTCCCTTCCTTCTTCCTTTCCCTTCCTCATCCTGCCCCGACCTGCTATCCCTCCCCTCCCCTCCCCTCCCCTCCCCTCCCCTCCCCTCTCCTCTCCTCTCCTCTCCTCTCCTCTCCTCTCCTCTCCTCTCCTCTCCTCTCCTCTCCTCTCCTCTCCTCTCCTCTCCTCCCCCCTCCCCTCCCCTCTCCTCTCCTCCCCTCCCCCCTTCCCTCCCCTCTCCTCCCCTCCCCTCCCCTTCCCTCCCCTCCTCTCCCCTCTCTTCTCTTCTCCTCTCCTTTTACTTCCTTTTTCTCCCTTTTCTTTTTTATTAGGACAAAAATAAATTGAGTGGGAAGGTGAGGCATGGAGAGAGAAAGAGACACACTTGCAGCATTGCTTCACCATTCATGAAGCTTTCCCCCTGCAGCTGGGAGCCGGGGTCTTGAACCAGGGGTCTTGTGCATGGTAACATGTACACTCTACTGGGTGTGCCACAGCCCGGCCCTCTCATTTCACCTTAATACTATATATTTCTCACCATCAGCAAGTTTGTAATTTTTTTTTAAATTTTGTCCCTTATTACTAAGTATAACTAGAAATGGTTTCATCTTTTCCTGGATTCATGTCATGGAAGAATACCAGGTTTCATTTGTAAGAACTTTTCAGAGGTGGAAAGATGAATCTGTCTTTCAGATGTTTCTTAATTCAATGAAGTAATCCCTTTTTTATGTTTTAGTTCCTTTTAAGCTGTTTTTAGCTTAAAGAAGGTTAGTTGTATCTTATGGAAACAAAGAAATTCTACTTAAACCTATCAATATGATTTCAAACAGAAAAAAGGTCTGTGTATATTTCCATTTAACATGTATACATTTGAAATGAATCAGTTATGTAGTTCACTGGAATATCATTACTGATAATATTCATATTTTTTGATTGATGGATTCTATAATGTCCTGGAGAGTCAAATTCAGACTAGTGAAAATGGCAGTTTTATATAATCCATACTCATCTGCCACTACTTATATAAATATTGTTAGCATGCACCATGTTATTATATTTTGTTTTCTAGAACAGCAATCTAATATAGAAATTGATAGTTTTTTAAATCTAGTTCTTAAAAGTTCAAGCATCTGCCCAATCTCGATCATATAAATCTGATGGCCAGTTTAGGATGAAGAAAAAAAAAAGTCCCAGATGTGACAATACTTCTGTAAATAAAAATTATTTTAATAATGTTTTTAAAAAGAACATGTGTCTGGTTAGCCAGCAATTTTGTGGGCTACTGATAATTGCTATTAGAAACCTTGATTTCTTAAATACAGCCGTTGAACACAACTCTATAATAGGACAGGTACTTAGCCTGCCATCTTTAAACTCAGATGCCCATCAAACCAGATTTCCGAGCGGCAAAAAGACACTCTTTTCAAAGCCAAGACTAAAAACTAAAGCAGAATTCATTCTTTTCTTTGTATTTCCCTGAAACATCGTGTATGAAGACTGAGATCAGAATCAGAATGCTGCTTCTACAACTGTGAAGAGAGCACTGCTAAGAGAGGGAAGAAGATGCCAAATTGGATATGAAGACAGAGGAAAAAGGTCTAGTGAGAGAATCCCAAGAATGGAAATCAGAAAGCTAACTGGAAGGACCCCAGTCAGTAGCCTGCTCAGAGCACCTTAGGAATGAGGGCCTCTGGAATAAATCTTTGGTGATAGCAACACAGTCCACAACAGCAATACTTTCATATTTATAGTTTATGCTTCATTCTTGCCAGAGGCCTCAAATTCCACATAGTCAAAAAAATCTTCATTCACTGCTGCCTGCTGGGCATTTAACAAGGGCTCTTGTAACAGGACCCAGAACAAGTCTGAACATGAATACAAAGTGCAGGGGCCAGCCAGGCACCACAAGCTGAGAGGTAGGCAGGCAAGTGGAGGCATTGGAGAGAAACAGAAAGCACACAATGCCTCCAGTGCCTCAAGGCATGGCTTCAAAAGGTGTCAACACCAATTAAATTGTAAAGGCCCTGGCAGCTTCTGAGAAGTCATCTGGACAAGGACAAGACAGCGAGTAATCAAAGGCTTGGGCCCTTGTATTCTTCTATGGTCCATGCTAGACCCCTACGCACAGGCGTGCCTGACAATTTTGTGACCCATATGTGAACTTTCAAGTTTGCGTTGTCCTTAGAGGTATAAATACTCTTTTCGGTGGGGGGGTGGGGGGGGAGTTCCGTAGGCTTCCCAAGGGGGGACTTTTGACAACCTTTATTAACAGGTAATTCTTGATGGGTCCCATTGACCTATTAGTTCCCCAAATAGAACTCTTGACTAAAGCATGTACTGTTGATCCTCCCATACATATACTGGAGGATAATTATCTAGTTTCTTGGCTTGAGTTAAACAGTGAAAGCTGTCCGTAACAACACTGTGGAGAAATTTGTCAGCAAAAAACTCAGTGGAAACTGCTCCTTCAGGCAGCAAGGTCTATAATGACTTTGGGGGAGAGGAGATGGGTTGGGGAAAAACTTGCTTCTTTAAAAAAATTTTTTTTTAATTTATTTTAAAAAGGAGACATTAATAAAACCATAGGATAAGAGGGGTACAACTCGACACAATCCCCACCACCAGATCTCCATATCCCCTCCCCTCCCCTGATAGCTTTCCTATTCTTTATCCCTCTGGAAGTATGGACCCAGGGTCATTGTGGGATGCAGAAGGTGGAAGGTCTGGCTTCTGTAATTGCTTCCCCATTGAACATGGGTGTTGACAGGTCGATCCCTAGTGGGGAAGGGCTCTGGGGAAGTGGAGCTCCAGGACACATTGGTGGGGTTGTCTGTCCAGGGAAGTCTGGTCAGCATTATGCTGGCATCTGGAACCTGGTGACTGAAAAGAGAGTTAACATACAAAGCCAAACAAATTGTTGACCAATCATGGACGCAAAGGGTGGAGTAGTGCAGATGAAGTGTGTGTGTGTGGGGGTCCTCCATTTTCTAGATAGCTAGTAGGCATATTTTAGTTATATTTCAAAGGGCCTGTAGAAATACTAGGTTTTTTTTTTCTCTGAGCCTGAAATTTATCATGCAGGTGGATCCAAGTTATTGTCTGGGGAGGTGATGTCATGGCTAGAAAAGGGACAGAAAGCTGGATAGGGAAAAGAGTAGCTCCCTAATATGGGGAAGAGGTATAAATATTGTTGATTGTAAACCCCATTGATTGATTTGCTCTGGGGCCCATATTCATCTTAGGAGCCTGTGTGACCTTTGCATCCCTCTAGATCTGAGCTCACATTCTGTGGCCATGAGCAGGAACATTCCCAGCTGCCCCAATATCAGGCCCCATCTTCCTCAGGTGTAGCATAGAGTATGTTGTCCAGCCTCCCTTCAGAGAATGGAACATTCTCTACCATTGTTGATCCAAGTGGAGGGGTCTACTGTGTTGTTCCTGATAGAAATGACTGGTAACAATGGAGAGAAGGATTTATTCGAGGTCTAGGCCCATCAAGTCTGTTTGGGAATCTCAGGACTCCCCGACTAGGGCCCCAGCTGATGGGGTGGCCTGATAGTGACTAGAGTCATTGTTAAAGTATGCCAGTCTCTAGCCCTTTTTCAGCTTTTCAGTCCTTGCTTTGATGAGGTTAGCTTTGGAGTGAGTGAGAGAACTGTAATAGGAAGTAGGTGAGGAGGGTATCTAAGTCTAAGTAGACACTATTTCATTATGAACTTTATACTGACTCACTACAGACTATTGTGTATTTTTGCTTTCAGTTATATATTTTGCCCTGCTTTATGGATATGTGTGAACATATGCTCTGGAATGGAATTAGAGTATACTATGAAAGGAAAGGTCTCACCCAGGTAATGAAGCTGAAGGGTTGTCATTCCATGCCTGATGTCTCTGGACACAGTGTGAAGTGAAGCATGCTGAGGTGGTACTCATTGCATTGATTAGGTTGGGATCGGTGGATGCAATATTATTTTGTATGAATTGAGAGAAGCGTGCAGGAAAGTGAGCACCACCCTAAGGTCCCAGGACTGGGGGAAATACAGGCTCTATATTGGAAATGTGAGGTACCTGCTGTCTTAGGGCTCAAGAAGACAATAGATAGTTATTGTTATTATCACATTATTTGGTAATTGGGTTAAATTTGAAAAATCTCTTTGTTAGGATTTTCTGTATAATACCCAACATCACCATAATTTATGTCCTTTGACATTATTTGTATGTAGCTGTGCCACCAGTTACTTCTATTCTCCCTGGTCTAGACTTTTGAGAAAGTCAACATATCAAAGACTCAGCCTATGTACTAAAAAGACTCAGTCTGTGATTTAGAAAGTTTGAGACATACAATCAATATCAATTTTCCCCTTGCATATTAATTAAATAGTAATTTATATGACTACAAGTTAGTAGGAGTGTACATAAACACCATTCCCATGACCAAAAGACTGGTTCCCATCCCACCTTCCCACCCCCCACATTTCACCACCCGGGAAGCTGAATATCCACCTCACCCTCATTCCAGGGTTTTTTACTTTGGTGCCCTACTCCAGATTTAGTCAAATCCTGCTTTTAGTTTCCCTTTCTTTTATTCTTTCTCAACTTCTGTTGATGAGTGGGATCATCCCATACTCATCTTTATCTTTCTGACTTAGCTCACTTAACATAATTCCTTCTATCTCTGTCCAAGATGGGTCAGAGAAAGTAGGTTCATTGTTCTTAATAGCTGCATAGTATTCCATTGTGTATATATACCACAGCTTTCTCAGCCACTCTTCTTTTGTTGGGCATCTGGATTGCTCCGGGTTTTAGCTATTAGGAATTGTGCTGCTATGAACATAGGTGTACGCATATCTAGAGGAATTACTGGGCCATATGGAAGGTACATACCTAGCCTTGTGAGAGTTCTCCAGACTACTCTCCACAGAAATTGGACCAATTTGCATTCCCTCTAGCAGTGCAGAAGGGTTCCTCTGTCCCCACAGCCACTCCAGCATTTGTTGCTGCTGTCCTTTTTTATGTATGCCATTCTCACAGGGGTGAGGTGGTATCTCAATGTTGTCTTTATTTTCATTTCTCTGACAATCAGCGAAAACGCGTAAGAGTGAAACTGAACCACCTTATCTCACTAGAAACAAAAATCAACTCCAAATGGGTCAAGGACATGGATGTTAAACCAGAAACTATCAAATACTTAGAGGAAAACATTGGTGGAACACTTTTCCACCTAAACCTCAATAACATCTTTGGTGATACAAAGCCAATTTCAAGGAAGAGTAAAAACAGAAACAAATCAATGGGACAACATCAAATTGAAAAGCTTCTGCACAGTCAAAGAAACTACCACACAAACAAGGACACCCCTCACAGAATGGGAGAAGATCTTCACATGCCATATATCAAACAAGAGACTAATCACCAAAATATACAAAGAGCTCAGCAAAATTAGCAACAAAAAAGCAAATGACCCCACCCAAAAAATGGGCAGAGGATATGAACAGAACATTCACTATAGAAAAGATCCAAAAGGCTAACAAACACATGAAAAATTGCTCCAGGTCGCTGATTGTCAGAGAAAACTTGCTTCTGTTGCATCAGTAAGATGACTCTGCATTTCCTGTTTGGCATTGCAGAAAATTAACATGGCTTTTAAGAACTGATTGGTTGGTTCTTGGCAAGGGTACACCAATCTCCATTCAGGAAATGATGTCTCGCTTTTTCTCCCCCTTCTCAAATGTTTTCCCTTTTCCTTTGCCTAAGGGTAACAATAATAGGTACAATCAATTTACTGGATGACTTTCAAAGTGACAGCACAGTCTAGAAGGAGAAGGAATGCATTTTGTAGCTAGAGGAGAAAAGATAGGGAGAACTGTCAAAGTATTTCTCACATATTTCATTGCTAGATAATTTTCTGGGTCTATAGAACTTTTTCACTCACCAGATCAAGTAAAATGCCTGGGGTGTGAGGCATTGTGAAAAAGTAAACTCTAATGTCACTAAAGTTCCAAACCTGGTCATTTAAGAACAAATGGAAATACTGTCTCTCTGTCTCTCTCACTCACTATCTCCCCTCCTCTCTCAATTTCTCTCTGTCCCTATCCAATAAATAAATAAAAGAAAAATGAGAATACAATTCATTATATTTGAATCAAACTGTTTGAATTCTCTTTTTGTAGCTGAAATTACTTTTATTTTGAAAAATAATAACCAGAAGTAAAAAATAATATGACATATCATTAAGTATCAGTTTGAAGCTGTCATTTATTAGGTGGCTTTGTTCAATTTTTTTTTCCTTTTAAAATCTTGCAGCTATTAGGAAATCCAATCTAATAGCTCCAAGAAGATTGAAAATTGAGAAAATGTTCAGATTTTATTATTGATCCTGGGTTTGTCATGATGAGATCTGTTATGCTGCAAAGAAAGAAATAGGATCCTAAGACAAAAATGATTTCTCAATTAGATACATTTTCTGCAGGTCTATATACTTTTAGTATGGTGGCTCTTTACCAATATGTGCTTCCATAATTGTTATGGCAAGGAATAGGAGCTAGAGAGTCAAGTATCTGAAATTAAATGCTTCTAATCAAGACAGGACACACACCAATTCAGTTCATATTTAATTAGCTAAAGTAAATCACAGGGTCAGATTGGGCTTCTGGGGAGTTAATCCAATGATCTGTGAATCTGAAAAGGGAAAGAACTGGTCATAGTAAATAATTATAAAGACAGCTATCAGTCAGTCTTTCAGTAAGCAAATATTACTTATTCTCTTCTCCCCCAATCCTATGCATACTGTCTCTGGAAGAGAGACAAATCAGAAGTTCTTCTTCCAACACAGAACTCACATTTATAGACAGCATGTGCCAGTTCACACATGCATGACCTTAAAAGACATTTTCTCCCTCAACAGTCCATACATTTTGAGGGGCGGGGAAGGCAGGTGGTGGAACACCTCGTAGAGTGCACATGTTATAATGCACAAGGACCAGGGTTCAAGCCTCCATTGTGGTGGTCTACATCTTTAGGGAAGGAAGCTTCACAACTTCCCTGAACAGACAACCCCACCAATGTGTCCTGGAGCTCCACTTCCCCAGTACCCCACCCCACTAGGGAAAGAGAGAGGCAGGCTGGGAGTATAGATCGACCTACCAATACTCATGTTTAGTGGGGAAGCAATTATAGAAGCCAGATCTTCCTCCTTCTGCATCCCATGATGACCTTGGGTCCATACTCCCAGAGGGTTAAAGAATAGAAAAACTATCAGAGGAGGGGCTGGGATACGGAGTTCTGGTTGTGGGAACTGTGTGGAGTTGTACCCCTCTTATCCTATGGTTTTGTCAATGTTTCCTTTTTTATAAATAAAATTAAAAATTATATATATATATTTCTGTTTTCTAAAAAAAATGAAAGCATCACGAATGATATCTCTCTTTATCTTTCCCTATTTCCCCCTTCCCTCTTGGTTTCTCTTTGTCTCTATCCAATATATAAATAAATTAAATACATATTTTTAAAAAGGTTACATGAACTTTAAAGGAATAAGAATGATTCCACAACTCATAACCACTGGAGTGTGGTAACAGACAATTTATCACGATGCTCTAGACCAGAGAACCAAGGAACATTGTTCTTAGATGAAACCTCACCTCCCTGACATGAAGTTCCCATTCTATTGTTCATAATTTTTCCTTGCTCCATACTCTGAAATGCCCCTGTATGGGCTGAGGAAACAGAACAATGGTTATGCAAACAGCCTTTCGTGCAAGAGCCACCAGAGATCCCAGGTTTAGTCCCCAGTACCACCATAAACCAAAGCTGAGCACTGCTCTTGGGGAGAAAAAATGCTCCTTTATTCTCTTCTGTCACTTCTATAATGGGTATTGGGGAAAAATTCTTGAGGAATGGGCAACAGTTAGGTACCAAGTGTAGTTTTAAGTTACAAATAGATTTGGTCTCTTTTGGTCCAGTCATGGGCAATGAAATTGACTCAGGGCTTTTTATGAACTTCATAGCTCTTTATTTTTGTACAACTCTATGTTCCTATTTCACACCCACACAGTTTTTTAAGATTCTGTTCTGGACATACTAACTTTCTCACTTTCATTCTTCTCTCCTCCTTTTTTTTTTTTTTTTTAACATTTGCAATTGCTTTATAAAGTCTACTGAGGTTCAGTGGATCAACACTGAGCCATTTTTATATAGCTGTTTTGTCCAATTGAAAAGACAGTCTCCTTATTCTGAGATACCTTAATCCATTTCCAGATCTCTGCATGGCATGGTAGCCATCACCTAAGTTTGTCCCCCACCTTAACACTTAGGTTTCAAGTGATTTTAAAAATAAAAAGGATAGTGGGGGACAAAACTGTGTATTATTATGTGGAAAACTGAGAACTGTTATGCATATACAAACTATTATATTTACTGTCGAATGTACAACATTAATCCTCCAACAAAGGAAAAAGAAATAAAAAGGAAACATGATACTCACACATAAAATCCTTGGTCTTCACTTTCTTCTTTTACACAAAGTACTGTGTGAGAAGAAGTTAATTGCCTAATCTAGCCATAGGAACCCCTCAATTTCTAGAATCTTCTGTTTACTTACTTCAGATTACAAATTAGTTTTTCTTCCTGAGGTCATCTTTCTTTTTTTTTTTTTTTGATACCTTGCCAATTGTAGCTGATATCAATCATCAGTCTAATTTCCCACTAATCTTTCTTTTAGAGCAGCAAATTTAGTTTGCATAACATCTGCCTTATAAATTATCACAGTTACCAAATGATTTGCTAACACACATGATTGACTGCTATCTTCTCACCTCCTCAGGAGGTGACCATCCCTAAAACCACCTCCTGAAGGTTCAACATTTACCCTATACCTCACACTTTAGGATTTTTTTTTGTCATGGCAACATCTAATCCTAATATAAATAACTATTTCAGTCACTGTGATTAAGTTGGACTCTACTAGCAGTAAACAACCCAAGATTTCAGTAGCTTACAGAATAAAGATTTATGTCTCTCTCATAAAGATTTCACTCTGAGCCTAGAAAACACCAGTAAAGTTATACAGTCCTCCATGTGATGACTTGGTAAGCTGCTTTTCTCACAACAAGATTTTTCTCTGACATATACAGCAGAAAAAGTAGTGGGGTACAAAGTTGAGCAACATTAATTTAAATGATCATCTATATAAGCTACATGTAAACTTCCTGCCATTCTTTTTTATCTTAAAATTAAAAAAAATTTATTTATAAAAAGGAAACTGACAAAACCATAGAATAAGAGGGGTACAACTTTGCACAATTCCCACCATCAGACCTCTGTATCCCATCCCTTCCCCTGATAGCTTTCCTATTCTTTAACCCTCTGGGAGTATGGATCCAAGGTCATTAAGGGGTGCAGAAAGTGGAAGGTCTGGCTTCTATAATTGCTTCCCTGATGAACATGGGCATTGACAGGTCGATTCATACTCCCAGTCTGTCTCTCTCTTTCCCTAGTGGGGGAAGGGCTCTGGGGAAGCAGAGCTCCAAGGCACATTGGTGGGGTCATCTGTCCAGGGGAGTCTGGTCGCATCCTGCTAGCATCTGGAACCTGGTGGCTGAAAAGAGAGTTAACATACAAAGCCAAACAAATTGTTGAACCATCATGTACCTAAAGGCTGGAGTAGTGCAGATGAAGTGTTGGGGGGGGGGGTCCTCTTTTTTGTAGATAGCTAGTAGGCATATTTTAGTTATATCTTAAAGGGCCTGTAGCTATACTAATGTTTTTTAAGTTTCTGCCATCCTAACTCCTAGGAGACAGAGATATATACTTGTTCTTTTTGTGTGTCCAGGAAGTAAGGAGAATCAAAAATTTAGGGAAGAGATCATGTCTACCAAATATCCTGGTATGCTTTCAGATAATTTGAATGACAGTTCAACTTTGAAAATGATTATATCTCTAAACCATTAGAAAAGAATCAGTTCCCTCACTTATTGAAGGTTGCTTTCTATAAATCCTGTTCATCTGGGGATTCCTCTATGAATCAGACAACATTATTGATGTCAACTGTCTTGATGTAAATGTATGTATCAGATAAAATTTTTAATTATGATTATTAAGGAATGAAATGGAGTATGCATTAGGCAAACAAGACCTTTGTTCTTTTTCAGAAAAAGCATACTCACTTCAGTTTTCTAATTGGTGATTAAGTATGATGAAATGAAAAAAGCTCAAAAGTTTGGTTGAAGATTTCTTGCTACCTTTTTTAAAAAAAATTTTTTTATTTATAAAAAGGAAACATTGACTAAACCATAGGATAAGAGGGTTACAACTCCACACAATTCCCACCACCAGAACTCTGTATCCCATCCCCTTTCCTGATAGCTTTCCTATTCTTTAACCCTCTGGGAGTATGGACCCAGGGTCATTGTGGGATGCAGAAGGTGGAAAGTCTGGCTTCTATAATTGCTTCCCTGATTAACATGGGCATTGTCAGGTCGATCCATACTCCCAGCCTGTCTTTCTTTTTCCCTATTGGGAAGGGCTCTGGGTAAGTGGAGCTCTAGGACACATTGGTGGTGTTCTCTGTCCAGGGAAGTCTGGTTGGTATCCTGCTAGCATCTGGAACCTGGTGGCTGAAAATAGAGTTAACATACAAAACCAAACAAATTGTTGACCAATCATGGACCTGAAGGGTGGAGTCATGCAGGTGAAGAGTTGGGGGGGGGGGAGGATGTCTGTTTTATAGATAGCTCATAGGCATATTTTAGTTATATTCCAAAGGGCCTGTGGCTATACTAGTTTTTTTTGTTGTTTTGCCTGAGCCTGAAATCTGATATGTAGGTGGATCCTAGTTATTGTCTGGGGAGATGATGATGATATCATGGCTGGCAGAAGGACCAGAAAGCTGAATCAGGGAAGAAAGTAGCTCCCAAATATGGGAAAGGTATATAAATATTTTTGATTGTGATCAGGGGCCCATATTCAGCTTAGGAGCCTATGTGACCTCTGCATCCCTGTAGATAGGAGCTCACATTCTGTGGTCATGAGTAGGAATGTTACAAACTGCCCCAATATCAGGACCCATCTTCCTCAGGTGTAGCATAGAGTATGTTGTCCAGCCTCCTTTCAGAGTATGGAACATTCTCTACAATTGTTGATCCAAGTTGAGGGCAAGGTCCTATGGGGGCCCACAAAGGGGTCTATTGTGTTGTTCCTGAGAGAGATGACCAGTAACAATGAGAGAGGGGTTTATTGGAGTTCTAGGCCCATCATGTCTGTTTGGGAATCTCAGGACTCCCCCACTAGGGTCCCAGCTGATGGGGTGGCCTGATAGTGACTAAAGAGTCATTGTTAAAGTATGCCAGTCTCTTGCCCTTTTTCAGCTTTTCAGTCCTTGCTTTGATGAGGTTAGCTTTGGAGTGAGTGAGAGAACTGTAATAGGAAGTAGGTGAGGAGGGTATCTAAGTCTAAGTAGACACTATTTCATTATGAACTTTATACTGACTCACTACAGACTATTGTGTATTTTTGCTTTCAGGTATATATTTTGCCCTAATTTATGGATACATGTGAACATATGCTCTATCTCATGGAACCTGGTGTATATCTAGGTTTTGGGACTTTGTTAGGAAGTGAACCTCCTGGAATGGAATTAGAGAATCCTATGAAAGGAAAGGTCTCACTGAGTAATGAGGCTGAGGGTTAACATTCCATGCCTGATGTCTCTGGACACAGTTTGAAGTGAAGCATGCTGAGGTGGTACTCATTGATTTTGATTAAGTTGGGATCAGCAGATACAATATCATTTGGTTTGACTTTTGAGAAGCATGCAGGAAAATGAGCCCCACTCTAGTGGTTCCAGGACTGGGGGAAATATAGGCTCTATAGAGGAAGCGGGAGGTTTCTGCTTTCTTGCTACCTTTCAACTCATACAAATAATTTCTAAATGTTTACCATTCTTATGCAATAACTATATTCTGGAAATAATACTCTTAAATCCTAGGTTTCTTTTCAGCAACTGATTCCTAAGGTACTAATACAGATGCACTCAAATAATCTGTACTTCACAGGTATTGTTTCCATCTTACAGATAACTCTATAAAGGGCATCATGAATTACAGATGCAACTGAGAACATAACTTTATTGCACACTTTGGACCTCATGGTGGCAGTGTGTGTGTGTATCTTATAGAGAATTTTGCTTTTTTTGTTGTTATATACAAAAGACTGAAAATAAATAATGATGGAATAAAAGTCTTGAAGGCAGAAGTTTTTTTGTTTGTTTGTTTTCCTTCCAGTTGCTCCTTGATTACTGGTCATTGACAGTTGAGGTCATTACAAGTATTTAGCTTGGAGGGCCGAGTCATACATATAAGCTCTGAGCAAAGATTTTTGCTTATCTTCCTACCAGGGGGCTTGTGCCACTGTTATAAATCAAAAACTTTACTTATATGATCCTGTTATGAAATATCCCTTCATCCCTGTGTTGAAAATTTTGCATTGGTGGATTTGAAACCTTTGCCATGGGATGAGTAAATGTTCAGCAGTTAGGGCACACACCTCAGCCCCACATGCGAGTCTCACAACACCAGGGTCAGAGCCAGTGCTTTGGCATTTCTCACTCTCTGTCACTCTATCTGAATGAAAATGCCTACTCAGGAGCAGGTGAAATTATGCATATACAAGGCCACAACTTAGCCAAACACAGTCAAGAAAAAAACAAGCAAAAAAAGACCTGTATTGTTATCTTCTTGTGTTAATGTTAAGCCAATTTTTTCATGTGGATGCTGCCATCTAAGTTTTCAAGAACTCTAGATGCCTTTCAAGAAGATAAAGGTGATTGATTACTAGAAATCATCTCTTAATGATTTGATAGCATTAAAAATCTATGTTAGACACACTAATTACAATAAACCTGTTTAAAGGGGTCGGGTGGCAGTACACATACAATAAAAAGCAAGGACCTACCCAAGGATCCTGGTTGAGCCCCCTGCTCCCCACCTGCAGGGAGGATGCTTCACAAGTGTTTTTCTCTCGGTGCTCTTTCAATTTTTCTGTCTTATACAATAAAATGAAGAAGGATAAAGAGGAGGAGAAGGAGAAGAAAAAAAAGGGGGGAAGGGAAGGGAAGGGGAGCAGTGGATTCATAGGAACAGTGGATTCATAGTGCAGGCACAGAACCCCAGCGATAACCCTGGAGGCAAAACAAAAAACAAACAACAACAAAAACAGTTAAGAAAGAAGATTGTCGGGAGTCGGGCAGTAGGTAGCACGTGGAGCAAAGCGCAAGGATTGGCATAAGGATCCTGGTTGGAGCCCTGGCTCCCCACTTACAGGGGAGTCGCTTCAAACGAGGTGAAGCAGGTCTGCAGGTGTCTGTCTTTCTCTTCCCCTCTCTGTCTTCCACTCCTCTCTCCATTTCTTTCTGTCCTGTCTAAAAATGATGACATCAATAACAACAACAATAATAACTACAACAATGAGACAACAAGGGCAACAAAAGAGAAAATAAATAAATATTTAAAAAATTGAAAAAAGAAAAAAAAGATTGTCACTCTAAGATGCTTGTGTCCATAGCAATTAAGTTCTAATGAGCAGTTAGACATTTATTCTGTTAGACTAGCTGTTTGCAAAGCCTTATCTACTGAGTCACCTTCATGATCTTCCTCTGTTGGGAGTGTACTGTGTTTCCTATCTTAGTGGTAAATGTTGATCCATCACAACTGGGTTGTTCCTTTTCACTGAAACTCTCAGCTCTGCCCCAATATAATCATTGCCTCAATTTTTCACCCCCCTCTCCCAAAACTTCTCTGTCCCCAATTTTAGGATTAGCAAACATATCAACCTCTTTTCTTGAATATTTCCTTTACTGATTCCCTGAAAATGGCAGCTCTCTGAACATATTCCTGAAAGATCTAGCAATGGGAGGCTAGACTTCTTCTCCATCACCTTATTGGTTGAGTGAAGAGTTAGAAGAGAATTTAGGTCCCCATTTCTTTTTCAAAGGTATCGCTTTGAAATATATTGCTTCTTTCTTTCTTTCTTTCTTTCTTTCTTTCTTTCTTTCTTTCTTTCTTTCTTTCTTTCTTTCTTTCTTTCTTCCTTTTTTTCTTTTTACATTTGATTTTATTTTATTGGATAGAGGCAGCCAGAAATTGAGAGGGAAGGGGGAATTTGAGAGGGAGAGAGACAGAAAGACATCTGCAGCCCTGCTTCACCATTCACAAAGCTTTCCCCCTGCAGGTGGGGACTGGAGACTTGAACCCAGGTGCTTGTGTATTGTAATGCATGCTCTCAGCCATTTTTCTTCTAGCGTTTGCCCTTCTTCCGTAGCCAGTCAACAGCGTCAGGTCTGATGTAAAATTTCGAGACCTCCTTTGAATCTGGAGAGGTGGCAGTCGTTGACTATGTGGGTCATAGTCTGTCTGGAGCCGCAGGGGCAGTTCGGGTCGTCTCTGGCTCCCCGGCGATGGAACATAGCGGCGCACCGGCCATGGCCTGTTCGATAACAATTGAGGAGGGCCCAATCATAACGTGCTAGGTCAAAGCTGGGTTGACGCTTGCAGGGGTCTGTGATGAGGTGTTTGTTCTTTACCTCAGCTGACTGCCAACTCTGTTTCCAAGAGTCTGGAACAGAGAAGTTCAGTGTAGGCGTAGGGGACCAGACTGGGTGACGAGACATCAAGCTTTGGACAGGGTGGGCGAAGATATCCGCGTATATTGGCAGGTCCGGTCGAGCGTAGACGTGGGAAATGAACTTAGATGATGCCGCATCCCGACGAATATCTGGTGGGGCGATGTTGCTAAGAACTGGCAGCCATGGAACCGGGGTGGAACGGATGGTTCCAGAAATGATCCTCATGGAGGAATATAATTTGGAATCGACCAAATGGACATGGGGGCTACAGAACCATACTGGGGCACAGTATTCTGCAGTGGAATAGCATAATGCCAGAGATGATGATCGTAGTGTGGAAGCGCTCGCGCCCCAAGAGGAGCTGGCCAGTCTTGCAATGATGTTATTCCTCGTGCCCACCTTTGCTGCAGTTTTTATGAGATGTTCGTGAAATGACAGAGTGCGATCGAGAGTAACGCCAAGATAGACTGGCTGGGCTTCATGCCGGATTCTCATATCGTCAAGCTGCACATTAAGCTCACGCGAGGCCGAGGCATGGTGTAGATGGAAAACAGATTACACCGTTTTTGCAGTGCTAGGGATTAGTTGCCATTTTTTACAGCAATCAGATATCAGAGACATGTCTTTCGTGAGTGTTTCCTCGAGGATGTTGAACTTTGATGCCTGAGTTGCACAGCAGATGTCATGGGCATAGATGAACTTCACCCAGCCCTTCTCTTTGTCTTCCAAACCCTACTTTTTGCCTCCAGGGTTATCTGGGGCTCTGGTGCCTGCATTACAAAACCACTGCTCCTGGAGGCCATTTTTCCCATTTTTGTTGACCTTGTTGTTATTGAATAGGACAGAGAGAAATCAAAGAAGGGGGTGGAGATGGGGAGAGAAAGATGGATGGACATCTGCAGACCTGCTTCACTGCTTATGAAGTGAGCCTCCTGCAAGTGGGGAGCCAGGGGCTTGAGCAGGGATTCTTACTCTGGTTCTTGCACTTCGCAACATGTACAGCTTAATCGGCTGGGCTACCACCCAGGCCCCTACTCTACTTTTTTGAAGTTCACATCATTCCTCTCTACGGACTTTTCACATTGTGTCCACTCAACAAGACCTCCACCTCTCACAACTTGAACCTCTCATTCCCTTTCCTTATCCCTAGTCACATTCATTTGGAACATTATCATAATCCTCTCTGTGGCCTTCTTCAGGATCATACCCTCACTATGAACTTGCAGTAGTAGAAACTGCTCTGCTTCCCAAAGGGAGACTGTGTCACCCTACTCTACCACTTGAGGAAGACTGGTTCTGAAGTGAGTGCAGCCTAAAATGTTCCCAGCTGTGATCATGGAATGTGAGCTCTATGTGACAGGGACTCAGAGGCTGTACAGGCTCTGGTGCTAAATATGAATAGACATGGGCCCTGGGTTAGACTGACATGGTAAACAGCTAATTGCATTTATATATTTTCTTCAAGTTTGTGAGCAACTCTCTGTCCTAATCCTGCTTCCTATTTCTATTCTCAACTCTGACACCATCTTCCCAGACAATATTTCTAGTCCACCCCCATGTGAGCTATCAAGTTCAAAGATTACTAAAACATAGGTTCTTAGGAGCATATCTAAAACAGACTTCTTAGCTTCTTTCCACCCAAAGGTTCTTACTTTCATCAGCTCTATTCCTACTTTATGGTTTCTGTTTATTAAACATTTTTGTTCTACTTTCAATCTGACTGCCTTTCAGCAACAACATTCCAGATGCTACCATGATTCTATCTTGACTTCCCTGGGCAGATGACGTAGCCAATGCTTCCTGAAACTCCACCTTTCTAGAACCCTACCCAACCAGGGAAAGACAGTAATGGGCTAGAGGGTATGGATCAACCTGCCAAATGCCCATGTCTAGCATAGAAGCAATTAAAGAAGCCAGAACTCTCGCCTTCTGCTCCTCACCAAAATTTTGGTCCATACTCTCAGAGGGGTAAATATTAAATCACTAATAAAAATACATTAAAAATATGAGTATAATGTGCTCTTATTTTAACTTGCAGATAATTGAGTCAAGACTCCTGTGTTTTGCATCGACTGAATTAATTTTTAAAAAAATTTTCTAACTCAATTCTGACATAAATCAGTATAAATGCATACAACTTTATGATGTTATGAAATAATCCCAAATCATCCACAAAAGTTTTATGTGACACCATCTAAAATCTGACTTGGCTAATGCTCTCATAAATCTACTAAATATACTCCTTTCTTTATGACTTTTCATGTAATTAAGTCTAGAAGACATAAGCATCTGTCAGAGTTAGTCTATTTTGCTCATTAACTTAAGTGCAGAATTATTTTGTCTCTTATTTCTTGTATTTGGATGCAAAGGTCTTTTTTACAGTTGCAGTTGGTGACAATCCAATTCAGAACCTTATTTGCAGAAAAATTTTTATAGTTGAAGAATTCAAGATTCAGGTATGTCTACTTTTTCTTTTCTTTCCTCCTTTCTTTCCTCCTCCTCCTCTCTTTCTTTCTTCTTCCACCCCCTTTGCACATACTCCCCCTCCCTTTATCAATCCTTTGTTTTCCTTTTAGTACTTTGACAGTTGTTTCATGACTGCAGACATTTTAAAGGTTTAAGTTTATTTTATCTCAAGCATGGGGTTCTGATGACAAACTTTAATTAGTTTTTCAAAAAGTTAATAGAAGTTTTAAGGCTTATCTCAGTCATAGGATCTGGGTCCCATATTTATAGATGAACCATCCAACATGGCCAGGAAGCAGAACATTACTAGGTTTAAGGTAACAGATTTCCCTTTAGAGCCTGGGGCTGGGTTCAAATTATTCTTAAGTCATATGGAGTCACAAATAGAAGGTAGAAATTTTCTGATAACAAGTCTGAAAGCAATTGTTAAAAAGGAAAAGTTAGGACAGGCAAGGAATAACCTTGTATACTAGATAATTTGTTTGCATTACACAATAAAGTTGGTGAATCTTCATAGTGATACACCCTTTTGTATGCCAATAATATTTATTGACTCCATTTTCCTGGGCTCTGAAGAGTTGAAGACAACACAAAATTGCTTAATACATTCTATTCAAGTCATCATCAGTTTTGTTTTTTTAAAAAAATTCAATTTCTGGGAGTCGGGCTGTAGTGCAGCGGGTTAAGCGCAGGTGGCGCAAAGCACAAGGACCGGCATAAGGATCCCGGTTCGAACCCCGGCTCCCCACCTGCAGGGGAGTCGCTTCACAGGTGGTGAAGTAGGTCTGCAGGTGTCTATCTTTCTCTCCTCCTCTCTGTCTTCCCCTCCTCTCTCCATTTCTCTCTGTCCTATCCAACAACGACAACAACAATAATAACTACAACAATAAAACAAC
The DNA here is from genome assembly GCF_950295315.1 of Erinaceus europaeus. Lineage (NCBI taxonomy): Eukaryota > Metazoa > Chordata > Mammalia > Eulipotyphla > Erinaceidae > Erinaceus > Erinaceus europaeus. Next base: position 17,174,958 of record NC_080180.1, read on the forward strand.
AAGGGCAACAAAAGGGAATAAAAAAATAAAATGAATATTTTTAAAAAATTAATAAAATATTTTTAAAAATTGGGTCAAGGTTGAGGGAGAATTATTTATTTATTTATTTATTTTTTATTGGGGAATTAATGTTTTACATTCAACAGTAAGTACAATAGTTTGTACATGTATAATATTCCCCAGTTTCCCATATAACAATACAACCCCCACTAGGTCCTCTGAATCCTTCTTGGACCTGTATTCTCCCCACCCACCCACCCCAGAGTCTTTTACTTTGGTGTGATATGCCAATTCCAGTTCAAGTTCTACTTGTGTTTTCTTTCTGATCTTGTTTTTCAACTTCGACCTGAGAGTGAGATCATCCCATATTCATCCTTCTGTTTCTGACTTATTTCACTCAACATGATTTTTTTCAAGGTCCATCCAAGATCGGCTGAAAACGGTGAAGTCACCATTTTTTATAGCTGAGTAGTATTCCATTGTGTATATATACCACAACTTGCTCAGCCACTCATCTGTTGTTGGACACCTGGGTTGCTTCCAGGTTTTGGCTATTACAAATTGTGCTGCCAAGAACATATGTGTACACAGATCTTTTTGGATGGATATGTTGGGTTCCTTAGGATATATCCCCAGGAGAGGAATTGCAGGGTCATAGGGTAGGTCCATTTCTAGCCTTCTGAGAGTTCTCCAGACTGTTCTCCACAGAGGTTGGATCAATTGACATTCTCACCAGCAGTGTAGGAGGGTTCCTTTGACCCCACACCCTCTCCAGCATTTGCTGCTGTTACCTTTTCTGATGTATGACATTCTCATAGGAGTGAAGTGTTATCTCGTTGTCTTTATTTGCATTTCTCTGACAATCAGAGACTTGGAGCATTTTTTCATGTGTTTCTCAGCCTTTTGGATCTCTTCTGTGGTGAATATTCTGTCCAAGTCCTCCCCCCATTTTTGGCTGGGGTTATTTGTTGTCTTGTTGTTGAGTTTGGTGAGCTCTTTATATATGTTGGTTATTAAACTCTTGTCTGATGTATGGCATGTAAAGATCTTCTCCCATTCTGTGAGGGGTCTCTTGATTTGGGTAGTGGTTTCTTTTGCTGTGAAGAAGCTTTTTAATTTGATGTAGTCCCATAGGTTTATACTTGCCTTAGTCTTCTTTGTAATTGGATTCGTTTCATTGAAGATGTCTTTAAAGTTTATGCGGAAAAGAGTTCTGCCAATATTTTCTTCTAAGTATCTGATAGTTTGTGGTCTAACATCCAAGTCCTTGATCCACTTGGAATTTACTTTTGTATTTGGTGAAATACAGTGGTTCAGTTTCATTCTTCTGCATGTTTCAACCCATTGTTTCCAACACCATTTGTTGAAGAGACTCTGCTTTCCCCATGTAATAGTCTGAGCCCCTTTGTCAAAGATTAGATGTCCATAGGTGTGGGGGCTCACTTCTGGGCTCTCAATTCTATTCCACTGGTCAGTGTGTCTATTCATGTTCCAGTACCAAGCAGTTTTGATGACAATGGCCCTATAATACAATTTGAGATCTGGGAGTGTGATGCCTCTGGTTCTGTTCTTTTTTCTCAAGATTGTTTTGGCAATTCTAGGTCTTTTCTGGTTCCAGATAAACATTTGTAGAATTTGTTCTATTCTCCTAAAAAATGTGCTTGGAATCTTGATAGCATTAAAGGGGATAATGCTATCATTATAAAAGTCCTGGACCAGATGGTTTTACAAATGAATTCTACAAAACCTTCAAAGAAGAACTAATACCTCTACTTCTAAAAGTTTTCCAGAAGATTGAAGACACTGGAATACTCCCTGCCAGCTTCTATGAAGCCAACATCACCCTGATACCAAAAGCAGACAGGGACACAACCAAAAAAGAAAACTACAGACCAATATCTCTGATGAATATAGATGCTAAAAATACTGAACAAAATTCTAGCCAACCAGATACAGCAGTATATTAAAAAGATTGTTCATCATGGGGGGATAGCATTAAATTTGTAGATGGCTCTGGGTAGTATATTTATTTTGATGATGTTAATTCTTCCTACCCATGAACATGGAATATCTTTCCACTTCTTTGTGTCTTTGTCAATTTCCTTGAGTAGTGACTCATAATTTTCAGTATACAAGTCTTTCACTTCTTCGGTTACGTTTACTCCTAGATATTTTATTGTTTTTGTTGCTATAGTAAAAGGAATTGATTTCTGGATTTCAATTTCTTCTAGCTTAGTGTTTGCATAGAGGAATGCCACTGACTTTTGAATGTTAATTTTATAGCCTGACACCTTACTTTATTGCCTGATGATTTCCAAAAGCTTCTTGCTGGATTCCTTAGGTTTTTCTGTGTATACTATCATGTCATCGGCAAATAAGGAGAGTTTGACTTCTTCTCTTCCAATCTGTATCCCTTTAATTCCTTGCTCCTGCCTGATTGCTATGGCAAGAACTTCCAACACTATGTTGAATAGTAATGGTGATAGTGGGCAGCCCTGTCTAGTACCTGATCTGAGTGGAAATGCTTCCAGTTTTTCACCATTGAGTATGATGTTGGCTGTAGGTTTGCTATATAAAGACTCCACCATCTTCAGGAATTTTCCATCTATTCCCATTTTTTGTAGTGTTTTGATCATAAAGTGATGTTGGATTTTGTCAAAGGCTTTATCTGCATCTATTGATATGATCATGTGGCTTTTGGTCTTGCTTTTGTTGATGTGGTGGATCACATTGATTGACTTACATAGATTAAACCAACCTTGCATGCCTGGGATAAACCCCACTTGGTCATGATGAACAATCTTTTTAATATACTGCTGTATCTGGTTGGCTAGAATTTTGTTCCGTATTTTAGCATCTATATTCATCAGAGATATTGGTCTGTAGTTTTCTTTTTTGGTTGTGTCCCTGTCTGCTTTTGGTATCAGGGTGATGTTGGCTTCATAGAAGCTGGCAGGGAGTATTCCAGTGTCTTCAATCTTCTGGAAAACTTTTAAAAGTAGAGGTATTAGTTCTTCTTTGAAGGTTTTGTAGAATTCATTTGTAAAACCATCTGGTCCAGGACTTTTATTTTTGGGGAGGTTTTTGATAACTGTTTCAATTTCATTGGCTGTGATGGGCCTGTTCATGTTATCCACTTGCTGTTTACTTAGTTTTGGAAGTTGGTAGGTATCTAGGAAATCGTCCATTTCTTCCAGGTTCTCTAGCTTGGTGGCATATAGTTGTTCATAGAAGCCTCGCATGATATGTTTAATTTCTGTGGTGTCTGTTGTGATATCTCCTCTTTCATTTACTATCCAATTTATTTGGGTCTTCTCCCTTTTTTGTTTTGTGAGTCTGGCTAAAGGTTTGTCAAGTTTGTTTACTCTTTTGAAGAACCAACATTTACTTTCATTGATCTTTTGTATGATTTTCTTATTCTCAATGTTATTGATTTCTGCCCTAACTTTAGTGATTTCTGTCCTTCTGGTTGCTTTAGGGTTTCTTTGTTGTTCTTCTTCTAGGTCTTTAAGATGTGCGATCAGGCTGTTTATTTGTGCTTTTTCTTGTTTCCTAATGTGTGCTTGTATAGCTATGAACTTCCCTCTCAGTACTGCCTTAGCTGTGTCCCAAATATTTTGATAGCTTGTGTCTTCATTTTCATTGAAGTCTCGAAACATTATGATTTCTTCCTTGATTTCCTCTTTGATCCAGAGGTTGTTAAGAAGTGTACTGTTGAGCTTCCACATTTTGGGACTATTACTAATCTTTTGTTGATTGTTAAGTGTTAGTTTAATTCCACTGTGGTCTGAGAAGATGCTTGGGATGATTTCAATGCTCTTGAATTGGCTGATGCTATCTTTGTGGCCTAACATATGGTCTATCCTTGAGAATGACCCAGGTGGATTTGAGTAAAATGTGTATTCCAGTTTCTTGGGATGAATGACTCTGAAAATGTCCAATAGTTCTAGTTTATCTATCTCTTCATTTAGCTCCCTTATGTCTTTATTGATTTTCTGCCTGGATGATCTGTCAGGTTGAGAGAGTGAGGTGTTGAAGTCCCCTACTATGATTGTGTTACTGTTAATATATTGCTGTAGCTCTTTCAGTAGAAGTTTGATGTATTTAGATGGCTTCTCATTGGGTGCATAGATGTTAATAATTGTTAAGTCCTCTTGATTGACTGATCCTCTGAGCATTAAGTAGTATCCATTCCTATCTTTTTTAAACTTATCTATTTTAAAGTCTATCATGTCAGATATGAGAATAGCTGTTCCTGCCCTTTTGTGTGGGCCATTGGCTTGTATGATAGTTTTCCATCCTTTCACTTTAAGTCTGTGTTTGTCTTGTTGAGTTAGGTGGGTTTCCTGTAGACAACATATTGTTGGGTTGTATTTTCTGATCCATCTTCCTACTCTGTGTCTTTTAATAGGTGAATTCAGGCCATTGACATTTATTGATATCAAAGATTGAAGATATCTTAATGCCATTCTTGTAGAGTTTTAGAGTGTTCTGATATATGTCCTATTTATGATGGTCTGACTGTTTATAGAAGACCTTTCAGAACTTCTTTCAGGGCAGGCTTGGTGATAGTTGATTCCTTCAACTGTTGCTTGTCTGAGAAGGTTTTGATGCCTCCGTCTAGTCTGAATGACAGTCTAGCAGGATATAGTATTCTTGGTTGAAAGCCTTTCTCATTGAGCACTCAATAGATATCTTGCCATTCTCTTCTGGCCTGTAGTGTTTGTGTGGAGAAGTCTGCTGCTAATCTTATGGGTTTTCCTCTGTAGGTGACTTTGGTTTTCTTTTGCAGCCTTCAGGATCCTTTCTTTATCCTTATTCCTTTCCATTCTAAATATGATGTCTCTTGATGTCTTTAAGTCTGGGTTAATTCTGTTTGGGACCCTCTGGGCTTCTTGAATCTTTATGTCTTTGATGTTGTCTAGACTAGAGAAGTTTTCAGCTATTATGGCCTGAAGAATGCTTTCTTCTTCTCCCTCTCTTTCTTCCTCTGGTAAGCCAATAATGCGTATATTGTTTCTTTTGAAGTCATCCCATAGGTCTCTGTTGTTGTTTTTAGCATCTCTTAATCTCTTCTTGAGATCTCTTACTTCTTTTTTAGTTGTCTCTAATTCATCCTCAATCTTGCTAATTCTGTCTTCAGCCTCATAGATTCTATTCTCTCTGCCCTCTACTGTTTTCTGGAGTTCATCTATTTTGTTTCCCTGTTCTGATACTGTTTTAGCTTGTTCAGCTAGTTGTGTTCTTAGCTCAGCTATTTCAGCTTTCAGCTCTCTAATAACCTTGAGATAGTTAGTGTTTTCTTCCAGAGTCTCATTTGTTGTTCCTGTATTTCTGATTACAATACTTTCAAACTCTTTCCTCACTCCTGTGATTATTTCCTTAGCTAATGTTTGGATGTTGACCTGGTTATTTTGTGCTTCACCCTTTGGGGGTCTTTTAGCTGGACTGTTGTCCTGGTTAGTTTCTCCAATATTTCTTCTTGTTGGTTTACCCATTTTATATATTCTGTTATGAGTTCCCTCTCTTAGTAATTTTCAAATTACTGATCACTATTTCCTGGATTGACTTGTGTCAATCCAGTAATGTAATTAAAGGGTTCACAGTGGTGGAAGTTGACAGTTGTTTCAATAGTATTTTAATCCCTGAGTTGGACCTCAGTGATTTCAAAGCCTCTTTTATTTTTTCTTCTCTGTAGGCTATGGGAGCCTGAGGGCTTCTAACTTAATCACTGACTCCTAACTAAGAGATAAGGCAGGGTGTGGCAGAGATAGTCTGGTGGTTATGCAAAGAGACTTTCACAGCCCCACAGCTATGCCTCGGAGGTATAGGTCTTCTCCTGAATTTGCTGGTTAGATCTCTGTCCCCCTGTGCCCCTCTCTGCTGCTGCTCTAGATTCTGAGGGCAGTAGCAATGGAGACTCAGAGTTGCACTTGGTGAGTCTCCAGGGAGTCCTCTCCTCCCTTGAGCTGTCCCCTTGTTGGTGGGACAGACTGGTGGTGGTATCTCAACTGATAGAGCGTCAGACTGCTACCAGCCACTTAGTCTCTCCCTAGGCTCCTCTCTGTCACCAGCCACGTCTTTGCACTCACGGGTGATTTGGTGGGTTCCTGTAGTCGTTCTAGTCCTGTCTTGTTTTAGTCCCAGGTGGTCTCCTTTGGTATTCCTAGTTGATCCGGGAGAGGAGAGGAGAGGAGAGCTGTTTTTGTTTTTACAAACTTGGAGTACCTAGTCATTGCCTCCCACCCCATTTTGAAATCCTTGAGAACTTTCTGTAGACAGTCTTTCTCCACAAACACCTAATAAAAAAAGGGAATAGAAAGGTGAGGCAGGGGATTTTAAATAGACTTCTGAGTTGTCGTGCCACCTGGTTTTTATCAAACTCACACTCTCATAGTTGTTAGCCTGCCTTGATGTCTTTTAGTTGTAATGACCATGAGATAATGCTCATTTTAATGACTGCTGAAGACAGGATTGTTTTGAAAGCCAGTAATAGTTTTGATTCATTTAAGTTGAATCTCACAGCATCTGTGAAACAAGTAAGACTTTGCTGAGTTCAGTTGCCTACTGGTGGCTTATGTGAACCTGAAGGCTACAAAAAAACTTCAAAATAACGAACTGAAATTGAATACTTTCTAGATGTGACATATCCCTCAGTCCACACCAGTGAATAGCCTTAATAATTCAGCATCAAGTGTACATCTTTTGGAGTCTAATAACTTATTTTATAAATCATTGAATGATAAGTTCTGTGGTAAACATCCTAGGTATATTTGATTTTTAATGGGAGAAAATAACAGTAATCTTAAAATGTGTCTAAATCTTTTACAAAGAGATTTAGTCTCATCTGTTTGCAAATCACTTTAGTTTATATAAGCAATTTAAAAATAAAGTCTAAGACTTTAAAATTAATCACAGACACTGTTATTTAATTGAGACATTACATATATTAATAGTTAGGATACATCTGCTGAACTAACATGCCTATAGTAGAGTTCGAGTGCTACCATAGGGTTACTTTCAAGGAGTGATCAAAGTGGTAAAATGAGAGAGAGAGACAAACAGACAGAGATATAGAGAGATATCCAATCAGGGAGTTCTTGAAGACTACCTGTGTGTAAATTGTCTCTACAGCAAGAATGGAAAAAAGTGTCTGAATAAGAAGAAGCTTCTACCCACCTGTATTGTATGTCTAAGAGCACGTTATGTCTCTGAAGTCACTGTTTCTCTAACAAAGCTTTCTTTCCTTTCCTTTTCTTTCTTTCTTTCTTTCTTTCTTTCTTTCTTTCTTTCTTTCTTTCTTTCTTCCTTCTTCCTTTCTTTCTTTCTTGTTGTTCTTTCTATTATGTCCTCTTCTTCATTTTTAGCTAGGAAATTATTTTTATTTTATTTTATTTTATTTTATTTTATTTTATTTTATTTGCTATCAAAGTTATTGCTGACACTAGATGCCTGCACCATGAATCTACTACTCACCACTCCTGGTGGCCTTTTTCTTTTATGTTAGGGACAGGGAGAAATTGAGAGAGAAAAGGAGATAAAAAGAGAAGCAGAGACACCTTGCAGTACTGCTTCACTACTTGTGAAGATCCCCTCTTGCAGGTGGGGCCCGTGAGCTTGAACCCAGGTCCTTGATCATAGTAATGTGTGAACTCTACCTGGTGTGCCACTGTACTGCTTCACCCATGTCTATTTTTTTATATCTATTTATTTATTTTCCCTTTTGTTGCCCTTGTTGTTTTTTAGTTGTTACTGTTGTTGTTATTGATGTCGTTGTTATTGGATAGGACAGAGAGAAATGGAGAGAGGAAGGGAAGACAGAGAGGGGGAGAGAAAGATAGACATCTGCAGACCTGCTTCACCACCTGTGAAGTGACTCCCCTACAGGTGCGCCATGTGCACTTAACCTGCTGCGCTACCACCAGACTCCCGTCTATTATTTTTCCTTCTTCTTCCTTCCAAGATTATAGCTGGGGCTTGGTGCTGGCACTACCACTCCTCTGCTCCTGGTGGCCAATTTTTCCCCATTTTATTTGATAGGACAGAGAGAAATAGAGAGGGGAGGGTGAGATAGAGAGGGAGAGAGAAAGAGAGACAGCTGTAGACCTGCTTCACCGCTTGTGAAGTGTCCTTGCTACAGGTGGGGAGTGGGGCTAGAACCTGGGGTCCTTGCGCATAGTACTACATGCACTTAGCCATGTGCACCATAGCCCACCCCAGATCTAATTTTAAAGATGACTTAAATGCCACCTTTTCCATAAAGGTTCCAAGTACTTATCTTTTTCTCAGTCACAGTTATAAGCACAATGTCTTACCTACCTTCTCTCATATCATTTTTAATTCTCTTGACTTTTAAATATTATATACACATATATTTACTTATAATATATAACATTAATAGTATATGGGCATATAGATGTGTCAAGTAAAGTCTATTAACTATATTTTAAGATCCTAGACCAAACAGATGATGTATTTGTATATTTTATTAATTTTCTTAAATAATATCAACCGTAGTGCTTTTTTACTTAGCTAAATAGCTGTGAGATGAGATGCAAGAGGAGTCCTAAATCATTCTGAGTGTGTAGACAGATACTCTCTGAAACTATATTTTTTCAGGGAGATTTCCAATGGGAAAAAAATTACTTTGGGCTTTTTAGAACTACAGCTAATATGTTAGTTAGTGTGACAATTTTCAAGTTATTAGTTAAAAAAGGTTCAGGATAAAACACAGCAATTTCAGAAACTTTCAAATTTCAGTAGTTATTAAAAAGAATTTTTTTAAAAGGTCAAAGGTCAGCATTACTTTCTTGAGGTTTGTTGATTTACAGGATTGTTGTTGTCATGAGGGTAAATTTCCACATTTCCCCAAGACAGATGTCAGTACGTTTCACCCGCCACCAAACCATCATTCTTGCTGTTCCACATCTGGGACTTAGCTTCCCACTTTCTCTTGAGAGCTCCCTCCTCCCCTCTCTGAGTCCCCAAATTTGCAGTGGTAGACTATGGTAAGAAAGGTCTTCACCTAGCTACTGGCTTGACCAAATGCAGTATGGAGAATTCCTACAATTAATTTAATCATTTTCAGGAAACAGTACCTCACCTTTGAGCACCTTGACAAATCAAATGCAACTGTTTCTGGACCTTTCATAAAGTCCCATCTACTCAAATGTGCCTACATCTCAAATTTTACTAGACACTGGGCACATAGTCTTGGGTTACTGAAGTTCATCTCATACTTTCTTTTTTTTTGTTTCAAATCTATAGGTATATTTTAATCTCTAGACTGGTGCCAGCAGAAAAACTGCCTTGGCAGTAACAATTACTGGCCAATCTACTTTTATGCCAGAATGCAGCAGACACACTGGGCACATGTGAATTGAACAGAGTTAGTGGGCTGTTCAGAGACAGGGAAATTAAGAAGCTGAACTCAGTAGTTTCATGTGAAGCAGGTCTGCAGGTGTCTTTCTCTCCCCCTCTCTGTCTTCCCCTCCTCTCCCAATTTCTCTCTGTCCTGTTCAACAACAACAACAATAACGACAACAACAATAAACAACAAGGGCAAAAAAAAGGGAAAAAAAATAGCCTCCAGGAATAGTGGATTCAGAGTCTCAGCAATAACCCCAAAGGCAAAAAAAAAAAAAAAAGAGGCATTGCATATGTTAAAAGTCTTCTCTCCTTTTAACCATGTATGGTAGGTAATGTGAATACTTTGTTTCAGTAGTTTCCTAGTCCTAACCATATTCTCTGAATATGTAGAAAACTTTAACAGGAGGTAAAAAAAAAAAAAAATCCAGTATGTTTCTTTGTAACCTTATAAAGCAATGTAATAAACGGAAAGTTTATTACAGTCTGAAAAGGAGTGAAGCATTTATTATTTTATTTGTTAAAATATTGATTTTTTAAACTAATTTCTGGAAATAAATATTTTGGGACAACTCATAGAAACAATTTACCACAGTTGTATGTTATCTATAAGAGATTAATTTTCTGCTAATTGAAAGTGTGTGCTTTGTATTTCTTCTTTCTCTGCTTCCTGATGAATGATTCTTCCTTTTTCTTATTCTCTTCTTCTCTTTCTCATTTAACTCATTCTCCTCTTTCACTTTCTCTTTTTTTATTTATTTAAATTAAAAAATAATGATCTTTATGTTTTATTATACTTTGTTTTTATTGCCATTAAGGTTGTTGATGGGGCTAAGTACTCAGCACTGCTAAATCCCTGCTCAAAGCAGCCATTTTCTTTCTACTGTTTTTATTTGATAGGACAGGGAGAAATTGATAGGAAAGGGGAAATAGAGAGGGAGAGAGAAAGAATGACACCTGCAGACCTGCTTCACTGCTCATGAGTCATCATCCCTGCAGGTGGGGAGAGGGGTTTGAACCAGGATCCTTGTGCATGAAGATATCTGCACTTAACTGAGTGCACCATTGCCCGGCCCCCTTTATTATCTTTATCTATTTGCTAGAGACAGCCAGACATTGAGAGTGAAAGGGGAGACATAAAGGAAGAGCGACAGAGAGACACCTGCAGACCTGCTTCACCATTTGTGAAGCTTTCTACTTGCAAGTGGGCTCTGGGGGCATGAACCTGAGCACTCAACCAGGTACGCCACCACCCTGCCCCTCTTTCACTTTTTCTATTCTGGCCTGAATCAGTAGCATGTATTACTTCATATCTGTTCTGGCCTGCTGAGATTTCAATATTCTGTTTTCCTTTATCCTGTGCTCTCCAGTCTGCTTTTTGTTTCTTTCACTTCTTCATTTCTACCTTCCTTTCCTTTCTCTTCTCTTTCAAAGGCAATTGGTGGCTTTTTATAGTTTTATTTCTTTGATTTTCAGATAATTTTTTTTTGTTGCCTCCAGGGTTATTGCTGGGCGCGGTGCCTGCACCATGAATCCACTGCTCCTGGAGACCATTTTTCCCCTTCTGTTGCCCTTGTTGTTCCATCATTGTTGTGGTTATTATTATTGTTGTTGTTGCTGCTGTCATTGTATAGGACAGAGAGAAATAGAGAGAGGAGGGGAAGGCAGAGAGGGAGAGAAAGATAAACACCTGCAGACCTGCTTCACCACTTGTGAAGCGACTCCCCTGCAGGTGGGGAGTCGGGGGCTTGAACTGGGATCCTCATGCCGGTCACTGCGCTTTGCGCCGCCACATGCAGTTAACCTGCTGCGCTATCGCCGGACTCCCGATAATTTATTTATTAAGAGCATTTGATTTCAATTTATATGACACTTTTGTTTTAGACCTGATAGAAATCACTTGAGATGTCAAGGACATTAATGGTGGTTTCAATGTTTAAATTCCTCTGTACAAGATTTCCTCCTTCCCCCTACCTGGTTGATAATCCAACCTACTCTTGAGTATCTCCAGGCTGATGGGAAGTTACTACTCTCTCTGCCTAGGACATTTCCTACTTAGATGAAGGCACAGTTTATATTTGTGTTTGTTATCACCACAGCCTACCTTTCCCCTTGTAATCACTTAGATAAGGCAATAAGGAAAAAAAAAAGAAAGAAAGAAAGAAAAAGAAAAGAAAACTTGAAGGGACTTCAGAGTTTTAAACAGTTTCACAAAATACTCTGAAAGGTTCCTCTCTCTCTCTCTCTCTCTCAGTAATAACTTTTGTGAAGAAATGGGAGGTAAAGGGAATTTAGAAATTAAGATTCACTGGATCCAAAGCATACACATTTTTTATATTAACCTAGTTTGAGACTTGCAATGACAGTTGCCACTTTTGAATGCTTAAATATTTAACTTTCAACTTTTTCTTAGATAATCCTTATTAGTTTTTAAAGGGAGGGAGCCGGGGGACTTTGGTGTCCGGGTGTGTGAGCCTGGGGCCTTGTGCATGGTAGTGTGGGGTAGCACCTACCTCCCTTATAATAGTTATTTTTAGCCCCCGTTTATTAGAAATACTTCTCGCTTATGCTTCTATTGTTACTTTCTTTTAAATGGTAGTTGAGTGGGGCAGACAGAATGAGGCCAAAATGATGCATTTATTTAGTGATAATTTAGTTATAGCTATGTTTATAGAACTCTCTAAATTTGCTCACTTGTTTAAATTATATAACATTTCATATACAATCTCTTATGTAGCAGAATATAGTTATTCGACATAAATAAATTTAGAAAAGAAATGATGACAGATACTAAAGTTGAAGAAAAATGAACAAACAAACAAAAAAACCTAACTAGCAATACACTACTGTCTGTACAAACCAGAAATGATCAATCTTGATTTTTTGTATCATGGGTGTTCTTACCTGATTATCTTTACTGAGGGTAGAAAAAAAAGTTTAACATGGTAGTCTTCTAAGATGAACAGAACAAAAAAATATACATTTATGGAGATTTTTTAAAAAAAATACATGGTTGCTTAATAACAAGCTTAAAATAATAAAACCTTTTATTAAGATACATCTTATTTATTTTAATTTGAATAATTAAAACTATTTTCTTCAGTGACACCATACTGTCTAAAATAGTATCATCCTGTAGGGGATCAAGACAGTACTTTGTTTTCCTCCTCCCTCTCAAAAGATCAATACTTTATGATGAAGGTAGAGAATTTATCAAAGCAACAGGAAACTGTCATGGCTTTCACAAAGAGGAAGTCTATCTCACATGCCAGCTCAGGTTAAGAATTCAGCATCTTCTGCCCATCAGACTTCCCTGGACAGACAATCCCATCAGTGTGTCCTGCAGCTCCACTTCCCCAGAAGCCTTCCCCACTAGGGAAATAGAGAGACGGGCTGGGAGTATGGATCAACCTGCCAATGCCCATGTTCAGCGGGGAAGCAGTTACAGAAGCCAGACCTTCCACCTTCTGCATCCCATGATGACCTTGGGTCCATTCTCCCAGAGTGTTAAAGAATAGGAAAGCTGTCAGGGGAAGGGAAGGGATATGGAGATCTGGTGGTGGGAATTGTGGAAAGTTGTACCCCTCTTATCCTATGGTTTTGCCAGTGTCTCCTTTTTATAAATAATAAATAGATAAATAAATAAATTAAAAGTCAGCATCTTCATAAGCTAATGGCATCCAGTGAGCAAGTTCTTGAAACTGGCAAAAAGATTTAGGGCAGCATGTTGCAATACCTGGCTTCAGTGCTATATGTTGATTCTGTGAGTCAGTTGGATGAGTCAGTTCATGACAATTCTACGTGGAATCTTCTGAGAAAGTTTAATGGAATGAGATTAGCCTTGGAGAAGTTTGCTGGTGAGGGAGTTTGGAATCTTGGGAGTTTCAGTTCCAATTATCATACTGAAACCACTTAGCTGAGTGTCAGTTAACCTCTCCGTACACATCTCCTCATGTGTGCAATGAGAAAGACTAGACAAAGTTTTGTAGGAGGCTTTATTCTTCTGGCTCTTTGAAGTGCTGTGAAAAATCTGACACAGGACATTCTGAAAAAACAAAAACAAAAAACGGGGCCAGGTGGTGGCGCACCTGGTTAAGCATACACATAACAAGAACAACAACAACAACAACAACAACGTATTTCATGATGGCACACTAAAAATCTTCTGGATGGTCTTTGTTTTCTCAATTATATTAATTGCTCTTGTTACTGGTTGATTTCTTCTTTCTCATAGTAGGGAAGCTATATAAAGCAATTAAATTAGAATCAGTTATACTAGTAATTCAGAACACCTTGCTTCCTTTTTTTCTTTGTTTTTGTTTTTAACTACTAACAATATGTAATACAAAGGGGTTCATACATGCTGAATTTCTCCCTTCTTTCAGTATCTGCAGAAAAATGTAGACAGAAATACTAAAAATGGGGTGGGGGGATAACATACTGTTTACGCACAAAAGACTTTTGTGCTTGAGGTTCCAAAGTCCCAGGTTCAATCTCTTGCACCATCGTAAACCAAGGTGAGCAGTGCTCTAGCCTCTCATGACAACAACAAAAAATAAATAAATAAAACACACACACAAAGAAATACTAAAAGTGACCAAGATGTAATTATGCATGACTGGAAGTAAATGAAATCAGTTTAAACAATCTAATAATTCAAATAATTCTTTAAATACCTGAAATTGTTATAAAACTTGGTGTCCCACATTCATGCAGCTTTATAGACACTAATTTTTTTGGTGGGGTGATTCTTAATGGTCCTATTTTAAATATGCTTTGCTATCTCTTCAGCTGACCACTTCTGAAAGTTTGTTTTCACCACCAGGAAGAACTGCTATAAATTTTGCACGGAGGAGTAAAAACATCACAGACGTATCATCTGGAACCAACAGCTGCCTCTGTCCACTGTGATTCAAATAATATATTCCAAATGAGCTAATTTGCAGAAGGACTCTCCATTGAATGAGAAAACATCTTACTGGTATAGCAGAATTGGTACTGCATGTAGAAAAACTTCAGACAGAAAGTATATGGGGACATACTTTTTCTTTGTACCTTTTTTTAAACACTCTTTTTTATATTTAGTTAGTTAGTTATCCCCTTTTGTTGTTTTATTCTTGTAGTTATTATTGTCGTTGTTATTGATGTCGTTGTTGGATAGGACAGAAAGCAATGGAGAGAGGAGGGGAAGACAGGGGGTGGGGTGGGGGGGGGAGACAGACACCTGCAGACCTGCTTAACTCCCCTGCAAGTGGGGAGCTGGGGGCTCAAACTGGGATCTTTAAACTGGTCCTTGTGCTTTGTGCCACCTGCGCTTAACCCGCTGCTACCGCCCAACTCCCTTTCTTTGTACTTTTAAGGTAAAATCAGTACCAGTATGATAGATCACCAGGGAAGGTCATGCTTTGCCACAGATGTGACCCAAGTTCAAGCCTGACCCCCACAGTACTGAGAGAAGCGTTGGAGCTATGGAGTCTTTCCGTCTTTTTCTGTCCCTGTCTCTCTCTGTAAAGAATGGTAAGATCTCAGTATTGACCAAAAAACTATGGCAACAATTAAACTAAATTTATTGTGTTTCTATTTATGAAAATTGAGAGCAGAACGACAGTTTATGGAAAATTTAACAGTTACGTATCCATGTTATTAAGAAAGAACGTTCAAATAAATGGACAATTGAACGAGTGATCTGATAATCATTGTTCCTTTATTATGGGTGTTTTTGTTTTTTAATTAAAATGTGTCCTGGGGACCTACTTGCCCTCAATATGGATCAACAATGGTAGAGATGGGCTTAGGGGTGGGGGGAGGGTGAGTTCAGAAATAGCCAAGCCAAAGATGCTGTTTCTTTTGTCCTTTATGTCTTTTGTTTGCCAGCCCAGGAGTGGGTTATAGGACTCTTCTTTTGCGTCACCCTGACTACCCCTTGCTCTCCCTCTCCACTGTTGGTCTAAAAATCCTACCCTTTTTGAGAATCCCAGGTTCAAAGCTGTTTCTTTGCCGAGCTCACACCAGGTGTTGTCTCTAAGTCGCCTGCTGGGAAATTGTGCAGAGCCCGCGCACAACAACAGTCGCCATCTTGGCTCCATTCCTTAAAATCTATTTTTATAGCAAAAATTTTATATTAGCTCTAGTTGCATTAAAACCTAACCAACTTTGTACACTGACAGTCTTTTTTTTTTTTTTTTTTTTTTTTTTTTTAGTAATTTAGTGGGTAGCATCTCATTATCATGTGGTGTCTAATCAAGGATTATTTATATTTTTATTGGATATTTGTGTTTTATCTCATGTGAAATATTTTTCCAAGTCATTATTTCCACTGAAATATTTGTCTTTAAAAACACACAGTAATTACATTGTCTGGCTCTTTATCTCTTGTCTTTGTATGTATTGCAAATGTCTTCTGTTTCTGACTTGTTACATTCAAGAAAGATATATTTCATAATAAAAAAAAATCTCCTTTTAATGTCACAAAAGTTTTCAGTCCTTTTATGTATGGCTGGTATTTAAAAAATTCAGCATCTTAGGTTCCATGAAAAATATTATTGAGATTTTTATTGACGTGATAAACTAGGAAGTAATTTATGCAATTAAAAAATTAAGGATATTTTCTAAATGAATAAAATAAATCTCCCAATGTCATGGATTTCCCCCCAAAAACAAGTGTCCTAGGGGATGAGCAGTGGTGCTGCCAATTGGGTGCACATATACATATGCTCTAGGACCAGGTTCAAGCCCTTGTCCCTCACCTGCAGAGAGAAATCTTCACAAGTGATGAAGCAGTGTTGCTGGTGTCTCTCTTTCTCTGTTCTTCTTTATTGTTCTTTGCCTCTATCTAGTGATTTAAAAAATATATTTTAAAAAATAAGATGTGATTTTAAAAAATGTGCCTTTTTCAACCTCGACCTTTGGGGCAAAACCCTAAATTGAGGCAGGTGAATGAGACAAAAGCTGGACTACAAAATAATACAGTAGGCTTTCTCATTCTGATTTTCTGGTGAATTCTTCTCTGAGGAGGAATGCCTCTACTGCTCACAGTTCTCTGTGACTTGCTCTGTATCCTTCCTCATGCTCAGGCTTGAAATCAAAATGTGGAACTCCTGAGATCAGGCACTCCCATATGACTGTTAGAGCTTCCTGGGTTTATGCTGGCCAGAAATAACAGCACAGAGTGTTTTTACAATAATCCTACTTTTGGGTAAAAACAGGAAAGGGAGAGGCATGTTAAAATTAAATATTTTATAAGGTGAATGGAGCCAAATAGCAGCTGAAGAAAATAGAACAGTTTCCTTTCAGTTTGAGAAGAATTAGAATGGACTCTGATTATCTAATATATTTACTCATCTATTTCCGAATGGGAAAATTATTTCAAAATGTTCTTAAAGTATTATAAAATTTCTACTCATTCTCTATGTCTCTCTTTTTGCTCTGAAACTAGGCTACAAGTAAAAATGACAGTATTTAATTTGCCATTTTGCTCTACCTAAAATATTTGCTAAGTTGGACAGGCAGGCCAGTGTAGACTGATAATAATTCTCAAGACTGAATCCAGTATTTATATACTTGTGGCAGTTTCCCAATGGTTCTTGGGGTTGACATCCTAAGAGATACTATCATCTTTTTATTTTCTTATAACTATGCCTCACTGTTAGCAATCAACTGCACCAGATATGTATTATTCAACACGAACTGCATATGTGATCCCGAAGTCTAAATTTTAATGGTTTCTAAGTGACATAAATTTCTATTGTTAATAAATGCAGTATTATTTCTCAAATTTTGAAGGAGGGTATTATCAACGAAAGGAACTGGTAGGGAGCACAGCAGATGATCTTTTGCCTTTTTGTGTTTTCCTTTTAGGTATCTGTTCTTAGGAGAGGACAATAAACACATTTCCTGTAGCTATCATGGTATTTTCCTCTATTCTTTTTGAAATCACACGAGTTTTTCTTCTGACACCACTGCTATTCTTTCCAGCTCGGCAACCTTGAGCTAACTGTATACATCAGTAAATGCTATGCTTTTTTATTTCTTTTTTTTTAAGGCTTTTCTAATTTTTAATTAAAAAGGAAAGCTAGACTCTTGCTGATCACCTACAGGAGTGTGACTCTCCATGGTTACCTGTCACTCAAAGAGCTCCAGCTCTGAGGAATGCTAATTAGCCCCACTAAAGCACCATAATTGAACTGGAGAGACGCCTGCGGAAGGTGCGGGACTGCCTCCATTCAGAACAGTCTTGCTGTCTGAATGGAGGGAGCCATCCGAACAATGTGAGGCAAGAAAGGGAGCTGGAGAGAGAAAGGGAAAACAACAACATTCCATCTGCCATTTTTCACTCTGCTCTAAAGTGATTATCAAGATGTAACCTGGATACCATGTCTATACTAAAAAATAAATGTGTGTGTGTGTGTGTGTGTGTGTGTGTGTGTGTGTGTGTGTTAGTTATAAGAGAATGAGCTGCAGCATCTGCTTGACAATGAGCTCTAAGATAGCTAGTAGTACACTCAAATTGTAGATAAATGAGTCATCTGGGCTACCATCAAGGCAGATAGATACATCATAAAGATGGAAGCAGGTATGTATTTTGAGGAAAATAGGATTTTTTTCTTTAAATGAGGGTGATATTTGAACCCAGAGAGCTAACTGTTCCAGAATGCACACAGGTGATTTTATTTTTTTTAATCTAAGAAAGTTTTTGCTACTATAGTCTCTCCTAAATATAGACAAGCATGCATATCAGTATTTCCATAACATAAAGGGAGAATATAAGGTTTAATAGAAAAAGGAAGACAATTGTGTTCTAAACAGATCCCGCCTTCCCTTTGATTCAGCTTCAGATATTAGTGTGGGAATATATAGATGTAGAAAGATAAAGTACTTGGCTGGGGAAATAGCTCAATTAATCAAGTATTGGACTTAACAAGTTTGAAGTTTTCAGTTCAACCCCTTGTGTTGCATATACTAGAATTGGTGCTCTGTGTTTTGTTTGTTTGTTTGTTTTTGTTTCTTTCTCTTTTTGTTGTACTCTGTCTCATGTGAACTACTCTCTCATATGTAATAAATAAAATAAATCTTAAAATAGATGAAATGATATCATAACTACATATAGATATATAACAAAGTGTCGGACTAGCTTCGCGAGTGGGAGACAGACGACCCGGGACTCATGGCTGGGTTGTACGCAGTATCTCTTTATTCATGCAGGACGCAGCACAATATGAGCCGAGCTAAGCTAAACTAAAAACTAAACTAAAACGAACAATGTTGTCTTTATATATACTTCCCAAGTAGGGTGTGAACAGGATGTGACATAGAGAGGGTGGAGAGAAAAGTGACTGGTGGAAATGCAGGGTGTGACAAGGAGAGGGGGCGGAGCAGGTGAGAATTCTACCACTGAACCACCAATGCCCTGGAGGGAAGGTGGTGCTTTATGTAAATATAAAAGTGATTTATGTAAATAGACCGCAGCTTTGAGTGGGATCAAACTAATCTCATACAGACATACTGGTGTTTAAGGGGGGGGGGGGGAAGGGGGGGGCAGAGCTGGCATACTATCCAACAACAAAGTATAAACTACTCTAAATTAAGGGGTGAAGTTGTTCTTAACTGCAAAGATTCTACATTCAGATTTACCAGGGATAACATTGCAAGCACTCATGGAATCATAGTCTTATGGAGCTGCTAGAACATGTTCTACTGGAAACAAGCCTCAGAGAAGTGTTATTATCTCCACACAACACAGTAAATGATGGATAGATCTGAGAATAAAACCCAAGTCCCCTGAGCCCAAGCTTATCATTTGAAGTAGCAGAGGCAAGAGCAAGGCAAGAGATGAAATCTCATTTGACTTTAGAAGGAGGTGGTGAACTGGGCAAGATGCACAGGTCAGATGATTTTGTCCTGGCCACTGCTGACTTGAAGTACTTGCAGAGTCTGAAGCAATGCCCAGTGCCTCACAGAGATTTGCTAAACAGACAAATGAATGACCATATGTTATACAATTTGACTATTTCAAATGACATCCAAATACCTAAATTTTGCTCTGCTTTCTATCTTAACTCTTTTTGCAGCCACCAGGTTCCAGGTGCTACCATGATGCCAACCAGACTTCCCAGGGCAGATGACCCCACCAATATGTCCTGGAGCCCAGCCTCCCCAGAGCCCTGCCCCACTAGGGAAAGAGAGAGACAAGCTGGGAGTATGGATCGACCTGCCAACGCCAGGTTCAGCAGGGAAGCAATTAACTACAGAAGCCGACCTCCCACCTTCTGCACCCCATAATGACTCTGGGTCCATGCTCCCAGAGGGTTAAATAGTAGGAAAACTATCGGGAGGGGATGGGATATGGAGTTCCAGTGCCAGGAATTGTACTGAATTGTACTTGCTTATCCTATGGTTTTGTCAGTGTTTCCATTTTATAAATAAAAACTTAAAAAGCAAGCAAGCAAACAAACAAATACCTAAAGTGCTAGTCCACCCAACAAGATACATTTGCACCCTTGTCTTCTGTGTTCATTTTGAGTGTGCATTTGTCTACATGTTAAGCTGGATATGGTGACTTAGATAAATGAGAATAACAGAAGCAAATGCCAACAGAAATCTAGTTCTATTGTGTAGATACTGTCATTTAGATACACATGTTAGTTAATTCTCACAGCCAATGCACATAAAATGATAAGTTTTATAAATGAGGAAATAAGTTTTGGAATGTGTCAAGTAATTTTCTTTTAAGGTTATAAATTAGCAAGTGAAAAACCTCGGAGTTTGTGACACAGGTAGAGCACAGGATTTACAAGCATGAGGTCCTAGATTTGATTCCCAACACTGCATATACCAGACCAAAGTTCTGAATCTCTTACTCTCTCCTTGACATATAAATAATTAAATATTTTAAAACAAAAAATACTTCTAATGGGGGTTGAATTGTTATGTGGAAAACTGAGAAATGTTACACATGTACAAACTATTGCATTTTGCTGTTGACTGTAAACCATTCATCCCCCAATAAAATCTAAAAAATAAAAAATTAAAACTCTTCTAATCACAATATCCCAGTTGGTTTCTTTAACCTGTAAGTCCACATGACTAAAAAAAGGATTCTCTTGGGTGGGAGTAGATGGCATAATGGTTATACAAACAGACTGTTATGCCTCAGGCTCTGAATTTCCAGGTTTAAGTCTCCCACACCACTGTAAGCCAGAGCTGAACAGTGCTCTGATAAATACTAACATGAATACTAATACTAATACTAATGCTAATACTTTTTTTGATCCTAGGCAACAAATATGCAGGAATTGTGTAGTGTAGGGTTTTACTCTCTCTCATCAAATTACATAAATACAATGGCATAATGTAATGTGAAAGACAGCTATTATTTTAAACTAAATGAAAACAACATAGCACCTCCTCCTAGAGTCATAGTTATTAGCAAAATATACCTTGTAGCATTCAAAAGTCATATCTATTCAGAAAGGAAATCACCATGAAAATTCTCTTTTGGGTCACTTGGGTAGGTTTCAGAAAATACAAAAAGAGGAAAAGGCCAGCAATACATAAAGGGGTGTCAAAAGGAGGGTTGGCCACACCCTTCCCCACCTGGTAAGCAGTCACATCTTGTCAAATCTGCATTGTTCATGTGCATGGAATGCTGAAGGACCAACTCTTCTCCACGCCCTTAACTCTTCCTCCTCTCTTGAGAGAGTAAACACTCATACAAATAAAGTTTGACTTTTGGCAAGAATTGTCTGACTCCAGTTTAGTAAGAACCAGAAAGACATTATTGAAAATAATTTTGCTGCATACGTACAGTCTTTGTGTGTGTGTGTCTCTGTGTGTGTGTCCATATGTGTGTTCATCTGTGTGTGTGTGTCTCTGTGTTCGCCCGTGTGTGTGTGTGTGTGTGTGTGTGTGTGTGTCCATGTGTGAGTTGCTTTCTAATAACAGATTCCATTTTATTCTATCAGAAAAAGTGGGTAGAATTTTTAGCTCCTTTTTAAAAAAAAATGTTAACACCAATGCATATCATGTTGATTAATGATAATATCAGAACTTTAGGCTTGTTTCAAAACCAGTGAAAGGTGATTTTACTGAATTTATTTATTAAGCCTATTTTCATCACCACTGAGAGTTTCATTCTTGGTGTTTTGTCAGAGAATTGCATAGCCACTGCTCATGTTCATACTTAGTCTGACTGATTCTTCTTCATCTTGCCTTTAAAATGTAAACACTGAACTTCTATTAATTTTGTTTTTTCCCCTTCAAAAACTCTGTTTAAAAGTATCGTGTGTGTGTGTGTGTATTTGTGTGTGTATTGTTTTCAGTTCTCAAAACTTTCCCAGAAATGTATTTTGGGCAAAGGAGGAGGATGAGAGATTCCTATGAGAGTGGTGTACTTGGGAAAAAAATGTTGTGTTGACATGCTTGCTTTCTCTTCTTTTTGCAGCTCAGATGTTGAGACCTCCTGCCGGGTGATCTGCATACTCAGAGGTCATGTCATTTCAGGGCAGAGCATGGAGAGAGCTTCAAGTTGTCGACCAGAAACAACTTGTTCTACATCAGGAAGTATACTCAGTGGGTCAGCCCATCACTCCTTCCTTCCTTCCTTCCTTCCTTCCTTCCTTCCTTCCTTCCTTCCTTCCTTCCTTCCTTCCTTTCTTTTTTTTCGGCCTCCAGGGTTATTGCTGGGGTTTGGTGCCTAAACAACAAATCCACTGCTCCTGGAGCCCATTTTCTCCATTTTGTTGCCCTTGTTATTGTTGCCATTGCTGTTGTTGTTGTTGCATAGTACAGAGAAAAATCAAGAGAGGAGGGGAAGAGAAAGATAGACACCTGCAAACCTGCTTTACTGCTTGTGAAACAATCCCTCTGCTGGTGGGGAGCTGGGGGCTTGAACCCGGATCCTTATGCCAATCCTTGTGCTTCACACCATGTGCGCTTAACCTGCTGTACTACCTACTGCCCAGTCCCTCATTTCTTTATTTATATGTTGAATAAGTCTAAAGCTTTCCCTGTTCCTAACTCCTGGGAACTATTTCTCTGGACTTCCCTATATTAAAAAATATTGAGGCCCCAATGAAATTAGAAATACTCATGGCTGGCTGTAGGGACTGAGGGGCTTAAGAGACACTGTGATGCTAACCCAAGGCCACTAGAGGAACAGACCAACAGTTCTGGTTTTGGAAATCTGTAACGTTCAATCTAAATAAATACTGAACTGTTATCTCCATATATTTCATTCTCATGTAAAACTTGGAATGAAGTAAAAATTCTCAAAATAAAGCATTTGGAAATATGTCCATTTTGATTGTTATTTATCTTTTGGCATGGAAAAAGGCAGTAATCCTGAGAGGCAGACTGATATCTTCTGTTGTCATGGTAAAGATCACAGCTCCAACAGAAACCTAATTTCCTTCTTTCTTTCTTTCTTTCTTTCTTTCTTTCTTTCTTTCTTTCTTTTTTTATGTAAATCCTTTTTAAGTTTCTTTTTAAAATCTTCTTATTTTATTTATTTTTATTATTGGATAGAGTCAGAGAGAAATTGAGAGGGAAAGGAGAGAGAGAGAGGGAAAGAGTCAGAGAGACACACGCAGACCTACTCATGAAGCTTTCCCTTTGCAGCTGGAGACCAGGGACTCAAACCCAGGTCTTTGCACACTGTAATATGTGTGCCACTGCCTGGCCTCCAGAGATCTAGTTTCTGCCTGATGTTCTACATTTTGGTGGTGAGCAAAATGCAATATTTACAGATGTTGAAATGTAAAGCTATACAACTGGGATTGAAAAAAAAAAGACCAACAAAGCAAAAAAACCCTCTTAATTATGAAAAAAGGTCATTATCTGAGGGAAAAGTAGTGGAGGATTAGCAAGTGGGATAAAGGCAGTCAGCTGCATGGTGGGGAGTGGGTGCTGTATTTCTGAGGGGACTCATTATGTAGCATAAACATCGATTTCAGACTACACCTGAAGCAAATGGAATAATATGAACCAGTTACTTCAATAAAAATTAAAGATAAAAAAGCAAAGGGAAAGCAGATGGAAGTTAGATTCAAGTATGCTGACTTGAAGCAGTCTTGACATATCTTATGAAATGTAAAGTGAGAGGGAATCTAGCTCTTTATAGAAAGCATCTTACTTGATTTACCACTTTATATCGACGCTGGATATAGTGCTTCTGTTGAATATACAGAAAAGGTACTTAAAATTACTGTAAAATAGGTGAAAAGATTGTTGACTAAAATACGATTTTATTTCCCAAGGGGGTGAAATGACAGTAGATCCAATGACTAAATCATTCTGGTCACTGAGCTATAAATAGATGTAATGAATGAATGATCTAGATTGTGTTTTAAGGAGAAGGATGATTTTGTTTTCTTTTTTACTTTTTTCTGTCTGTCAAGGGATGTGGGCCTATGGATTGAATAAATTCCTGGGAGTGGCAAACCATCTTGGAAGAAAAGGTCTGAGAAAGAAAAGGGTCTGAAAGGGTCTGCTTGCATAGCCATAGTATTATCCCCACAGCCCACAGAAAGTTTCAGTAGGTAAGGAAGGCTGTGTTGACCAGTCAGCAACAATACCTGTAGAAACTTTAGCAAAGCACTATTACATTCTCTGAGCAGAACCGATGGAGCTTTCTAGCAGGATGGCCAAGGTGACCTAGTGTAGCTATCATTTACTGGAGACTTATCAAGGTGCAGAAAAGTGCTAAATGCTTCTGATGTACTATCTCATTGAATCTTTAATTCTATAGTGTAGTTACTATTAACTATTGATTGAAAGGAGACAGATTTAAAGAGTTGAGGTACATTGGCCCAAATTGTGTAAGTAAAATCGGTAATGCTAGGATGCAGTCAGGTTTGCCTGACCACAAATCCTTGTTCTTACCATGACAATCTGTCATGTGCAATCTGCTTATTAAGTAAATGACCATAATCTGTTTAGTATAAGAAACTGAGTCATAATGAATAAGACAAAGCAGATCAGTATGGGGGCCCAGTAGGTGATATAGTGAATAAAGCATAGTACTCTCATGCAATGATGTCCCGAGTTCAACCACAGACATGGGCCAGAGTGATGCTCTGGTTCTCTCTCGAATGAATATATGATGATGATTATTATTTTTAAAGAGATTGATATATTGTATAGCAAAGATAATTCTAAATAAACAAGTGAATTTATTACATATACATGCACACTGACATACATATACACTTTATTGCAATCTCCCTTTTTTGAAGACTATTTTAATAGAGGTTTTTGGCAAAGAGCATTTGGTCTTCTAAACTCATTGCTCAATATCCTGGGATGCTTTGCTGTTACCATGGAGATTTTCCCATACCAGCTTTATAGTGCTCTTTTCATCAGTGGAGGAAACTCTGGAGCCTTGGAGAGCTTTGTAATGCCATTGAGTGACTGCAGGTGTTTCAAAGAGAAGAAAACACGACCAGTTTTATTTTTCCCCTTAATTAGAGTGACATACAAATGATCAGAAATTAAATCCATACTCAAGAAATAGTCAGAATTTGAAACTGTAATCCTTTCTCTGAGTATTGAAATTAGACTTTAAAATGTGGGATTGACAGATTTAGTAAAATAACAGAATTGGAGAGAGAATCTTAATTTTACGTTATGTCACATATAACTTATTCCAAAGAAAACCACATGAAAAAGAATGGAAAATCTGATTATTTAAGAGGAACTCTGTCAACAATCTGTTATTAAAAAAAAAACCGTTTTAATATGTTGTCTCAACCATTTCCAACAAATACAATTATATTTGTATACTGGATTCTAACACTATTCAATTAAAAATACTGGTTTAAAAGTTTTTTGGATATCTGTGCAAGCACCTGAGGTAATAGGTAGAGAATTGTGTTTCACCAAAGAAAAAATTTAGGGGATTAAAATAGAAGTATTAAAAATTAGTAGTTATAAAGACATTTAATTTCTTTGTTTTCTAACATTTAGAAGGTAAAGTTTTCAATATCTATCCTCGTCACATTTAAGTACTATGTGTACTTGACATTTTCATAGCAATGTCAAGTTACGAAACATGACCATGTTCTGATAATTAATTGTGATATTTTTGTGTTTGTATCCATTCTCACTTGGTCACTATACGCTGAAGGACATATTGTTGTAGTGTGTTGAGATAAAGCAACTTTTCTATTTCTGCCCACAATGTCTTACTACAGAAGTCAACCAGAACCCTCTAGGTAATCTTGGTTTACCTTCACACTTCAACATGGCTGGTGATGAACTTTTAAATACAACAAAAGTAAAACTTAAGAAGTCTCTATCACATAAACTTAGGATAAATTATTTAGAAGTAGCGCATGTTATTGTGATCTCATGAACAGATAGCAAGCCTCAGCTTATTCTGGGGGGGTATTGTTAGGTGGGAATAGTGGAGACTGATTCTATTTAATATAGATAAAGAAATTGATGCTCCAATCTTGGATTCTCTTCTGTAGTCCCACAGTGGGTAGATAAAATAAAAACTACATCACAGTTGTGCTGGCCAAGTGCTAGGTCTGTCCCTATTAGTTTAGGCTGTATTCAAATAATTGGCTACTCCATGGGACAGTTGTTTTTTCCCCTATGAATCAGGCCCCAGGAAGCTGAAATAGGAAGTAGAGCTAGACCGTTAACTTAGAGGAGCATTTCACCTAAAAGTGAAATTAGACATATGTGATCAGGTGCTTCAGCTTGCCTTCCATTCAGACCTTATTATTATTTTTATTTTTTTAAGTGTTATTTATAAAAAGGAAACACTGACAAAACCATAGGATAAGAGGGCTACAACTCCATACAGTTCCCACCACCAGAACTCCATATCCCATCCCCTCCCCTGATAGCTTTCCTATTCTTTATCCCTCTGGGAGTATGGACCCAGGGTCATTGTGGGATGTAGAAGGTGGAAGGTCTGGCTTCTGTAATTGCTTCCCCACTGAACACGGGCATTGATAGGTCAATCCATACTCCCAGCCAGCTTCTCTCTTTCCCTAGTGGGGCAGTGTTCTGGGGGAAGAGGAGCTCCAGAACACACTAGTGGGGCTGTCTGTCCAGGGAAGTCTGGTTGGCATCATGCTAGCATCTGGAACCTCGTGGCTGAAAAGAGAGTTAACATACAGAGCCAAACAAATTGTTGACTAATCATGAACCTAAAGGCTGGAATAGTGCAGATGAGAGTTTGGGGGGGGGGGTGTCTCATTTTGTAGACAGCTGGTAGGCATATTTTAGTTATATTCCAAAGGGCCTGTGGCTATGCTAGTTTTTTTTTTTCCTCTGAGCCTGAAATCTTATATGCAGGTGGATCCAAGTTCGAGAAAAGCACCTTTAATCTACACCTGTAGGAAAATTCTCTACAACCACGCTGTATTGAAAACCAGGCCTAGCTAAATGCTTTTTTATGCAATGTGAGAAGGGATAATCCATTTGGCTAGTAAAAGTCTTTCCTGTGTGATGTGTTCATTACCTTATAGATTAAAAAGTATTTTTCTGTTATATAAATAGAAGGCAAACCATGTTGTAAAAGATTAATCTCCATTCAAGTCTTAATTTCTCTAATATTTATATCTAATTAAATAGTCTCTACTAATCCCAGCTACTTAGAAGTCTGAAATCAGAACTTTTAGTTTCAAAATATTGCTTATGTTTTTTTTTATACCTGTATTCAGCACAACGTTATTAAGATAATATTTGTCACTTAGTTCTGGTTTTTTTGTTCTTGGAACTTTTACTGACACTATATGTATATATTCTATTTTATATATTTCTATATATTTTCATATGTATGCATTCATATATGCTTAAGTACTGTATAAATGCACATACATGAAAATATAGAAATATCTAAAAATAGGATACCACATTCCCACATTTTACTGATATTTTATTGAATTCACCACTCCTGGCATTCATGTGCGGGAGATTTTTGCTTATTGTTTATTTCTATTTTATTTGACTGCACAGAGAGAAACTGAGAGGGGAAGTGGAGACAGGGAGCTATACCTGTAGCCCTGCTTCCCTGCTTGTGAAGTGTCCCCCTTACAAGTGAGGAAAAGGTAATGTGTGTGCCAACTGGGTGTGCCACTACCCGGCCAGCAACATTTTACTTTTTAAAATATCTGTATTTTGATTGTACAGTGTGCTGTTATAGAACCGCAGATGTTAATGTATTACAGATACAAGCAATACTTCTTAAAAAATAAAAACAAATTTGTTTCTGAATTTAATATCTGCCATTTTCAAATAGATACAACTTTCTCAATCTAATTACCACTCTAAGAATTCTTGACGTTTTCAATTTTCAAATCTCAATGCTTATGATATTTTTTTCCTGCTACAAAATTAATCTGGAAATGGAAATGAACTCAGTTGTAATTGGGATAATGAATGTCAAGTCTGGCTTCACATTGGGAAAGGACGAAGCTGGGAACACATACAGCAGGAGCAGATGCAAAGTGGACACCTAGAACTTACCTTAGTCTGAACTTGGCAGTGTTCATCTCATAAAGCTAGCAGACTTGATTTGAATGTACTCTTGTTGTGTTCAGTAGGTCAGGTCCTATGGGAAAGTGCAGAGAATATCACTTGAGAATAAATACATCAGTGTAGCGATATATGCAAGTAATTCAACCATCTGAATAAATTAAAATGAAACTGTTGATTTAGTCAAAATGGCTAAGCTAGTTGTATGTTCAGCAAAGGGTGTTAATTCCATTGTCATTTCAACTGCCACGCTTTTAACGAAGAGATGGCAGTGGAAAGGAGCAACAGAGAAAAAGTTAATGAAGTTATTTCGACAAGATGGGACAAAGGATTTAATACATGTTGATGAGTAGCATTAACCTTATTTTCTGGAGATTAAAGAGAAATTACCTCGCAAACTCATTTGGACTCTGTTCTAAATGCTCTGTTTGGAATTTTCATGTACCTTGAATACATACCACTGTTAATAATGAAACATATATTGCTTTACTTAGCACCTGAGTACTTAGTAATTACTATTTACTTTTTGTGTTGTTATTTAATTTTTCATCATTGATTTGGATTTGCCCCTCCTTTCCTCTCTCCTATTACCTTCTTTCCTTCCTTTCTTTTCTTTCCAGAGCACCATTCAGTTCTGGCTACTGGTGGTACTAGAGACTCAAATGTGGAAATTTTATGTGCAATACAATTTTGGAAAACTCAAATGCCTGATAGGAGTTTTTGCTTTCAATCAGCCTATAAATAAAGACAAAAAGAAAAATGTACTTCACTATTTTTAGTGAGAACTGTCTTTTCTTACCTTAGTCATGAAAATAGCTCTTTTTAAAAATTTATTTTGTTTTAGTTTTTACTAGAGACAGAGAAGGCACAGAGGGAGGAAAGGAGAGAAAGAGAGAGAGACCACATCACTGAAGCTTTCTTCAGTGTGGTGGGGATTGGTTTCAAACCTGGGCTGTGTACAACCAGGCTCTTTCTCTCAGTTTTTACAGTGTTTTTAAATCCCTTTACTGAGCTGTGTGGATGTATTATGTAGTATTCTCATGGTATAGAGAGTTTGAAGCCAGGTGTCAATTTTAAATTTGATTTTTCCTTCCTTCCTCCCTCTTTCCCTTTGCTTTCCTTCCTTCCTGGCTTCCAGAGAGTACATCAAAGAGAGAATGTTGGCACATTTATCAATTCTTTTTGAAGAAAGAATAGTTTTATTTAAGTGATGACTTATGACTCAGATTTTAAAAACCTTTCTTTTTGGAATAGTTGTGCATTTATAGAAAATTACAAATACAGGGTATAAATCTCATATATTGCGCTCTCTATGCTTTCTTCTATTCCTAAGATCATATAATGCTATGAAACATTTATCTCAGTTACTGAACTAACATTGCTGTGTTACTGAATGCAATCCCGAGTTTGTTCATATTTCTGTAGTATTAACTTCCTTACACTTTTCTGCTCTAGGATCTCATCTATATCACAAAACACTTAGCTGCCATGTCTTTTGAGGCTCCTCTTGTGTGTAACAGTATTCTCACGTGTGATGACCTCAACACTACCAGAGAATATGGATCAGGTATTTTGTTCAGTTTTCCTCCCCTGGCATTTGACTGGTCTCATGGTGAGGGGAGAGTATGGGTTTGGGAGGAAACATAGCTGTGAAATGCCATCTGCATCACTCATCACTGTTACTGTTAACCTAGATCTCTTCACTGAGGCATCTCCTCAGTTCATTCCGTTGTGAGGTTCTCCTTTTTGCTTCTTTTCATGCTGTACTGCTTGGAAGGAAGCTCAGACTAACACTGAGGAGTGAGATGCAACCTCTGGATGGGGAGAGGGTCCCTGTACCTCTTACTTAAGATTCCTCTGGACCAGAGACTTGTCTCAAATCCTCATTTTACTTATTCAGTTGTTTACTTATGTTAATGAGGACTCATGGCTATTTGTTTTGTACTTTGGGTTTCATAACTTTTTTTCTTTTTACATTATGCAGTACTCACTGAATTTAATGTAGACTTCTCTATCCCACAAACTCAGTTCCTGGCATTCCCCACAGCAAACCCAAAGACAAATGATGATCTCCTCTGTGTTCTCCTCCCAAACTCTCTCAAGCACCTCTTTGTCTCCACATACTCTGTCTTTACTTGGAATATTCTTCACCACTTTTAGTTGTTGAATGCATACCTGTCCTTTAAGATATAACTCATGCAGTTGACTAGAAGCTAGACTGTTTTTTTTCTTTTAAAAAAGTTATGTGTTTGGAGAAAGAGAAAAGAGAAAAAGAGAGAGGGAGAGAGATTGAGCCTGTGACTTCAGTATGCAAGCCCTGTACTAGAACACTGGGTAACCTCCATGCCTGCTAAACACTCTTTTCACTTTCTCAGTGATTTGTGATTTATGTACATATGTATTTGTCACTATCTCTAATATTTGTTTGCCTGCTTCTCTTTCTAAAGAGACTGAAATCATTGTGCTACTGGCTGTCTCTTTACCACTTCTCTATCCTTTGCTATGTAGCTCCCTACTTGGAATCGTGGTGGTTCTTAACAATGCCTCTGGATCTATGGACAAGGAACATGATTTTGTTGACTAACAGAGTTCGTTTTGGAAGCACTCTTTGAGTCCCTTCTGTAACAAAATGACATCAAGGATATGATGTTAATTAGATAGACATTTGAGTTTTTTCTGTCTTCTTATAATATTGTACTTATTTAGGTTATCTGGATTTCCTGTGGCAATAGTAATCTTGTAAATTCAGTCATTGGTCAGAGTTAAAGTTGCAGTTCCCAGCTAAGGGACAGACATTTTTTCCTGTGAGGAAAATGCACCCTCCCCCCCTCCCCAGGGAAGGATGGGAAATTGGATGACCTTGGCCTCGTTAGTGGACTGCCCTGACTGAGCTAACCAGCCCCACTACAAAGGCATCAGGAAAGGTACCTAACAAACACAGAAGTTCACTTTGTAACACATAAACTTCAGCTTGTGTTGACACACACAAACAGACTTGGCTGTTTAGACTGTTAAATAGTGAAGAAAATATTTAAGCCAGTCAAAAAAATAAGTCAGTTAGCCAGCAAACCTGTCTGACTCTCTGGCTAGACTTTGAGTGCTGATTTGACTGGTTTGTTTGTAGAAACAGTCACATTTTCCTCACCCAAAGAAGATTTTTTTTTCTTCACTGAAACTTAATGAAATAACCGTTACATCAGATAAATTCATTTCCTTAAGAATAAGTGTCAGACTTATCAAATCAGTAAGGAAAACGCTCATCTTCTTTTCTCTTTGAAATTATGGATAGGCTAGTTTGCTTCCAAATCAAGTGAATTCGTGGTGCCATCTAGTGCTTCCAAGCAGAATTATCAGCTAGCCTGTGGTGACATTTTAGATTGCGCTTTGGCTAAAGGAACAATTACCTTCACCATGTCACTTGGCTGATTCAGGCTAGAATTTTCTGCTTAACAATTATTACTCATAGTTGGCTGAGTGTTGATGCTTTATCACAGTTACAAATATGAGAAATCACTGACAATATTTAGTTTAGCTGGAAAAGATGCATTTAACATATCCAAAAATAACACATTGCCATTCGTTTAAAAGTCTCGAGGAGGGAGTGAAATTACAGATAAAACCAAAGAGTGCTGGACAATGTCACTAATAAAAATTGGAACTTTAGGTTGAATAGCCTCCCATTTAAATAGGGTGATGTAAAATAGAGGGTTCCGAAGACAGTTATTTTATTC
This sequence comes from Erinaceus europaeus, assembly GCF_950295315.1. Lineage (NCBI taxonomy): Eukaryota > Metazoa > Chordata > Mammalia > Eulipotyphla > Erinaceidae > Erinaceus > Erinaceus europaeus. The sequence goes on from NC_080180.1 coordinate 17,206,541, forward strand.
CATATACTTCTGAAAATAAATACCCTTTGAATCTGGAACTAAAATACAGAAAATAGCCATCTCACTATGCCTCTACTTTAAGTAGACAAACAAACTTCTATTCACCCCAAAATTTATATTTACCAAAACAGTTTCTCCTTTCCATCTTGTAATTTTGTACTGATAATTTCAGAAACCTATTTAGAAGTTACAAGGAGGATGAGGGATAATGATTATGCAAAGTGATTCTCATGCCTGAGACTCCAAAGTCCCAGGTCAATTCCCTGCTCCACCATAAGGCAGAGCTGAGCAGTGCTCTGGTAAAAAAAAAAAAAAAGTTTAAAAAGTGTTAAAATTAAAAAAAAAACTTACAAGGAATACAAGCATAGGATGGGCTTGATTCTAAACCATTAATAACCAAGGCACAAAATGGGACCTCTTCATAATTGACGTTTGATAATGTTTTCTGTTTTCCACATGAAAGTCTTAGAACTTCTTGTCCCCACCTGCAAGGGGAGTTGCTTCACAGATGGTGAAGCAGGTCTGCAGGTGTCTTTCTCTCCCCCTCTTTGTCTTCCCCATCTCTCTCCATTTCTCTCTGTCCTATCCAACAAGGACAACATCTATAACAACAACAATAACTACAACAATAAAACGACAAGGGCAACAAAAGGGAATAAATACATAAACGAATATTTAAAAAAGAACTTTTTGTCTGCGTGCTGTTTTATCTCTCAGAAGCATGGGGAAATAGTATTAGGCTCCATTTTTCAGAAAGCAGTACAGTTGGGATTTTAAAATCTGTCTCAGCAGTTCTGTGGGCTTTAGTTGTGTGTGTGTGTGTGTGTGTGTGTATGTATTTGTGTATACTAGAGATTTGTTTATTTTGTAGTGATAGAGAACACAGGAGCATCACTTTAGCATATGTGATGCAGGGGATTGAACTCAAGACTTCATTCTTCTAAGTCCAGCACTCTAGCCACAGTGAGACCTCCTGAGCCCCTTACTTTCTTTTTTCATGGGAGTTTAAGAGCTTGGATGACACCATGAGAATAGGCAAAGGGACAGGGGAGGGAGAATTAAGTGCAGTGAATATGACTGGCTCACGCTGTGTGCATGAGAAGCAAAGCTGTGACAGCTTCATGCATCATTTTACATAAGGCCTTGCATGTTATAAATGTATAGTTCTCCAAAGAAAGGAAAATTAATGATGAATGTTGTACGTAACCCAATTTTAATGAAACCCCTAAGCAGAATATATATTTTAAAGAATTGATTTATTTATTTTTATGAAAGAGAGGGAAAGGGAGAGAGACCAGAGCAAACTGCTCAGCCCCGACATATGATGGCATCAGGGATGAAACCTAAGGATAATATCAATAATTATCAAACACTAAGTGAAAATTACTCATGTATGGAAGGGATGCACATTTCGTCTGGAGATTCTTCAAATTCAAAAAAATTCTTTGTGGTTAGTCCCAAACAATTCAAACACGGTTTGGTTTTTATCTTATTATCTTGAATAATTTCAAATAATTGGGATTTATTTCAGATAGTTTAATTCAGGTAATGTGTTTTTGGATAATTGACTTAACTGTGGTGTCAGATATCAAGAGACTGAGAAGTGAAGAAAGAAAAGCCAGTATCCGAATGATTTCACAGTGTCAATGGGAAGATAAACAGGCAAGCCAATAGTAATTAGTGACAAATGCGATAACGGACACATGGTGACTGAAACATAAAATCACTGATTTATAAAGCAAAGTTGTATTTTGTAACAGTTTAAAAATTTCAAAAGACTGCATGATACAGATGTTTAAAAGGTGAGCAGAAAGCTTGATCTTTGTGAGGCTTTGTTTTTCTCATTGCCGCGCAGCTTGTGAATGTGCTTAATTTAAAGCAGTTTCCTCATTACTGTGATTCTCATGCTTGTTCCCACTTACTCCTACCTGCCATCCTAGCAGAAACTCCTTCGCCACTGCAGCATTAGGTAATTTGTATGAGCAACCTGCTTGAACGCTAAAATATTCCTAAGACTTAGTCTACCTGTGTTACCCACTCATCAGGACTTACTGGTAAGCAGTCACAGTGCCTCGTGGCTAACAAAGCACTGCCAGAAGTGGTTAAGGCTCAAGCTGATAGCCGCCACCAGGCTCCAGTTAGCTACTTCAGGGCTCCTTGCCCTTGGCAAAGAACTTATGGAGAGAACAATAAAACATATTGTTGTAAGGCAGTCAGATGTACCCAGTTTGCCAGTTTGCATATTTCTCTGCTGCTTCCCACGATACAGGTAACTGTGGGCAGACCTTGCGGCTTTGCCAGCCCGGCTGCCTTTGAACAGAAATGTTTTGTTTCAGGCCATTAGATTGGGTGGGTTCCTCTGGGTGTTTGGAGGAAGATGGGGCGGGTAGGGGGTGGGTGGGAGGGGGGGAAGAGGTGCTTTTTGCTTTGCCTTGTTGCGAGTCTTTAATAACAACAAACCCTGAATTAATTTTTCCACATGAAACCTAAACAAAGAGGGAAAGTCTTTGGGAATCATCTTTGAAAGGAGCTGGCAGCCAGGAGGAAGGAAGCATTTGCCACAGGAGTTTCACAAGTGGATTTGTTTGACTGGGTTGACTTGTTATCATTCATGGAAAGTCTTCTTCCGACTCAGCTGTGGTGTTTTGTGATGCTAAATGTGGTCTGACCACAACACAACTTGCTGGCCCTGCTGCCCAGAGCTTCTTCCCACTAGCTCCCAGGAAACTTGCATCTATAATAAAAGCCATGAATACCTTGCCTGTGCCAGCAAAATAACGGGCCCGACTCCGATTGAGTTCTGAGCACTAAAAACTAGATAGAACTTGATAGTCGAAATGGGCAAATACAGTAGTATTGTTTGTAAAACTCTGGAACAAGAAGCATGCACTCTTTCAAATTACACTTGCCTGCTGTTACAAAAATAGTGACTTTCTGCCTCAGGTAGACTTCCACAAGGTGGTACCCAAACTGTTGTTGGCATGGAAGGAAACCTGGCATGATTCTGGAAGTCACTCACCTCTGCATTGCATGAGGTTAGAACAGAACCTTAGTGTCTGCTCTATTGTTACTTGTTGAATGGATGGATATATAAGACACTCTAGTAATACAGTAAAGAGGCATTCTGAAATCAGGATGAAGACAGCGACAGAGGGACAGATAAAACTATATACTGATTGTGTACATTTTATTTCTGTAGAGTCAGGGCCTCGAACATGCCCAATTTCACTGCTCTGGGACTGTAAATATATATATATACATATGGAGAAAGATACATACATTTATCATTCAGATAGAGGGAGGAAGATACAAACACCATAGCACTCTAGTTTTCCTTGGTCCCCCAGGACCTTCCCTGTAATGTTAGAGGCTCACACCTGGTCTTCCAACTTGGCCAGGCATGAATCGTACTCTCATCAGCTGTCTCTCTGGTTTTCAAGTGTGTTTTATAAGTGGAAGAACTTGGATAAATATGTGACTTGTAGCAGTCTGAGTACCCATACTTGACAGTCTACTCACCCTTTTGTTATTTTTGTAAACCATCAAAATGGCTCTTTTTTAATTTAAAGATGCCCCTCACTGGTTCCTTACTATGAAATGAAAGTTTATTCTAAATATAGTTAATAAAGTACATTTCTTTCAAAGAAAAATTAAAATTAACATCATTTAGTTCTATGTTCAAAGGAATTTAATTTTGTGTACTTACATGTGGCTGTGTTTATAATGACTAAAAATAGGCATGTAATAATTGAACAGAAAATTCAAGAGAATGCAGACTGCTTTAATGGGATGAGGAGAAAACATAGTTATTATGCAAAAAGGCTTTCATTCCAAAAAGCCTCATTCCTGAGGCTCCAAAGTCCCACATTCAGTCTCCAGAACTACCAGGAGCCAGTGCTCTGGTGAAACAAACAAACAAGCAAACAAGCAAGCAAACAAACAAACTGCTTAATAAAACAGACTGCTTTAACTATAGCTGCTATAGGTATAAAAGAAGTTTAATAGTACTTAGTGGGAGGTGATCATGGTTTTGTTTTCTTTTCCCCTCTTCTTTCCTTGCTTTCTTCTTCCTCTTTCTTCGTCTGAAGGATTTATGGAAGGAGCATTAATCTAGATTAATTAAATTAATTATTCAGTTCTTATCAAAATTCTTGTCAGCATATAAAGCCCTGCATAGAAAACTCTGCTTGTAGGAACTGTTTTACAAGAAACACTTAATACGTTAAAACTGAGTTTAGAAAACAAAAAGATAACTATCAGAGACTTACCCCCCCATTCTTTTTTGCTTTGCCCAGTTCAAATGCTGAGGAAAGTTAAAACTCAGTTGCAAACTTAATTTTTGGGGAATATTCACAGGAAACCCATCAAGATCCAGAAGGCAGGATGACCTGATGGCCTCAGACTCCCATCTCTTGTTTAACCTGAATCTACCTCTTGGTTGTCCAAGTCTTTTCCCTTCCTCCCTCTTGCACCTCTTCCCCATTTATGTGTAGAAATATTCTTTGAGAGAGAGGGTATTGATTTAATCAGACTCTTGTCTTCATTCTGTGTTCCAGCTGCAACAGACCCTTTCTTTTCCTGCAAAAAGCTGATGTAGCAGTATTTGGTTTTCTATAGTGCCAGACAGTGGACATACATTTAGTTTCAGCTCTGCATGAGGACCTGTGCAGTGCATTGTCTCTATCTCTCTCTCCAATGGTTAAAGAATATCATTGTTATGTCTTGGCCATTTCCTCTCTCTTTCTGACCTTTGCACTATTTTGGCTCAGATACTTCTCATCTTCTTTTCTTTTCATTATTATTATTATTTTGCCTCCAGGGTTATTACTGGGGCTCGGTGCCTGCACTACAAATCCACTGCTTCTGGAGGCCATTTTTCCCATTTTGTTGCCCTTGTTGTTACCCTTGGTGTTGCCATCATTATTGTTGTTGTCATTGCTGTTGTTGTTGTATAGGACAGAGAGAAATTGAGAGAGGAAGGGAGGCAGAAAGGGGGAGAGAAAGACGGACACCTGCAGACCTGCTTCACCGCTTGTGAAGTGACCCTTCCCACCTCACCGCAGGTGGGGAGTCACTGACTGGAACCGAAAGTCATGTGCCATGTGCGCTTAACCCGCTGCGCTACGGCCCAACCCCCTTTATCTTCTTTTTTTTTTTTTATCATGAACACTATGATACTCTTGGAGATTCACTGAGCTTTTTTATTTATTTTTTAATTTATTTTTTATTTAAGAAAGGATAAATTAACAAAACCATAGGGTAGGAGGGGTACAACTCCACACAATTCCCACCACCCAATCTCCATATCCCGTCCCCTCCCCTGATAGCTTTCCCATTCTCTAGCCCTCTGGGAGCATGGACCCAGGGTCTTTGTGGGTTGCAGAGGGTGGAAGGTCTGGCTTCTGTAATTGCTTCCCGCTGAACATGGACGTTGACTGGTCGGTCCATACTCCCAGTCTGCCTCTCTCTTTCCCTAGTAGGGTGGGTCTCCGGGGAAGCAGAGCTCCAGGACACATTGGTGGGGTCTTCATTCCAGGGAAGCTTGGCCGGCATCCTGATGGCATCTGGAACCAGGTGGCTGAAAAGAGAGTTAACATACGAAGCCAAACAAATTGTTGAGCAATCATGGACCCAAAGCTTGGAATCACTGAGCTTTTAAATATCAAATGTATGCTTTTCTTTCTTATGAAAACAGACGAGGGACTGTTAGAGGACAGTAAGAATCAGAGGGAACCCCACTGGGACCTGAAACTTCTGTGACCAGGAGCTTTTGCTTTTATTCCTGTCATCAAGGGTGGAGAATTTGGAGAACATCTGAGGAAGTCAGAACTTGGTTTCCCTTACCTGAGATGAAAACTGGAGAAGTGGCAGTAAGTGCAGTTGTGACTTAGAAAGGAAATGAAGATGGGGCTTTAAAAGAACATAAAAGAGGGCTTGGGCTATAGCGCACCGGGTTAAACACATATGGCGCCAAGTGCAAGGACCGGTATAAGGATCCCGGTTCAAGCTCGGGCTCCCCACCTTCAGGGAGTGGCTTCACAAGTGGTCAAGCAGGTTTGCAGATGTCTGTCTTTCTCTCCTCTCTGCCTTTCGCTCCTCTCTTCATTTCTCTTTGTCCTATCTAACAACAGTGACAGCAATAAGAACAACAACAAGGGCAACAAAAGGGAAAAAATAGTCTCCAGGAGCAGTGGATTGGTAGTGCAGGAACCCAACCCCAGCAATAACCCTGGAAGCAAAAAAAAAAAAAAAAAAAAAAAAAGTACATAAAAGAAACCAGCTTCACCACCATTTGTCTTCTTGTCCATGCATCTCTCTCTTTCTGCTCGGGTGTACACTTTTTCTGAATAAAAACTTAGAAATGCTTGAGGTCATGCTTTTCTCCCCGCTTCTTTGCTAAGTGTAGAAGGATGGACCAGAAGCCATGGAGGACCTGGAATGTCAGACCATTCCTATCTCATAGGACTCCTCAATTCCGTATCAGGCAGTGCGCTTCCTAACAAAGCCACAGAACCTAGATATAGACCAGGGCCCAAGAACAGAACACTTGTACACACATATCCATAAATTAAGGGAAAATATATACCTTGTGGAAAAGTGCACAGTAGTTTGTAGTGTCTCAAAAAGTGCAGCAAGCAAGTAGAAAGACCTAAAAAAGACACCTTTTTTGATTAGGTACCATAAAGTACTTAATTAAATATTTTCTACTTAGACCTGTCTTCCTCACCTACTTCCTGTTTCACTTCCCTCAATCACTCCAAGCCTAACCTTGTCAGATAAGGTAAGGACTACAACAACTGGATAAAAGCAAGAGACCAGCATATATTAATGATGGCTCTTTTGGCTACTACCAGGCCACCCCATCAACCAGGGCCCTAGTCTGGAAAGCCTGGGATTCCCACATAGACATGATGGACCTAGACCTCTAGCAAATATCTCTCCCCATTGTCGCTGGTCATCTCCATCAGGAACAGCATAGTGGACCCTCTTAGGGGCCTCTATAGGATCTTGCCCTCAATGTGGGTCAACATAGGTTAGGACTGCCCCATTCTCCAAAGGGAGGTTGGGTCATCATATTCTACCACTCAAGGAAGATGGGTCCTGAAATTAGTGCAGCTTAGAATGTTCCTAGCTATGACCATGGATTGTGAGTTCAGACCTGCAAGGATGCAGACATTGTATAGGCTCCTGCAACGAATATGGGCCCCAGATCAAATCGATGGGGTTCACAGTTAATAATATTTGTGTACTTTTCCCATAATTAGGAACTTCTCTCTTCCCTGATCCAGTTTTCTAGTCCTTTTTCCATCTATGACACCATCTCTCCAGACAGCGACTTGGACCCACCTGTGTGTTAGTTGACAAGACTTACTATTGTCTTTTTCTCTCACACCAATTATTGGGTTTCACCAGTGAATTCACTTCACCAATGAAATGTGACTCATGTAACTAATTTGATCTAGAGAACCATTAAAATATCTTGGGGAGGGTGGTTAACAAAACAAACAAACAAACAAAAAAACAGAATTAACAACTACTGAGATTTTTTAGACACAAATCCAAGAATATTTTAATTCACTATTTAATATATCATTATTATCCTTATATATTGTTTTGTTTTGTTTACCAGAGCACTGCTCTGCTCTAGCTTATGGTATTGAAGGAGATTGAGCCTGTGACCTTGGCTATCTCAGGCATGAAAGTCTTTTTGCATAGCCAGTATGCACTTTTCCCCCAGCACCACTATTCTTATTTTACAGTAAAAAATCATAGAAACACAGTCAATTTCATAATTAGTAAGAAAAAATGCCCAGGTGTAATTCATGTCTTTTTTAATGTACTGAAACTCATGTTCCAAGAAGCTGACTGTAGAAGAAATGAGAAGAGGATTATTAAGAGTGTGTTGTGTTGTGTTGTGAGAGGGAGGGAGGGTTGTGTAGGAATAAGCACTCGCGTGAGGAAGAGACTTTGGACAACAAGATAAAGCACAAGATACTAAAAGGAAATAGGAGTGAGACTACAGGGACAGCACCACTCATCATGCCAACCGACCGCTGATCCAAAAAGCAAGATGATCCCATGATACAGGGACTCACCTAATTCTTGTTCCATTTGGGCCTTTTCCCCTTCCAGACATAGGCATCTTAAGACCAACTCAAGTCCGGATTGTGTGGATCACAAAATCGACTTCTATTTGTTAAACAAGAAGTCCCTCCTCTTACTTGGTGACAATTTTCTAAATCAAAGACATGGGAAGGTGAATTTGATGATTTCTCCAGCTTACCTGTACATTCCAATGGTAATAAAGTGTTTCTCCTTTTTTTGAAACTGGTAAGACAGTGGCACCAAGCTATAGTCCTGTTTAGGGGTGTGAAGAGGCTGAAGAGGGGGACCATTCCTGGAGCTGAAGGGCTGACATTCCACACCTGGTGTCTCTGGACACAATCGGAGGTGAAACGTGTCGATGTGGTACTGGTTGATTTGGCTGAGCTCAGCAGATGCAGGATCAAATGGTGTGGGTCAAGAGAAGCATGCAGGAAAACGAGCCACGTCCCAGAAGTTCCAGGACTGGGAGAAATATGGGTTTTCTAGAGGATGGGGAAGGTTCCTGCTGTCTCCGAGTTTGAGAAGACAAGTAGATAGGCATTATTGTAACCGAGCTATTTGGGAACTTGGTTTACTTTGAAAATCCCATGGTTGGGAGTTGGGCCATAGCACAGCTGGTTAAGCGCACGTGGTACAAAGCACAAGGAACAGTGGAAGGATCCCGGTTCGAGCCCCCGGCTCGCCACCTTTGGGGCTCCCCACCTTCAGGGGAGTCTCTTCACGGGTGGTGAAGCAGGTCTGCAGGTGTTTATCTTTCTCTCCCCCTCTTTGTCTTCCCCTCCTCTCTCCATTTCTCTCTGTCCTATCCAACAATGAAGCCATCAATAACAACTACAACAACAAAAACAACAGGGGCAACAAAAGGAATAAATAAATAAATAAATAAATATTTTTTAAAAAAAGAAAATCCCATGGTTAGGATTTGCTGTATCAAAGAAGACCTTATTATGATCTAAGTCATTTAATGCTATTTACATATCTTAAAAAATCTTTATATCTTTATGTATCTTAAAAAGCGACACAACCAGTTGCTTCTGGTCTCTCCCATCTAAGACCATAGATGATTTAATATTTCAAATAAATAGTCATTTCTTGAAATGTATAAACAATTTAAGCCCACTGTTAAATTTCAATCAGGCTACCAGTCTGAAACCTTAAGTGCTTAGATTGAAGGACTATATACTCGGAACTGGAGTCTACGCATCAAAAAGTTTTAAACCTTCAATCTATTTTCCCCCTCTCAAATTCATTAGTGATTTATAAGATTTCAAGCTAATAGGAGTGTATATTAACACCATTCCCACCACCAAAGGTCTGTGTCCCTACCCCCATGCCTCTACAGTGAGGCTGAAAATATACTCTCACCCTCCACCCCACGTTTTTTGTTTTGATGAACTATTCCAAACGAAGTCAAATTCTACTTTGCTTTTCCCTGTCTAGGAACAACTCATTTTTAATGATGTAGGCACAAACTGAATAGCACCAGTTTGTCACCTAAGAGTCCAAAAGTGGTTGTCTATTTGCTCCTGCCATTATATCTGAAGATTTTTGACTTATGATGTCATTTGTTGGGCTGTTCCACAAGCTTCTTAAGCTTTACTTACAGGCCTTGTATAGAGCAGTGCTGCAAAGTGCTTAATTAGTTACTAACATGGAATGAGAACTAAATTAAAGAAGTTCAAATTCTGCCCTCCAATTAAATTTCAGTCTATTTTTGAACGTCTTATTGGATATTTCCACTTGGTTGTTTTCAGATGGTTTCACTCTCAGTATGTTTAAAATAGTGCCTTATCTTCCTCAAAAAAGTTCTAATCTTAGACTCCCCTTTCGAGAGTGAGCATTATTATTTTTTTCTTATTCAATCAGCTTCCAAGTTAAGTCATTTTTCACTTATACTTATTTATCAGGACTAATAATTAACACCATGTGCTGTTATTCAGAATCCCTCACAACTCTTTGCTTTTTCTTTCTCTCAATACACAGTTTATATGTGATTCACAATCTGTCGTACTGCTATAAATAATACAATGTGAATATCTACCTGAATGTACAGCTTTTTTAAAATCTATGTTTAGTAGTTAGACTTCTAAAGATAAATCTTTTTTAAATACTCTTTTCCACACTAATCTTTTCTTATTAAAATTAGAATTCTACTTACCTAAGAATAGGGAATGGTAAAATAGTTATATAGTGGAATAATTGTGGTGATTAACCATGTTTGGGGCAGTAGAGAACACAATTGTTATGTAAATGACTTTCATGCTTGAGGCTCTGAGGTCCCAGGTTCAATCTTCAGCACCACCATCAACCACTGCTGAACAGTACTTAGGTTTCTCTCTGTATCTTTCCTTTTACACCTCAGTAAAAAAATAAATAAAATGAATACATTTTTTTAAGAAAGGGAAAAAAAACTCCTAAATAAGTGGATATACTAAATAAGCAGGATATAAAACTCTAAAGACAATATGACTTCAATTTTGTTGAATACAGACATTCGTTTAGAAAAATCTTAATGAAATGCGGGTCCAAATAAGAAGTGCAATTATTTTCAAGTGGTGCTACTGATTTTTTTTTATCCAAAACTTTGATTTTTCTGCAAAGTGAGTGTAAATCTTTGTAGCCTTTTTGGTTGTACTTTAAGGACTCTTATAATTTGACTCCCACCACTTTATTTCTGCTCTGTGCAAGGCACAGAGGTCTCTCCGCTTTATTTGTAACGTCACTGACTGCAGGTATCCAGTGCTCATTTTGTACTGTTGTTTGACACATTCTGTTGACTTCACTTGCTCTTCCCTGTGTCCAAACCCATCCACCTTTCGGGACCCAGCCCTGCCAAGACACTCTGACTTTAGCAGCTCCATCCTGACTTCCTGAAATCATTGTTCTTAGCTTACAGAGCATAACTGAAGTCTATTCCACCTCATCATACGTACCATCCTATACCACCATTCTCCATGTGAAAGTCATAGCACTCTAAAGACAATACAAACTTCCTGAGAGTGGGTTCTTGTGGTCCTTAGGGTCTCCCTAGGAGAGCTCAAGACAGTTTAGAGATGCCTCAAGTAAACGTGTGAGTTACTGCGAGAATTGTCTTCTGGACTCTCAAATGAGTGCTTAAGAAGGGGGTACTTGTTGGACAACATAAATGAAAGTCCAGCTTTAAAGGTTCCTCATGGGGAGTTCTCCATGTTCCTTCAGGATCTCTGGGCCTTGCTCTCTGTTGTACAGTGGCTTCACTCAAAGACAGCCTTGCTTGTGGTTCTAAGCAGTTTCTGCTGCAATGAACACTGTTAATAGAGAATCCTCAAATTCATATGGATAGAGCAGGACAGAGTCTTATGGCCACTTGGCACTAATATCTGTCACCAAGGACTGAAAATCCTGGTTGGCTAGTTGGATCAATTTCTCCATCCCTGAAATTGGGCTAGAAAGACCTTTTTGTTTCTTTGATTATATAAATCTACAGAAATGGACAGATGATGGGAAGGCAGAGGGGATGTTGGTAGGGAGACAATAGGGTTCATTCTGGTAGGAGCTTTGTAAATATTGGCAGTTTAAATTATATTCTCTTTAGAAAACTGATATTTAAGTCATCAGTTAATCCTTACCTATGGATGGTCCAAAAATGAAAATGTGTCATTTATATCACTAAAAGCAAGATTAAGAGACTAAAATGTTTCCCCAAAGTAAAACTAAAAACAATCAATCAAACAAAAAACTCCCAAATGGGACTGTAGCAAACTAAAAAGCTTCTGCAAAATAAAACAACCCATCTTTAAGAAACACAGGCGGCAGTTGCATTTTTAAGTCTTTATTAACTACAACTTGACACTTACTGAGAAATTGTACTGTGCTCAGGACTGTTCAAAAACAATAACTTCCCAGAGTCCTAGCTTAAAGATTTAATAGATTTTTTTTCATTGAAAAATGAGATAACATAATATGAAAAATAATTGTCAAAATTATGGTATAAATTAGAAACTATTTACATTTTCTGCAATCCTAATACCTTCAAATCCCAACACTGACACTTAATGTTCTGAATAATGCTGCCCAAATCCTGTTAACTATTACTGAATGATAAATACCAGGAGGCATTTCATGTTCCATTTTATTTTATTTTATTTATTTTTGCTCTTCAATATGTTGCCTCTATTATCACAACCCATGGGGAGGAATAGACACATGCTAATGGCTAGGACATTTCCCAGCTGAGAAGGAAAGGTTCTGCATTTACAGGGTGAGCAAGGCTAGTTATTTTTTATGAGGCTGTTTGACTTGGGTGTGAAGATTCAGGTGGAGCAGAGCCCTTTGTCAAAGCGGGGCCATTTATGTTTACAATGAAGAAGGCCACCTTCTCTGCAGCTTGCTAGAACAAAAGGACTGGGACCAGCCAGACTTTCAAAGCATGACAGAAAACACCTGACTGGGAATGGATCAACCTGCAGGTGCCCATGTCATCAGAGAAGCAATTACAAAAGCCAGACCTTTCATCTTCTGCCCCCCATAATGATCCTGGATCCATGCTGCCAGGGGGATAAAGAATAGGAAAGCTTCCAGTAGAGGGGATGGGATGTGGCACTCTGGTGGTGGGAATTGTTACTTCTCTTAACTCACAATCTTGTCGATCATTATTAATTAACTAATAATAGAAAAAGAAGTTGAAAAATAAGACTACACAAAGCAGAACTTGGACTGAGTTTGGTGTATTCTTCTTCTTCTAGCGTTTGCCCTTCTTCCGTAGCCAGCACCAAGTAAAAGACTCTGAAGTGATGATGGTGTTGGTGGGGGGTAGAGGGGAGGGTTCAGGTCCTGGAACATGATGGCAGAGGAGGACCTAGAGGGTGTTGAACTGTTATATGAAAAACTGAGGGAGTCGGGCTGTAGTGCAGCGGGTTAAGCGCAGATGGCGCAAAGCACAAGGACCGGCATAAGGATCCCGGTTCGAGCCCCGGCTCCCCACCTGCAGGGGAGTCACTTCACAGGCGGTGAAGCAGGTCTGCAGGTGTCTGTCTTTCTCTCTCCTCCTCTCTGTCTTCCCCTCCTCTCTCCATTTCTCTCTGTCCTATCCAACAACAACAACAACAATACTAACTACAACAATAAAAACAAGGGCAACAAAAGGGAATAAATAAATAAAAATAAATATTAAAAAAAAAGAAAAACTGAGAAATGTTGAACATGTACAAACTACTGTATTTTACTATTGACTATAAACCATAAATCCCCAATAAAGGAAAAAAGAAAGAAAGAAAGAAAGAAAGAAAGAAAGAAAGAAAGAAAGAAAAGAAAACACCTAAGTTATCTCACCCCAGAGGATATCAGGAGGCTTCTGGGCTTGTAAGTAGAAGAGGCTGGGCTGTGGACTAGTGGAGAAGGGTGAGATAACAGGGAAGGATGAAGAGGTTTCCTCCTGAAATGATGGGGAGAAATAAAGATAGAAAATTCTGATTGTGGGGAAGTAGTCACAGTAGTGATGTAAGGGGGAGGTGGTGGACAAGAGCAGCAGGGAGAGAAGATCATGAGAGAGAACTTAATCTGAGTCACAGGATGAACAGCAAACAGGAGGGCAGGAGCCCTGGAGTTGGAGCGAAGAGTAAAGGAAAGTGAGAATTGATTTTCTGTAGAGAAACCCCAGTTTCTCAGGATGCCAGAGAAATGGAGCGTTATCTTACTGGAGCAATGATCAGGCTTCAAACTGAACAGTGGACGTGATGAATCTTCTTCTTCTTCTTTTTTAATTTCTTTATTGGGGGATTAATGGTTCACAGTTGACAGCAAAACACAATAGTTTGTACATATGTATCTTCAATAATTAGGTCAACCATTTCACAAATAGGGAGCTAGGCCTGCTGAAAGTAGAAATATGAATAGTTAGAGGGCTGAAGAAACAGCATAATAGTTATACAAAAGACTTTCTTTTAAGGTCCCAGGTTCAGTTCCAGCCTCACCATAAAGCAGAGCTGAGCAGTCATCTAGCTAGTCCTTCTCTCTGTATCTCTCTAATTAAAATTAAATGTCTTTAAAAATGAAATATTAATAGATCTATTGTTTCAAAATACAACCTGATGTACCTCCTATTTTGTTTATAATACTTAATTCCTTGTTAAACAGACTCCAACTACTTCTCAAATGTATCAATGAGAAATTACAGTGCCTGGCTAGGGGACTTAGACTCAGAAAGTTAATGGCCCATAAAATGAGGATACATTCTCCTCACTGTCCTGCTGATGCCTCAGGAGCCCTCCCTGGAAACAGTGTTCCATTCACTCTTTGCCCCTGACCTACTGCTGGTGGGGTTCAATGGCAGAAGTTGTCTTGTATAATGGGCATTTGGTTATGGAGGCAGTAGGTGTAAGTATATATTGTAGTTCTGCAAATGATGTGTCACTATTTGAAGGCTCAGTTTTCTTCTTCTGCAAAATAGAAGAATAATTTTCTGAATCAAACAGTATTTTTTCAACAAAAATAGGAAATGAGGAACAAACACATCAAGCTGTTAAAGGGAATTAAAAGAATCAAGTAACAGTATCAAACTAAAATGAACTATGAAAATAAAGAAATTAGTAAATCTGTAGTTGACTATTAAAGTTATATATTATACCTTGAAAGCCATAAAATGACACAAATGGAAATGTATTATGCTATTAATGATATCAGTGGAGGCTTCTAGTGAGACTTTTAAACATTTATCTTGGAGAGGAACAAGATGCAAAAAGAAATTAGAAAATTATGACAAATTAGAAAATTATGACAAAATTAGGAAGAATAGGTTATTTCATTAGCCAGAAACTTAAACATGTATACCATATGATGATATGACACAGTAGCAGGAAGAGAAAGCTAGATGGAAGCAAGTAATAGTGAATTTCACTTGTTATAGAAGATAAAATAAGATTTTTAAAAATTATCTTTGCTTATTTGTTGGCTAGAAAGAGCCAGAAATCAGGAGGGAAGGGGGTGGGGATAGAGCGGAAGAGAGACAGAGAGACACCTGCAGCACTGCTTCACCACCCATGAAGCTTTTCCTATACAGATGGGGATCAGGGGGGAATCAAACCTGGGTCCTTGCACATTGTAACATGTGGGTTCAACCAGGTGTGCCACCACATGGCTCCCTAAAATAAGATTTTTAAAAAGCATATCTCCCAAGTATTTTGTGTGTGTGTTTGCTTCTACTGTTTTTCCATATGATGTATTGATGAGGATGCTTTGCTGGTCCAATATAGATCTGGATTCATATTATAGTAACAGAGCCCCAACAATAACCCCAGTGGCAATTAATAAGAAAAGAAAGAGAGGAGGTAGAGGGAGAAGAGGAGTAGGGGGAAGAGAAGAGAAGAAGGAGGAAGGGAAGGAGGAAGAGGAAGAAGAGGAAGAGGAGGAGGAGAAGTGTACAGATGTGGCTGAAACTATGGATATGAATAATGTATAATTGTGTTAGCATATAATGTAAGTCACCTTCAAGAAGGAAGAGGACTCTGTTAACCTAGGGCCAAATTTCACATTCCATTTCCTAGGTAATACTCAATTATTACCCTTCCAGTGAAGACTGAGTACTCCATTGAAAAGAATAATTTAAAAAGACGGACACTCAGGTGACCCAAGAAAAGGATATGCCAGTAAAGACGGCTTCCTGGAGGATACAGTCAGCACCTTGACGTCGAAGACCTGGATAGTTCCAGAGGAGTCTGGTACATAAACAACAAAATATATGTAGGCCTGGAGGATAGGCCATTTAGACGATATTTGAAATGCCTGTGAAATAGAACGAGAGAAAACAGACAAGTCTTGTGGAGTGTTTCACATCAACTACTGGTTAAAAGTGGCAACGTCTTGAGGAAGTGGAGATTCTGACTTAACAGAGAGTGGAATCAAGATAAGTAGTACATCTCCGAATTTTCAGTATGTACCTTGTTCATCTAATGAGAGATAGAGATGGAGATAGAGATAGAGAGAGAGAGAGAGAGAGAGAGAGAGAGAGAGATCGGTCAGAGCAGTGCTTTGTTACATGTGATGTTAGGAATCAAGCCAAAGACTCATGCATGTGTGTGCTCTATTCAGAATTAAGTGAGTCTTAGAGAGCAACACCTGCTGAGGGCTAGCCAGGTGACTTTGCTTGTGAGATGGCCAGCTGGTATATCTGCTTCGCCTCTCAGTCCTCCACAGCCCTTTAATAAATGACAACAGTGACTTTTGGAGCCACTGAGCATGAAAATGAAAACTGTTGGTAAATACACTAAAAAAAAAAAAAAGAAGAAGAATGTAAAGAACCTATGGGCAAATAATAAAAAACAAGAATAAAAAATGGCAAACACAGAACACAGTGTGTGTGCGCGCACATGCGTACACACACACACACACACACACACACACACACACACTTGCAGGCAGTAATTTCCACAGCAAACTGCTGTACTGGCATTACCAAGAGCATCTTAAAAACTGAGTTTTTGCACCTCACTGCACTGTTATTGAGTTCAAATCTTTGCTCAAATAGACAAGAAGGTAAATCTTAAATCCTGCATTTCTGTTTCTTCCTTAAATATGATACTGTCTGCATCCAAGAGAAAAAAAATGTTTTGTAGCTCCCAGGAACTTGAGTATTGTAACTAATTTAGTATTGGATTGTTAAAATTCTTTATTATCTTAATATAATTTGGCTCCTGGTAGCAGAATGTTATTTTTGTTTTGTTTACTAAGCCACTTCATAGATATAGGAATAATGATACTAGAAATAGAAGCTGGCATTGTATTTTATTATCCTTTTGGTTGGATGATACTCAAGAGCAAGGGGGCTTCAGGGAGAAAGAAAAAGGAACATAATTTAAGGAAGGGAAGCCTGGGAGGAAAAAAGAAGTGTCTCTGTGCTACTTATCGAGGATGGTGACACATGACTGTGAAGGGCACAGGAAAGTGCAAAAAGATCTTTTCAAGTGAAATGGTGCATGCTGAGGCATGACCAAACCCTGGGTCCTGTCAGTATTCAGAAACAGTATAAAACCCATCATCTACTTGGAGAAATGAACTCTTGAGAAAGCTGACAATGGTGTGAGGTTGCCTCCAGGTCATCACCGGTCAGAATGGAGTCCACCCACATGTGTGAGATGGAAGCTATATACCCATGGGCCGAGGAGTCTACAGTAACTATGAGAGTGTTCCACACATCTACCATGTCTCTGAGATCATGTAAATAGTTAATTCAATTTAACTGTTTACTGGGTAGAGATCGAGAGAAACTGAGAAGGGGGGAGATAGAGAGAAACCTGCACCACTGCTTTACTGATGGTAAAACTTTCTTCCTGTAGGTGGAGATTAGGATCTTGAACCCAGGTCCTTGCATGTTGTAAGATGTATGCTCTGCTAGGTGCACCACCTTGTCTCTGTTTTTTGTTGGCTTGTTTTTGTTTTTAATAAAAGGAGGCAATGGCCAAATTGGAAAGCATACGGGATTTGAGATGGAAAAACTTGAAAAAAGAAGAAAAAAGAAACAAAAACTTGAAGTCAAGATTTTTGATTGTTAAATGTGTTAGAAAGAGGCAGAGATAGTGTTGGACTCAATAGAAGTTCCTGGATGTTACCTCAGTTGATCTTGGTTTCTGCACAGGACAACTGTGAGAGTGGAAGAGGGAGATATTACCACTATACAAAAAAAAAAAACTATATAGACTGGATCTTTCTGTCTGATGTGAGACAGCCAGCATGAATGTTCAGCCCATATCTGCAGGACTATGGGCTTCTTCTGGTCCTGCCCTTAATCCTCAAAGACTATTTCTTTCTAGTGCTTACACTCCTTCTCCCTCCATTCCTTGATTTTTTTCTTAAAATGTTGTGTTCTTTAGCATTTTGCCATGTTCTTTTTTCCTTTACCCAGTCTCCAGTTCTTAGGTCAGCTCCATCTCTTTATTATCTCTCCATCCATTCTTTTATGTCCCTTCTTGCTGCAGGAAGGACCTACTTATCACCCACTTGGATTCCTACAATGACGTCTTAAGAGGTGCCCATCTTGTGCCCTTTCTAATCCACTGCACACACTCTGAGCAGTGCATGCACAACTCTCATTATAGCACCCTGCTACTTACAGCTGCTCAATAGCTCCTCATCCATTTCAGTCAAAGAACAAACTTCTTAGCATGGCTTAAAAGGCTCTTTAAAGTCCCTTTTCTAGCCTCTCCAACAGCAAATGTAGCCTTCTCTCTAAACGCAAGCCTCTAGCTTCTACATTTCTATAACATTTTTTTTCCATGCTGGGCTCTGTGCATGTTATTCTGTCTAGTTGTAGCATTTCTCCCACAGCCTTGACATTCACCAGACTACTTCCCAATCAACCACATGCTTTTTTAGAGGGAGGGGGGTTCCCTTTGTCTTTCTGGTAGACCAATAGGAAAATTTAAGAAATGTTCTAAATTTTAATTCTCTGAGATTCCTGTTGCAATGTTCATGAGAAGCTATTCTTATATAATAAATAACTGCAGTTTACAATAAATGTTGAATTTGTTAATCAACTAGCATCCAATCCAAATGTGCCAATCATTGAGTTAAGCTTTGAAAATGAAGAGCAGCAAGGCACACATTCTTGGAGGAACCATAGTCTAGGGTTGAGACAGATATTATTAAGTGTCATAGAACTTGGGAAGTATATAGTCACAGACTTGTAGAATCACCATGGAGGTTACCTTTCCTGGGGACGTGGATAAGACTTCACAAATCTGACACACCTTTAGACTTGAACTTGACAAATGGGTAAGATTTGCCAGACAGAAAAGAAGAAAAACTCTAAGCAAAGGGAATAGCATATTATTGTAACAACCAACCTCAATACCGTTTTATTAGTACTTGTAAGTACTGCCATTGTTCTTACTCTCTCACCATTAGCGAGGTCCTCATGAGTACAAGAGAGTGGCATTGGTTATGTTTTACTTACACATTTAGTCACTTTATGGCCTGGGTGCGTAGTGGCACTGTGTTGGTTATATATTTCCTGCCTGATCGTTCCTTTCTTTTCTATGTGGTCACAGGCAATTCCGAAACCCTCCCCTTAGTGGTGGTGGATGCAAGTTTCAATCAGTAAATTCACAACTCTTTCAACCCTTGATGACTGTAAGGTCGTCACTACACAAAGCTTCTTGTCTTGGGCGTAGATTTAAATGTCGATAATATTCAGTGCTTATCACTTTATTTGGGGCTTCTGGACATATTTACAGTTTTGCTTAGGAATGTATATTTCTGAACTGTTACTACAAACTGTGAATTTCACTAGGAAATAGGTCTTTAGAATATTGACAAGGTTCTCCTGTTCACTGTAAACGCTATTTAAATATCTTTGGGATTTGTCTGTGGAATATATATGTTTGTATTAATTGCCGATACATTCAGGAAAATGATGTTGACAGTTTTGGGTGCTTTTTCAGTGGAATTGCTAAAATGATAAAGCAGGTTACATTAAGCTTCTGTTCCATTGAATTCTATGCTCTGGAGACAGAAAAACATCTACTTTTAAAATGAGATGATTTCCTAATGACCTGTTTCAACTGGCTGTGGAAGTTAAGTACAGTCATTTTCTGTAGCTCCCTACCTCTTCACCCCTTCCACACTCCTATTCTTAGGTCAGCTTATTTGGTTTATTTCATTTTCACCAATAATTATTATTGCAGATACTTATATATCACTCATTATATGCCAGGTGACATTATGAGCTAATCAGTATTCTGGACAGTCAATACTTACAGTAACTCTCTTTTAGAATTTCTTTTCTTTTAAATTTATTATCTCTATTTATTGCATAGAGACAGCCAGAAATTGAGAGGGTAGGGGAGATAGTGAGAGAGAGAGAAAGAGAGACAGCTGCAGCCCTGACTCACCATTTGCAAAGCTTCCCCCTCCTGGTGGGGACCATGGAGTCAAACCCAGGTCATTGTGCATTATAACATTTGCACTCAGCCAGGTGCACCACCTTCCAGCCCCCCTTGTAGTAACTCTCCATGGTGACACTACTCTGTTTTAAGATGAGAGGACTAAAGCAGAGAAATTAGTAACATGTTTAGGGCCACATTGCTAGAAATTGACGGTTCTGGGATATTAATGAGATTGAGATTCCATGATAGTATCTTAAATATTGTATTACACTGCCCCATTAATATCAGTGATAATGAATATGCTTTCTGTTCACAGTGTCATAGCTGGAAACCCCATACACTCAAAGGGTACTGCGTCTTAAACTAGAATTGAGAGCCTTGGTCATGGATTTGGTAGGAGTAAGAATATAGGAGTTGACAATTAATAGCCGTGACTGAATATCTAACACCAGTCTCAAATGTGTGATAGAAGATATTCATAGTCATGATTGAATAAATAAATGAGTGGATGGAAGAATAATGTTAAGGGGCCAGGCAGTGGTGCACCTGATTAAGTGCACATATTGTAGTGAACAAGGACCCAGGTTCAAGCCACCTGCAGAGGGAAAGCTTTGTGAATGGTGAAGCAGGGCTGCAGATGTCTCTTTCCCTCTCTATCTCCCCATGTACTCTCAATTTCTGTCTCTATCCAATAATAAATAATATCAAAATAATTAAATAAAATCTTTTAAAAAGAGTAATATTAAACAGATGTAAATTTTCTATTGTTGATAAATAGCTTATTCAGGCCACTCTTTCAAGAGAGTAATGAAACTTACTACACTTTTAGCTTCTTCCATGAAAATGTCTTACAGGTCCAAAAGAGAGAGAGTTTAGGAGGTAAGAACATAGGGAACTACTTAGAAAGAGTAGTATTTCTTCCAGTTGACATTTTCTCCCTAGTATTTCAATTTTTTTTTATTTAAGAAAGGATTAATGAACAAAAACATAAGGTAGGAGGGGTACAACTCCACACAATTCCCACCACCCAATCTCCATAACCCACCATCTCCCATGATAGCTTTCTCATTCTCTAGCCCTCTGGGAGCATGGACCCAGGGTCGTTGAGGGTTGCAGAAGGTAGAAGGTCTGGCTTCTGTAATTGCTTCCCCACTGAACATGGGCGTTGACTGGTCGGTCCATACTCCCAGTCTGCCTCTCTCTTTCCCTAGTAAGGTGTGTCTCTGGGGAAGCTGAGCTCCAGGACACATTGGTGGGGTCTTCAATCCAGGGAAGCCTGGCCAGCATCCTGGTGGCATCTGGAACCTGGTGATTGAAAAGAGAGTTAACATACGAAGCCAAATAATTTGTTGAGCAATCATGGATCCCAAGCTTGGAATAGTGGAGAGGAAGTGTTAGGGAGGTACTCACTGCAAACTCTAGTGTACTACTGCTTTCAGGTATATATTTTGCAGTAGTTTATGGATACGTGTGCACATAAGCTCTCTCTCACAGAAACTGGTGTATATCTAGGTTATGGGACTTTGTTAGAAAGTGAACTACTTGAGATGAAATTAGAGTGTACTATAAAAGGAAAGGTCTCACCTGAGTAATGAAGCTGAAGGGTTGTCATTCCACACGTGAAAGATAAAGATGAGTATGGGATGATCCCACTCATCAACAGAAGTTGATTAAGAAGATCTGAAAGGGAAACTAAAAGCAGGACCTGATCAAATTGTAAGTAGGGCACCAAAATAAAAACCCAGTGGTGAGGGGTAGACATGCAGCTTCCTGGGCCAGTGGGGGGTGGGAGTGGGCGGGAGGGACAGGTCACAGTCCTTTGGTGGTGGGAATGGTGTTTATGTACACTCCTAGCAAAATGTAGACATATAAATCAGTAGTTAATTAATATGAGAGGGGGAAAATCAGTTGTATGTCTCAAAGTTTCTCAAAACACAAACTGAATCCTTTTAATATATAGGCTGTGTATTTGATATGCAGACTCTCTCAAAAGCCTAGACCAAGTAGATTAGAAGCATCCAATAGCACAGCTATATACAAGATACTGGATACTGTACAGCAAACCATAACAAAAGTACTTTTCAAAGTTAACCCAATTACCAAATAATGTGATGATAACATTAACTATCCATTGTCTTTTTGAACCCTAAGACAGCAGGAACCTCACATCTCCACTATAGAGCCCCTACTTCCCCCAGTCCTGGAACCCTTGGATAGCGCCCATTTTCCCGTATGCATCTCCCAATCCAAACCAAATAATATTGCATCTGCCGATCACAACCTAACCAACGCAACGATTGCCACCTCAACATGCTTCACCTCAGACTGTGTCCAGAGACTTCACATGTATTTCAATTTTTTAAAAATATTTATTTATCATTATTTATTCCCTTTTGTTGCCCTTGTTGTTTTATTTTTGTAGTTATGATTGATGTCTTTGTTTTTGGATAGGACAGAGAGAAATGGAGAGAGGAGGGGAAGACAGTGAGGGGGAGAGAAAGATAGACACCTGCAGACCTGCTTCACCACTTGTGAAGTGACTCCCCTGCAGGTGGGGAGCAGGGGGCTTCAACGGGGATCCTTAGGCTGGTCCTTGCATTTTGTGCCACGTGCGCTTAACCCGCTGTGCTACTGCCCGACTCCTTAGTATTTCAATTTTTAATGACCTCTATGCTCAGATTCTTTGCTTTCTTTCTCAGCTCCCCCCGCCAATAATTTTGTTTTCTTGAAGTTTAGAGCTACAGTAGCCATTTTAGAGAAGAAGGAAGGGCAAGAGAGAAGAGTTCATGTCTTTGTGGATGAGTGTAGAGATGAAAAGAAACAGACTGTTGGGATCAGAGCCATATTTCATCACCAGAAACAAACAAACAAAAAGCACACAACTGATTTCATCTCATTTTAAAAGTATGACAGTGCATCCCCATTCAATTTATTTTTTACAATATATTTTTTAAATTTACTATTGGATAGAGAAGAGAGTATAGGAGAGGGGAGGGATGATAGGGAGAGAGACAGAGGCACCTGCAGCCTTGCTTCACCACTTGTGAAACTTTCTACCCCTGAAGGTGGGGAGCAGGGGCTTGAACCCAGGTCCTTGCATGGTATCATGCAAGCACTTAACCAGGTTTATCACCGCCTGTCTCCTTGGACATTCAATTCAACGTGCATTGGCCATGCACATGACTATGGACCTGCTGTACTTGGTGAGATACCTCTCTGTCCCCTTTCTCCATATTAATCTTTTAAACAGCAGTACTCTAAGAATGTTCTCATCTTTCTACCACTGAACCTTCTTTCCTGTTTGTGTCACCCTATATTCACAGCCATCCTCCTGTATCCCTCCCTGCTTTATTCAAAGCCTCATTTCCCTACCCGTGATCGGAATGTTATGTTTCTTGCTCTCTCAGAGACTTTTTTTTCTTTGCAGAAGTTTCCTTTTATTCTTTATAAACATGCCTCCACCTCACCCCATCCAGTGGATTTTCATTCCACCTGTGAACGTGCTCTCACATTTCCTATTGAGCTAAAGCTTCATTTCTCTGATAATTTAAAAAATATCAGACCTTCCACCTTCTGAATCTCACAGTGGGATACTCCCAGAGGGATAAAGAATAGGAAAGCTATCAGGGGAGGGGATGAAATATGGAGTTCTGGTGGTGGGAATTGTGTGGAGTTGTATCCCTCTTATCCTATGGTTCTGTCAGTGTTTCCTTTTTATAAATAAAACAAAATAAAAAAGAAAATGAAAAAAAAAGTTTATAGATACTTGTACCTGGCATCTCTTTCTCTCTTTTTTTACTACACATTCAAAACCCCACTTCTACATTTCTAAACCTTTCCCTCACGTTTTTGTCTGATATTGACTGAACTTCAAGATGGTTGATCAAACTCTCATTTTCAAAGTCAGACCAATGGGTCTCTAGGTAGCTCTAGCTTTGTGACATACCCCAAAGCTCAGTGGCTTAAAAATGGCGGTTTGTTATTGTTCATGGCCCTGTGGATATTCTGGGAGGTTCACATTGTCCTCTCTTCTCACTGTGGTTGACTGCAGGCAATGGCTCTGCAGAGGGAGGCTTCATTCTTACATGCTGGGGACAAAGGAGGGATGGACGGTTTTTGGATGACCTCATCTGAGCTATTTCAAAACAGGCCACTTTTTATACTCTGTTTCATTAGCATTGAAATAAATAGTGCAGATTTAAGACCATGATTCTTGACTGTGTGCTATCCAAAAAAAAAAAAAAAAAAACAACCCTATTCTAACACGTGTATTCTAACATGTTTATCCCTGTACATTTCTTTAAGCTGCATGCTGTTATTTTCAGGTACAACGGAAATGAATGCAAATTGAATTGAATAAAGTCTTTTTTTTCATTGTATAGTTTCAAATTGTGCAAAGGATCACAGCAAGGATAGATGGGGGGTGTAAAAATATCCTTCAGTGATTTCATTTCTTTGAGAAAATTTTTAAGAGAAAAATCAAAACAGAAAAAAAAACATTTTAGGGTATGTACATGTGTGTAAAAAGGTCAACTATTTTATTGTGTGTGATTGAGAGAACTATCACAGATAAGTGAGTTATCTCTGAATAACTCACTTTGCATATGCAAATAAGCAAAAACCTAGCAGTTCTGCTATCTGTGAGAGTGTTTGAGTTCTTGGAAAATGACTCATTCTGTTAAGAAAAGATTTAAAAAAAACCTGTATTTGAATGTGAGCTATGTGAGTTACAGGGCTGAGTGGTGAAGCACTCAGTAGAGAGCACATTTTGCCACACCCAACAACCTGGGTTCAACCCCCATTTCCCACCTACAGAGGGGAAGCTCCACAAATGGTGGATTAGTGCCATAAGTGTCTTTCTCTCTCTACTTCTATCTGTCTCTCACCCCCATCAAAAAGAAAGAAAAATGAAGTGACTACAGGAACAACAAACAGCTCACCTGAATTATGTATCTGTTTTTCTATGAGTGAGACCTAGATTCAAGCCTAGCCCTTACCATACTGGAAGAAGCACTGGTGCTGTTCTCTCTCTCTCTCCCTCTTTGAAAAAGTCAACAATAACAAAAAATAAATAAACCTTAAAAATGATGCTATTACAGAAATGGATAAGTAAGACACTAACAGTAAATATTGCTCTTTGAAATTTACTGTAAGTGAAACCAAGTCCTATAAGAAAGAAATAGCAACTCATTGTTTCTCTTTTTAAAAATCACCACCAATTACATCACACTGAAATTTATAGCCATCTAACAAGTTAAAGATTACATCTCATGGGAGTCAGGTGGTAGCGCAGCGGGTTAAACGCTCATGGAGCAAAGCCCAAGGACTGCATAAGGATCCCGGTTCGAGCCCCTGGCTCCCCACCTGCAGGGGAGTCACTTCACAGGCGGTGAAGCAGGTCTGCAGGTTTCTGTCTTTCTCTCTCCCTCTCTGTCTTCCCCTCCTCTCTCCATTTCTCTCTGTCCTATCTAACAAAGATGGCATCGATAGCAACAGCAACAATAAAAAAACAACAAAAGCAACAAAAGGGAAAATAAATAAATAAATATAAAAAATATAAAAAGATTACATCTCTAAGTTCTTTTTAAGATTCTATTCTATCATTTAATAAAGTGTGTGTGTGCGTGTGTGCGTGTCTGCACTTGTGTGTGTGCACGTGTGTGCGTACATGTGCGTGTGCGCGTGTGTGTGAGTGTCTGCACGTGTGTGTGTGCGTGTGTGCGTGTGTGCGTGCGTGTGCGTGTGTGTGCGTGTGTGTGCGTGTGTGCATGTGTGTGCGTGTCTCAAAGGGGACAGAAAGAAAGTGAGAGGCCAGAGAAGTCAGAGTCCTAGTTTGGCACATGCAGCACCAGGGATTGCACTGGCAACATTGGGCCCGCAAGTCCGGTGCTCTGTCAGCTATCTCCAGAACACCACAACTTTCTTATTAGAAAGACCAAGACAGAAGCAACCAGCTGCAAGCATGTACAGTTTATTGAATAGCAGAGTCACATTTAGTTGGCCGCTTTGTAGTTGATGTGAATTTCTGCTTTTACATCACAAACAATGTTCAAAAACTGATTCATCACACTTTCCATGTGCTTGCTGTAGCTTCCATTCAGCTCTTTTATCTTTCCTAGAGTTTGCTCTTCGATTTCTTCTGAGAGGCTACTCTGAGAGCCCATTATCTGTGAAAATAAACAGAATTCAATCCCAGGAGAACCATATGCATTTATTTTGTTTGGTAAGATTTTTTTTTCTTCTTTATTTGTGAAAGAGAGAACTACATCATCATTCTGGCAGATACAAGGCTGATGATCTGTGTGTCCTGTGGAACTTTGACAGAATTCATCTTAAGCTTAGGTTTCAGTTATACTGAGTGGAGAGAACCTCATCTATTTAATAAGATTACTCAAAAAAAGTCAGCCATCAGTGCCGCCAGTGCCACCACACCACGTTTCACTTTGGACTGTACCTAGGGATGCCAAGCCTGAGATACCAACCCTGCAATTCCAATAATTTGGTGAGACCTTTCCTAAATATGGGAATACCTAGTTCTACTTCAAATGGTGCACTAACAAAGTTACAGAGCCGAGATATAGTCCAGGGCTTAAGGGACAGGGTGCATGTACACATGTACTTATAATAAGTTACAGGAAACTATATGCTTCAAAGTAAAAGTGCTCAGTCGTCTGCTGTGAGTAGACAGTAAGACTCAATAAGATCAGAGAGCAAGCAGAAAGATTTAAAGAAGATACTACAAAGTCACCTAATCAAATATTCACTACTCAGGCTTAGACACCCTTCACTCCTACTCTTTAATTTACTTCCCTCAATCACTTTAAGTCTAACCTCATCAGATAAAGTAAGAAATACAAAAGCTGGGTAGGGCAAGAGACTGGTACACTTCAATGATAGCCTTTTTTTTTTTTTTTTTTTGCCTCCATGCCTATTGCTGGGGCTCAGTGCCTGCACCATGAATCCACTGCTCCTGGAAGCTGTTTTTTTTTTTTTTTCACTTTTGTTGCCCTCATTGTTTTATCATTGTGGTTATTATTGTTGTTATTGCTGTCATTGTTGGATAAGACAGAGAGAAATGGAGAGAGGAGGGGAAGACAGAGAGGGGGAGAGAAAGATAGGCACCTGCAGATCTGCTTTACCACTTGTGAAGTGACCCCCCCTGCAGGTGGGGAGCCGGGGGCTCGAACCAGGATCCTTGCGCCATGTGCGCCCAACCCATTGCACTAACTTTGTTAGCAAGTGCACCATTTGAAGTAGAACTAGGTAATCCCATCTTTAGGAAAGGTCTCACCAAATTATTGGAATTGCATGGTTGACATCTATAGAGCTTACTACTTGTGTTCTGCTGCCTTTGTTAGCTGAAGACTTCTGCCTGGACATTTGAGATACTGTATTAGAAATTGGAAGCTGACAATTCTGAGACAAAGACTGGCACATTTGGCCAAATGGTGCCAATTAAGGTCTTATCATTAATTTCCAAAACATCAACATTGTAACCGATGTATATATACAGCTTTATATTCTAATGACTGATAGCGTTGGTGAAATCTGTCAACTTCCAAGAAGTTATTTTTTAAATAAGTGATTCAAATGTTTCATTTTAAGGGAAAACAGAAGTTCAGAGACTACTATCATGAGGAAAAATACAATTTTGCATGGGAAAAATATTATGTTCTGAAGCAACAGCTAAATCTTTGACACATCAATGTTTGTAATGTGTAATAATACATGCTTCTTCTGGTAAGTCAGAGCACTTGTAAAATAAAAGTACACTCATTAACAAGAGCTAAAAAAAAGCCGGAATGTAATATCAAGGTGTAATATTTATAATAGTCAGAAGAGTAGCTCTAGTGTCTCGTCCCAGACCTCCTACTTGTCTTGGGTTAATGATGCTAAGGTTTAACTCAAATAGTAATATGTCTGACACGTGGAGGTCATGCTAAGGCACAAAGATCTGTGCTAATAGTCTTACAGTGTGCTTGAAGGAGCTGAGACCTAACCATGTTAACCTTTCTATGTGAGTTTTTGATCATCTAGCTGTAAAATTGGCTTAGAGCTCTAATTATGAGAGCAATGAAAAGTTTTAATTATTATCCAGAGTTAAGAACAAATATACAAAACTGGGTTCTTCTGGACTAATAATATTTCAAGAGTTTTGAGCCATATGTTACCTAAAATTATCGTCCGTTTTGTTACTCATTAAAAAAGAAAACTAATCACCATACTGAAACTATTTAGTATAAGATAATGAAAACAGACTGGCATAAAACATGATTATTTTCCTAGGACTTAACATATCATGGTTATGACAGAACATAGTAGGAAAGACAAAGGCCCACAAGTGTTCTTTTAATTTTTTTCCACCAGGGTCATTGCTGAGGCTTGGTGTCTGCATGAAAACTCCATCTGGCTGTTATCTTTTCCTTTTAACTTAATAGGACAAGGAGGAATTGAGAGGGATGGGGAGATAGCGTGGGAGAGAACTAGAAACACCTGCAGCTCTGCTTCACTGCTCACAAACCCCCCTGCAGGTAGAGACCGTGGACTCAAACCTGGGTCTTTGCACATGGTAACATGTCCTGAACCTTGTGTGCCCACCTAGCCCCAGAAGAAGAAGTGTTCTTTTGTGAGTATTTACTGCATGTATTCTATGGGTCAGACACTATTAAAATAATGAAGAATGCATACAACAGAGAAAAAAAAGACATAGAAGAACCTGTCATTTAGGGTTCACTGTACAGAAAGGAAATGCAAATATATAATATTCCGGTAGTGATACATACTATGACGGTAATGGGAAATTACTTTTACGTAAGGTGATTAGGAAGAGGATGTAACAGTTGAACAGAGATTAAAAAAAAAAAAGAAAGAAGATTACTTATATATAAGAGAAGAGGTTTCCAGGGAGCAGATACAGCACATGAAAAGGCCAAACGGAAGTGAATGTCCAACTTATATGAAAAATAAAGGTCTGGGTGGTGGCACACTCAGTGAAATACATGTTACCATCCACAAAGACGCAGTCCCCACCTGCAGGGCGGACACTTAGAGAGAAGCGAAGCATTGCTGCAGGTATTTATTTCTCTTATTCCCCCCATCTCCACTTTTCCTTTTGAATTCTATCCAATAAATAAATAAAATATTGGAAAAGAACAGGAGGTTAGATTTGGCTAGAATAGAACAAGAAGAAATAAAGATAGTGGGAACTATAACAAATAATCAAAGTTGATGATTTTACATATTGCTAAAAATGTCTTCTGGTATTTCTTTTTCAACTGGATGCCTTCAAGTAAATCTTTCATGGAAAAATTTACAGTAAACAGTTAAGTGCATGAAAGCCAGGAGCCCATCATGGAGGGCTGTGCACATGTGTATTGACTTAAGACTTTGTGAATCTATTTTCAAATATTGACAAGAATTCTTTATTTCTTCCTCCCTTCCTCTCTTTCTTTTAAATAAATAAAATTTCATGCATTCATTTTTTACTGAGAACAGGAAAATTTTGAAAATTTTAGTGTGGGAATGATCACTTCTATTTTTTTTATTATTTATTTTCCCTTTTGTTGCTCTTGTTTTATTGTAGTAGTAGTTATTGTTGTTGGATAGGACAGAGAGAAATGGAGAGAAGAGGGGGGAGACAGAGAGGGGGAAAGAAAATAGACACCTGCAGACCGGTTTCACCGCCTGTGAAGTGACTCCTCTGCTGGTGTGGAGCCGGGGGCTCGAACTGGGAATCCCTTCGCTTTGCGCCACGTCTGCTTAACCCGCTGCGCTACCTCCCGAGCCCCCACTTCTATTTTTTTAAAACTAGTTTTGATCAAAAGTGTGTCAGTGGAAAAAGAAATCATAAGGAAGTACCAGGAGACTTTCCAGTAGTTTGAACAGTATTTACTTAGGTCATTAAAAAAAATTGAATGAATGATCAAATTGTTGAATGATCAACAAACTTGATTTATAACAATGTGAAAACAAATTTTAATTCTACTCACAAAAATAATTGACACAATGGTTTTTTAAAGTATTTTTTTCTTTTAAAGACTTGTTTATGTATTAATGAGAGAAAGGAGAGGGGAGAGAGAAAGAAAGAGAGAGAGAGAACCAGAGCATCACTCTGGCACACGTAATGATGGGGTTCAACTCAGGACCTCACTCTTCAAAGTCCCATGCTTTAGCCATTGTGCTACCGTCTGGATTGTCTGAAGTGTTTACTTACTAAAATATGTTATTCAATGATCTGCAGTAGGAATGCAACTTTCATAAACTTTAGCTTATGTGTTTGAGAATACGGTTTTAAATACACACTAACTAATCAATAACTATTGATTGATATTTTATGTAGCAAATAAAAAAAATAACCTTGAAGGTAAAATTATAAACTCACTAAGAGTTAGTTGACCTGTGTCCACTCAGCCTGGTTTGTTTCTCCTGTGACACTGTATAGTGCGTCTTAAGAACATTAATATTTTATATTCTGCATCAAGAATAGTACCAACTTTCTGATTTACCTTAGATTGCTTCAGTCGAAATTCCTTATCTTTCTGCATTCTATAGTGGTCAATTTCTGCCATGGCTTCTTCCTTAGCCTGCTTTAATCGTTTCACTTTTCCTGAAAATGTAGTGGCATAGGAGAAATCACATTACTTTTTAATATGAAAGTAATGTCCTGGTTGATTTTTAAAAATGTGAGTGAAGTCAGCATTGTATTTTATGATTTTCTTCTCTCCTCTCCTCCTCCCTCCCCTGCCCTCCCCTCCCCTCCCCTCCCCTGCCCTCCCCTCCCCTCCCCTGCCCTCCCCTCCCCTGCCCTCCCCTCCCCTCCCCTCCCCTCCCCTCCCCTCCCCTCCCCTCCTCTCCTCTCCTCTCCTCTCCTCTCCTCTCCTCTCCTCTCCTCTCCTCTCCTCTCCTCTCCTCATTTTTCTTTCCATTTAGAGATACAGAGAGAGAGAGAGAGAGAGAGGGAGAGAGAGAGAGAGAGAGAGAGAGAGTGTCACCATAATACCACAACACTGCAGCTTTACTTTGTGCAGCTTGGGCCAGACTTGAACCTGAGTCACACACATGGCAAACCAGTACTCTATCCAAGTGAACTTTTTCACTTGTCCAATGTTTTTTTTTTTTTTTTTTTTAGAATGGCAAACTTTATTGAAAAAGCAGGTAATACTGGAAATTTAAAAAAAAAAAGGAAAAGAAACTTTCTGCAACTGAATTCTTTAGAGCATGCAAATGGCAGCTTTCTTGCTCACGTGCGTGCGTATATAAGTATCCACCCATTCACTCACAGCAGCACCAGCCCAAGAACAGATTTTAGCTGTCACTTACTCAAAAAGACATTATTTGGTAAGGTTTTCTGTCCTGATTTGCTGCCAGAAATCCTTCAGCCCTCACCAACTGGATCCTATTTAGCACTGGCAACTATCCAAAGTCACTACAAGCATGCAGCTCAGACTCTATCAAACCGAATTACAATTTCTTAAAGCATTTTATTGGGATTTTTTTCCCTTACCATTTGTTGACTCCTAGCATGTCTGATTAAGCCCCAAAGCACATCAAAGTAGACTTTTTTTTTTTGCCTTTGCTTTCTCTGAGGGGGACTTGAAAGTGGTTATAAAACCAATTGTTTTTAATGGTTAGGAGATTTAGTTAAGGAGCTCTCTTTTCTTTTATTAAGAACAAAGGTGTAAGCCTTAGGCTAGAGGATAGCTGGGCAGATGAAGGTTTCAGACAAGTATAATGCAATGGAGATCATTAGTTAAACATATGACTTTTTGACAAGCAGCATACATGTGGGGGCTTACAGAGCAATATTAACTGCTGCAACACCCCCAACTCTCAACCTCTTCAGGAGACCAGGTACTTCAACTTTGTGATAATTAAAACTTTAAAGAAACTCAACTGTATTAAAATTCGTTTTCCTCTGAATCTGTTGTCAGCAAACTTCTCTCTTTCTTTTGACCACTTAACCCTAGTTTTGCTAAGAGCATTAAATTTTTGTTTATAGTCTTGGTTGTGCATTATTGATTTTTATCTCTCTGGCATGCATTAGGATTTTATATACTTTTGTAGCATTTGAGTGTGGACATATGATAACTTTCTCTGCTAGGTATGAACTTCTTTGCTAGACACCATGTATGTGGAATTAAAAAAATAAAAATATGTGGAGTAAATATAGATAAAAATATAATTTAAAAGTAGATGGCATAAAAACAAGTTCCTTGATTTACAAGCTGAAATGCTTCACTCTTTATGTCTCTCCTTCTTTAATGGGACTGTATAGCTCTCATTCAAAATAATTCAGATAATTAGTACTATCTTTCCTCTTGGTAAAATCCTAGGCTTGGTGGAAATGAATATTCTTCTGATGCTGGAAGCTTGGTGAAACACCCACTGTGATATTTGATATTTAACTTTGTCTGACATGGTTAGCGCTTATTACCATTCTATAGATACTGAGTCCTTTATTCTCTGAAGTGCTAACCATTTTGTGCTAACTAAGCACATCCTATTCCCAGAGGAAATAAATTATAGGGAAATGATTCTACTTATCACTGCTTGTCATTGACAGTGGGGCCAAAATAATGCTAGAAAATATCAACATTTTTTTTAGTCATAATGGGTTATGACAAAGACAATCCAGACTAATCTTCCTACACAAATCACAAAAACACTGCTCTTCATCTAATTACATGACTTGGAAAACATGGGTCTCAAAGGCAGGCATATAAGAATAATAAGAGAAAGAGCTCTGTGTGCCGTGGCCCTAAGCAGAATCCAGAGCTCTCTGGAAGAGGCTGTATATTAGCTTCACCACACAGTGACAAGCTTAGAGTGTGTCTGTGATTCCCCCATCGTGGCACCAGTCACCTGCTGGTTCTCATTCAATTAAATAGCAGAGCCACAGGGAAATCGCTGCTGGATAGACTTTTTTTTTTTTTTCTGGATTTTCTGGATAGACTCAGCAGCTGCTGCTGTGTGAGCAGCTGCATATGCTTCACCTGATTGAATCCGGCGGAGAAAACTGGAGCCTCAAGGCCAGTGTCTTGCTAGAGGTGAAGCAGAACGCATGCATGAGACCCACTCACATTTACTTTTAGCTGGCTTCTCTGTGTATGAAGATTTCCAAATTTTAAAAATTAGACCTCTTTCTTCCCAGGCATGACAAACGATGACAGCTCCGAGGGAGGGAGAGAGGTCTGATGTTTTATTTCTGGATATTTTATGTTTCAGATATAGAATGACCGTGTGGGACAGTCCAGATTTTAAATAGGACAAATAAATCTTTGATCCTAAAGTTCTGATAAGACCCTAAAGGTTTATCAGATCAAATGTTCAGATTGTCGGTTTAGAAAATGAGGTGACCTGGAGCAATCCGGTTATAAATATTGCTAAGATGGGTGTTTGTACTTTGTGTAGGCAAGAATGATTACCCCCTTCATCCATCATTCAGTACTTGTTGAGCACCTTCTACGTGCCATGCTTGGGGTTAGAAGCAGAAGATGCATAAGTACATAATCTATGACTTTTGCTTCTAGTTGGCATAAGTACAGTGCATCCTTGAAATAGGTTTGTGCTGATTTGCATTCCAAGGAAAAGTAATAAACTACATAAAGTCTGAATACACAAAATCATCTGTGAAGACAATATAATTTAAATTTTGATTCCATTTGCCTCAACAATAAAAAAAATCACAATACTCATGAAAACATCTACTATTAAAATTCTAGGGGGAGGGGAGACAGCATAATTGTTGCATAAAATAATTTGATGCCTGAGACTCTGAGGTCTCAGGTTCAATCCTCATCACCACCAGAAGCCAGAGCTGAGCAGTGCTGTGGTATCTATCTTTCTCTCTGTAGTTCTTTCATTAAAAAATAACTTAACAAACTAAAATAATTCTAGAAAATCTATGGCAGCACATCAGATTTGTTTTGAAGATAAAGGCAAAAAGACAGAGAGAGAATGCAAGAGGCCACAGCACCAAAATTTCCTTCAATGTGGTGGGACTAGGTTTGAACTTGTGTCAGACACATGGCAAAAGAGCACACTATCCAAGGGAGCTACTTTGCTGGCCCAGTACACAAGATTTTTCATGCCTGAGGCTTCAGAGGTCTCAAGTTCAATCCCCAGAACTTCCATATACAAGATCTGAGCAGTGCTCTGTCTCCCCCTTTCTCTTTCGTGAAAATAAATTTTAAAAAATTCTAGCTAATTTCTTCTTATACTAAACCCCACTAGTCATGGTATGTCTTATATTAATGGAATAAGAAAAAAAAAAAACACAGAGAACCAGATATACGGAGTGGAGATCTTGAAGAAAATTGTAGGGCAGGTCAGAAAAGACTTCAGAGAAGGAATCTGTACTGCCCAGATTTGTTACTCTAGATAGTAATGGGGGTGGGCAGTTGACTGGGGCTCAAACAGAAGCAAAAGATGAGAAGATCCTTGCTTAGATATTTCTGGAGATCCTTTGTGAATGGTTCTGGTTTGGACAGATGAGTTCTACACGGAGTAAGTCATTATTGTGATGTATTTCATAGGACATATTGTGGGAGGGACAATTTGGGGCATTTAGAATTGAACTCTTGTGGAGACAGAGGGCAGAAATATTCTTGGGTCTGTGGTGAGAAGAGGTTAAGTGACCTGAGTGCCCTAAGATACAAAAAGCTCTTGAGACACAAAAAAGCCTTTTTTGTTTATTGGACTGTGCATAGAACGTGTTTTTTAGATTTTCTGAACCTGTGATTTTATATTTATTTAAAATAAGTACTTAGGGCTGGGGGCTGCTGCACTTGGTTGCATGCACAAGTCACAGTAGACAAGAAGCTGGGTTCAAGTCCTTGGTGCCTGCCTGTAAAAGAAAAACTTCACAAGTGGTGAAACACTGCTACAGGTATCTCTCTCCGCCCCTCTCAACTTCTCTCTGTCTCTATCCAAATAGATGAATAAAAATATGAAAAAATATATTAATCATTGATTACAAAATCATTTAAACAACATGCAAGAATATATGAAAAATTAACAAAGATATTAATTAATTTCTAATTATTATTGGTTCAAAAGGTCCAGTTCCTGGAACCTATTTGCTAAAAACAAAGCAGTGAGTAAGACATGAATATGACAGAAGGCCTCAGATTACCACACTTCCCTGAGGACATCCCAGAGGAAGAGTGAAAGGGTAGCTGGACTGAAGGTTTGGAATCTAGGAGAAAGTTCCAAAAGGAAGATAGCAATTTGTCTGTTAGTCAGCTAGGCTTGTGTATGTACTTGTCATTACGATAGGGTTTTGACTGGAATTATCAATAATGGATACAAACAGGAGAAAAAAGGGACTAAATTCTCACCTCAGAGGGAGGTGATAACATTTAAAAAAGTGAGAAAAGAAAGATTTGTCTCAGGAGCACCTGAAAATAATGGTCAGAATGGCAAGGGAAACTCAAAAGCACATTCCATAAAGGATGCGGCCAACACAAGCAAATGCTGTATGGAACGACAAAGTGATACCTTTAGTCAACTGATGTCACAGTTTCTATAAACCACACACTGTTCTGGGTCTCACAATATGATTGTTGTTAACTGAAAAATAGAACAAGCTAACACCTTTCAGGCAAGTTTATTAGAGAATCAAGCTGAGGACTTAATGAGGGACTCAAAGCCAGGAATAGTCCTTACATTGTTCTGAGAGAAATGGTACAAAGATCGACTCCTAGCGGAGAAATTTTATACAAACAGACCAGGTTGCAACTAAACAAGGTCATGTTGTTTCTAGCTACTCGGTAAACTCATTCTTTAGGGCGGTAGTTGTCAGGAACTGGCTGTTATTTTGTGTCTCCTTGAAGACTGGTGCTTCAGGCCATTGTGACCTTGCTCCTTTACAGCTCAAGGAGGTTTGGAGAATTGCCTATTCACAGAGGTCACTTGATAGTTTCAGATAGCTTTTTTCAATAATTCATGGTTTCCTGAACACTGAAAAATCACAAACAAGCGAACTGGTGGTTCATACGTTCTGAATATAGCAAGAAGAGGTAGAAGGCAAACAAAATGACAGAAAGTTGGCAGTAATGACGAGTGCTATGAAGAGTAAAAGAGCAAAAGAACATGATGATAGGTGCTAACAGAGAGAGGGCATGCCCCTAGGTGAAGTAATCTCTGTGCAGAGGCTTGCAGTTATGACTCTTAGTTATGTAAATACCGGACAGGGAGCTGCAATCCAGGCAGAAGGAGGAGCAATTCAAAGCCCCTCAGGTGGGAAGTCATGGAACACACTCAAAGAACAGTGAGAACATCAGCATGACTAGAACAAACAGACAGGATGCTTGAATGTCAGCTGAGAAGGATTTTAGTTTTTTCCTTATGATACTAAGTTCTTGAAGGTTTATTTATTTATTTATTTTAAGCAAAGGTGTAACAGGATATGGAATATTGGGTTTGGCAACACTGGTGATCTTGACAAGAGGAACTTTGGTGGGGGGGCAGAAGTGATATGGAGTCAGCAATGCAGCTTAATTGAGATGTCTGATATTTATATAACCAGGACCTCAAAGAATCAACTAGAACCTAGAATATCAACTTTGGGAATCATTAGCATGGAAATAACATTAAAATGGAATTAGACGTAATTGGCTTGGAAGTGGCTGGCTGCAGGCATAGGCAAGATAAGACCCAAGTTGGGGTTCCAACATTAGAGGTTGAGAAGATTACAGTACCAACCATAGTGACTCAAAGTCAAATGAAGAGTTTCAAAGATGAAAGAAAGGTTCATTTAAGATTGGGACATGGAATATTGGATTTGGCAACACAGGTGATCTTGACAAGAGGAACTTTGGTGATCTTGGCACACAACAGTCTGACTGAAGTGGCTTTAGAAGAAAGACTTAGAGATTTGGAAAAGACTCAAAGGAAAGAAAGTCATGTGATCATAGAGGAAGAGAGTAGAATGAGACATCTTCAAGCCAGTGACTACTGAGAATTTCTGGTCATCACCAAAAGTTAGAGAGAGACACTGGACAGAATCTCTCTTGATCCCTGAAAAAAGAACAAACCCTTCTGACACCTTATTTTTGGACTTCTCATGTCCAGAACATTGAGTTCATACATTCATGTTGTCTTAAGTTCTCATCTGTGGCAGCTTTCAGAAACCACTTTAGAGGCTCACTGAGAAACATAGCAATAGTGTCAGTTGCGCAGGAAAAGCAAAGTCAGATAGATGTCTGTGCCTGGTGAAATGAATAGACATCCAAACACACGCCTTGTATTGCTAAACAGAGCACAGGTGACCCTTACTAGTTATGAAAACAAAAACTTGGGGAGCACTTGGAGATTTTTATTCCACCATGCAAAGGAAAAGTAAAATCTTTTCTTGACATTTTGGGATTGCCAATACTATGATAAAAAAAAAAACTATTTCAAAGGATAGTATTATTTGACTCAGTTACAAAATTATTGGGAAAAGTAGTGAATCAGTAGGGAAACAGTTTGGTGACTGTGCTAATGAATGTTTCTGAATGTTTCTTCTGACCTTAACCTACTTAATTTCTCGCCTCCACTTTTTTTGGTGTTTCCTTTCCCTTTCCTTTACTCATGCCTCCTTTATTAAAAATATTATGAGTAGTTTTATGTAGATCCTGCATTGAATATGAACAAGTCCTATTAATAGATGAGAGGGTCTGCGGCTGTTTTAGTATTACCTACTCAAAGAAGTGTAAATCCAATATACTGACCAATACCCCATTAGTCTGTGAACTATAAAGAATGAGGAGGTATTTATAGACCTACAAAATATACAACACAGGGTCATGAAATTCTAGTGTAATGACTTTTATTTCATTAGTTTATTGAGTCATGTCTTCATGGACCAAAAAACCCACTTGTTCAGTAAAGATTTTATTAAGTCAAGGTGATTGTTTAAGCAATATGAAATATTTGCATATTTGGAAACAAACAGGTAATTATAAAATTTTTTAAATTATTGATGGTTGAAACCTTGCAGGGCCATAAAACTAGTCTGAATTATTGCTAGCACATGAATCATCTAAACAGAAAGCAGAAATAGTTTCCTAAGTATTTCTTTTATACTAAATAAAAGTCCAATAAGGACTTCATAGAGAATCATATCTGGGTTCCCCACCTGCATGGGGATACTTCATGAGTGCTGAAGTAAGTCTGCAGGTGTCTATCTTTCTCTCTTCCTCTCTGTCTCCCTTCTCAATTTCTGTTCTATCAAGTATGATAGAAAGAAAAAAAAAAAAGAAAAAGGAAAAAATGGCCACAGGGAGCAGTGGATTCCTAGTGTTGGTGCCAAGCCCCAGCAGTAACCCTGGTGGCAATGAAAAAAAAATAAGAAGAAGAAATGAAAAGAAAGAAAAGGAAATCACATTTGGGAGATAATTGGGACTCTACTATTTTGTTGTTTCCATCAGCAGATATCTTTTATTACATTGTGCATGAAGATTCATAATTGACATTTGTGGAGCTGATGCTATGTTCCAAGTGAAATATTGCTTTTTCCAAGTGTAACTCAGCTAAGTATGACATGTCCATGAGGTAGACTTCATGGTATCCTCTCTTAAGGAGGAAACTGAGGCACAGTGAGTTAAGCCTGACCTGCCTGATGTCGTATGACTAGAATGAGGCAGAAATGAGATTTGCTCATGTGCTTATCATCTCGGACATGAACAGTGACCATGGAGAATTGGTAGGAAATTTTCTGGTATGTTCATTTTTAATTAAGATTCTTATGAGCTCTAAGTACATTTTAATTATATCTACTAACTCCAATTTCCTTATATTCAGAATTGAACATTTACATTGCTCACCATGTCTTTTGATTTGTATGCTGTACAATGTGCAGTTTTGAGCTAAACACTATCACTAGTTCCTGCAGTTGGCATCGCAGAGAGACTGAATGTTTCCTTTTAAGAGGGGCTATGGTACATGTGGTGCATGCTTGGAATTGATTCAAGAATAAAGATTCTTACTATGTGCACTTAACCTGGCGCGCTACTGCCCAGCCCCCGAGAATACAGATTCTTTGTGTCATGTTGCATCTCATGCATTTGAATCCTTCTAAAGAACGGTCTCAAGTGCATATTTGTAATAGTCTTGCAAGTTTGCGATGGGAGACATTGAAATGAATGCTACCTTTACAAAAAAACCACAACTAAAATTATCATATGTCTCAGAGCAACACAAGGCTTTGTCTTCCACTTGATG
Organism: Erinaceus europaeus; assembly: GCF_950295315.1. Lineage (NCBI taxonomy): Eukaryota > Metazoa > Chordata > Mammalia > Eulipotyphla > Erinaceidae > Erinaceus > Erinaceus europaeus. The sequence continues at coordinate 17,245,708 of NC_080180.1, forward strand.
ATAGCACCCTGTATTTCTAATCTAATTCTAATCAAAGATTTGGTTTAAGACTCCAAATCTAGAGCTCTAGGGCAGGTGCGATATTCTGTTGTGAACTAATCTTGGATCAAGATACCCACTTTTATATTTTGATTAAAAAACATTTTTTAAAAGGCAGAAGGTATTAACTTAAAGTAAGATAATTTGAAATAATAGTAGCTTGTTGTAATTCCATCTTAGTTCAACCAAGCTCTAAGACTATCTTGAACATACACGTTTGAATGTATGGCCAGTAAGATAGCTCACTCAGCCAGTGTCCTGCCTTGTCATGTGCATGACCCAAGTTCAAGCCCGGCCCCCACCATGTTGAAAAAAGCTTTGGTGTTGTGGTCTCACTTTCTCTTTCTGCTTTCTATCAAAAAGATGAATATGAGTCTTGATTAACAAATAAAATCTAATCCAAATCAGTGACTAGAGGATAATACTTAAATTTCTCTAGTCACTAGTCACCTTAGAAGCAGTCCTGGTTCCTCATTATAGGAACTGTTTTTTTTTTAATTGCCATCATTACAATTTTTTAAAAAATTATCTTTATTTATTGGATAGAGACAGCCAGAAATTGGGAGGGAAGGGAGAGACAGAGAGAGATAAAGACAGAGACCTGCAGCCCTGTTTTACCACTTGTGAAGTTTTCCCTCTGCAGGTTGGGACTAGGGGCTTGAACCTGGGTCCTTGCTCATTGTAATATGTGCACTCAACCAGGTGTGCCACAGCCTGGCCTCAGAACAGTTTTTTTTTTTTTTTTATGTCTTGCATTAGTTGCAAAAAAAAAAAAGGATTTGATTATTCTATCCTTCTAGCCAATTCTCATATTGGTATTACTTATGGTAATATGCATGTATGTAATATAAATGTGAACACTTTACTATATTAGGTATAATTTACTTATTCTTATAATTTACTTGTCCTTATCTTAGTCCGGCCAGCAAATTAGTTCACTTGGAGAGTGTGCCTGCTTTGTTATGTGTGAAACCCAAGTCTAAGCCTGGCCCCCACTGTACTGGAGGTGGGGTTGGTGCTGTCTTTCACTTCTTTATACCTGAAAAACCCAGTCTAGAATGGTGAATGGTGAAGTTTGCATCATGACAAAAAATAATCTTGGGGGAGTTGGGCAGTGGTGTACCTCGTTAAGTACACACGGTACTAAACACAAGGACCCCTGCAAGGATCTGGGTTTGAGCCCCTGGCTTCCTACCTGTGGGGGGGTATGGTTAATAAGTGGCTATACAGTTTTGCAGGTCTCTCTCTTTTTCTCTCCCTTTCCAGTTTCTCCCCTCTCAATTGTTCTCTGTTCTATCCAGTAAAATGGAAAAAATGGACACTAGGAACAACATCATCATGCTGACACTGAGCCCCAACGATAATCCTGGAGGGGGGGAAAAACTTGGTCATGTGTGTACATATATCAAAATTAATTTTAATTATCTTTTTTTGTCACTGGGATTCCACATGCACAATTTCACTGCTTCCTATGTATGTTTTTCTTTTTAATTTCAGACTGAGAGAAATAGGAGTTAGGCAGAATAGGAGTTGAGACACCACAGCAGTGCTCTGCTCTTATGGTCACGGCATAGTACCCCAATTTTGTGGTACTATGTGGATGCTCAGACCCAGGTCCTTGTGCATGATAAAGCATGCGATGTATGGGATGTAATCTCCTGGCCCAAAACACTTGTATCTATCTATCTAAATAAATAAATAAAATGCAGAGCTTCTAGATAATTAATAGAAAGAAGCGTACGGCTTCAACACAAGCCCGCTTTCTTTCCACTCTGCTGCCGTAATATCCTGGCTTTTCAAACCTGCTCACAGTCTGCCTCTCCCCGCCAACCCCCGTGCTGCCCCTCTCTGTAGCTGGTCCCTTTGAGAACTGTCTAGTCCATTTGCACAGGCTCACCAGCCTTCAGGAATATTCCTGATGCATCAAATCTACAGCCCCTTATCTGTAGTCTGAAGGAAAAATATTTACACTACATAGTGTTTTGGGTAGTAAGTCCACCGAAATCTGAGACTGTCTTCCATAATACAATCTATTAATATCTTTGCTACATATTGTATAATACTGCCATCCTATTGATAGTATATTTTTCTAAAACAGTTAATATGGGGATGATTCTGTTTTATTTCTCTCTCCCTCTCCTTTTTTCCTTTCTTTCTTTTTGCAACTATATGTTTCAGAGTCCTCATCTAGTAGAGATGGTTAGTGTTTGTCAGGCTTTCAAATAAACAGATTTAACGAAGAGAAAGAGATTCGAGATGGTATTACTGATTTTCATTCTAAATATCAGTTATTGAATATTTTGCTTGATTTTCTGTGAAGCATAAAAGAAAAAAATGCTTTGTTATTTGCAAAGAAAATGAACATTTTCTACCTGGTGACAACTCACCTAGTTTGGCAAATAACTTTACTATGCATGAGAACCTGGGTTTAAGGTCCTAGCACCACATAAGAGACCAGCCACAGCATCAAGGAAGCTCTATGGATGGTGGTGTGTCTGTCTCTGTCTCTATCTTTAATGACTAGGAAAAGAAAAAAGTATGCCTGGAATGGTGGAATAGGCTTGGAAACTCTAGTGCCAATCAATCAATCAATCAATCAATCAATCAAATGAATATTTTGTATACAGATCATCCATATGAATTTATTTTCTGATATTGATTATTGAAGAAGAAGTTCTCAAGGGCAGCATATTCACTAGAGAAAAGGAAAATACATGTGGCCTTTACTTTTATTCTGAAACTTGAGGTTAGATTGTCCTTAGTAACTGCTACCTTCAGACAACTTGCATGGTTGGCAAAATTTCTCTTCCCTAATGACACTGAAAAAAGTAGAGATGGCTGGTTAAAATTCATTTGAGTCATGTGATAACATTGATTAGGCATTTGATCGATACTGCCATTTTGCCTCCTCTGTCAATGAGGAAGGAAAGGTAACACCTGTTGTGAAAGTTTTAAATGTGGTTAGAGAAATTTGAATACAGTCTAAGGGATCTGTCTGTGCTCTTTTCAGTCAGTGGGTCCTGTACTCTTTTGTTTTCTGTAAACTCTGCTGGATTCAGACCATTTTGCTTCAGCAAAAGAAATTGAGAAGCAAGTGAAATTTCTTTTCAATACCTTTGCTTTTCTCTCCCCTTCACTTGATATCTTTGCCCTTTGGAGGGCTGCTGAGAAAAGTGAATTTATCTTAAGAAGGGAAAATAACTTCACTGGTAGTGGAAAACCCCATGAACTGAGAAGAGCCTTACCCCAACCTTTGCCTCTTGCATTACCGTGTGTTTTTCCTGCATCTCATTTGATACACTCTAATAAGCTTTAGTCAGTGCCTACTGTCTCCCAGTCACTACACTCATCCAGAGGAGTATGCATGCCTCCTCTCATACTGGACTTTGAATTTAACTGCAGAGGCAGGATATGGAGTTAGGCAAAAATACTGAAAACTATCTCTAATGCAGGTGCTAAAATCTTGGCATGTAGGTCAGACCCAAACAAATCCCACTGCTACTATTCACTGTATGGCACTGTATAAGCATTGAGTTAGGTTTCAAACACATTCCCCCCCTCACCCCCCAACTTTTTAGAAAGCATGACCTTGAACAAATTAAAGATGCCCTGTTGAGATATTTTTACAGACATAAAATGGTAGTCACAGTCTCATACCTTATTCAATTGGTTGTGTGGATATTAAAGTAGACAAGGAGATTGAAGCTTATTGAGAACATTTTATGTATAAGTCTACATACTTCTGATTCAATAAAAATAAAATGACAACCCAAGAATAAAATAGAAATATTTTTAAGATGTTGAATGAAAAGCATTAAATATACAAATGCTAATTCCTATTACTCTAGTTTTATATAAGCTGATACTCAGAACAAGTGACTTGCCCATGTAGATTTGAAAGTGGTTTATAGCTTATAAACAGCCATTACAGCAATTAGATAAGATAAGATAAGATATACTTTCCAACTATTTCACAATGCTGAGAAATTGAGGTAAGGCAACATTAATACAGATGCAGCAACAATATGTAAGCCGGCATCTCCATGACTTCAGCGTCTATAAGCTTTGCACATAGCACAGGGCCTGTACACATAGAGGCCTGAGTTAAGAAACATCTTCCTCACTGCCGCAACAAAGCACATGTGGCTTGGGTACTAAGGTCTCATAGGAAACTGGTGGAATCAGGTTTTGAAATGAAGTCGGTTTGTCCTGGAGACCCCTGCTCCTCCACTTAACCTGCCTTCATCTATCCCTGCCACGTCCGAGAGAACAGAGACTTACTCTTCTTGGCTTCCTCAAGCTTGTCCTTGGCTCTTTTTTCTGCCTGTAGGAGCTGGTGGATTCCTTGAGACTGACTGGTCATGTTGACCTGCTTCAAGTCAGATGGCTTCTGGAGAACCTTGCAGAGTGGCAAGTCCATTTATCCTGTTGGGAATGGCCACATAACTGAGATTGTTGTGTCAATAGTGAGTTCTAAACAGAGCTGCTTGTCCTAAACTAAAGCCAGTTGGGCCAAATAGAAGTAGCCCCAAGGAGAGCCCAAGGGTAGAATCTAGAAAAACAAGTTAAGTCATGATAAGAAGTTGAAAACTTATTTATGCCACCTCCAGATCTTTATGAAATACAGAGTTTTAAGTGGGGGTGTTGAATCTATTTATAAGAAAATCAGTAAGATTTTTTGGAAGACTATCCGATCTTTTTCTAGAAAATATTGACATGTTTACTGAATTCTTGTTTTGAAGGTTTCAAGGCCTTTCATTAGTTATTTGTCCATGCCCTTTCTTGTACATTTTCAGTTTCTGGACTTTTTTCTTTATTTGTTTCCAGCAATTCAGTTATCTGTGTGGGGCAATGCATTAGCCTTGTGTTAGGCAGCACATTTCCTGGCTTCATGCATGGAGCACAAGTTAGAGAGTGTTCTTTTCTTTTGCTAGGTCGCAAGTGACAGGAATAAACAGATTTCTTTGCACTATTGTATGACACTCTGGCAACACAACATGCAATTCTGGGGCATCTTAATATAATGACTAAATCAATACTGAGAGAAATGAGACCTGTAGGTTTTGAGGTTAAGCTATGATAGCTGAAACATGCCTGTTATAGTTCTCAGTGCTTGTACTGGGGGTTACTCTAGGATAGTGCAGTAATAGCTACATTACTTGATTTGATTAGTAGTGATTGGACAAATAAGAATGTTTGTCATAGTCTGGTATTATAAAATACAATTGAAATGTATCTAAAATCTTTATATGAAATGAAAAAGCTAGTTGTTTGACTTACAGCCAAAGGACTCATTTCATGAAATGTTCTACAGATTGGAGATTTATAAATTACTGCTTTCATAAACCACACCTCTATTGCCTCATCGAGAAATGCCAGGCTCAATTTCTTTAAATAGGTGCACAAATTTAATGATAGTTACTACATAATCTGAGAACTTCATCTTTTACAGTTTCAGTGAAAATCTCCATTTAATTATTTAGTCGTCATTCAAATATATCACACCATTATGTGGAGACTACCTCTGCAAATTTTTCCCACTGTTGAATTCAGTGATAAATTTTAATTTCTATTGCCCAATTATAATAATTAGTGCAAAGGAATAAACAAATATATGAACAAAATATGATCTTACTAAACACTCATTTCAGCTGGCAAGAGCAGAAATGTGAAGCAGAGTGTGGAGAATATTCCTTAGCCTCAAATTCAATCTGTTTTAGCCATTGGTTAGTACTTCCTTACTAACTCAGATATTTTAGTTATTTCTATGCATGGTTAAGTGAAGATCACTATAAGAAGCTTTCAATTTAATCATACACCAGTGATATTTATTGAATATCTCCTATTTTGTCCTGAATGAAGTTCAATCTTTGAATTGGAGGAAACCTAATTCAGATTACCAAGTTTACTAGAGAAGATTTGAGAAAGGAAGGGTTTCATGAGAAAGATGACTCTTCATATTGGCATAGAAAAGCAGAAAGTACCACCAAAGCTTAAGAAGCAGGTCTGACTTTGCCATAACTTGGACAAGGTACTTGCAACTTGCCAGCAGAAGTTCCTCTCCAATACACAGTGATCAACTCTGGTTTATTCCTGGTCATTTCCTATATGCTTCACTTTTTCCTTTCAAATCAATTTGCAAAAATGACATAATGTGAAGGTACATGTATTTTAAGTCACCTTAGAGGACATTATGTTTTCAGACAGAAAATACATATTATATAAAGTAACAAAGGATATTTAACAAGCTGATACTTATCATTGATTCGCATTATGGACCACTGGTACTATAGACAAATTCAGATAGTCAGAACTCACTGATGCCCTGACCAAGTGCTGGCCTCATTAATTTCTCAGGATCCCATAAAGAGCTCTGTTGTAGTAAAAACAGCTTTGAGTAATCCATAGATTTTCAATAGGAATAGAGGAATCACAGGCAGTATGGCTCGCTGTGATCATATAGTGGTTAGTGCTCTGTGTTGTGGACTAGAGGAACACCCATTGTTAGTCACTCCTAATATAGCATTATTATTAGATTCTTCTGAGTATCTGTGACTTGAGGTGGAACTATCAGTGGCAGCTAATTTTAATTAACTCTTTTTTATGATATTTCATATTATTTTAAATTCCATGCTGAAAAATTTCCTTCTTTTCACTGATTTAAGGAAATATATTTTTTCCTGTTATAAAAACATAGCAGCTCAGGTTTTAGCATGGTGGATAGAGATTTGGACTTAAAATTAGGAGATCCCATGTTGAACCCCTAGCACCACATGTGCCAGAGTGATGCTTGGGTTCTCTCTTTCTTTCCTCTCTCATATTAAAAAATAAATAAACCTAAAATAACATATAGATCACATGTTGAACCTCCTTTCTTAAAAAAGAGAGATTTTAAAAGTTATATGAGAGAAAAAGCCAAAGGGCTAGAGAGAAAGAGAAACATTTAAAGAGAGAGAACATATATGCCACTTGGTATCAATCCCAATACTACTGCACTTTTTAAAAATTGATTTAATAATGATCAGCAAGACTGTAGAGTAAGAGGGGTACAATTCCACACAAGATACAGCTATTTGTAAATAGCATTAAAATAACATAGATCATGGTAAGGTCTTGTATGGTACAGTAAATCCTAATCATAGGGTTTTCAAAGTAAACCAAATTCCCAAATAACTTGGTTACAACAATAACTATTTTTTGCCTTCTTTAACTCTAAGACAGCGGGAACCTTCCCCAGTCTCTATATAACCTGTATCTCCCCCACTCCTAGACTCTCTGGGGCGTGGCTCGTTTTCCTGCAAGCTTCTCTCAATCTACACCATTTGATCCTGCATCTGCTGAGTTCAACCAAATCAATGCAACCAGTACCACCTCGACGTGTTTCACTTCGGGTGATGTCCAGAAATACAGCTCCATTATTGTAGTGAGACTTTTCCTCGCTGATAGGACTCCTTAATTCCATTTCGGGTGGTGCCCTTCCTAACAAAGCCATAGAACCTAGATATAAACCAGGGCCCATGAGATAGAGCACAGGTGCACATGTCTCCATAAGTCAGGGGAAAATATAGACCTTAGAGTAAAAGTATACAATAGTTTGCAGTGACCACTCTACTTGACAGAAAGATCCCTAGTGGAATATGTGAAGGGGTCACTACTTACACAAGAAAAGATTTTGGGCATAACTAAAGGTAGAACTTTAGAATGGATTCTGTTCTCTTGATTCAAGGAATTGACTTCCCTGTGAACAGGAGGGAAATTAAAAAACAAACAAAAAAACACCTATAAGTATATAAGTAAAGAATAGTGGCAAGGAAATGACTCATCTTATCCTGGGTCCTGAGTGGAAAAGTGTAGCTTACAGTTATTACAGGGTAGCTTAGAGCTTTACTGTTGTGTGGGTTTTAAATTGTATTGTAAGGTTTGTTATAGAAAGAAACCCTGGAGTCGGGAGGTAGCGCAGTGGTTTAAGCACCATGTGGCTCGAAGTGCAAGGACAAGAGTAAGGATCCGGGTTTGAACCCCTGGCTCCCCACCTGCAAGAGAGTAGCTTCACAGGTGGTGAAGCAGGTCTACAGGTGTCTATCTTTCCCCCTTTCTGTCTTACTGTCCTCTCTCCATTTATCTTTGTCCTATCCAACAATGATGACATCAATAGCAGCAACAATAATAACTACAACAACGAAAAAACAAGGACAACAAAGGGGGAAATAAATAAATATAAAAAAAAATAGAAAAGAAACCCATGCTAAAGGATTTGAAGAGAGGTGTGAGAACCAGCAACCTGCAGGGGAATTTGAACTCTATTTCATATGTTGGGCATTATTACTGTCATACTAAGAGGTTTCTTACTATAACTGAGTTACTCCCTTGTTTAAACTGAGACTGACTCCTGATGTGATGCTTTAAAATTTATATAAGCTAATATTTGAAGCACAATCATTCTTTAAAATTTGTACCTGCGAACAGTCTAGTTTTGGATTTGTGCCTTAAATATTTCATACCACTGAGGAATCAATCGGTGCACATTTGCTTTCTATTCCCTAAAAAGATTTCAAATGTGGGTCGCTTATGTGGACTTTACAGTGTGTATTCCATACGCCAACTCCTCTTATTCTCAAAGACCTTGGAGAATGTTATTGCTCTCAAAGTTCATATTGATTTTATTGATCAACTAAAGTACTTGGAAATGGTAATGATTAGGAAACAGTGGGGGGGGTAGATAGCATAATGGTTATGAAAAGAGACTCTCATGCCTGAGGCTCTGAAGTCCCAGGTTCACCATCAAAAACCAGAGCTAAGCAGTGCTCTGGTAGGAAAAAAGAAAAAAAGGAAATGGTGACTCAGAAAACTGAGTGCTGGACTAGCGGGGCTCCAGACTTCCCAGGCGGTGCCTGGCAAGGCAGGTGCGCCGGACATTGTCCTCCGCCCGGGAAGGCGGCTCCTCCGCCGGTTGCAGAGCGCTGCTGGGCTGCCGGCAGAGGACCCGGAGGGAGCTTATAGCTCGGGGGCTTTCTCTTGGGAGTCTCCAGGGACCACCGTGACCCTGGGGGCGGATCCAAAGACTTCTTAAGTATAGCTCTCATTGGATCAAAGGACTTGGAGCTAGTTTTCATTTTCGAGAAATTCTTTAAAAAAGACTGGAGGGGGGGTTTCCCGGAAGATGGTGGACTGAGAAGCTGCTAGCCGCTGAGCTCAGAACATATCCCCTGGAAACAATAGGATTTTCTGCCTTTAGCAGGCCAGCCAATAAGGTGTCATAGCGGTGACAAGGAGATGACTATAACTTAATTTGGGTTAAGAATTAGAGTAGGGGAAAAAAATTCTTTTTTCTTCCTTTTAATTTTCAAGCATACCTCCCCCCCCCCCCCATAAGCAATCCCTGGGGACCAGCTCCTAGCAGGATACCCCATACCACCAAACAGGGTGCTTTTTTTTGAATTCACTGATACACATTTGGGAAGTTCCTTGCACTGCTCTTTAATTACAACTCTTTTTCTTATCTTCTCCCTTTTCTCTCTCTTGTCTCTCTCTCTCTCTTTTTTTTTTAATCTTGTCATACACTTCTTCCTTCTTCTTTGCCTTTCTGAATTTGTGAATTACTTTGGGGAAGAAATCTGACTCAGAGCGGACTCTCTATGTGTGTATCTCTGCTCTAGTTCCCTTTCCCCTCTTGTTACCCCTAGAATATACGGTGGATAGTAGATTTGCATAACTGTCTATTCTTGCTATCCTCTCTTTCTTTTCTCTTTCTTCACTGGGATTTGGTTACTATTTTTTCACGGACTGGAGAAATTGTTTGGCTAACTGGTAACGATTAAACTACTTCAATACTTACCAGTTGCTACTGTAATTCCAGAGGTTGGTGAGTGCAATTGTCATAAAGGTATTTAGTACAGTGTTACTTCTACTCAAGACACAACAACTGAGGAACAACAGAGCATAAAAAAAAGAAGAAAGAAACACATAAATAAAAAAAATGGGTAGATCAAAAACAAATAAAACTGCTACTCCAATGAATGAGACAAGAGCCCAGAAGAAACTACAAATCAGCCAGAAGTAACCATAGATAAGAAAAGTATGCAAGCAATAATAAACTTATTAATCACAGAAATGAAAACAACATTGGAGGAAAGGAATGGCAGTATTAGGGAAACAACAGTTGAGACCCCCAAGGAAAATACTGATTATCTTGAGGCAATTAGAGAACTGAAAGCTGAAATAGCTGTAATGAAGAAAGAAGCTGAAGCAAGGGAAAGCAGACTAACAGAAGCAGAAAACAGAATTAGTCAGACAGAGGATGAGTTAGAGAAAACTAAGAAAGAGGTGAAAGAGCTTAAAAAGAGATTGAGAGATTGAGAGACACTGAAAACAACAACAGAGACATATGGGATGATCTCAAAAGAAGTAACATTCGTATAATTGGCCTGCCAGAGGAAGAAAGAGAGGAAGGGGAAGCAAACATTCTAGAGGAAATAATATAAGGAAACTTCCCAGACCTGAATAACAGAAAGGATATCAAGGTTCAAGAGGCCCAGAGAGTACCAAACAGAATCAACCCAGACCTGAAGACACCAAGACACATCATAGTCACAATGAGAAGAAGTAAGGATAAAGAAAGGATCCTAAAGGCTGCAAGAGAGAAACAAAAAGTCACATACAAGGGAAAACCCATAAGATTATCTGCAGACTTCTCCACTCAAACTCTAAAAGCCAGAAGGGAGTGGCAAGATATCTATCAAGCCCTGAATGAAAAAGGGTTTCAACCAAGGATAATATATCCTGATAGACTTTCATTCAAACTAGATGGAGGGATCAAAACCTTCTTAGATAAACAACAGTTAAAGGAGGCAACCATCACCAAGCCGGCCCTGAAAGAGGTACTAAAAGACCTCTTATAAACAAGAACATCACTATAATACTTGCAATATATCAGAGCAAACAAATTGTTTTTTAGAACAATGGCACTACAATACATTAAATCCATAATATCAATAAATGTCAATGGCTTAAACTCACCCATCAAAAGGCACAGGGTGGGGGGATGGATCAGAAAACATAACCCAACCATATGCTGCTTGCAAGAATCCCATCTGTCACAACAAGATAAACACAGACTTAAAGTGAAAGGATGGAAAACTATCATACAGGCTAACGGACCACAAAAAAGGTCAGGAACAGCCATTCTCATCTCAGATACGATAGATTTTAAATTAAATAAAGTAATAAAAGATAGGCAAGGACATTACATAATGATTAGAGGATCAATCAGCCAAGAAGACTTAACAATTATTAACATCTATGCACCCAACAAGGGACCATCCAAATACGTTAAGCATCTACTGAAAGAATTTCAAAAATATATCAATAGTAATACAATAATAGTGGGAGACTTCAATACCCCACTCTCACATTTAGACAGATCAACAAAGCAGAAAACCAATAAAGATACAAGAGAATTGAATGAAGAGATCGACACACTACACCTCTTGGACATCTTCAGACTCCTCCACCCCAAAAAACTGGAATACACCTTCTTTTCAAATCCACATAACACATACTCAAGGATAGACCACATGTTAGGCCACAAAGACAGCATCAATAAATTCAAGAGCATTAAAATCATCCCAAGTATCTTCTCAGACCACAGTGGAGTAAAACTAACATTTAACAACAAACGGAAAATTAATAAAGGACACAGAATTTGGAAACTAAACAACATGCTCCTTAAGAACCACTGGGCCAGAGACTCACTCAAACAGGAAATTAAAATGTTCCTGGAAACTAATGAAAATGAAGACACAACCTATCAAAATATTTGGGACACAGCTAGAGCAGTACTGAGAGGGAAATTTATAGCCATACAATCACATATTAAACACCAAGAAGAAGCTCAAATGAATGACCTTACTGCACACCTCAAGGACTTAGAGGAAGAGGAACAAAGGAACCCTAAAGCAACCGGAAGGACAGAAATCACTAAAGTTAGAGCAGAAATAAACAACATCGAAAATAAAAGAACCATACAAAAGATCAATGAAGCCAAATGTTGGTTCTTTGAAAGATTAAACAAAATTGACAAACCCCTAGCCAGACTCACCAAACAAAAAAGAGAGAAGACTCAAATTAATAGAATTGTAAACTATGCAGGAGATATCACAACTGACACCACAGAAATCCAGAGAATCCTGCGAAACTTCTATAAAGAACTATATGCCACCAAGCTAGAGAATCTGGAAGAGATGGAACAATTCCTAGAAACCTATGCATTTCCAAAACTGAACCAAGAAGAACTACAAAATCTAAATGCACCAATCACAGACAAAGAAATTGAAACCGTTATTAAGAATCTCCCCAACAACAAAAGTCCTGGACCAGATGGCTTCACAAACGAATTCTACAAAACTTTCAGGAAACAGTTAATACCCATACTTCTTAAGCTATTCCATAAGATTGAAGAAACAGGAATACTCCCTTCCACCTTTTATGAAGCCAACATCACTCTGATACCAAAAGCTGATAGGGACAGAACAAAAAAGGAAAACTACAGACCAATATCTCTGATGAACATAGATGCCAAAATATTAAACAAGATCTTGGCCAACCGGATACAGCAACACATCAAAAAGATTGTTCATCATGACCAAGTGGGATTCATCCCAGGAATGCAAGGCTGGTTCAACATCCGTAAGTCAATCAATGCCATTCATCACATCAATAAAAGCAAAGCCAAAAACCACATGATTATCTCAATAGATGCAGAGAAAGCCTTTGACAAAATCCAACACCCATTCATGCTCAAAACTCTACAAAAAATGGGAATAGATGGGAAATTCCTCAAGATAGTGGAGTCTATATATAGCAAACCTACAGCCAACATCATACTCAATGGACAGAAGCTGAAAGCATTCCCCCTCAAATCGGGGACTAGACAGGGCTGTCCACTGTCACCGTTACTCTTCAACATAGTATTGGAAGTTCTTGCAATCACGCAAGAGAAAGAAATCATAGGAATACTGATTGGAAGGGAAGAAGTCAAGCTCTTACTATTTGCAGATGATATGATAGTATACATAGAAAGACCTAAAGAATCCAGTAGAAAATTACTGGAAGTTATTAGGCAATATAGCAAGGTATCAGGCTACAAAATCAATGTCCTCAGTGGCATTTCTTTATGCAAACACTAAATCTGAAGAAGAAGACATCCAGAAATCACTCCCATTTACTGTTTCAGCAAAATCAATCAAATACCTAGGAATAAAGTTGACCAAAGAAGTGAAAGACTTGTATGCTGAAAACTATGAGTCGCTACTCAAGGAAATAGAAACTGATACCAAAAAATGGAAAGATATCCCATGCTCATGGATTGGAAGAATAAATATCATCAAAATGAATATTCTCCCCAGAGCCATATACAAATTTAATGCAATACCCATCAAAGTTCCACCAAGCTTCTTTAAGAGAATAGAACAAACACTATAATCATTTATCTGGAACCTGAAAACACCTAGAATTGTCAAAACCATCTTAAGGAAAAGAAACAGAAATGGAGGCATCACACTCCTAGACCTTAAACTATATTATAAAGCCATCATCATCAAAACAGCATGGTACTGGAACAAAAATAGGCACACAGACCAGTGGAACAGAATTGAAAGCCCAGAAGTAAATCCCAACACCTATGGGCATCTAATCTTTGATAAGGGCCCCAAAGGATTAAATGGAAAAAGGAGGCTTTCTTCAATAAATGGTGCTCAGAAAACTGGGTTGAATCATGCAGAAGAATGAAATTGAACCACTTTATCTCACAAGAAACAAAAATCAACTCCAAATGGATCAAAGACCTAGATGTCAGACCAGAAACAATCAAATACTTAGAGGAAAACATTGGTAAAACACTTTCCCACCTACACCTCAAGGACATCTTTGATGAATCAAACCCAATTGCAAGGAATACTAAAGCAGAAACACACCAATGGGACCACATCAAATTGAAAAGCTTCTGCACATCCAACGAAACTATTAAACAAACAGAGAGACCCCTCACAGAATGGGAGAAGATCTTCACATGCCAGACATCAGACAAGAAACTAATCACCAAAATATATAAAGAGCTCAGCAAACTTAGCACCAAAAAAGCAAATGACCCCATCCAAAAATGGGCAGAGGATATGAACAAAACATTCACCTCAGAGGAGATCCAAAAGGCTAACAAACATATGAAAAACTGCTCTGGGTCACTGATTGTCAGAGAAATGCAAATTAAGACAACACTAAGATACCACCTCACTCCTGTAAGAATGGCATACATCAAAAAGGACAGCAGCAACAAATGCTGGAGAGGATGTGGGGACAGAGGAACCCTTTTACATTGCTGGTGGGAATGTCAATTGGTACAGCCTCTGTGGAGAGCAGTCTGGAAAACTCTCAGAAGGCTAGACATGGACCTTCCATATGATCCAGTAATTCCTCTCCTGGGGTTATACCCCAAGGACTCCATAACACCCAACCAAAAAGAGGTGTGTACTCCTATGTTCATAGCAGCACAATTCATAATAGCTAAAACCTGGAAGCAACCTAGGTGCCCAACAACAGATGAGTGGCTGAGAAAGCTGTGGTATATATACACAATGGAATACTATGCAGCTATCAAGAACAATGAACCCACCTTCTCTGACCCATCTTGGACAGAGCTAGAAGGAATTATGTTAAGTGAACTAAGTCAGAAAGATAAAGATGAGTATGGGATGATCCCACTCATCAACAGAAGTTGATTAAGAAGATCTGAAAGGGAAACTAAAAGCAGGACCTGATCAAATTGTAAGTAGGGCACCAAAGTAAAAACCCAGTGGTGAGGGGTAGACATGTAGCTTCCTGGGCCAGTGGGGGGTGGGAGTGGGCGGGAGGGATGGGTCACAGTCCTTTGGTGGTGGGAATGGTGTTTATGTACACTCCTAGCAAAATGTAGACATATAAATCAGTAGTTAATTAATATGAGAGGGGGAAAATCAATTGTATGTCTCAAAGTTTCTCAAAACACAAACTGAATCCTTTTAATATATAGGCTGTGTATTTGATACACGGACTCTCTCAAAAGCCTAGACCAAGTAGATTAGAAGCATCCAATAGCACAGCTATATACAAGATACTGGATACTGTACAGCAAACCATAACAAAAGTACTTTTCAAAGTTAACCCAATTACCAAATAATGTGATGATAACATTAACTATCCATTGTCTTTTTGAACCCTAAGACAGCAGGAACCTCACATCTCCACTATAGAGCCCCTACTTCCCCCAGTCCTGGAACCCTTGGATAGGACCCACTTTCCCGTATGCATCTCCCAATCCAAACCAAATAATATTGCATCCGCCGATCACAACCTAACCAATGCAACGATTGCCACCTCAACATGCTTCACCTCAGACTGTGTCCAGAGACTTCACGTGTGGAATGACAACCCTTCAGCTTCATTACTCGGGTGAGACCTTTCCTTTTATAGTATACTCTAATTTCATCTCAGGTAGTTCACTTTCTAACAAAGTCCCATAACCTAGATATACACCAGTTTCTGTGAGAGAGAGCTTATGTGCACACGTACCCATAAACTACTGCAAAATATATACCTGAAAGCAGTAGTACATTAGAGTTTGCAGTGAGTACCTCCCTAACACTTCCTCTCCACTATTCCAAGCTTGGGATCCATGATTGCTCAACAAATTGTTTGGCTTCGTATGTTAACTCTCTTTTCAATCACCAGGTTCTAGATGCCACCAGGATGCTGGCCAGGCTTCCCTGGATTGAAGACCCCACCAATGTGTCCTGGAGCTCAGCTTCCCCAGAGACACCCTACTAGGGAAGGAGAGAGGCAGACTGGGAGTATGGACCGACCAGTCAACGCCCATGTTCAGCGGGGAAGCAATTACAAAAGCCAGACCTTCTACCTTCTGCAACCCTCAACGACCCTGGGTCCATGCTCCCAGAGGGCTAGAGAATGGGAAAGCTATCATGGGAGCGGATGGGTTATGGAGATTGGGTGGTGGGAATTGTATGGAGTTGTACCCCTCCTACCTTATGTTTTTGTTCATTAATCCTTTCTTAAATAAAAAATTAAAAAAAAAAAGAAAAAAAAAAAGAAAACTGAGTGCTAAGTTCAAGTCTGAGGAGGTACAAATTGCAAGAATTGAACTGATCCCAAGGCCAATTATCTTCTGGCTACACAATTCTCTTTCACTCCAGGGCCAATTGATTCACATATATTTTCTTTTTTAAAAAATATTTTTATTTATTTATTGGATAGATACAGTCAGAAATTGAGAGGGAATGGGAAAATAGAAAGGGAGAAGGACAAAGAGACACTTGCAGTATTGCTTCACCACTTGCAAAGCTTGCCACCCCTTGCAGGTGGGGACGGGGATTCTTGCTGTTCATGGGCGTTCAACCAGGTGTGCCACCACCCGGCCCCACAAATATTTTCTCTTGATGAAAAAAATGAACAGGAAATAAGATGTGCCAATTGGCACTTTTTGCCGTATAAAACAACAATGAATCAATTAAAATGCTATGTGCTCAAATAATCGATAACAAAATATCAAAACAGTGAGATTTGATTTCTCACAGGCCTCCTTAGCTATTGAAGAATTCTTTTTGGGAGTGTTCCTTTTAAGGAACAGGAATCCTATAGTCTATTTGGGATGAATTGTTCTGTTTTAAATGTTTATTATATCCTGTATAAAATATTTTTCTTAACAAGAAATTAAATCTAATAATGCAATTTGCTTTAATTTGAGTTATATAAATTATTTTTTGGCTTCTTTGTTAAGACTGTCAATCTTGATGAGGTCTGTGTGTTTCCATACAAAACACATTTTAGTGATATTCTTATTCATTGTGTTGTGAGATTATCTATTGTTGTTTATAATTGTTTTAAGTGATAAAGTAATTATTTTGTTATACTTTTTTTTTTCTAGAAATTCCAGGACGTGTTTTTCATATAAGACTGCGAAATGAGTCTGTTACTCACAGTAACTTTGTAAGACGGAAGTGTGAGAATCAGTATAGCTTATATGTAGGTTCCTATTTTATGATTCTCTCTTATCTAGATACTTTCATGTTTCTTTTTACTAGTGAACAATGCAAAAGGCTATGATAAATGATCAAAATCCCTGTTCTTTAGAAAAGTTTTAACTGTTGAGTATGAAAGATCTCCATAACAAATCATTGAGTTTTTGCTTGCCTTTAACTTGAAAAGCTAACATTGAATATTTTGACTAGCCATAATTATAAATTTAGCAAATGTTCAGTGTATATTTTTTTGGTTTCTTTTGTTTGAAGTTTCATTTCTGCTCAGACTTCCTCTTATTCCCCATTTCATCATCATCTCTGCATATTTCAGCTAATCATATGCTTCTTCCTCCTTTTGCCCACTTTGGTTTAGGTCCACGAATAGTAAAAACCAGTTTAATTCCTGGTTTCCTGAAGACCTGGAGCTTCGAGGTATTTCAAAACTATCAACATCAATCTTCTAGCAAAACTCTAAAAGACTTGGCCTGTATTTCCTAACAGAGCACAGTACCATGATTCATACCACTTAGTCACTACATCTGAACAAGAAAACACAAAGCAACAGAAATCTAATATTGACGTCCTGTCCTCTTTTCTTATTTCCATCAGCTGATGGGAACTTGATTCTCTTACTTTCTATCTCCTCCCCCTTGGTATCTTGCTCATCACACTGTCTATTTAACAAAAGAGATATTCCTCTTTTATTCAGACTCTTCTGCCTAGAAAACTCATCCCCAATGCCTAGTTTAAAGGACTACAGCTCCAAAGCTTCCTCCATTACTGCAGGTACGTGGTTTAAAACTAGGTTGCATGAATGGTCAAGTACTGAACTAAGCAATTTTGCCAACCCCAGTTTACCTTTTCTTTTCTAGTATCTAAGTCTTTGTCCATAGCTGGTAAAGCTGACTGATTTCCTGAGACAGATTCTGTGGAAAACTGGATTATTCCTAGTCTAGGAAAGCTCAGAGATTTAGGGGCAATCGCCTAAAATCCTACTCTTCCTGATTCTGATGCATATTGGTGCAATACATTCTACTGGGATTTCTGGACATTTAATAATGGCAGTGATAAAATATAATTCTAAATATACTATGTAACTTTGGAATTTCCCAGGACTGAATCTAAGAACTATTTCCCTTTTAAATTACATTTATTCCCTGGGTGATCTAGTCCTGGGTTATGGGTTTAAATGCCATCTAAAGCCTGATAATTCACAAATTAAAATACTTATTTTACACCTTTTCTTTGAATGTCCTGCATTCCCTTGGATATTTCAAATTCACCTTGGCCTTAGCCAGCTCCTCCTCTACACTTTGCTCTAAGAAAATATTAATTATATCTATATATTTACTCAGAGTCATTTCTCTCTCTCTCTCTCTCTCTCTCTCTTTCTCTCTCTTCCCCCTCCACCCCATATACTGTCCTTCAGCAGATCCTGTTAACATTTCCTGCAAAACAAATTCAGACCGTGAATTCTCCCCACTCACATTACCAACCTGTCAAAATCAACATCATCTGCTGAGTTTGTCATTTTTGGTAGTGCCCTAACTTGTCTTTTACTTCTATTCCTTCATCATTCAAATCTATTTTATATAGTGGAGAGAAGACACTTAGGAAAATAGCCTGAACAATGCTATTTCTATGTTCATACCCTTGTAATGGTTAACCAGTGAACACAGCACAAAGACACTCAGGGCTACCAAGATGTGTTCTACTCAAGTTGTTCTAGTCTCCTTGCTCCTGCCATGTTCCTGTCTCGAAACCTGTGGCCTTGCTTTTTCTCTCAGGCTGTGATGTTCTTGCTATCTATAGAACTTGCTTCCACATGTTATCTTCATGTCCTCATGTAAAGAGAATTTCTGACTACCTCATCTAATTTTCACACCATTATCTCTCGCCCCCCACCCAGATACTCACTACTTTGCTTCTCCATTTTACTCCGAGAGTAAAAGCATATTACATTCTATTTGACCAGCTCTCTTTATTATCCATCTTGTCCCACTAGAATAATACACTTCATGGAGACAGCAGTGTTGTCTGTTTCAGTTGGCTCTTGCTCTAGTTTCTGAAATGGTGCCCACTGAATGATCAGGCAGAGAACTGACCCTGTAGTGTGCATACTTCACCATGCATGAGGATTCTGGTTTGAGTCAAGGCAACCACATGGGCAACTGAATGGGAGAGGTTTTGCAAGTGCTAAAGAGATGCTGTCAAATGTAAGGGAGAGATGGAGAGAGAGAGAGAGTGAGCCAGAAATAGTGGTTTCCAAGAGCCCCAGCAATAACCCGATAACCAAATAACAACAACAGCAACAAATTAAGGGTTCACCTATTACTGAGCATTGAGTAAGCATGAGGTTCCTAGGAAGAGTATAATCACAGGATCTAATTTAAAGCTCAATGAAGTATCAGAGGGAAGGGAAAGAAATAAGGTAAAATAGGAGAAAGAACGGTATTTTTAATAGACTGACTATACCAGGATTTCTTTTATTGGATAGGAAACAATCTTTAAATTTTTTTTCTGTATAATTTGCTCCCTGAGAACATATTTCTACTAAATTCTACTACATTTAAATTACACTGCAATATACCAAAATTTTAGTACATCAACAAATACATATCAATGCTCATGTCCTCACCTCAAAGAGTAGCTCCCAAACATGAGGAAAATATATAAATGCAACTGACTGTTTATTCCATCAGTCTGCGCTAGAATGTGTATATATTCATATTTAGCACAGGAGCCTGTGTAACCTTTGAGTCTGGGTCAGTCTGAGCTGTCAGTCCCTGGTCACAGCTAAGAACATTCTAGGCTGCACTCACTTCAGGAGCAGTCATCCCCAAGTGGCAGAGTAGTCTGATCCAGCCTTCCCTCAGAGTGTATAGTAGTGGCTCACAAAAGGGCTTATGATGATGTTCCTGATGGAAGTTATCAGTGGTGGTGGGGAGAGGGATCTATTAGAGGACCAGGCCCATCATCTCTATGTGGGAATCCAAGACTCCCTGACTAGAGCCCCAGATGATGGGGTGGCCTGGTATTGACCAAAAAAGCCATTATTAAAGTGAGCCAGTCTCTTGCCCTTATCCAGATTTTGTAGTCTTTCTTTTATCTGATGAGGTTAGACTTTCTCCCAGTCGTCAAATCACTTAGTATCATTTGTTGTATCCACAGGAAGTTATTATATCCCTAGGAATGTGTCTTAGAAATAAAGCTGCAATATGAAATAATTTCTTTTTTTTTATAGTGGAATCTGGTAGAGTGAAAGAATTGAGTTTTCTCAGTGGGACAAAAGAAACAAGCAATGAAGCTGACAGGGATCTATTCCTATCTTTGGGCTCCTGTTTATTAAGCCATTTGCCCTGCTTTCTATCTTACTGTCTTTCTTTTTTTAATATTTATTTATTTAATATTGTTGTTTTATTATTGTAGTTCTTGTTGTTGTTGATGTCATCTTTGTTAGACAGGACAGAGAGAAATGGAGAGAGGAGGGAAAGACAGAGAGAGAGAGAGAAAGACAGACACCTGCAGACCTGCCTAACCGCCTGTGAAACTTTCCCCCTACAGGTGGGGAGCCGGGGGCTTGAACTGGGATCCTTCTGTAGGTCTTTGCCCTTTGGCCATGTGCACTTAACTCGCGCCACCACCCGACTCCCTATCTTACTGTCTTTCAGCCACCAAGTTGCCAATGTTACCATGATGCCATCCTGACTTCCCTGAGCAGACAACCTCATCACTGTGTCCTGAAGTCTCACCTCTCCAGAACCCTGCCCCACTAGGGAAAAATAGAAACAGACTGGAGGTGTGGATTGACCTGTCAATGTCCATGTCCAGCATAGAATTAACTGTAGGAGAAAGACCTTTCACTTTCTGTACCTCATAAAGACTTTTGGTCCACAGTCCCAAAGGGTTAGAACATAGGGAAGCCTCCATTGGAGGGGATGGAACACAGAACTCTGGTGGTGGGAACTGTGTGGAATTGTACTCCTCTTATCTTACAACCTTGTCAATCATTATTAAATCGCTGATAAAAATTAAAAAGAAAATAATAATTTCCTGTGGAACAGCGACTGAAACGAATGTCTTGTTTTGTGACATTACAGCATAATGAGTACTCTTATCATTTGATTTAATTTCATGAACAGTTTCTCTATAGATTCCCAATTTTGAAAAAATGTGGTTTAAATGAGCTAAAAATTCAGCAATAAGCTCTGTTATTCAACAAGAATTCTTACTAGCTGGCAGTAAGAATTTTTACTAACTGACAGCTATTTTCCCAGTCCAGGTTTAACTCTTAACATTCTGTCTACTTTTATTCTAGCTAATGCTTAAAAGATTTAACAACAAAGCTATCTTGGATTTGATGGGAAAGAATGAGCATCCTGCTGATAATTTGGAGGCTTTGCACATGGCAAGGGGATAGTTGGAGGCAGACAGTATATAAAATTTCTCTTATTGATGCCCCATGTTCTTGGTTGGGGTAAAAGTTTCTCCTGGGAGACAATGGAATCATGAGATTGGGGAGAAGAGGGTGTTCCCCAGCCTGGCTGATAGAGAACTGAGACTGCTTTGCACATCATCTGCCCATAACCTCCCTCACTGCATATCTAGCCAAGGAGGCAAAGAAGAGACTATGTTCCTCTTTCTCCTTCCCCCTCCCCAGTCTGTGCTTCCTATGAGGTTTTTAAGTTCTAATCTTCTAGGGCTGTCCTGCCTAGTATGTTCTAATCCAGCTGCCTCTTTATGAGCATAAAGGAAAGAGAAAGAAAGAATATCCATTAAGTCACCCATGGGTGACCCTAGAGAAAGTTCAGAAAAACTTAATAATAGTGAATCATCAAATTAAAAAAAAAAACAACAAAAAACAAAAACCAAGAAGTATATTTAGGGAGACTGTTGCTTAGTGTAGCCTTTTTCCTAACTCCTATCCACCTGCACTTTTTTTTTTTTTTTGTATTTTGGGAATCTCTTATTTCTGTGCCTTCAGTTCATAGCTGTCAACTACCTTTGGCCAAAGATATCAAATGTAAGATCAGTAGAACAGGGGAGCATTCAGGGAACTTAAGAGAGGCACTTGACTTTCTAGCAGTTATCTGAGGTATGAATGCACACAAACAAAGAAGGGCTATTGGAAGAGCAGTCCAGGGCAGGGGAAATGCACCTGTGAGCTGAGAGAAATGGGCAGAAGGAGAGAGAAAGAGAGGGACTTGCCAAGGTGCCTGGGGAGGGCTGGGCTCATCTGCACAGTAGAAACAGCAGGTTTCCACTTGCTCAAATGCAGGCAGTATTGAATTTTTGTTGTGGGCTGATGTATCCTTTAAAGGTGTATCAAGTTAGTCAAAATAGGCACACAGCATTTGCATTATTATTCAGGATATATATATGAAGGGAGGAAATAGAGAGGGAGGGAGGAAAACAAGAAGCAAGGAAGGAAGGAGACAAGGAAGGGAGTTAATTCAGGTGATTTAAAGAGACACAGGTCGGAAGGTAAATTTGAGCCTGGGTAATAAGCCACTCTGAGTGAAGGAATAGACTTTTAAAATAATTGAGCAGTGTAATATGTGCACTCAACCAGGTGCTCCACCATCTGGCCCCTCTAAATAAACTATTTTTTAAAAATTCTTTTTAAAATATTTATTTATTTATCTCTTTTGTTGCCTTTGTTTTATTGTTGTAGTTATTGTTGTTGGATAGGACAGAGAGAAATGGAGAGAGGAGGGGAAGACAGAGAAGGGGAAGGAAAGATAGACAGACACATGCAGACCTGCTTCACCACTTGTGAAGTGACTCCCTTGTAGATTGGGAGCCTGAGGCTTGAACCAAACTGGGATCCTAACTGGTCCTTTGTTGGTATGCATGAGACCCCTTCTGTTTCATTTGGTTTAAATCCCCCCTGCTTAACACTATTCTATTTACATAACCACTTCATTCTATTTACATAACCCCTGTTAATATGCACCACCCTCCCTCCAGGGCATTGGTGGTTCAGTGATAGGATTCTTGCCTGCTCCGCCCCCTCCTTGTCACACTCTGATTTTCACCAGTCACTTTTCTCTCCACCCTCTCTATGTTCCATCCTGTTTCCACCCTACTTGGCAAGTATATATAAAGACAGCATTGTGAGTTTTAGGGTACTTTAGTTGAGTTTAGCTTAGCTCGGCTTAGATTGTGCTGCGTCCTGCATGAATAAAGAGATACTGCCTACCGCCCGTGAAGCCAGCCCGGTGAAAACAACAGTCCTTGAGCCACGTGGGCTTAACCCGCTGTGCTACCACCCGCCTCCCTAAATAAACTATTTTTAAAAGAATCACAGCAAGAAGGAAAGATAGTAAAGCCCAAGAGCACAGCCCAATTTAAATTGAATGAACTTATTCTGTCACTTAGCCTGAGACTGATCAATGCCCAATGTTCCTCCCCACTTTCCCCAAAAGAAAAGACCAGACACGACAGCTGTATCATTTAAAGAGGTAACAGTTGCAGACTGAGATCTTAAAAGGTGACTAGGTGAAACATAACGTATTGTAGACTAATTTCATCCTGGATTCTGAAAGTGTAACTTGCTTAAAAGAATATAAAATACCTCGTCAACTCAGCTTTATTTATTATTTTTAAGAGAGAGAGAGAGAAAGAGAGAGGGAGGAAACTACAATAGCAAAGCAACCCTCATGCACTAGGGGCAGGGCTCACACCTGGTTTGTGGATGTGGCAAAGCAATGCTCTATAGCACCGCTGTAAGTGAGCTGTATTGCTGGCCCTCACCATTTTTAATAATTGCATGTCAAAATAATGTTTTGATCACACTGGGTGAAATCAAATGTGTTAAGGGTTAATTCAGTTTATTTATTTACTTTTTAAAAACTACCTGGTAGTTGAAAAACATGTCTGTGCTTATTTCTTAACTTTCTCTTTTAAGTGTGATCATTCAGTATTTGCTATTTGTCCTCTTTTTGACTTATTTCAGTTAGCATGTCTTCAAGTTTCCTCAGAGATGACTTCATTTTTTTTTTTTTAATAAAATAGAAACACTGACAAGACCATAGGATAAGGAATTTGTCATTTTTAACAGCTGAGTAGTATCCCACTGTATAAAAGCACATGCAGTGGTCTGGGAAGTGGCACAGTGGATGGAGCATTGGATTCTCAAGCATGAGGTCTTGAGTTCAATCCTCGGCAGCACATGTACCAGAGTGATGTCTGGTTCTTTATCTCTCTTCTCCTATCTTTCTCATTAATAAATAAATAAAAGCACATGCATATATATTATATATATTATACACATATATTTTTTCTTAGCTAGTCATCTGTCATTGGATATCTGGATTACTTCCAAGTTTTGGTTATTACAAATCGTGCTGCTGGGAGTGAGCCAGGGTCAGATTACATGCATAGCACAGGAGGCACATCTCCCAGGTGAACTACTTTACTACCCAGAAAGCATTTACTTTTACAAATTTATCATATTTCCCCTCTCTTGTTATTTTTTATCTTTCTCCCTTTCTTTATTTCATTTTTTAGTAGTTTCAGTGAGTTACAGTTCCAAATTACCTTTCTGTATTTCCAGTCTAATGTTTGTTATTTAAAGCTTATACTGGCGGATGAACCAATGCCCTGTGCATATTTAATATCACCACTGAACAGCCACCCTGTTATAATTTTTTCATTCTTTTTTTCAGGGGGAAGAGAGCATGACAGACAGCTAGACAGACAGAACAAGAGAGGAAAGACACCACCACACCTCTCTACCATCCATAGAGCTCCTCCCAGAACCATCTACGGTGTTCTCACATGTTGCTACTGAAGCCTGAGCCCAGAAAGCTACACACTCTACTGGGTGAACTCTTCTCTGACCTCCTCACTACTTTATGTTTATTGTTGGCTTTCATTTATAAACTTACCATATAGGGTAGTGGGTAGTATTCTCCCACTTCCATAGGTAAAGAAGATGAGTTTCCAAGAGGCTAAGCAACTTTGCCCAACTTAGAAATAGAAGTGACTTATTTTAAAATTCCACAATCTGGGAGTCTAGTGGCAGACTCCTATGGGGTCTTTGATTAGCTGAATTTGCAAAGGACATGAGAGAATTCTTTCTGATCCAGGAAAATGAGGTTGATTTTTTTTAATCACTATTATTGATTTAATAATGATCCACAAGATGATAGGATAAGAGATAAGAGGGGTACAGTTCTACACAATTCCCACCACCAGAGTTCCACATCCCATCCCTTCTTCCACTGAAAGCCTTCCTGTTCTTTATCCTTCTGGGAGTATGGATCCAGGATCAGGTGCAGAAGGTGGAAGGTCTGGCTTCTGTAATTGCTTCTTTACTGGATATGGGTGTTGGCAGCTCGATCCATACTCAATCTGTTTCTGTCTTTCCTTAGTGGGGCAGGGCTCAGGGGAGGTGGGGTTCCAGGACACATTGGTGAGGTCATCTGTCCAGGGAAGTAAGGTTGGTGTCATGGTAGCACCTGCAACTTGGTGGATGAAAAACATTAAGATATAAAGCAGAAAAAATTGTTTAATAATCAGGAACCTAAAGATAAGAATATAGCAGATGAGATTTGGGGTCTCCATTTTGGAGAAAGCTAGTAGGTCTATTTTAGGTATATTCCAAGAGATCATCACTTTATTACTTTCTACCTAAGCCTGACAGCTAACACGCAGGTGGGCTAAAAGTATTGTCTGGGAAGATGGTGTCAGGGTTCAGAATAGGACTAGAAAGCTGGATCAGGGCAGAGTAGCTTCCAGATATGAGAAAATTATGAATACCATTAACTGTAAACCCCATTGATTTCATCTGGGGCCCATATTCAGCACAGGAGCCTGTGTAACTTCTGCATCCCTACAGGTCTGAGCTCTCATTTCGTAGTTATAGCTAGGAAAGTTCTCATTTCAGAACCCATCTTCCTCGAGTGGTCGAGTATTTTGACAGGCCTCCCTTTGGAGAGTGGAGCAGTCTCCACCAAGATTGTTTCGAATTGAGGGCAAGGCCTTTTAGAGGCCCACAAGTGGGTCCATGACGCTGTTCCTGGTGGAGATGACTAGTGATGGTGGAGAGAGGGATCTGTTGGACATCTAGGCTCCTCATACCTATGTGGCAATCCTAGCATTCCCTGACTAGGGCCCCAGATGGATGATGGGGTGGCCTGGTAGTGACCAAAAGAGTCATCATTAAAGTATGTCAGTCTCTTGCTCTTATCCAGCTTTTGTAGTCCTTACTTTTTCTGACAAGGTAAACTTTAGAGTGATTGAGGGAAGTGAAATAGAAAGTAGGCAAGGAAAGTATCTAGGTCTAAGTAGAAACTATTTGATTAAGCACTTTAAGGTGTCTTTTTTTAGCTCTTCCTACTAGCTTGCTGCACTTATAGTTGAGTCACTGCAGACCATTGTGCACTGTTACTTTAAGATGTACATTTTCCCCTAACTTACAGATACATGTGCACATGCGCTCTGTCTCATGGGCCCTGGTCTATACCTAGGTCTGTTAGGAAGTGAGCCACCTGAAGTTAACTGGGCATTTGAATTTGCCCTCAAGCTGCTTTATATTATTCCCAAGAAATGCTGAGTTGCCCTTTGAGAAGTCTCGTGTAAATATTTCTTTCTCCAAAATCTTTGCTCTTACAGTCTGTTCCCTTTAACTTAGTTGAAAATGTTCTCTTTTTTTTTATTTCCCACCTGCAGTGGGTAGCTTCACGAGTGGTGAATCAAGGTTGCAGGTGTCTCTCTGTCTCGCTCCCTCTCTATCTCCCCCTCCCTTCTCCATTTCTCTCTGTCTCTATGTAATAATAAATAAAATAAAAAGATTTCAAAAATTAAAAGAAAGATAATTAAAAGAATGTGAAAAAAATTTTTCAGCTTATATCTAAGACTGTGGGAGAACTATAGTAGTTATCTATAAGGGTGAGGATGGGGACTCTGACCTTTGGTAGTAGTGGGGGTAGTGAAAAAAAGACTATAATGTAAACCATTACTCAATAAAGCTCTAAGCTTTAAGAAAAAATAAAAGAAAAGGGAGTTGGGCAGTAGCGCATCAGGTTAAGCGCACGTGGCACAAAGCTCAAGGACCGTTGTAAGGATCCAGGTTTGAGCCCCCACTCCCCAACTGCAGGGGAGTCTCTTCACAGGCAGTGAAGCAGGTCTACAGATGTCTCCCTCTCTCTCTCCCCCCCATTTGTCTTCCCCTCATCTCTCCATTTCTCTCTGTTCTATTTAACAATGATGACATCATCAACAAAAACAATAACTACAACAATAAAAACTAATAAAAACAAAAGAAAGAGAAAGGAAGAAAGGAAGGAAGAAAGAGGAAAAAAGAAAGGAAAAAAAAAAAAAATAAAGGAAACTACAACACCTGACTTTGTTTTTGCCTCCAGGGTTATTGCTGGAGCTTGGTGCCAGCACTATGAATCCACAGCTCCTGGTGGCCATTTTTTCCATTTTTATTGGATAAGTCAGAGAGAAATTGAGAGGGGAGAGAGAGAGAGAGAGAGAGAGAGGGATAAAGATAAACACCTGTATTTCTACTTCACTGCTTGTGATGCATCCCCTCTGCAGGTGGGGCATATTTTTAAATAACTTTAAAGATTTATTTACTTATTTTGTGGGAGAATGTGTGTGTGTATGTGTGTGTGTGTGTGTGTGTGTGTGTGTGTGTGTGTGGTGTGTATATGTGTGTGTGAGAGAGAGAAAGATAGATAGACAGAGAGAGAGAGAGGAAGACCAAGCAGAAGGAGGAAGGAGAAGCAGAAAGAGAAGAAAGTAAGAGAGAGATTGAGAGAAAATTCCACTCTAGCATATGTGGTGCCAGGGAATTTACACTGGGACCTGATATATATAGGCCCTTCACTCTACTGAGTCACATATCTGTTCCTTAATATACATATCTTAACCCTCTGGGAATATGGACCCAAGGTCATTGTGGGATGCAGAAGGTGGAAGGTCTGGCTTCTGTAATTGCTTCCCTGCTGAACATGGGTTGCATTGGATCGACCTTCTCGTGGTGCATCCCGTGAGTACCCATTCATTGGGGAAACTGACGATCCTTCCTAGCCGACTGAATCCACATGGATCCCAGTCACTTTCAAAGCCAGCAGCAAGCAGCTCCTGACAGCTTTGCTGTTGACTGGCTACGGAAGAAGGGCAAACGCTAGAAGAAGATGGGCATTGACAAGTCAATCCATTACTCCCAGCCTGCCTCTCTCTTTCCCTAGTCATGTGGGGTTCTGGGGAATTGAAACTCCAGGACACATTGGTAGGGTTGTCTGTCTGGTTGGCATCATGCCAGCATCTGGAACCTGGTGGCTGAAAAGAGAGTTAACATATAAATCCAGACAAATAAAAAAATAGGAAAGATATCAAGGGAGGGGATGGGATGCAGAGTTCTGCTCGTGGGAATTGTGTGGAGTTGGACGCCTCCTATCCTATGGTTCTTTCAGTGTTTCCTTTTCATAAATAAAATAAAATAAAATAAACAAAAAATTGAGATATTCTTGTGACCTAGTGCAGTGTGGTCTCTTTAATATCTCTCTCTGTTTCTTGACCTTTGCCTCTATCTGAAAATAAAGCAAAAATAAAAATGTTAATATATGAATATATATATATATATATATTTTTTAAATAGTCAATTTCATGTGTTATAATGTAGTGGGCGTGAAAGTGAGATTGTAGATAACAGGGATTATAGATTGAGAATAGGAAACAACTACACATGTTTCTGGGAGGATGGTCTTAAGGAGGGAAAGTTATTGTCTGGATAGTGACATTGACAAGTTATTCAAAGAAAAATTTTGGGGATTTTGTTTCCAGCTCATCTGTTGTCGTTTGACCTCACTGCATCTCCAGGCATGGAGTAGCAATCAATTTATACCTATCAATATATTTTATTGCATGTGAAGAAAATGGAAGTAGAAAGATGAAGATAAGAAAGGAAATCTTGCTAGTATCTGGAACCTGGTGGCTGAAAAGAGAGGCCAAACAAATTGTTGATCAATCATGAACTTAAAGGCTGGAATAGTGCAGATGAAGAGTTGAGGGATACTCCATTTTGTAGATAGCTAGTAGGCATATTTTAGTTATATTCCAAAAGGCCTGTGGGAGTATGGATAGACCAGTCAACACCCATGTTCATCGGGGAAGCAATTACAGAAGCCAGACCTTCAACCTTCTGCATCCCACAATGACCTTGGGTCCATACTCCCAGAGGGATAAAGAATAGGAAAGCTATCAGGGGAGGGGATAGGATACGGAGTTCTGGTGGTGGGAATTGTGTGGAGTTGTACCCCTCTTATCCTATGGTTTTTTCAATGTTTCCTTTTTATAAATAAATAAATAAAATAAAAACAAGGGAAATCTTGGAATTATCCAATGAGGATTTTTTTTTTTTTTAACTGAAATTCTGCCAGAAAACAACAAAGCAGTCAAACTTCATGGCCTTGTAGGATAGTTCAGAAATGCAATGGGTGTGGCTGGGTATGTTAATGGTATTTAGGGTTTCCTGTCATCTTAAGAAAAAGGAAGCGGAGAAGGTGTGTGTGTGTGTGTGTGTGTGTGTGTGTGTGTGTGTGTGTGTGTGTGTGTTGCCCAATGAGTTTCTCATTCTGTGAGTGAGTTTTGATGTGTGCTTCTGGCTGAGAGAGGGCAAGCTTGGTGCAAGGTGAAGAGATGAAGGAAGTCCAGTGAGTATGGCATTTTTGTCCACCTCAGAATCAACTTGGCGATACTTCCAGGGCTCTGAATGTCAGTCTCCATTTTGAGGGTCTGGGAAGATTGTCTTTAAATACTTGCTTGGTTTTTCTCCCAAATTTCTGTTTTTAATTTTCTCTCAATTGTAAATGTCATATATATTGAAGAAGTGTTGAGACATAAAGAAGACAGAGAAAATAAAGTATAACTAGTTCATAATTCTATCACCCTGCAATGGCCACTATTAATATTATGTTGCGTATTCTTTCGAGTAGCTAATCTTACAAAACTGGGTTGATGCTCAACATACTGCTCTGAAACCCCATTTTCTCTAGTGTGTGTGTCAGAATCTCATGTGCTTTAGTGTCCTCCCCGGATGATTGTCCATCTTCATACGCACACTACTCCATTTATTATATCATAGATAGTTTCTCAATGTTCCCTGTGTTTCCTTTAGGTTCTCTGATTCTTCCATAAAACCAATTAAAAAGAATTTACTTGTTCCTTTCAATCAATTGATCTTCCCTCAAGGAAAACTACCACTTAAGAAAATGCCCAGTGCTCACTCATCTTTGGACTTCCTAAACCCTTCCAGTGTCTCCAGAGAACAAGGGATTCCACGACATAGCCTTTCCCTGTGGAAGCTTGAAGGAAGCACTTGATAGTGCTACTTTTTATTTATCTGTGAGTGAAATGAAAAGATCCAACTCAATGAGACAGCATAGATTCCCAATGCAAATTTGACTAGACAATACCCCAGTTCCAAGGATTATCAGGGATGTGTAACATCTGGAAATGCCTTTAAGATACTTTACAACTAAGAAACTCTTCTTGACTCGACTAGATACGTAACCACAATCTACTTTCCCCTCACCTGAACACTAATGTGCCTCTTGTGAATAACCAGGACATTTATTATAAATATGTGAAGTATATAATGTTCCCTAGAGGAAAAAATTAATAAATGCTTATATGACCAGAATGGGAAAATAGAAGTAGGGAAAGGAAGAGAAAGTTTCATGTTACTTGACTCCTAGATACACCTGCTCAATTTCAGAGGTTTGAGTCATAATGAAAGGATAAAAAAATGCAATATGAGAAGCATCATTGCATATTTTGATTGCATTCCCAAGAGATTTCCATTTCACATAGCCAAAAAAGACAGGAAATATGTTATTTATGGGGAAGAAAATTCCTCCCAAGTACGGCTTTCTGCTTTATGAAATTATCTCTAAGTGCATAAATGCTCTACTTCCTATTGCTACCCACTGTGACCTTTTAGGTAAATATTTTCTCCTAATACCAAAATATCTAAGTAATCTGTTTTGATTGATTTGTTGGAAAATCATTTAAAACAATAACAAGAATACTTTATTCTTGCAGAGACATAAAGTACATATATGGCAAGAAAGTAGTTTTAAAAGTTCAGTTCTGAAATACAGTTCAGAGTTCCTTTTGATATTTGTTTTATTTTTAATTTTTTTGTTTCCTTGCATTTTTGACATCTAAAAAACTGAAATTCTCTCTACTAGACATACAGTGCTGAAAATCTGCAGTATTTCAAAATACAAACCTAATAAATATGAATACATCATAATTTTAAAATGCCATAAGTCCCCTTCTGAGTCTATCTGATCCTTTGGGATGATCAGTTGGGGAACGTCATAAACCCAATTGAAGAGTTTCATTTTACACATGTCCTTTCTGGACTTAAAGTCATATTCTAAAGGTTTTTAACTTAAGGGATCTAAGTTTATAACTTTCTTTTAAAATACTAATTGTAGAGCAAAATATACAAACAGACTCCAGGGAGGCAAAAGCATTCACTCCCTGCCTTTAATATCAGCTGCCTTTACACCACTCAGCTTTGGTGGATGGAAGCCAACTCTTGTGGAAAGATATTTAAAAATGAGCTATGGCTCCCTATTGATTGGCAGCACACAATTTGGCTCCGTAAAGTCTGGAGAATGACCCAGGAGCTAGTGTTACCTGCCTGACTTCAATGTATCTTTGTTTGCTTACAACATGCAAAGCACTTTACTAATAGGCAGTTTACAGTCTTGATTACAGTGGACTGGTGAGCAGGTAGTGTAGATACACTGGCAAAACTCCACCAACAGACTGCTGGCTTATTTATTTATTTTATAAAGTTAATGTTTAATGGCCCATTTGTGATTGAATCCAGAATTTCATAGTCTATACTGCTAACCTTTTTGATACAAACAAGGAAGCATAGTTCTTGCCAAGAATTTATGATTGTGTTTGAAAGATACTCTTAATACAGGAAACTAACTGTTTGGTGTAGCAATTTTGATAGTAATTTTTAAGAGACTATCAATTTGACACTAAAAGGAATTTAACACAGATCCAGTGAACTCATGGAGTTTTGCACCCTGCAGTGTGTCTTTGTGAGAATCTTTTTTCCATTGGGGGAAAATTAATTATGTGTGATCAACTAACTATAAGTTCTGTACAAAAAGTAAGATTAACCTCACTTACCATTCAAATATTGACTTTAGTTAGAATTAATATGTGTACTGAGATGTATTATATGCATCATGATGATTGAAACTATCAATTTTTAAACTGACTTGTAGGTTTTCTTTACTGTTTTAGGGTAAAGGTTTCTGTTCATGTTCTTCAACTAAATTTGGAGTATAGCTGACTGCCTTTTTTGTTAAGGGGTTATTAGAGATAAGTCCCTTTTTTTGGAGAAATTAAGATCACATTAAGCTATTTTATGATTATTGTTCATTTGAGTCAAAGGAGAAAATGGCTATATCTTATTCAGTGGGAAAAAAGTAATTGAATTTGTACTAGAATTTAGGAGAATTTATTTTACCCAATAAAAATGAAATGAAAGCATAAAGCATACAATTATTTTAAAAGTCTATTCTTTCACTCGGAGTGGTTTATTACCCAGGCTCAAATTTACCTTTCTACCTGTGTCTCTTTAAATCACTCGAATTAACTCTCTTCCTTCTTTCTCTCCTTGCTTTTTTTTTCTCCTTCCTTCCCACCCTCCTTCCCTTTTCTTCATTCTCAGCACAGCAAATACTCAAACCTAAAATATAATTGTAACTTTCTACTCCGATTTTGAAAAATTGTGGTGTGTGTGTGTGTGTGTATGTGTGTGTGTTTGATAGAAATAGAAATAAATCAAGTGTGGAGGGGAAGATAGAGAGTTGAAGAGAAAGACTGATACCTGCAGGACTGCTTCATCATTTGCAAAGCTCCCCCACACCCCCAGCCACTGTCTAACTTCCTGGAAAATGATATTATATTCTTGTTGTATTTAGGATCCAAGGAAGAAAGCTTTAATTTCTCACCATGAAATCCAATGCTTTCTTTACATTTTTTTTAAAGCCATGCTTATGAAGTTCTCTTTGTGCTAGTAAGATATGACAACTGGATGTCTGGGCTGTGGTATACCTGGTTAAGCATACACTACCATGCACAAAGATCAGGATTCAAATTCCTGCTTCCAACTTGCAGGAGGAGGCTTCACGAGCAGAGAAGCAAGTACTACAAGGCGTCTCTCTGCCTCTCTCCCTGTTTATGTTCCTCTCCCCTCTCAAATTCTTTGTCTTATCAAAATATTAAAAATTGTAATAAAAACGGCTACTGGGAACAGTGGATTCTTTGTGCAGGCACCGAGCTGCAGCGATAACCATCATGGCAATAAAAACAATGGACAAATATACATAAATATAGACAGATAGTCAACCCATATCTGTTACCTTGGGAGGACTATTGCGGTTTCCAATGGAGGGAACAGGGACACAGAACTCTGGTGGTGGTAGCCATGTGGAATTATGCCCTTGCCATCTCATTTTGTAAATAAGTAGGAAATCTCTAATAAAATTTTTTTTTAAAAGTGGCTTCTCTGGACTATGTGCTGTTTGCCATGCTCATGACCCAGGTTCAAGCCCAGCTTTCACTGAACTGGAGGAAGTTTTTGGGCTGTGCTATCTTTCCTTCTCGCTATGACTCTTTCTTTTTAAAATAGTTTATGTTGAGGGTCCAGGTGATGGAGCACCTGGTTGAGTGCACATGTTACAATGCCCAAAGACCCAGGTTCGCGCCTCGAATCCCCACCTGCAGAGGGAAAGCTTTGCGAGTGGTGAAGTAGGGTTGCTGGTATCTCTCATTCTCTTTCCCTATCACCCCCTCCTTCTTTATTTCTGGCTATCTCTATCCAATAAATAAAGATAATAAAAACAAATAAAACAGTTTATGTATTTATGAATTAATTTATTTAATAGAGACAGAAAAAAAGAGAGGGAAGGGGTCAATAAAGACAGAGATAGACGCCTGAAGCTCTGCTTCACTGATACAGAAGATTTCCTCCTTGCGGGTGGGGACCCTGGACTTGCGCCTGGGTCCTTGCCCATTACAACATGTGTGTTTAACTGGTACACCACCCACCTGCCTGCCTCTGTCACTTTCTATCTGAGGAAGTCGTCTCAGTGCAGTGAAGCCTTGGTGATGACAAAATAGTTCTTTTACTTTTAGTTTCGTAAGAATAGTATTGAATAGATGTTGAATATAACCAGATTTTTTTCTTTCTTTTTCTTCTGTATCTATCACAATTACAAAATTATCCTGCTTTTTTTTAAAAGTTAATATAGTTAATTCATTCAATTGTTCTTTGAGTATAAAAGTCTGTCTGGAATAACTCTATAGTGAGAGCCTCTTTAGATACCTACACCACTTACTTCTACTTTTAAATCTTTATTATATATGGGCTTACTAATTAAATATTTTTATTGCCACCAGGGTTATCTCTGAGGTGTGGTGCCAGCCCTCTGAATCCACTGCTCCCTGTGGCCATCCTCCTTTCAATTTTATCTGATAGGGCAGAGAGAAACTGAGAGCTGTGGGAAAGACAGAGTGAGAGACAAAGATAGACACCTGCAGACCTGCTTCATGGCCACTACAGGTGGGGAGTGAGGGCATGTGATCAGCCAGGTACTCCACTGCCAGGCAGCGCTTACCACTTTTTAAAGTCTTTATAAAATAAAACTTTACAATTTTCTATTTTGTTCTTCAATACATTTTTTTTTTGCTATTTCCTTTCTTCTACTCTCCCCCCCCCCGTGTGTTTGTGTATGTGTTTGTGTGTGTGTGTGTATTTGTTTGCAGTGCTTATGATAAAACATGCCTAGGGTTGCTTCCATATGCTTCGCCGCTGAGACAACCAAGCCCTCTCTATCATTTATAAATGTTAAGCTAATCTGTTCTAAATTGGGCATTGCTTGCACTGTGGAACTCATACTCTATTTTAGAAGAGAGACTTTAAAACATGGATGATAGTCTATGTGATAACACTGTATAAAATATTCTAGATTCATCACAGATGCCTTTACAAGAGGTAACAAATGAACCAACCAAGCCTTCTATGCGCAAAAGCTTAGATGAATGGGGAGGAGGTGCTAACAAGTCAGGCTTAGATGAACTTTCTAGATGACACACATATTCCATTAAAATGAAATGGAAGCAGCTTGAGAGAAAAAGCTTGGATGTTTGGAGTCGGGCGGTAGGGCAGTGGGTTAAGCAAGGACCTGAGGAAGGATCCTGGTTCGAGCCGTGAGTCCCCACCCCCATGGGAGTCGCTTTACAGGCGGTGAAGAGGTCTGCGGATATCTATCTTTCTTTCCTCTTCTCTGTCTTCCCCTCCTCTCTCCATTTCTCTCTGTCCTATCCAACAACGATGACATCAAGAACAACAACAATAAAACAACAAGGGCAACAAAAGGGAATAAATAAATCTAAAAAAAAAGGAAGAAAAAGCTTGGATGATCCTGGGAAATACCAAAGGACAATGAAAAATAGAAAGTTTATAAACATCTTTTACTTGAAACATTGCTTTCTCTTCTTATTCTCTCCTTCCCTTATTTATTTCTCGGGTGGCTTTTGCAACCACAAAGCTAGTGACAATTTACAAGTAGCTTGCTTTAGCAACAGTGTACCAGGAAAGTCTATAGTTAAGTGAAACCCTAAGAAGCCACAATGGCCCCAGTGAGATCTGGGAGCATTAAGGCCCCTATGTGTAACTGCTCTTACTTCAGTAAGTTATTTTAAATGGTTTTCCAATTCTTTACTCTCTAGGCAATTTACTTGATCAGTACAGAAACTGTAGGAGTAGCTGTTTTGAGGAGCCCAGTGACTTTAACTGAATTGAAAATAACCTGCAAGTGTAATGTGTATATTTATATATCTATTTCACTACATATTTATTACATAGAAAAATGGCATCTAGCAATAATTTTAGACTCTAAAGGTATTTTCTTTAATTATACTGAACTTACCTATAAAATATAGCCAAGTCATAATATTGAGAATCCTTCTTATTTGTCAAAGTTGTTAATCTATAGCTTTCCTAATTTAAAGACATGATTTAAATATTTTATTAATCACACTAATATGATACTACTAAAATGAACCTTTATGCACATTATTAATAGTTCTTCAATGTCATGTGGTTTTAATCTAACTAATTGATTTTCAGATCTTTAAGAGTTCATGGAATTAAGTGTTTTTATTATCTTTATTTAATGGATAGAGACAGCCAGAAATTTAGAGGGAAGAGGGAGAAGGGGAGAGAGATACCTACAACCCTGTCTTACCACTTGTGAAGTTTTCCCTCTCCAAGTGGGGACCAGGGACTTGAACCTGGATTGTTGAATGTTGTCTTATGTGCACTTAACCAGGTGAGCCACCACTAGGCTCCTAGTACGTGGCAATTTTAAGGAATTTAAATTACTCATAGTTGACGTTTTGCTTCATCTAATATTTCTTATATTTAGAGGCTAATATTTTATTCATAAGTGAAAAATAAAATCAATGTGCTAGTTGATTACAGATTTATTACTACTTTAAAATTAGGCAAGCTGACAAAAGTGAAAGAATGGCTTACACTCTAGTATACCAAATCAAAAATGACAAAACTTTTAAAAATATAATCATGTATAAATTCAGACTTATAAATAATTTCTTTAAGGTGCTTAGAGTTGTAAGTAATTTCTTTTAGGTATTTATAATAAAAGGAAACAGGTCTAACCTCTAGTAGAAAAGATTAAATTAGATATTAAACACTTTTGAACTATGCGTTGTAACATAAAGAATTATCCAAGTTCCACTAAATTTTGAAACAAAGGTAAGTTTAAGAATACATTCAGTGGAGAAGCAATTACAGACACCAGACCTCCCACCTTCTGCATTCCATAAAGATCTTTGGTCCATACTCCCAGGAAGATAAAGAATAGGAAGCCTTCCAATGGAGAGGATGGGATACCAAACTCTAGTGGTGGGAATTGTATGGAATTGTACCCCTCTTATCCCACAGTATTCTTGATTATTATTAAATCACTAATAAAAAGAAAGAGAATCCATTCAGTCTGTATCTCCATATGAAACTTTTAATGTTTGCCCAAATAGAAGACAGCCTGCTTCAGCAAAAGAAATAACAGATTTATCTTCAATGACATAGTATTGCTGAAAACAATAAATTCAGAGTAGAAGGGAAAAAAACACCTTACAGTTCATTCAGAATAAATCTCCAGACTGAACTTGGAATGCCTAAGTTTCTCTATTAGATAATTGTGCAGACTGCTTAATGTGTATTTTAGTACACATTCATCAGTAGAAATTCTTAAAACACTCACCTCTGATATCTAAATATTATTTATGTATAAATTATTTACATTTTTGGAGACCAGATGTGGCACACCTGGTTAGCACACATATTATAGTGTGCAAGAATGTGGATTCAAGCCCTCAGACACACTTGTTGGGGAAAAACTTCACAAGAAGTGAAGTAGTGTTACAAGTGTCACCCTCTCATATTTTTATTTATGAATGCATGATTTAGACCGTTTCAATTTTTCTGAAGCACTGTTAATACATTAAGCAGGGCATCAAACATTTTCATAAAGAGAAATGAAAGAATACTTTCATACATAAAAATGTCATAGGAATGTTTTGCTGTTATCAAAAAAACTTATGATGAAGCTATTCTTTTTTTTTTTTTTTTTCCATTGCTGTTGTTGGACAGGACATTGAGAAATTTAGAGAGGAGGGGAAGACAGAAAGGGAGAGAGAAGAATAGACATCTGCAGACCTGCTTCACTGCTTGGGAAGTGACTCCCCTGCAGGTGGGGAGGAGCAAGCTGGGGGCTCAAACCAAGACTTTTATGTGGGTTCTTATGCTTCACGCCATGCACTACCACCTGGCCCTTGATGAAGCTATTCTGATGCTTAGTTATATTGTGTGTCGTCATACGTATATTGAACATTTGTATATCAAACTAAAAGTTATTTAAGGTGCTTAGAGTTGTAAGTAATTTAACTACTTACTATTTATATTTAACTTACTATCTATATTTTAACTAACTTAATTTAGTTTAATTTAAATTCAAATTTAGTAATTTAACTAACTTACTATCTATATTTATTAAATCATGATAGTAAATTTCAGCCACCAACTAAGCAACTGTAACCCTGGTGGCAACAAAGTAAAATGAAAATAAATTAAAAGTAAATAAATCACAATCTTATGCTCTTTGTGACAAAACAAACCCAGAAATTGGAAACATTTTCATTTGCCCATTTTAAAGCAGTAAAAGTCAATGTACATGATTTTCTATTGACTCCCTAAGCCATGGAAAAAACACAGACCTCTCAGAATACAGTCTTCTCCAGACAGAATCAGAAGGGCCAAGTGCAATTCTTCTATTAAGTAATGCAACTAATTCTTGTTTTAAAATTGAATGCTTTCAATTTTCTTTCCTTCACTTCAATGGGCTGTCTTGTATATCTCCTGCAGTTGGCACATCTCACTTTGAAGATCTGTAGCTTAAATTCCACATGGATCAGTTGGAGATGAGGAGCTGATAATATGGGTGACATTGGAGGCTACAGGAGGCAGTTTTGTTTCATTAGCAAATTTCTTGTATTGAGTGAACATATTTCCTTTTAAATATTCTATTAGGTTTTTGTTTAGTTTTCTGGCAATATCTACTCTGAGTATTTTTAAATTAAATAGATCTTTAGATGTCAAATAACAAGATTTTCTATTCCACTTAAGGAGAGAGATGCCACATCCAGCAAATACAAATCCAGGATTGCTGATTACCCTTTAGGAATTCTAGCATGAGGTTAGTCAGCTTCTTCATTTTCTGAAAAGAGAAATGCTGAGTGACTGGTTATATATGGAGCATATGTGTATATAGTTTGGTTAAGACCTCTTCTTTTTCTTTTCTTTTTTTAAAAAATTTTATTTATAAAATGGAAACACTGATGACCATAGGATAAGAGGGGTACAATTCCTCACAACTCCCAACACCAGAACTCCATATCCCAATCCCTCCCCTGATAGCTTTCCTATTCTTTAACCCTCTGGGAGCATGGTCCCAGGGCCATTATGGGGTGTAGATGGTCTGGCTTCTGTCATTGCTTCGCCACTGCACATGGACATTGGCAAGTCATTCCATACTCTCAGCCTGTCTCTCTCTTTCTCTAGTGGGTCAGGGATTTGGGGAGGTGGGGCTCCAGGACACATTGGTGGAGTTGTCTGCCCAGTGAAGTCAGTTTGGCATCATGATAG
Organism: Erinaceus europaeus; assembly: GCF_950295315.1. Lineage (NCBI taxonomy): Eukaryota > Metazoa > Chordata > Mammalia > Eulipotyphla > Erinaceidae > Erinaceus > Erinaceus europaeus. The sequence goes on from NC_080180.1 coordinate 17,285,095, forward strand.
CATCTGGAACCTGGTGGCTAAAAGAGTTAAGATAGAAAGCAGAACAAATTGTTGACCACTCATGAACTTAAAGGCTGGAATACTGAGGATAAAGATTTGGGGTTTCTGTTTTGGAAAAAGCTAGTAGGTCTATTTTAGGTATATTCCAAGGGGCCTGTGATCCTACTAGTTTTTGCCTGTGCCTGACATCTAACATGCAGGTGACCTAAGTTATTGTCTGGGGGTGGGGGGATGGTGTCATAGTTGGAAAAAGGACCAGAAAGCCGGATCAGGGAAAAGAGTAGCTCCCAAATATGGGAAAAGCATATGAATATTATATACTGTGTAAACTCCATTGATTTGATCTGGGGCCCATTGTCAGCACAGGTGCCTATGTAACCTCTACATCCCTGTAGGTCTGAGCTCACATTCCATGGTCACGGCTAGGAACATTCCAGGCTGCACTAATTTCAGGACTCATCATCTTCAGGTGATAGGCAGAGTATGCTATCCAACTTCTCTTTGGAGAAAGGAACACTCCCCACCCTTGTTGATCCACACTGAGGGTCAGGTCTGATAGGGGCCTACAGAGGGGTTCATTATGTTGAAGAACTCTTTATTTTTTAAATTTTGTATTAACCTCAGAATATTCTCCATGTTTCCTAGTGGGTTTAATTGTCTACAACATACATAGCCCTCTGAGTAAACACCAGTTTGGAAACAACTTTCCTTTTAGAATATTAGAATTTGCCTTCATTTATTTATTTTGATGAGAGAAATACATAATATATATGTATATCTATATTCACAGCACTACTCAGCTTTGGCATATAGAAGTCCAGGGGAATTAACCAGGGACTTCAGGCATTGAAGTCTTTTGTATAACTGTTGTTCTGTCTCCCCACCCAACTCACCTTCATTTTCAAGGCAGCCTCCAAATGTACTTGGTAACATGATGCACAGTGAAAATCTTGCTTTCCAAAAACATTCTCAACAATGGAGAGCACATACTGTCATTCTGCCATAATTGTACATGTGATCTGAGAGGGGAAAAAAACAACCCCTGTAAACTAAAATCACCTTTGAAGTCCAGTAATTTATTCTATGGGGCCAATTTGGAGGCTGACAAACAAAACAAGACTGTGGACACACACTAAGAAGCTATGATACTAGAAAAAACAATTTCTTCGGTTATTGTCATGCTAACACTTAATGCACCAAGGATAAACATATTGGCATCCAGGAATTAAAAGAAACATTTCGGGCTCAGCAATGTAAATGGAATATGCATCTGGGCTTCCAGTAACTAGCCCAGCCCTAGGAGGTGCCAGGTGGGTGGGGACAGGATCGGACTCAGGGCATTGGCACCAGGCCTGGTGTTAAGGAAACCTTCACAGCCAACAATTTGCTATTCTGCTGTCACTGTCTTGAAAAATCTTAACAATTTTGAACAAGAAACCAGCTTACTCTCAGGGGGTCTTGTACATTATGTTGCTGATCCTGGATGGAAGTGATTTTTAAAAAATTTTATTTTATAAAAAGGAAACATTGACAAAACCATAGAATAAGAGGGGTACAACTCCACACAATTCCCACCACCAGAACTCTAGATCCCATGCCCTCCCCCGATAGCTTTCCTGTTCTTTCCTGTTCTTTCCTGTGGGAGTATGGACCCAATGTCATTGTGGGATGCAGAAGGTGGAAGGTCTGGCTTCTGTAATTGCTTCCCTGCTGAACATGGGCAGTGACAGGTCGATCCATACTCCCAGCCTGTCTCTCTCTTTTCTCAGTGGGGTTCTGGGGAATCCGAGCTCCAGGACACATTGGTGGGGTTTTTGTTTTTTTGTTTTTTTTTCCTGATCTTGAAATCCGATATGTAGGTGGATTTAAGTATTGTCTGGGGAGATGATGTCACGGCTGGAAAAAGGACCAGAAAGCTGGATCAGGGAAGAGAGTAGCTCCCAAATATGTTGACTGTAAACCCCATCGATTCGATGTGATCTGGGGCCCATATTCAGCTTAGCAGCCTATGTGACCTCTGCATCCCTGCAGATCTTAGCTCACATTCTGTGGTCATGAGTAGGAAATTCCAAGCTACTCCAGTTTCAGGATCCATCTGCCTCAGGTGGAAGATAGAATATGTTGTCCAGCCTCCTTTTGGAGGATGGAACATTCTCTACTGTTGTTGATCCATGTTGAGGGCAAGGTCCTATGGGGGCCCACAAAGGGAGTCTATTGTGTTGTTCCTGATAGAGATGACCAGTAACAACAGAGAGAGGGATTTATTTGAGATCTAGGACTGTCATGTCTGTTTGGGAATCTCAGGACTCCCCAAATAGGGCCCCAGCTGATGGGGTAGCCTGATAGTGACTAAAGAGTCATCCTTAAAGTATGCCAGTCTCTTGCCCTTATTCAGCTTTTGCAGTCCTTGCTTCGATAAGGTTAGTTTTGTAGTGAGTGAGGGAAGTATAATAAGAGGTAGGTGAGGCAGATATCTAAGTCTAAGTAGACACTATTTCATTATGAACTTTACACTGACTCACTGCAGACTATTGTGTACTTTTGCTTTCAAATATATATATTTTGCCCTAATTTATGGATACATATGAACATATGCCCTAACTCACGTTACCTGATCTATATCTAGGTTTTGGGACTTTGTTAGGAAGTGAACCACCTGAAATGGAATTAGAGAATATTATGAAAGGGAACGTCTCAACCAAGTAAGAAGGCTGAAAGTTGATATTCTACGCCTGATATCTCTAGACAGAGTCTGAAGTGAAGTTTGCTGAGGTGGTACTCATTGATTTGATTAGGTTGGGATCAGCGGATGCAATATCATTTGGTATGAATTGAGAGAAGCATCCAGGAAGTGAATTTTTTGACAAAGACTATGCTTTGAAGCCAGATCGCAGCATGTTCCCAAGTACCATATTCTCTTCAGTGATAGCTTGGCACTCACATGTTTTCTCATGATTCGGTGGAGATATCATATGTATATGGACTGGCATTTGAGTTGGGCCCAAATACTTGAAACCTGATGGGTTTCAAGTACATTTTAAACCAAAACTTTCAGCAGATCTTTAACTCTTCCCATTGCCCAGAAGAAGGAGACAAACAGGAGCAGTGAGGGGTGTGAGTTTTCGCTCTTTAGTCTTTCCTTTGCAAATCCAATTTTAGCATATAAACTATTTCTTGCAAACAGGTCACTGCAAATAGAGCACTGAGAATATTATCTTTTGGTAAATTCACATTGTTAATTTCAGGTCACTTTGTCCTGTTCCTCTAGGGCCTGTCAATTACCCACTCTGGGACCACAATTTCAAAGCCACAAGTGCATGGTTACTTCTGTGGTTGAGGTTTGTGTAGCCAGATGGTCTCCTCCCAACTTTACACAAGGGGAATTAAAGGTGAATGCAGGACTTAACACTAGTTTGAACTCACAAGGTCCTTTTCAGTTGACTTCTGATTTTCTTACTTACTGACTCTCACCTACTGATAAGAATAGTACATTTTATTTTAGAACACACACACACACACACACACACACACACACACACACAAATAATATCAAATCAAGGACAGTAACATCTCTGAAATAAATTCAATTGAAAAGCAAGTCATGCCCATTATAAAGGTACATAACTCCACCATGTTAGATAGGCCTGGGTTTGTGGACACTGAGATTAGGCAAAACTCTCTATTTTATGCAAAGATACAGGAAGGATTAAGAATTAGAACCAAGAACTATGGTCCTTTGTACCAAAGTACTAACTAGTTCCTTTATTTCATGTCTGCACATTCTGATTCATTGTAACTCTTGACATCACTGTAATCTCTAATTACTAATGAACTTTGAGTGTTTGACGGACTCTTCTGTTAGATACAAGAGGTTGCCATATTTATTTTTAAGTAGCCAGAAGTGATGTGAGGGCTTAAACCTGAGCTGTGAGCATAAGAAGACACATGCTCTACTTTTGAGCTATTTCTCCTGTTCCTCCCTCTATGTTAATTCTATATATATATATATATAAAATCATATAGCACATTGCCTGCATGGTGATGTTAAACTCTTGATAACTCAAGTTAATTCTCTTTCCCATTCTATTGTCAGCATTACTTCTTTAAGGAGTTGTCTTCTGTTTGATCATGATCTTGGTAATTACTCTAATGAAGATAATCCAGGGTATCAAAGTCTTTAACTTTTATCCTTTTGAACTTAAAATGACTCCTTCTATCCAATTTCCAGAAAATGTAAGATCTTGGTATTTTCCAAGATATTAATCTGAGGACTACTTCCTGATCTCTTTCACTTCTTCTAAAACCTAGCTTTTAAAACAGTTCACTTTTTTATTATTTAAATTTCCAGTAGCTTGATTCCCAATGTCCTCTTCTTTTTCCCATAAAAACACATGCAGGGGGAGTTGGGTGGTAGTGTAGCGGGTTAAGCGCATGTGGTGCAAAGTACAAGGACTGGTCTAAGGATCCTGGTTCGAGCCCCCGGCTCCCCACCTGCAGGGGAGTTGCTTCACAGGCTGTGAAGCAGGTCTGCAGGTGTCTGTCTTTCTCTCTCCCTCTCTGTCTTCCTCTCCTCTCTCCATTTCTCTCTGTCCTATCTAACAATGACGACATCAACTCAACAACAATAATGACTATAACAATAAAAACAAACAAGGGCAAAAAAAGGGAATAAATAAATAAAAAATAAAAATATTTAAAAAAAGAAAAAAACACATGCAGGTACTCTGAAACCTGGAACATCATTTCTTTGCTTTAATACCCTCCATAACTACATCCCTACTATGATTACTGCCATCAGGACTTTGCTGGAACTTTGTACCTTGTGTGACTCTACCTCTCCTGGTAAACTTTCTTTTTCATTTTCATTTTTAACTTCTTTCCAATTAGAGAGTAAGAGCTAGAGAGGGAAAGATAGAGAGACAGAGAGAAACTACAACATCTCTCTACCACTTGTTTGAAGCTTCCCCTTTGCATGATGGCCCCAATAAGATGATTTCCCCCCTTGTAAAAACACTTCTCTATGTTTCTTGAAAAAAGTCTGGAGTTAATTGTCTGTATTTCCATTCTTTCACAGCCCTTTGTAATATTCTTGACATCCCTTGTGAAATTCTCTTTTATTTTTTCTTTCTTTTTAAAATGTTTTATTTCTTTATTTATTGGACAGAAACAGGGAGAAATAGGAAGATAAGGGCAAAATAGAGAGGGATAACGGGCCCAGGCAGTAGCACACTTGGTTAAGTGCACACAGTACAGTGCACAAGGACCTGGGTTCAAGCCTCTGGTCCCCAACTGCAGAGGGAAAATTTCATGAGTGGTGAAGCAGAGCTTCAAGTCTCTCTCTCTCTCTTTATAATTCACCTCCTCTCAGTTTCTCTCTGTTTCTATCCAATAATAAATTAATAAAACAAAATATTTAAAAAGAAATTATTTACCTAAGGTGAGAAAGAGAGAGAGAGAGAAAGTGAGCTGAAAAACAGTTTTGCTGCTTGCAAAGTTTTCCTCCTGTAGTTAGAAACCAGGGACTTGAACCCTGTTGTTGCACATTGTAAATGTGTGCTTTAGCAAGTGTGCCCCTGTCAGGGCCCTGCTTTCTTAATTTTTCACCTCCCTGGTGAAACTGTCTTCTCAAAAGTCAGAATGTTGGACTGTCATGATAGCTCACCCAGGAGGCTGCCTGCATTGAGCTGGGCATGTTTGAGGTTTGAGCCCCACCCCCTACCACTGGGAAAAGCTTCAGTGCTGTGGTATCTTTTTCTCTCTGCCTCTGTTCTCCTGATTCTATCTGAAAAATTCAGTTCAGAAAAGTGAAGCATTAGAGATTACCATCAAGTAAAAAAATTTTTTTAAAAAAAGGCAAATGCTAACTAGGCTTATTAGTAAGTTTCAAATTGTTATCACGTATATCTGAACCTGAAACCATACAATATCAATGATAGCTCAATAAAAGACAGACAAACTCATTTTTGTCAAATCTAATACATCCTTCTTATGTCTGAGCATCTTTCAAAAGCTGTGGTATTTGCTTTTTTTTTTTTTGAATATACTTCCTCTTTATCTTCAGTGGCCCTCTCTCCCACGTTATTTCTCAATTTTCTTATCAGGTTCCTCCTCTGTCTCTTGCCTCTTAGGTTGAGACATTCCTTGAAGGATCTGTCCTCAGTCTTCCCTCTGCTTCTATATTTGAGTGGTTTCATCCCTTTTCACAGCTCTAGTTCAGAGAAGTTGATGCTTTTCTGAGTCATAGACTTCTTTGAGCAGCTGACTATAGCCATGATGTTCCTCCCATCCAATATTGCTATAAGATTACAGAAGCCAGACCTCCCACCTTTTGCACCCCATAATAACTCTGAGTCCATTATCCCATAGGGATAAAGAATTGGAAAGCTATCAGGGGAGGGGATGGGATACAGAGTTATGGTGGTGGGAATTGTGTGGAGTTGTACCTCTATTATTCTATGGTTTTGGTCAGTGTTTCCTTTTTATAAATAAAAATTTAAAAAAAAATTCCATATTTTTCCCAGTCCTGGGACCTCTGGGGCTCTGCTTGTTTTCCTTCATCTTGATCCTTATCATTTGATACTACATCAACTGGTCTCAACCAAATCAATGCAACCAGTGTGAAGATTTACACATCTAGATATATGAATGATAATGAATAGAATTATCTTATGCATATATATACCAGAGCACTGCTCAGTTCTGAGTGATGGTGGGACTGTGGATAGAACCTGGGATCCCTACACCTCAGGCACAAACTCTATGAGTACACCCAGTCCCTTCTGTACATAGGTACCTACAGCCAGCTCCACAGTTGAGTACACCCTTCTGCCTAGGCCAACACCACTGCCCAAAGTGATCCCCAACAATCCACACACATGTGCTGAACATTAGTCTGCTTACACAGGAGGATCGTCTTTAGCTCTGATTTTCTCCACTCAGGATATTTTCTTGACTTGACTTGAAATCTTTTACCAAAGCACAAGGTCTGACTTAATTATGCCTGTCAGCTGAGGCGACAGTGGAGTCTTTTTTTTTTTTTTTTTGTCATTCATGTATTAATCATCTTTCTGTCTGATGTCTAACATCTTAAAGACCATGGTTCCATATAATTTGCCTTTTTTTTTTTTTAGGAACTATGAAGAAAAATAGAACAGGGAAAAGGATAGAGATCCATGTGGATTAGAGGGTAAATTTGGATGCACTGTTTAACACCTCCTTTAGGTGATTAATCTACAGACATTCTGAAGTAGTAAATAAGGAATTTATCTTGGGAAGGGTGTTTGAGGCAGAGAGACCAATAGACTAAAGAACAATTATGTACTGGTGGGGGGCTCAATGGTAGAGCACAGGACTTGCAAGCATTAGGTCTCAGTGTTGGACCCGTATTTGCCATTGTGATGGTTTGATTCACTCTCTTTGTCTGTCATTAATACATAAATAAATAATTAAAAATAGAGACAGTGGTAAGCACATAACTGTCTTGTTAAGGACTAGTGAAACTCAAGGCAATTGATAGATTTCAAAGTCTGGAGAAAGAGAAGTATGCTCAAATAGCATGAATCTCTTAGGAAAATACAGAATTTGATCTCATTCTAAATATGACTGGAGTCTATTATAGAATTTTTTTGGAGTATAGACTGTTTATTGATAAACAGCTACTTTTTGTACATAAGTAAATTACATATATTTATATATACTTAGAAATACATATACATAATATTTTTACCAATAAAAACCTTTATACAATTTTTTGCATTATTTCAAGTTTATCTTTTACTTATAGTTTTTATGTTTCAAAAATCACGGCTAAAATGCACTTAATCCTGAAGAGTAGTGTGGATAATATCACTCTCTCTCTCTCTCTCTTTTTTTTTTCCAGAGCACTGATCAGCCCTGGCTTATGGTGGTACAGGGGACTGAACCTAGGACTTCAGAGCCTCAAACTTGAGAATTTCTTTGCATAATCATTACGGTATCTACTTCCACCCACCTTTTTTTTCCCCTCACCACTCCCACCACGTCTGTGCTCCCATTCCCACCACTGCAGATAACCACCTTAGTTCTCCCACAGTATTAAATATAGGTTGATTTTTTTTTCATTGTTAACAGGGTAAACACTTAAGGTGAACAGATTTACTATTTAAAGTGCAAGGGGGCACAAAACTTTGGTGGTGGGTTCAGGGAGATACCAAATGCCTATAATCTTTTAATTTTGTAAATTATTAAATCTCTGAAAAAAATGTGAGGGAAAAATTATTCTCTATCCCTTCCAGGTTCTTCAAAGCAAGACAAATGAAAAGAAAAAAAACCCACAACAACAATAAAAAAAACCATGAAGATCATTAGTAAGAGAAAAAGTAAAGAGAAAATTACTCACAGCACGTGTACCTCCTATACTCATGGGAAAGAATCATGGGTTCTAAGAAAGTTTAGGCACCTGGTCTCAAACATTTTTCCAAAAATAGTTTTTGAATGGAGAGGACCTTGGGAAGAAGAAAGGAGTGTTAGTCAAAGTTCTTGTCTTCTCCAGGAAGAAGGAAGGAGGTTGGTGGGAATTGTGTGGAATTGTACCCTCTTATCCTACAGTCTTGTCAATCATTATTAAATCAATAAAAGAAAAAGGAGGAGGATTAAGAGGAGGAGAAGGAGGAGAAGAAAGAAGGGAGTTCTGTGTAATCTAAGATTGCCTTAAACTCACTGTCTGCAAGGTGTTCCGATTAAATACTTCTGGGTGCGCATTTGAGGGTATTTCCAGCTGGGCTCAGCATTTGAATTCATAGATTCAGTAGAGTTGCTATCTTCAGTGTGTGTGTGTGTGTGTGTGTGTGTGTGTGTGTGTGTGTGTGTGTGTGTGTGTGTGTGTGTATTATCCGGTGTATTGAAGGTGTGATTAAAATATTAGACAGAGGAAAGAATTCACCCTTTTCCTATTTCATTGTTGAGCAGGAACATTTTACCTCATCTTCTCTTCAGACTGGGTTTTACATCATTAAATTCCCTTCCTTCTTCTCAGGTTTTTAGACTCTAGCTGAATTATACCACCAACTTTCTTGCTTCTTACAGGTGGAAGATCTTGGAACTTCCTGTCTCCATAACTGTGTGAAACAAGTCTACACAATAAATATCAGTCTGTCTGCCTATACCTGTTTCTATGTTTATGTCCATAGCTCCATGTGGGATATACTCAATTTGCATATATCTCATAATACATTGTTTCTCTGGGGAACTTTAACATGTCCTCCATTTTACTCTTGAACTATAAGTCAAAGGAAACTGATACATGTGTTCTCTGATGGCTGTGCCTTCAAAAATATGATTTATTATTGGATACCTTGAATTTAAATAGGGTTATATGAACATTTTCAGGGCAGTTTGTCTTGATCTAAATACCTAAAAAAATATTTTTTCCACTGGTGGAAGAAGAACTTCCTCTAATGAAGTTTTTGTTGGCATAGAGTCTGTTCTAAAGAAAAAGTCAACAGGTTCAACATGTAAGGCATTTAACAGAATAGAGTTCTGTTTCTTGCTCACGTAAGATGAGTAGGCAAGGATCATTCTCTCTCAGTCCTATATAGTCATTTGGAGATCAGTTATGGGTTTGTCTTTTGCATCATGTGGCAGGGACAAGGTAATTTGGCTTGTCAGTACTGCCACCCAGAATTCACATTTTATTTCCAATCACATTTATTGGACCAATCAAGTATGATGGTGGAGCTACTCAGGTTTGAGTAGAGAACAACAAAACCACATCATTAAGCCAGACGGGGGTTCTAGCCATGGCTAGAACCATTAAGCCAGATGGGTTCCAGCCATGGCTAGAAACACAGCCACCAATATCTAGGACTATAGCAGCTGTAGGTTTAATGACCCAAGGCCATGAACACAGGTCAGGAAAGCATTTGAAAGGGGAAGACCGAAAATGATGTCTAGCTGAGATAAATTCCAACTTCTGAGCTGTAACAGACTAACTAAAGAAGCCAGTAGGAAAGTCTTTCTAGATATCTATATCAATATTAAGTTTTTCATGCTAGTCTCCTTTTCTATTTGGTATGTTTATTTATTTGTGTATTTTTCCTCCAGTCACTCACTGTCCTAGCACTATAAATCCATTGCTTCTGGCAGCCTTTTTTCCCCTTTCATTTTACTCGATAGAACAGAGGGAAATTGAGAGAGAAGGGGACGTTAGAGAGGGAGAGAGAAAGATAGACACCTGCAAACCTGCTTGTGAAACATACCCTTGCAGGTGGGTTTTGGGGGCTCGAACCCAGATCCTTGTGTGGATGTGAGCTTACCTGGGTGCGCCAGGGCCTGCATTCTTCTGGATATTTATTTATTTATTTTATTATTTATTAATTTAGTTATTTATTTTTATGCCTCCAGGGTTATTGCTAGGGCTCAGTGCCTGCACTATGAAACCACTATTTCTGGGGGCTATTTTTTTCCTTTTGTTGCCCTTGTTTTTTTTTTTAGATTGTTGTTGTGGCTCGAACTGGGATGCTAACACCTGTCCTTGCACTTCACACCATGAGCGCTTAACCTGCCGCCCAACCCCCTTCCATAGCTATTTAAATGTAATACCTTTGGATACAAAATATTTAGACCTTTTACAGTGTCTTCATATGTAGCCTCTTGTTATGGAAGTATAATTTCTACATTTAGATTCAATTCCTGACTGTAAAGAACTTAAAAATAAGTTAATGTTGACACTTTTCCATGTAATTCAGGATGTCATAAAAATGAGCATTTTAGCTGACCATGTTTGTCTTCATAAGAAATTATGAAAATCATTGTGTGTACACATTTATTAGGCCTATTCTGTACTTTTTATGGTTGTTATTTCAAGATATAAAGATAAATATTATTGAGTTATCTCTGCTATGCATTTGATTTGTCTTTTACCATTGGATTCTCACATCAAACTTGTGAATTTGTTGTGAGAAATCTGATACTCAGAGACCCTTTGCTACTGCTTATCATATTTCAAACCCTTTGAATTATGTATTTTGCTTGCATTATATCAGTTATCTCTTAAAGCAACATTAGGCAGCTAGATAACTACTCATCAATGAGGAAACAGAATCACAAAAAGTTTAGTCAACTTTATGTAAAGTCACAGAATTAAAATACTAAGGCGTGATTATTTGGGTTGTTTATTGTCTACTATGTGACATCAGACTGCCTTGCTTGTTAAGAAAAGATTCTAAGCCAAAAAATTAACTTAAGGCATTTAATTTTTCCCATCACAGTCTATTAAACAATATTTTAGTCATGACGAATTCTTAGAATGACATTAACACTTACATTCTCCTCTCTTGTTTTCCAGTTTGAATGGTCATTCATGAATTCATTTCTAATAGATACATATTGTTTTAAAACAAGAATTCTGAAGTAAATAATCCTAATATTGCATCATCAAAACCCTAGGTTGGTATTTTGTGGCTCTGTGGCACTTCTCATGCTGCGATCCAGAAATGATGACTCATTTCTACTGTTGTCCTACGGTTCCAAACAAGAATAATAGTAGGGCAATAGTTTGGGCAGGGACCACTAAACCACCTAGTTAAACCAGATATAACAGTTTGTGGCTCATATGTCTGAGAGCATTTGAAAGGCATAGGTGCATTCAGTTAAGAACAAGGGGAAGGAAAGAGAAGAAGACATGGGGAAGAGGAAAACTTATTTAACTCTCAATCAGGTAAGGAACATCCTTTCTAGTGGCCCATGTTACCAAAGGCTGTTTTTATTTACCTCTTACTGGTGATGTCAGATTCACATTGCAAACTTTATGTTCTAAGCAGACTGGGAAAAAATTATACTTGCATAAGTTCAAGTGGGTTGTACTTTTAAAAATTATTGTCAGAAGTAGAAAGGGGAGAGGAGTCAGGGAAGCAACAGTCTATAATGTTACCTAATGCCTCCTATTCAATGATAAATGATTCAACAAACGTTTACAGTATTCCATGATGGAATTCAGTCATTATCCAGTTTCACTATTCCAGCTACTCTTAAATGCAAAAAATTAAAAAAATGTATCATCTAGTTGAAAAAGGATTCTTTTCATATATATATATATATATATATATATATATATATATATATATATTCCCTATGTCAGTTCCCTGAAAATAGCCTTTTAATTTCAGTACAGTCTGTCCATATTTGAACCTTTCTCCTTTCAAATCTCACTCCACCTTGTCTCTACCGCAATATTTAAAATGGCAATGTCAGGTCCAATCAATTTTACCTCAAAGTTAGTTTTTGTACTTAGTCCATTTCTCTTACTGTTTTTATAAGTGTAACAGTAATCTTACTGTTACATAAAAAATTCTGTGGAAAAAATAATTATAAGAGTATGTTATTTTTTCTCCAGAGGTATCTAAACTATGAATCTTTGAATCCATATGAAAAGCTACTGTCATTTTTCTTTTGACAGATTTCAAACACTGCAATAGTATTCAAGTTGATGTCCTGACTCCCATTCTAGCTTTCTTTCAATGCCTTCTTTGCAGAATAGATGGAAGAAATCAAATAGTGTAAGCCAAATTAAGTCACAGTTTAAAACTCTTCCAAATTTGCAATTCTCAGATTCCTTAAAGTGTACCACATCCTCCTTAGACTAAGAATTTCATGGGAAGAGACACTGTAAATATTCTCACTTTCTAAAAATAGTAAATAGGATAGTACCAGTGAAATACTTAGGTGTATGTATATCAGATGAAACATGAATAGACTGTAAAATGATTCTTACACAACATGAAAAAGATTGTTGTGGGAATACATTAAACAAATTCTTCCCTTTTATGGAAATATACAAAGACCAGAGAGATACCATTTGCGATGATGGTATTATAAAGGCAGTAAACAAACATAGTATTGGCTGACTTAAGTTACATTAACAGCAATATATATATATATATATATATATATATATATATATATATATATATATCACAATGTACCTAACTGTATAAAGCTATTAAAGTGGCTGGTCAGCAAACTTCTATTATGAAATAGTATATTCAACTTACTAATAAGTTTGTTCTAGACATAAATTTATATCTTCTATCTACACTTGATACATTTTTTTAAAACAACAATAGAGTTCATGGAATTGTCTTGTTTCTGATGTTTTATGATGCTTTTTCTTTTCTGTTTTCTTTCATCTCTCTGTTCATCTTTTGTGTCATTTTCAGAACTATATCTCTATGCTGAGTCAAAGCAATTCACATCAAAAACTGGAAAGATAGCACAACCGTTATGCAAAAGACTTTTATGTCTGAGTTCTGAGGTCCCAGGCTCAATCCCCAGCACCACCATAAGCCAGAGCTGAACAGTGGTCTGGTTTTACTCTCTCTGTATTTCTCTCATTAAAAATAAATAAGTAAATAAATAAAATATTTTAAAGGCAATCCACATGAATGACAATTTACCTTAGAATTGATGCACTAGGTAAAGTAGATTCCTTGTCTCTCCACTCATTAAAAAAAGTCCTTCAATGTACATTATCTTAATTACCCTTGAACTCGACTGTTACAGTTCTTTTGTTTCTGTTTCTGTTTGGCCCCTCACAGATCCAAGAAACAGAATCCCTTCAACTGCAATCACTAGTTATATAACACCTGCAAGAAAGCTTGCTTTCCTTTTGAAATCTGCACTGCAAGTAGATTTCATAAACAGCAGCATTTGTTTCAGATGCTGCCTGAAAGAATTTCTCCAATAATCTCTCAAATAATTTCTCACTCATTTTATTGCATTTCACCTATTACATGACAAAAGCTATACTCTGTACTCCACCTCTGCTTTTAGTAACAGTAACTAGCATTACAAATGTTTTGCTTTTTGTTAACCAGGATCTTTCTATTTAATTTTTTATACCCAATGGTGTAATAACAAAACTATTCTCTAAAAGGAAATATTTAAGTGTGAAATATTGTATTTTTGTCCCATTCTTTATTTTAGCTTTTTAACTGTTTAGTTTTTAGTAATTATTCCAGTTGTTACAACACTTATTTTCAACACAATAGTTTTTCTTATGCCTTATATAAAATTGTTGTGAAGTTTACTGCTCAGGTTTATGGAAAGTCCCCAGGATATTCTCTTGGAGGAGGGTATGGTCTTAGTGCCTGTCTTGGAAATAATCACAAGTGACTCTGTGATCAGGTGTACAAACTTTTTTTTAAATGTTTTATTGTCTTCATTTATTTTTTTCCCTTTTGTTGCCCTTGTTGTTTTTTTTATTGTTGTAGTTATTATTGTTATTGATGTTGCCATTGTTGGATAGGACAGAGAGAAATGGAGAGAGGAGGGGAAGACAGAGAGAGGGAGAGAAAGACATCTGTAGACCCGCTTCACTGCTTGTGAATTGACTCCCTTGCAAGTGTGGAGCTGGGGGCTCCAATTGGTATCCTTCCTCTGTTCCTTGTGCTTTGCGCCATGTGCACTTAACCTGCTGCATTACCGCGATTCCCACAAACTTTTTATTACAAAGATGTGAACCAAAACAAGAATGATTTGTCAGTTGTTGACTGGGCATTACTTACCTTCTCTCTAAAATCCTAAATCAGTTGATTCCCTAGTACATAGAAGTCATAGAGAAATAACATTAAGGTGCAATGAGAGCTTGTAAGACTGAATACGCAAGGACCATGAAGAGAAATAGCCTGCCTATGTATCCCTCCTTCTCTTAAATTCTAGATTCTGGCTCCATCTGAAATCAGCTGCTTATTGGTCCATTGCAATCACCTGTCTTTCCTGTTCATGTGTTCCAGGTGTGGTTACCTTTCTGAAACTCCTCCCACCATGTAAAAGAACTTCCCTTGTGCACTGGTAAACTCTTCCTACTACTTCCCTAGTGCTACCTTTAAGTTCTTCTCCACTCATATGGGGAAACACAAAGCAAATAAAATTACAATACAATAATACAATAAAATACAATAAAATTAGTCCTACTGTCAGCCCTGCTGTTCCTCAGTATTGTCCCCAACAAAATGACCCTTATTTAAATTTGATGTGCTAAGGATAATGTTTGTAAAGTGCAACAGGAAAACTCTGTTTTAATTCCTTGTTTTGTTAGATCAGAAATTACTCTGCTGTCTTACTATCTATATATCATTTAATAAAATTAAAATGCAGGATAATGTTTGTAAAGTGCAACAGGAAAGCTCTGTTTTAATTCCTTGTTTTGTTAGATCAGAAATTACTCTGCTGTCTTGCTATCTATATATCATTTAATAAAATTAAAATGCAGTTATTTAATATTTAGCACAGGAGCGTGTGTAACTTCTGCAGCCTTGTTAATCGGAGCTCAAAGTCCATGGTCATAGTTAGGAATACTCTAGGCTGCGCTCATTTCAGAACCAGTCTTCCTTGAGTGGCAGAGTGCTTTGATCCAGCCTCCCTTCGCAGAGTGGGTTCAGTCTCTATCATTGTAGTTCATTGAAGGCAAGGTCCTATAGAAGCCCACAGGTTAGATTGACGGGTTTTACAGTTAATGGTATTTATATACTTTCCTCATATTTGGGAGCTACTCTCTGCCCTAATGCAGCTTTCTAGTCCTTTTCTCAACTCTGATACCATCTTCCCAGACAATATTTTCAGCCCACCTGCATGTTAGTTATTGGGCTTAAGCAAAAATTACTAAAGCCATAGTCGCCTAGGAATATACCTTAAATCGACCTCCTAGTTTCTTCCCTTATCAAGACCCTTAATTCCATCTGCTCTATTCTTACCTTTAGATTCCTGGTTATTAAAAAAAAATGTCCTGTATCATATCTTACTGGTTTTCAGCCTCCCAGTTGCATATGCTACCATGATGCCAACCTGACTTCCTTAGGCAGACAACCATACCAAATGAGTCCTGGAACCTTTACCTGATGGGAAAAATAGAAACCAACTGAGGATATGGATCAATCTACCAATGTCCGTGTTCAATAGTAAAGCAATTACAGAAGCCAGACCTCCCACCTTCTGCTCCCATAAAGATCTTTGGTCCATACTCCCAGAGGGATAAAGACTAGGGCATCTTCCAATGGAGGGGATGGGATACGGAACTCTGGGGGCAGGAATTGTGTGGCACAGTACCCCCCCTTATCCTACAATTTTGCCAATCATTATTAAATCAACGATAAAGAAATAAAAAAACAAAAATAAACAAGATATATTAAGAAAAAACTTCTATTTTGCACAACTTCTTGCTAGACTTTTCCTCATATCCAATCCATGAATTCTTTAGTAAAGTCAATTATATTTTTTAAAGTAATCTAGTTGGACTTTTTTAATGAAATCTGAGTTTTCTTTTCCTGTAAAAGCAGTTTGGTTTCTAGTAGTAGATACATAACATTGTAAAACTTTCAGCACATGATTAAGTGAAGAACACTCTATGCTGTACTAGATTAGGGATTCTTATTATTCTCAGGGAACAGTCGACAATTCTGGAGTCATTTTTGGTTGTCATCACAAGGATGATAGCAGTGAGGTGATACTGGCCTCTCCTCTAAGGGTAAAAATCACGGTCCTGTTGAGTATCCTACATGCCCAGGAAAGACCAGACCACAAGGAAGTACTCCACCAGAATGTCAATAAGAAGAAAGGCTGTGTGGGGGTCAGGCAGTAGTGCAGTGGGTTAAGCGCACTTGGCGCGAAGCGCAAGGACCAGCGTAAGGATCTCAGTTTAAGCCCCCCGGCTCCCCACCTGCAGGGGAATCGTTTCACAGGCAGTGAAGCAGCTTTGCAGGTGTCTATCTTTCTCTCCCCCTCTCTGTCTTCCCCTCCTCTCTCCATTTCTCTCTTTCCTATCCAACAATATTGGCAGCAATAATAACAACAATAATAACTATAATAATAAAACAACAAGGACAACAAAAGGGAATAAATAAATATTAAAAAATAAATAAAACTCTAAAAAAAAAAGAAGAAAGGCTGTGTGATTATTTTTAGCTAACTCCACCATCTTATATGTGCCCAGAATGTGATGTTTCTTTGGGGGTGGGGGGTTAATTCTAAGTGTCTTTTATTTTTTTAGTGGCATCTCAAATATTGATTGTCAAAATCCACATTCAAAGCTACACGGTGACCAGCTCTGACAAATAGGAAGTAATCTGGTGGAGCAGGGGGACTTTGTGGTGACACTGGTAGGGCACAAACACCAAACACCCCCATGAGCTGCCTTTTGAAGAAGGAAAAACTTGTATCTCAAGTAGAGTGCATGTAGCTCATTAGTCGCCTAACTGAACTCCTCTGTTCTTTACAAGAGAAACTTCTTCTGGGGCTGGGGGTTGGGGGAGTGACACTCAAGGGATGGGAGTGAGGGTGGGCAGTTTGCAAGTCTGAGGAATACAAATCTTTGAGGTGACTAAATTAAAAACATTCTAGGAAGCTATAAACTCACTAGCGAATCTGTGGCCTGGGGTCAGAATCCCGGCAGGAGAGCCGTTTCCTCTATGCCTGAGCTTGTTAATTTTTTTTTTTTTCCTGTAAGAAGCAGCCCAAGGCTAAGTCAGCTCTGAGCAGGACTGTGCAAGCCCACATCAAATGTAACAAAAGATGACTGGTGAGCTGAGGCTGCGGCAGGAGGGTCGTCCTGTGTGAGGGTTCTATCCTGGCACGCCCTAGGAGAGTCACACGGGTAACTGTAAATGTTTCATTTCATTGAAAATCACTTTGGATCATACAAAGCCTATTCTTTTTCACTTGAAAAGCTACCAACTTCTGCATGCATATAGGTACGAGCTGGAGATTTTGTCATGGTCACAGAATAAACCCATGACAATTACTGTGTGTACTTTCTCCACAGAGTTCAGGTGATTCCAGGAGATGGTGTGCTCTGTTTCCCTTGCCCCTCCACTCCACACAGCACTCTCCACTGTGCATCACAGCTACGGGAAATAAAGAGGAAATATATCATAGTTACACTATGTGACTTAAAAGTTGTTTTAAACCAAAGTTTAAGGTTAAAGATATTCCTCTGTTTCCATTGAGTTTTGATTGTTTTAAAATTTTGACTGCACTGAACTCACTGCTTTTCACTAGGAGTAATTTTCTCCTATTGTTCCACATGTACTCTGTGAAGCCATTTTGGGGATGTTGCCACTAGGAAGTCTTATTGGCATCTAGCAGAATAAGGTCCACCTGTGCTCAAGCATAGCTTTTTGACAATGAACATTTTCCCACCTGATTGTCTGTGGTGTCTATGGAAAGTAACTACAGACACAGTCATGGTCAAGACTGTAGTGAGACTCAATTTATGTCATGAATTGAACACTAATATGTCCAGTGAAAATTTTCAGCTATTAAATTAATATTTAGATTAACAGTATCAAAAGTCAAAATATGCACTTCCACCTTCTGAGATCTGTCAAAAATAATCACACTGTAGAGCTTGAAAGTAAATTGTTATCAAGGGTCTTGGACCTGAGTTCCTTTTCTGGCTTAAAGAGGAATCATGACACTTACAAATGAGAAAGTTTTTAATGGATCACACAAATAGGTGTGTGTGTGTGTGTGTGTGTGTGTGTGTGTGTGTGTGTGTGTGTGTGTGCTGCTCAAGAGAAATTTCTTAGAACACCACAGAAGAACCTGTCTGGGGCTGGACAGTTCCTGATGTTGAGGATAGCATCATGATATGTAGAGGTTTAGTTACAATGGAGCATGCATGATGCATTTCCATGCTTCTTCAACTGTCTCATGTTCAGAATATGGTTTCCTAATCTAGCCTAGAGAATTTACTATGATAATCAGCCAGGTTTGGTCATCCTTGGCCAGGTTGAGTCTCCACTGTGTAAATGTGATCACATGGTTCAGACTGGCCCTGGGGTTGCAACTTTTGTCAAACATTCGTTCAAAACAATGGAGGTGTTTCTGGTTTAACCAAAAAGCAACTTCTTTGTTGCCCCATGTTTTTTGGCATTTTCCTGGAAATTAATGTAAGAGATTTTAACAGGCATCCTGAGGTGAAACTTATTTGAGAACTATTTTCATCTCACACCTATGCAGTTACTCCAAGAACACCTCTTTCTGTCCCAACCAGAAAAAATAAATAAGTGACAATAAATTTATGAATAATGAGCAAAGTCCCAGGATATCAACCTCAATGTACAAAGTCATCACAAAGACTCATAGGTGACTGTCTTATGTAAGTTAGATTTGACAAATTTAAGTATAATGCCAGTAATGAGCGAGACTCAAATATGGGTTGTGCACACAGCAAAGCAATAACAGTGATCCAAGTGGATTATTTTGCCAGCCCACATACGTCTTTATATATATATATATGTGTGTGTGTGTGTGTATAATTATTTATTTCTAAAGAGATTAAATTTCACATCTCACAGAGAGAGAGAGAGAGAGGGAGAGGGAGAGGGAGAGGGAGAGGGAGAGGGAGAGGGAGAAAGTCAGACCAGACATCTTTCTAGTGTGTGCAGGTTCTGGATAGAACTAGAAGCCTCAAGTATTCAAGTCTTGCATTTTATCAGTTGAGCTGTAGCAAAGGTCACTCTACATTTGCATATTTGAAGACTGAAAAGATTAGAGATGCAATTTATTGAGGAAAACTATTCAAGAGATTTCTGAGTTAAGTTTCACACACTGTTTTCTTGGGCCATGTTGAATATCTTGACCCTATTACATATCAGACTTGGCCTACATGGTGACTTCCTTTTGGATTATTCAACTTCTCTGCTGCTGCTGTCACTGAGGTGGTCACCACTGGGAAATCAGACAATGCTGAAAATACGTGTTCTTTGTGAGTCACCATCCTCTTCTCATTTCCTTGCCTTTAACTATTCATATTTTCTTTTATATTTGGAAGTGCTAAAATAAACTAAGTACACTTTTTTTGCCAGACTTGGCAAGTTCCTGAATAACAATAATAGCTTATTTTACCCTACATAAATAAAATCTGTGTTAATGGGAGATGCACTTAGCAACTTTCAGATTTCTGCAGGTAGAAGCATATTACTTACCTGTCAAATCCACCTAATGTCAGTTGTATTACGTACTTGACAGCATTTGTGTGTGAGAATTGAAGAGTTATGTTTAATATCATTCTAACAGACTTTGTTTTAAAGAAGACTTTGGGGCTGGCAGCATAGCTTAGTTGGATTGTGCTGTTTTGCCTTGTGTGCGACCCAAGTTTGAGTCCAGACCCTACTACACTGAAGGAGCTTCAGTACTGTAGTCTCTTTCACTCTCTTTCTCTATTAAAAAGAAAAAAAGGGGGAGTCGGGCAGTAGTGCAGTGGGTTAAGCACACATGGCTCAAAGCTCAAGGACAGGAGTAAGGATCCCGGTTCAAGCCCCAGCTCCCCCACCTTCAGGGGAGTCGCTTCACAGGCAGTGAAGCAGGTCTGCAGGTGTCTGTCTTTCTCTCCCCTTCTCTGTCTTCCCCTCCTCTCTCCATTTCTTTCTGTCCCAGCCAACAACGATGACATCAATAACAATAACTACAACAATAAAACAACAAGGGCAACAAAGGGGAATAAATAAATAAAAAGAAAAAAGGCAAAGAAACAAATAAAAAGGCTTCGAAGATACATTGTTTTTCTAAATGAATTCAAGAGCAGCTTAGATGCATTGAAAATCTGCTCTCTATTTAGCACTGAGTCAAAAGTGTAACAATTACCAACCAAGTGTTCTTTTCATCAATGAAGAAGCATGTTCACTCCAATTACATTATATTGAATGAAAAATATTCTAAGCTTTTTTTTATTTTAGAAAGTATAGAGAAGCAAAAACTTGTCACTCACCCCAATATGTCTTTGGTAGAAGCATTAATTTCCCAGGAGGGACTGCTGAAGGCTAATGCATAGTAGCTTTGAAGCAAAGGCTTGTAGAGAAATTGTTCTGTGAAGAGGACAGCCATCACTGTGCTCCAGAGACTTCTCACCCAACTCTATAGAAACAACCAGGAGAAGAACCAGAGTCTGGCAAGGCCTTGAGTTCCACTGACCCACCCACCCTTTCTTAGGACCTTAGGTCACCTTAACTGTCTCTGCTTTCTTTGTCCCCAAATTCATTATCCTAGCAAGTTTTCTGAGGTAAGATACTGGGATTGACTGACTGAAATTTCTCAGAAACCTATATGCCTACTTATGGAGGCACATGTATTGCTAATACTTTTCTTGTTTTCCTTCTCCTTGTAAACCTGAATTTTTTTTCCAGTTTCAACTATAAGTTTATTTTGTGAAAGTAGAGAGAAATCTCAGAAGGAGTTCCATGAAGGAAAGACAAGTTGAAAGTTGTAGCCAGTCTCAACAAGCCCACTAAGTCTCCCATTCTATGTCCCTCTTCCCTCTCAATTTCTCTCTATCATTAGAAAGAAAGGAATAAATGAAGGGGGAGTTGGGCAGTAGTGTGGTGGGTTAAGTGCATGTGGCACAAAGCACAAGAACCTTCCTAAGGATCCTGGTTGGAGCCCTAGAGCAGTAGAGGAGTCGCTTCATAGGCGGTGAAGCAGGTCTGCAGGTGTCTCTTTCTCTTCCCCTCTCTGTCTTCCTCACCTTTCTTCATTTCTCTCTGTCCTATCCAATGACGACGACAATATCAACAACAACAGTAATAGCTACAACAATAAGAAAAAGAAAGGAAAGGAGGAAGGGAGGGAGGAAGGAAGGGAGGTAGGAAGAAAGAAATGCTCACTGGGTACAATGGATTTGTCATGTAGGCACCAAACCCCAGCAATAATCTTCATGGAAATAATAAAATAAAATAATCCAAATGGGCAGGCAAGATAACTCATGTTGATGATGCACTTGATCTATCTTGATCTACTTGATCAATCGTGATCCAGGTTTCATCCCTGCTCCTATCACACTGAGGTAAGCATTGATACTTTGGTGTTTTCCCTTTGTATCTCAATTTCTTTACGTCTTTGGAGCTGAAAAAAGTTCACCTGGAATGATAAAGTCTCAGTGACACCTCCCCCCCCCAAAAAAAAAAAAAAAACAGAAAGAAAAGAAAACATCTAAATTTGCTTTTATTGGCTGCCCTTTCTGCAACCCCTACCATCTCCCCAGTGGGGCTGTACAATAAATGGCATTATTTTAAATCTGTGGAAGGTCTGTCATTATATTCTGTCACATAGCCCAATATACTTACAATAGGAATAACATAAATGCTAATGCTGATTTGTTCATTTTTGCTGATCTACTTTAAGAGTATGGAATCAAAAAGAGTACTTACCTGTATACTTTTATAATTTAATTTCCAGGGGCTGGGTGGTAGCACACCCAATTGGGATCGCATGTTGCAATGTACAAGGACCCTGGTTCGAGCCCCCAGTCTCCCATCTGCAAGGGGAAAGTTTCTCGAGTGGTGAAGTGGTATGACAGATGTTACTCTGTCTCTCCCTTCTCCACAACCCTCTTTCCTTTATATTTCTGGCTATCTCTATCCAATAAATAAATAAAGATAATAAAATAATAAATATATATGTATAATTCAATTTCCCAGAGTCCTACAATTTTCCACTTTTTGCTATCATTATCTTCAAAATGTTGTACCACTGTAATGATCATGCTATTCTCCTTATACCTGGATGAATCTAAAAGTATGAAATAAATTAAGTGGAAGAAAAGCTGATGCATTTGTAAGCTCCTTTTACAGGTTTTTCAGTGGGATGCCAAAAATTCACATCACCTGGGTAACTGAGTTTCTTATTGCTTCTCAGGAATTTTGAAATATTTTTTATTGCAAAGCTGTGGTACTTATTTTAGGAGAATGCCTGCTTTCTTATGAAAACCTTATCTTTGGAACATAGTTTAAATTTTATATCACCATCCCAGCCCTTTTTCTCCCATGGTACTTCTCTCTCTCTCTCTCTCTCTCTCTCTCTCTCTCTGGAGTCTAAAATTTGTATAATTTGGTGGGTCCTCAAAAAATCAAAAAGAATACAAAAGTACATATGTTTGCAATTTCCAAAACCACATAACCATGTACATTCATTCCTGGGCTCTATATAAACCAGAGACCCTGAAACTTCTATTTCTGGAATCTCATACTCATCTCTATTTTTTCCATGTGAGAGGGTGCTCATGTACAAAAGATTTGATTCCACAAAGTTACCGGGAGATAAGGAAATAGATTCTGTTGTAAAGAATTCTCCTTTTGGTGTCTGTAGACTTCTTTTGTTCTACCAGCACAATCTATCTCTAATAGAGTGATCTCTTTGGCTAGGTAGAAACAGACAGCAAAGTCTAGCTGGGCATGAAGGACTGTTTTTGTTTGTTTGTTCCATTTTATTGAATAAGACAGAGAAAACTGAGAGGGGAGGGGAAACAGAAAGGGAGAGAGACAGAGAGACACC
Source organism: Erinaceus europaeus (assembly GCF_950295315.1). Taxonomy (NCBI): domain Eukaryota; kingdom Metazoa; phylum Chordata; class Mammalia; order Eulipotyphla; family Erinaceidae; genus Erinaceus; species Erinaceus europaeus. Next base: position 17,308,393 of record NC_080180.1, read on the forward strand.
TACAGACCTACTTCACTGCTTGTGAAGTGATTCTCCCCCCCCACCCCCACCTCCCGCAGGTGGGAAGCTGGAGGCTTGAACCAGGATCATTGTATAGGTTCTTGTGCTTCATACTATGTGCACTTAACCTGGTGTGCCACCACTGGACCACCCTCTATTTTTTTTTAAATTGTTGTCAAGTCTGGTTGATACAGTTTTTTTTTTAAATTTTTTATTTAAGAAAGGATTAGTGAACAAAAGCATAAGGTAGGAGGGGTACAACTCCACACAATTCCCACCACCCAATCCCCATAACCCACCTCCTCCCATGGTAGCTTTCCCATTCTCTATCCCTCTGGGAGCATGGACCCAGGGTCGTTGAGGGTTGCAGAAGGTAGAAGGTCTGGCTTCTGTAATTGCTTCCCCACTGAACATGGGCGTTGACTGGTCGGTCCATACCCCCAGTCTGCCTCTCTCTTTCCCTAGTAGGGTGTGTCTCTGGGGAAGCTGAGCTCCAGGACACATTGGTGGGGTCTTCAATCCAGGGAAGCCTAGCCAGCATCCTGGTGGCATCTGGAACCTGGTGATTGAAAAGAGAGTTAACATATGAAGCCAAACAATTTGTTGAGCAATCATGGATCCCAAGCTTGGAATAGTGGAGAGGAAGTGTTAGGGAGGTACTCACTGCAAACTCTAATGTACTTCTGCTTTCAGGTACATACTTTGCAGTAGTTTATGGATACGTGTGCACATAAGCTCTCTCTCACAGAAACTGGTGTATATCTAGGTTATGGGACTTTGTTAGAAAGTGAACTACCTGAGATGAAATTAGAGTGTACTATTAAAGGAAAGGTCTCACCCAAGTAATGAAGCTGAAGGGTTGTCATTCCACACGTGAAGTCTCTGGATACAGTCTGAGGTGAAGCATGTTGAGGTGGCAATCGTTGCTTTGGTTAGGTTGTGATCGGCGGATGCAATATTATTTGGTTTGGATTGGGAGATGCATACGGGAAAGTGGGCCCTATCCAAGGGTTCCAGGACTGGGGGAAGTAGGGGCTCTATAGTGAAGATGTGAGGTTCCTGCTGTCTTAGGGTTCAAAAAGACAATCAATAGTTAATATTATCATCACATTATTTGTTAATTGGGTTAACTTTGAAAAGTCCCTTTGTTATGGTTTGCTGTACAGTACCCAGTATCTTGTATATAGCTGTGCTATTGGAAGCTTCTAATCTACTTGGTCTAGGCTTTTGAGAGAGTCCGCATATCAAATACATAGCCTATATATTAAAAAGATTCAGTTTGTGTTTTGAGAAACTTTGAGACATACAATTGATTTCCCCCTCTCATATTAATTAACTACTGATTTATATGTCTACATTTTGCTAGGAGTGATACAGTTTTATGGTTCCTTTCTCTGCTGTGACTTTTCCCAAGAAGCAAATTGATCACATAATATCTGTTCTCACTAACTCCCCCATCCACTAGAAAATGCACACACACACACACACACACACACACACACACACACACACACACACACACTGAATATAGGATTATAGCTATTTGACTTCCACCTTGCATAATATAATGATTATCAAATTACAGATTCATTGCTGTGGCCATGAATGACTCGGTGGTAAAAATGCATCAACTGGGAGCTGGGTGGTGGCGCAAAGGGTTAAGCGCACATGGCGGAAAGTGCATGGACTGGCATCAGGATCCGGTTCAAGCCCCTCTCCACCTGCAGGGGGTTGGCTTCATAGGCTGTGAAGCAGGTCTTCAGGTGTCTATCTTTCTCTCCCCCTCCCTGTCTTCCCTTCCTCTCTCCATTTCTCTCTGTCCTATCCAACAACGACAGTAGTAACAACAACAATGACAATAAACAACAAGGGCAACAAAAGGGAAAAGATTAATAAATAAATTAAAAAAAAAGCATCATCTGCATATGTGAGGTCCCAGGTTTGATCTCTGGCACCACATGTGTTGGAATGGTGCGCTGGTCTCTAGATCTCTTTTATTCAATATAAAAATAATTAATTAAAAAGAAATTAAAATATATTGCTATTTTCTTAATTTTTTGAGTTTGTAGTACATGTATATAAGCCTGTTTGACTTTTTTATTAGTGATTTAATAATGATTGACAAAATTGTGGAATAAGAAAGGGTACAATTCCATATAATTCCCACCACCAGAGTTCTGTATCCCATCCCCTCCATTGGAAGCTTCCCTACTCTTTTTCCCTCTGGGAGTATGGACCAAAGAACTAAAGATTTTTATGGGATACAGAAGGTGGCAGGTATGGCTTCTGTAATTGCTTCTCTGCTGAACATGTAAACGTTGATCTGTACCCGCAGCTTGTTTCTATCTTTCCCTGATGGGATAGGGGTCTAGGGAGGTGAAGTTCCAGGACGTGTTGGTGAGGCTGTCTGCCCAGGGAAGGCAGGATGGCGTCACGGAAGGTAGCATCTGAAACTGGATGGCTGAAAAACAGTAAGATAGGTTACAGGACAAACTGTTTAATAATCAGGTAAGAATATAACAAATGGAGATTTGGGGTCTTCAATATTTTAACCTTTCTATGGTATTTAATAATATAGATCATCATGTCCTCTTGAAAACTCTGCTCTTACAGTGGAGAGGAGCTTTGCCAACAGTTTTCCCATGTTTCCTGTGTTACATTTGAGGAAATGGCCACAGATAATGCAAAACATTGTCTGAGGTCATATACTTAGGAAATATCTAGAAACCATTTTCTTGGTTCCCTCTCACTTCTCTATCTCCTCCTGAGATGATATGTTACTCAGTAAGTACATGTTAGTTAACATTAACGTCTTTTAGTTTTGTGAAACTAGTATCTCTTTCTTTCTTTGGTTATACTATCTCCCTTAGGACTTTTATAAGGAACCACGTATGAGTAGGAATAACCATGGACTTAAAAGTCAGGCAGCTCAGAGTAGAGCAGTAGCGCAGCAGGTTAAGCGCACGTGGTGCACAGCGCAAGGACCGGCCGAAGGATGCCAGTTCAAGAATCCCAGTTGGAGGCCCCACTCTCCACCTGCAGGGGAGTCAATTCACAGGCAACTCTCTGTCTTCCCCTCCTCTCTCCATTTCTCTCTGTCCTATCCAACAACAGCAATAACAACAACAATAATAACTACAACAATAAAGCAACAAGAACAACAAAAGGGAATAAATAAATATTAAAAAAAAAGTCAGGCAGCCTGGAGTGACTCTTTGCTCAGTTACTGGTTGCTAACATACTGTGTAGATCTTAGAAAAGTTAATATCCATTAAAAGGATGTAGGAACACAAAGTTTAATACGGTGATGCAAGCAAGTCAAGTTAGCGATATCAGGTAATAGTGGATGCTGAAAAGCCTCCAGTTCAAGAAACTGTAAACAGAGGGAACCAAAAACGTACTTTAGTAAGAGCAACTGACACCTGTTTTGTATGAATGAAGCCCTGTATTTGGCTCCCAAGGATTTGGGTTGGAACACTATGGATAGCAGAGCAATGCTTCCTTCTTTTTCTCCGTCATAAAAGAGAAACTAGGAATAGCAGGTCAAACCAAAATGAAGTGCATGAAAGGAAATGACATGTTTTTACAGTAAAAAAAGAAAATGTGAAATGAACGTATGAAAAAGTTAACAAAATTTCTAATTGATACTTTGAAATATTTAGTTTATCTCTAAATAACTCAAAGACGACAGAAAACATTAGCATTAGTAATGAAAATAAATATAGATCATATATAAATGCTTTTATAGTTTAATTCAGTTATACTTAATGTAAAACATATTAATTTATGGGGCACAACTTGATTTTTGATATGTATGTTGTGGAATAATTACCACAGTAATTTACATATGTAATCTTACAATATTTTTCTTATTTATTTTTAAAATTTATTATTTATTTTTAATCTTTTTGTTTTATTTATTATTGGATACAGACAGAGATTGAGAGGGGAGGAAGAGATAGAGAGAGGAAAAGAGACAGAGAGACACCTACAGCCCTGCTTCACCACTTGTGAAGCTTGTAAGTGGGGACAATGGGCTTGAACCTGGGTCCTTGCACATTGTAATGTGTGCACTTAACCAGGCATGCCACCACCTGACTCCCCCACAAGATTTTTTTATTGTAATGAGGCCTCTTAAGATTCACTTTTTTTTTTTTTAGCAATTCTCAAAAAGATAATGCATTGTTGTTAACTGTAGTTACCAAGCTGTATTTTAAACTCAAAGAACTTGCTTATCTGATACCTGAGTTACTTCCTGAAGACCTTCACTTATTGGTCTCCTACGTACTATCTATAACCACCACCAATCTGTTCTATCTTATTTTGAGTTCACTTTTCTTCTTCTTCTTCTTATTTTTTTAGTTTTTACATATAAATGAAATTAAATGGTATTCATCATTCTTGGTCTGACTTATTTCACTTAGCGTAATATCTTCAGTATCTATACATGTTGTTGCAAATGGCAGGATGTCATTCTCTTTTTTAATGATTGATATATATATAGATATACACATATATATAATCTCTACTATCAATTCACCAATGGATACTCCAGTTTTTTTGGAAATTATATATAGTAACAGAACAGAAGGATGTAAATACATTTGAGAGATGCTAATATAGTAATTTCATTTTGTTCAGATATATTCTAAGAAATGAAACTTATGGATCATGTAGCTTGTTCTATTGATTCTAACTGTTTGAAAAGACTTCATACTGTTTTGCTTAGTGGCTATACCAACAATTTTTTAAGTATTAAATATTAAAAGCAACTTTGTATTAATAAACTTGGCAAGTTAAATAAAATTTTTCTTAAAAACACAATTTACCAACATTTCAACAAGAATTAGAATATCTGTTTATTTAACTTTTAAATTGATTTCATTGTTAAAAACTTTTGCCTCTCTTTTCTCTCAGTTTTTGGAAGAAATAATTATAATTTTACACAACTCCTCCAAAAAGCAGAATGGTTCACATATGTTATTATTCCCAACTTACACTGAGATTATCAAAGAGAAAGACATAAAATAATACAAGCATACTAAATGAAATATTAACACACAAGCACTAGAGAAAAGGTATATCATTATTTCAAGACTGTTAAGAGATTTTAGTATTAAAAAATCATATGTACTCATTTCATGAAATAATGAAGGAACAAGGACTAAGGGAGAGAAAGAGAGAGAGAACTATCATAATTATGTTCTCAAGGCAAGAAAAAATTAACAAAGTGACATAAAAACTCAATAAAGAAAGAGTTAAATAATACTTCCTTAATCTAAATAAAGAACTTCTGTAAAAAAAGTAGTTTCAGAATAGACACCATAGTTAATTGCATAATATTGAAATTTATTCTCCTGAGTTTTGTACTGAAAAAATTCTTGCTCATCAACATAGCTGCGTTTTTGAAAAATTACTGGGAGGATATAATAAGGCAAGAAAAAGAAACAAAACATAGAAGCCTGAGAATAAGATAATCTTGCCATGAATAAAGAAATTACAACTGAATCTACAGATTCCAGAAATTCACAAGGGCATTGAAACTACAATTGCAGGGACCAGGTGGAGGCGCACCTGGTTGAGCGACAATGAATATGTGACAATGCTCAAGAACCCAGGTTCGAGCCCCAGTTCCCATTTGCAGGGGGAATGCTTTGCAGGTGGTGAAGCAATGTTGCAGGTGTCTCTTTTTCTCTCCCTCTCTATCACCTAGTTCCCTCTAGATTTCTGGCTGTCTCTATCCAATAAATAAAGTCAAGATAATTTTAAAAATTTTAAAAAGAAACTACAATTGCTGAATATGAGGTCATCATATAAAAATAAATGTATATCAAGAGCAAATTATTAGAGAAATGAAATTACAGGTACAACACAATCTACAGCAACATCATATAATATTATGTGTTCAGAATTTCATATAATAAAAATGTTCAAGATATCCATAATTACAATAAAGAACATGACTGAAAAGGGATTTAAAACAGCTAAATAAATTGAGGTATATACCATATTCATGGTTTAGAACCAACTAGTAAGAAAAAAATCTAAATTGTCTCAAATTTTGTCCAGCAATACAATCTCAATCAAAATTCCAAATGATCTTTTGAGGATCTTATTTAAGTGAAGATACTTCAGTATCAAATTGCAGGAAACACTGAAAAGCATGTTTTCCCATTCATGCAAAAGCTAGTGTAAATAAGTTTGCCTTTCTGGGGAACAATATAGTGGGCCCTTCAGTTTCATAGATACTGCTTATAATTTCTTTATTTCTATTTCCTTAAAAGACCTAGATTGTAGGTGAGAGTGTTACACAGAGAATTTTCACAGAGAGATGAGAAATTGTACCCATGTGTCAATGACTGCACTAAAAACCATTAATCCCCCAATAAAAGAAATATATCTTAGAGGCTGGGCACTGGGTTAAGCACACATAGTAAGAAATGCCCGCTTGCCCAGAGACCCACTCTATGACATCTGCTGTGCAACTCAGGCATCCAAGTTCGACATCCTAGAGGAAACACTCACGAAAGACAAGTCTCTGATATCTGATTACTGTAAAAAATGGCAAATAATCCCTAGCACTGCAAAAACGGTATCATCTGTTTTCCATCTACACCATGCCTCGGCCTCGCGTGAGCTTAATGTGCAGCTTGGCGATACGAGAATCCGGCATGAAGCCCAGCCAGTCTATCTTGGCGTTACTCTTGATCGCACCCTGTCATTTCACGAGCATCTCATAAAAACTGCAGCAAAGGTGGGCGCGAGGAATAACATCATTGCAAGACTGGCCAGCTCCTCATGGGGCGCGAGCGCTTCCACACTACGATCATCATCTCTGGCATTATGCTATTCCACTGCAGAATACTGTGCCCCAGTATGGTTCCGTAGCCCCCATGTCCACTTGGTCGATTCCAAATTATATTCCTCCATGAGGATAATTTCTGGAACCATCCATTCCACCCCGGTTCCATGGCTGCCAGTTCTTAGCAACATCGCCCTGCCAGATATTCGTCAGGATGCGGCATCATCTAAGTTCATTTCCCACGTCTACGCTCAACCGGACCTGCCAATATACGCGGATATCTTCGCCCACCCTGTCCAACGCTTGACGTCTCGTCATCCAATATGGTCTCCTACGCCTACACTGAACTTCTCTGTTCCAGACTCTTGGAAACAGAGTTGGCAGTCAACTGAGATAAAGAACAAACACCTCATCACAGACCCCTGCAAGCATCAACCCGGCTTTGACCTAGCACGTTATGATTGGGCCCTCCTCAATAGCTATTGAACAGGCCATGGCCGGTGGGCCGCTATGTTCCATCGCTGGGGAGCCAGAGACGACCCGAACTGCCCCTGCGGCTCCAGACAGACTATGACCCAGATAGTCAACGACTGCCACCTCTCCAGATTCAAAGGAGGTCTCGAAACTTTACATCAGGCTCAACCTGATGCTGTTGACTGGCTACGGAAGAAGGGCAAACGCTAGAAGAAGAAGGGAAAGAGAGAGGCAGACTGGGAGTATGGACTGACCAGTCAACGCCCATGTTCAGCTGGGAAGCAATTACAGAAGACAGACCTTCCACCTTCTGCAACCCACAACAATCCTGGGTCCATACTCCCAGAGGGATAGAGAATGGGAAAGCTGTCAGGGGAGGGGATGGGATATGGAGATCGAGTGGTGGGAATTGTGTGGAGTTGTACCCCTCCTATCCTATGGTTTTGTTAATGTCTCCTTTCTTAAATAAAAAAAAAAGAAAAAAGAAATGCAAAGACACGTGCAAGGATCCCAATTTGAGCCCCTGGCTCCCCACCTGCAAGGGGTCGCTTCACAAGCAGTGAAGCAGGTCTGCAGGTGTCTTCATATCTGCCTCTCTATCTTCCCTTCCCCTCTCAATTTCTCTCTGTCCTATCCAAAAAAAAAAAAAGACTGCAGGAGCAGTGGATTTGTATATGTGCTGCCAAAGCGAGCACAAGGAGCAGTGGATTTGTAGTGAAGGCACTGAGCACCAATGATAACCCTGGAGGAAAAAAAAATATATATATATATATCCCACAGGTAAATTTGTATGCTGCATACACTGATATACATTTTAAAATTTATTTTTGTGAAATTGCAAATAAGAAGGCAAAGAACTGATGGGGCCTAGGTTCAGGACCTGGAACATGATGGCAGAGGAAGATCTAGTGGAGGTTGGATTGTTATGTGGGAAACTGAGAAATGTTATGCATGTACAAGCTATTGTATTTTACTGTCGATTATAAACCAATAATCCCTCAAAAAGAAGTAAAAATAAATAAATAAATAAATAAATAAATAAAAGAATGAAAAGAACTGAGTGGTGACCAACCATACACAGTCCCTACATTTACCAAGTGTTAGCATTTTGCTCTGCTGCCTTTATTGGTCTGCCTATCCATCAGTCTTGATTTAATCTCTTCAATTTTTTGTTCCTGAGCAATTGTGACTCCATGACACCTTGCTCATAAAATGTGAGCCTCCATATCAAACATTTATCAACTTCTCTTATACCTACCAAAATGACCACAAATTCCCTAATATTTTAAAATTCTGAAAATTGACTTATTCTGAAAGTCAATTTGCAAGAACTAGAAAACAAATTCCTCTTAATTAAAGTTGGATAGTTTAATTAAATTTTTTTTCAACCAAACAAAGACTAAAGCTAAGAAGCAGAAAAGCAGGCTTCAAGGATCTTCCTTATCTGGACTACTTCAGATAACTTACTTAAACCTGAAAGACTAATATCAGATGAGAAAACAGTGATAAGTTTAGACAGCACTGTGGTAGCACACAGACCTTGCAAATGAGAGGCCTCAGGTCCTGAGCAAAGCTCTTGTTAAAAAAACAAAACTGCTTGAACACATGCATCACCATGTGCAAGGACCCAGGTTCAATCCCTGGTCCCCAACTGTAGGGAGGAAGTTTCAGAAATGGTGGAGCAGAGATGCAGGTGTCTCTTTTTCTCTCCCTCTCTATTTCCCCCTCCCTTCTCAATTTCTCTCTGTCCTATTAATTAAAAACAAAAGGGGAAAATGGCTGCCAGGCAAGGTTGACTCAGTGCAGCGGTGAGTTATAGCAACAATCCTAGGAAAAACAAAACAAAACATAAACAAAATTAACTCACATACACTATCTTTTCAAAATATACTTGAGATAATAGAGTCAATTTTGTCATAGATATGGTTCTTCTCAGCTATTCTCTTATTTCATCTTTGCAGTTAACCATTGGAGATGTAATCAGCATCACTGTAAGGAGGAAAGAACTCTATGTATCTATATCTATACATCTATCTCTCTGTCTAGCTCTCCATCTGTTTCACAGAGAACATTTCCAGTTTATGAGAATCATATTGTTTTTTTTAAGACTATCCTGTTCAAGTGAGGTTATAGATATATTTATGTATTCTGGTGAGGGATGCATGTGAACCATGCATGTGGGTCTGTGGAGGGGCAAGGCTGCTCCTTGCTAGGAGGAGCTGCCCTTTCTCCTGTGGGTGTGATATGCACATGTGTCTTGTGAAAGTTAGAACACTTCAGCTGCCTGCCTCCACCACATCCACGTGGGGCTGTACCCCAAGCCCTGGCCCCATCGGCGAACTCAGAATGTGGCCCACCCCACAAATAGCCTGTGCTCTAAAGTCAGCCTGTTGCCTCCAGTCCCTCATTCAGCCAAACTCCCCTGCACTCAATCATTGGAAAGATGTCCCACAGGAGGGCAGGTAAAGACTCCCCTGGTCAACTTAGAGAAGTAGAGGAGGCAGTTAGAGAAGGTTGAGCTGTGGATCAGGTATTGTTAAAAAGGGAACCACTGACTTCCTGTGAGCTGTGTTCCTGTCATGCCACCTCTGCAGCAGAGAGGAGGCTGTTGAGTTCAACACAGGAAGTGCTCTCAGCACCCCAAGGTGTGGCTCCTGAGGAACTTTGAATTGTGAGGTCAGGAAGGCATTTCTCAGGAGAGAGAGGGCCGCATCCCTGTTATTAAGACCACTTCACCTCTATCTGCTCCTAAGTTATCGCCACAAGTCATGGGCCTGTGGTTGCCAAATGTTGGCTTGCATGGTTCACAGCACACACTTTGCAGCTGCACCACCCAGCTATAAGGGGCAAAACCAGTGGAGTGTGGTAGGCTGTGTTCATTTCCGCCCACATCAGATGCACAGAGAAGTTTGTGGGGAGCGCCACTTGAGGCCTCCATTAGCTGCTTTACATCTCATAGACCAAGATGCCACTTCCTTCACCATATGTTGGTGGGGAACTGCATGGACATCAAGCTGTAACCCTAAAAATGCTGAGGCATTGAGTTTGAGCAGACTTTCCTATTCACCCTAGTTTTCCAGTGATAGTCCTCAACAAAAATTATCTCCACTGTTTTCACCCTCCCAGGTTTTTTTTTTTTTTTTTTATCTTTTATATATGTACTGAGAGCTCAGAGAAGGACAGTGGTGAAAAACAGAGAGAGAGAGAGAGTGTGAGAGAGAGAGAGAGAGAGAGAGAGAAGAAGAAGAAGAAGAGGAGGAGGAGGAGGAGGAGGAGGAGGAGGAGGAGGAGGAGGAGGTGAAGGAGGAGGAAAAAGAGAAGAATGATGACTATGGAAGAGGAAGAGGAGGAGGCAGAGGAAGTGGAGGAAGGAGGAAGAGGGGACTGAGGGTGGGCGGAATATGTATACAACTGAAAGCTTATTAGAATGACCATAACATAAGTATTACATTTTTTAAAAATTATGAAGTTATACTTTCTACTTTTTGGCAGCAGAAAGGATGAAGGAAATATTTGCAAAATAAAAAAAAACATAGATTGAAATTGAGTGAGAACTATTTATTTATTTATTTATTATTTATTATTGAGTGAGAGTCTATTTATTTATTTGCAGAACCTGGCCAATTCATATAAGATTCCACTACTCCTGGGCTACTTTTACACTCAAATAGAGAGAGAAAGAGAGAGGGATAAACACCACAGTATCAACCCCCCCCATATCATGGCACTCCACGTGGAGCCAGGGCTCAATTCTGTGCCCTAGACACCCCAAGTCATAGGCCTGACGGGCTGAATGGTCTCTCTGACCCAATATCTTTATTTTTGCCCACATCTATTGCACCTTACATGTGTGACCCATACAGATACTGGAGAATAATCTGAGAGGTTTTTCACTCCATTCCCTTCAAATGATTAGCCCAAAAGTACTGGTGAAACATCTCTGATACAGTGTGCTTCGAGCCTCCCTTCCTCATCATGATGTTGTGACTACTGTCTCTACACTCAGGCAAACTCATCTTCTGCTTGTAACAGAACAAGTCACCAAAACTAAGATATATCATACTTCCCTTCTACTTAAAAGGCTTTGATGTACCTTCATCGCCCACATACTGAAATTCGAACTGCCAGTCTCACACCTACGGCATTTTAGACTCTGAGAAAGGCCTGACTCTCCAGATTTCTCCTCTGCACACTACGATGGGGTGAAACTGAAGTAATTGCAGTTCCTCCAACAAAGTGTTCCATTAGATATCTTCCCCTACCCCTCCGCCAACCCTGCTCTAGCATCTTCTCTGTGCATCTTCTGCTGACCACTCAAGCAAATGTGATCACTTCCTCCTCTGGGCCACAATGCTATACTTCTGTCTCATGGCCAAACTTTAATTGTTTCTGTTTTCAGTATAGGTTGTGAATCTCTGGGGGGTCTGGACTTCATTACTACTTATTTTTGAGGGTGTAGGTCTTATCACTAATGATAGGAATGTACTAAATATAACCCTAGAAATTGCTGTTAGAGAGTAAATAACTCAGTGTCCACGTGTGAGAATGCCTCTGGCCATATGGTAGCTGGGTGCACTTTCTGTTGCAACTGTCACAGAATTTGACCCGATGTAATTCATTTAGGGGTATCATAAGTGCAAATTTTACATACAGGTGATGCATGTTTCTCCACATATATTAACTCCCACTCTGGTTACATTTAAGCTGTCTGGATCTTATATTTAGAATTGGTGTGATAAAAAGAGAAGGTCCAAATGTTAACTTTTTTTTTAATTTATTTTTTTTAACTTATAGACCAACAAGGGAAGAAGTGATTTTTTTTTTTTTTCCAAAAAACTCCATTGAGGTCACTTGTACTTCAGCCATTACTGGGTTATGTGTCCATTGTGGAGCCATTTTTTTTTTTTCTGATCCGGAGAATGAACTGCTTCAATAGACATCAGCCTGAGTCACGTGACCTATGTGTCCAATCAGATTTCCAAAGACACAGGGTCAGGGGATGATATGCTAAAAGGGTACCAGGAGGAGGGCTACTGAGTGACAGAAATAACAGCTCAGTTGTAGGTAATCAAGGAAATTCTTTGTTCATTTAAACCTAGATTTGGAAATGTTGGGTGTTTCGTTTGCTGCCTAATTTCCAGGGGAATAATGGGAAATTTTAGTTCCTATCTGAGTTTGGTATATAACTCATACTTTTCAATGTGGACTTTCAAAGGTCTCTGTTCATTTCTATAATAGAATTCTATCTGCAGCACTAAGAAAGGGAATTATTATTTTTCTTTTTTTTGATAGAGACAGATAACAATGGAGAAGGAAGGGGAAGAGAGAGGGAGAGGAAGACAGACACTTGTAGCATTTATTCACCACTCATGAAGCTCCCCCCCGCAGGTGGGGGCCAAGGGCTTGATATTTTGGATCTTCTCAGGTGATAATGTGTATTCTCTATGGGGTGGACCATTGACCAACCCCTAAACTAATTATTTTGATCAAGACACTAAAAACTGTTCATGACCTAAGGGGAAAGGAACTTGATAAGAAATAAGACAAGTAAAATAATTTTATTTATTTATTTTGTTTACAAGTAAAATAACTTTTAATAAAAATTAAATGTAGTTTTTCATCATCACATTGGTACTAAATTATCCCAGTGTTTCACTGCTACTTAAAAATTAACTCCCAAATAAGATGCTAAAGACAGTTTATTATTATCAGACCTTGCGATTCTGGAGACTAGGAATTTGAGGCCGACACAGAACAGATGAGTCATCATGTCCTGAAAGTTGAAATCTCCAGTCCTCACTGGGATGACACAGGAATCTGAAGATTAGAATAACTGCAGACTGGTGAAACATCTTTTCCTCGCCCTGTCTCTGCCCAATCTAGTCAGAAACCAGTTGTTCAGCCCATGAACTGACAAAGGATCTTAAATTTGTTACTGTTTTTTTTTTTTTAAACGTAAAGAAGAGTAGGGCTCCATATGGTCTGAAACGTATATGAAGAACAAAGAAAGGTTGATTGGAACATAGCCATACATATTGTCTTGCCTACTTTCTAAAATAATATTTTTTACACAACCTTTATACCTACTACCAGATGAATCTTTACAGAAAGAAAAAAAAATGCTGACTTCTACCTTACACAAATTCGCAGTGTGGTCACGTATGGTTCAAGTGTGCAAGAGACAGGAAACGTAAGTTGTCAGTTTCTTCAAGTCTTTGCTATTGTTCAAGAATATGTAGGCATCTTTCATTTCTCACAATGACGGGTAACTTCTTTTCTTCTTTTTTGGATAAGTCTGAGTCTCACACTAATTTCACTGCTTAAGGCTGATATTTTCAGACAGAAAGAGGGAAAGACATTACAGCAGCAAAGCACTGGCTTGATACTCTCATGTTATGTACCAGAGCTGGAACTTTGGCCATATGCACAGCAAAGAAGGCACCCTACTACATAAATAAAATTAAATATAGGGACTGGATAATGATGCATTCCATAAATAGAGCACACCATGCAGGAATAGCAGGGTTCAAGCCACCAGCCCCCCCCCCCCACACACACACACAGTGGTGGGGAGGGGAAGCTTCTGAAGTACTGAAGCAGTACTGTGGGTGTCTTCTTTTCTCTCTGTCCCTCTTTCACTGTCTTTCTCCATTTCACCCTCTATAAAAAAGGAAGGAAAAAAAAAAGCTACCAGGAGTGATAGTCACAGTACAGTCATCGAGTCCCTGGTGGCAAAACTAAAATAAATAAATATGAACTTTTCACATTAAATTCCAGGAAGGGCAGTAAATTTAATCTTTATCTCAGAGTTGCAAAAATGTCCTAAGAGTTTTAGGCAGCTAGCTCAGAAGCATCAGGAAGGATGCTGTGGTTATTCATTCATTTTAAGATCTATTTACAGTACACTTCTACCTTGGGTTACAGGAGCAGTGTTAATAGACTGTAAGGTTTGGTGGAAGTGATAGAAATTAATCACATAACAGTCAGAACAATGTGACAAGTGCCAGGGAAAAGAAGAACAAAGAAACCTTTTGGAAGAGCAGTAGTAGATCGTTTGATCCAGTGAAAGTAAAGAAGACTTCCTTGAGACAGACACAGTTGAATCCCTCCATAGCATTTGGATGCGAATTGCTAGATGGGGGCAGAGTTTTCAGGCAGAGAGAACAGGATGTAGGATCTCTCTCATTCTGCTAGGCTATGTTAAGCAGGAAGGACTGAGCCAATGTCTGTGATTAGGAGGAAAAGAAATGGTGAAAAGGTGGGTGTAAAGGAAGATGAAAATGGAGCTATGGAAAGTCTGGAAGTTTCTTTTAAACACTTGTCTTTTAATCCTGAAGTTGATGAGAAATTATTGGCAGGATTTAAACTACTGTTTCATTTAGAAGAAGGAGAAGAGGGAGTAGTGCAGTGGGTTGAGCGCAGGTGGCGCAAAGCACAAGTACAGGGGAAGGATCCCGGTTTGAGCCCCCAGCTCCCTACCTGCAGGGGAGTTGCTTCACAAGTGGTGAAGTGAGTCTGCAGGTGTCTATCTTTCTCTCCCCTTCTCTGTCTTCCCCTCCTCTCTCCATTTCTCTCTGTCCTGAATTGTCCTGATTGAATGATGACATCAATCACAACTACAACAATAAAACAACAAGGACAACAGAAGGGAATAAATAAGTAAATACTTTTTAAGAAAATTAAAAAAGAGGAAGGAGAAGAAGAAGAAGGAGGAGGAGGAGAAGGAGAAGGAGAAGGAGAAGGAGAAGGAGAAGGAGAAGGAGAAGGAGAAGAAGAAGAAGAAGAAGAAGAAGAAGAAGAAGAAGAAGAAGAAGAAGAAGAAGAAGAAGAAGGACCTTTTGAATGAAAGTGAAATTGGACTTGCCAGTGTGTGGGGGTGTGTGTGTGTTGTGGCAATGGTAGAGGAGGAATAGGCAATCTGACTAGGAAGCCATTTTAGCTGCTTACTGAAGAGAGATGTCAATAACTTGGATTAAAATGGTGGTAGTGTAGATGTAGAGAAATGGTCAAGTTTGTGACATTTTAAGGCATCAATATGAAATTACTGATGTCTTGGAGGAAATAAATTTCAAGAATGACACTGAGGTTTCTATTTTCACAACAAGATGCCTGGTAGAGATATATACTGAGGCATACAACTCTAGAGAAGGATCATACTTGAGGGAGACGATAACTCACCTTCGAGGTTGCATGACTGACCCATGGCTAGCCCAGGTTTGAACTTTAGGAACATGGGACCAGGGAATCCCTGGTGCTCTTTTATTATCTTGTATTTCTTTTTGAAATGAAAATGACAGACCAGAAGCAGTTAAATCACATACACACAAGGTTCAAACATATCTTGCCCCAAAAGCACATATTTGAGGGGAAGAAAGAATATGCAGACCCCACCAATGTGTCCTGGAGCTCTGCTTCCCCAGAGACACACCCTACTAGGGAGAGAGAGAGGCAGACTGGGAGTATGGACCGACCATTCAATGCCCATGTTCAGCGGGGAAGCAATTACAGAAGCCAGACCTTCTGCCTTCTGCAACCCACAATGACCCTGGGTCCATGCTCCCAGAGGGATAGAGAATGGGAAAGCTATCAGGGGAGGGGGTGGGATATGGAGAATGGGTGTTGGGAATTGTGTAGAATTGTACCCCTCCTACCCTATGGTTTTGTTAATTAATCCTTTCTTAAATAAAAATAAATAAATAAATAAATAAAATCTTTTTTAGTTACTCTTCTAAAAAAAAAGAATATGCATTTAATGTTAAGGTTCAGTTTCCACTAGCTCTATTTTTCTAAGCCTTTGAATTTCTGTACTGCTAGGGTTCTACCTACTATAATAGAGGCCCTCGTGCTGTTTTAGGGCCCAGTTATTTCAACTACATCAGCTAGAGTATGAAAGTCAGAGTAAGAAAGTAACCTTCCAAAAGAGAAGACTATAGGAAAAGTTGATTGTGAGCTACTAACACATGTAGGATATGAGCTCATAGACCCACGTATCTCACCCAAATCTCCCCAAAATCTAGCTTCTTAGAAATTATATGTGCTCTGAGACATTTGTCCAGTTCAGAAGCTCAAGCAGTAGACTATCTCAACCCCCTTTTTTAAAAATGAGTCCCCTCAATGTACTCAGTAATTTGGTAAAGCCATATGTGGAGACTTTAAGATGCCAAGAGCTTGCCTGTTGAGATTTACAACAGACTGACCTTCTAGAAGTGCACTCCATCAAATGTGCACACCATTTCATGCGCTTGGTCCTGTCATATAATTTAGCTTAGTGGGGTCCAATCCACAGTTCATCTAACGCAATCTACACTGTGATTCTGTATTAACATTGGAATATTTGTGTGTTTATCTCCTTGGAAACTTTGATTAATCAGATTGGATATTTGTTGTTAGCTTTTAAAAGGAGTTTGGGGGCTTTATTGTCCTCTATTTACTTGGACTGGAAATTACAATTTTACTACAATGCACACTTATTTTATCAGGTAATTATCAATATCAAGCAGGACTTGGAAATCTTAACTCAAAAAATCACATATTTTGCAACACATATACCTCTACCTGCTGATGATTGATATTCAGCTGTTGTTCCACGGGGCTGTTCAAACCACTTTGGGATTGATTTGAAGGTGGTTTGAAAAGCCTTTTTTATATGAAAAAAAAAAGAAGTATAATGCAGCTCAACTTAATTTTCAAATAATCAGAGCTTCCAAGAGAGGAACCACCACCAACCACAGCTTCATGGCTAAATTGGCACTGTTGATTGAGACGCGTATGGCTAGCGGGTGAAGGCAGGGCAGGAGGCAGACACATTTGTGCAGGTGAGCAGGCCATAAGCTGGAGAGGCAGGGTGTGAGAGTGCATTGGCAGGGGGTGAACTGTTGCTAACCTTTCATTGTTTATTGCTAAAAAGTAAAAATGTGGTGTTATGTGCACTCCTATTAATTTGTAGTCATGTGAATCACTAATTAATATAAGAGGGAAAAATTGATTGTATGTCTCAAACTTTTTAAAGCACAGACTGAGTCTTTTTAATACCTAGGCTGAGTCTTTGATATGTTGACTCCCTCAGAAGCCTAGACCAGGAGAACAGAAGCAGCTGGTGGCATAGCTATATACAAATAATGTCAAAGGACATAAATTATGGTGATGTTAGGTATTATACAGCAAATCCTAACAAAGGGATTTTTCAGATTTAACCCAATTACCAAAAAATGTGATTTTAACAATAACTATCTATTGTCTTCTTGAGCCCTAAGACAGCAGGAACCTCACATTTCCAATATAGAACCTATATTTTCCCCAGTCCTGGAACCTTAGGGTGAGGCTCACTTTCCTGCATGCTTCTCTCAATTCATACCAAATAATATTGCTTCTGCCCATCCCAACCTAATCAACGCAACGAGTACCACCTCAGCATGCTTCACTTCAGACTGTGTCCAGAGACTTCAGGTGTGGAATGACAACTCTTCAGCTTCATTACTCGGGTGAGATCTTTCCTCTCATAGTATTCTCTAACTCCATTCCAGGCGGTTCACTTCCTAACAAAGTCCCAAAACCTAGATATAGACCAGGTACTATGAGATAGAGCATATGTTCACACGTATCCATAAACTAGGGCAAAATATATACTTGAAAGCAAAAATACACAATCGTCTGCAGTGAGTCAGTGTAAAGTTCCTAATGATATAGTATCTAATTAAACTTAGATACCCTCCTCACCTACTTCCTATTACAGTTCTCTCACTCACTCCAAAGCTAACCTTAGCAAAGCAAGGACTGCAAGAGCTGAATAAGGACAAAAGACTGGCATACTTTAATTATGACGCTAGTCCCTATCAGGCCATCCCATCAGCTGGGGCCCTATTCGGGGAGTCCTGAGATTCCCAAACAGACATGATGGGCCTAGACCTCAAATAAATTCCTCTCTCCATTGTTACAGGTCATCTATATCAGGAACAATAAAAAAGACCCCTTTGTGGGCCCCCCATAGGACCTTGCCCTCAACTTGGATCAACAATGGTAGAGAATGTTCCATCCTCCAAAGGGAAGATGGACACCATACTCTATGCTACACCTGAGGAAGATGAGTTGATACTGGGTCAGCATGGAATTTCCTACTCATGACCACAGAATGTGAGCTCAGATCTAGAGGGATGCAGAGGTCACATTGGCTCCTAAGCTGAATATCGGCCTGAGACCAAATCATATCAAGGGGGTTTACAGTAAAAAATATTTATACCCCTTCCCCATATTAGGGAGCTACTCTCTTCCCTGATCCAGCTTTCTGTCCCTTTTACAGCCATGACATCACCTCCCCTGACAATAACTTGGATCCACCTGCATTTCAGATTTCAGGCTCAGAGAAAAAAAAAACCTAGTATAACTACAGGCCCTTTGAAATATAACTAAAATATGCCTACTAGCTACCTACAAAATGAAGGACCCCCCCCAACATTTCATCTGCACTATTCCAGCCTTTAGGTCCATGATTGTTCAGCAATTTGTTTGGCTTTGTATATTAACTCTCTTTTCAGCCACCAGGTTCCAGGTGCCAGCATGACTCCAACCAGACTTCTCTGGACAGATGACCCCACCAATGTATCCTGGAGTTCAGATTCCCCAGAGCCCCACCCTATTTGGGAGAGAGAAAGGCAGGCTGGGAGTATGGATCAACCAGTCAACGCCTATGAAAGCATGTGTAATCTGTGTATAGGGTTGTGATTTCTATTTCACATCATCATGTTTTTTGCATGATGTGTCCTCATAGAATTTTGAAGCTAATTAATCTCCTGTGCTGTAACTATGCATCAAGGCATTAGACTGATACAGCTCAGAAAGGAAAGCCATGCATTGCCAGAATATGGCGTGGGGGTTAGAGAACTCAGAATCCCTCAGTATTCAATAGTGGCTTAGAAAGTTGTTGTCTATATATTCAATTTAATACCACTCAGCTAATAATGATGAATCCACTTTCTTCACCTCAGCTTGGATGGATCTGGAAGGGTTCATGTTAATTGAAATAAACCAGAAAGAGAAGGGAGAGTATAGGATGATCTCACGCATGGACTGAAGCTGAGATATCAGAACAGAAGGGGAAACACAAAGCAGAACTTGGACAGGGTTTGGTGTGTTGCACCAAAGCAAAGTTCTCATAGAATGTGTGTGTGTGTGTGGGGGGGGGATCCTTCAGATATTGGTGTATGATGGTGGGGAAGGTCCTAGGCTAGGCAGTAAGAGTGTTTTCCAGAAAACTGAGAAATTTTACATATGTATCAATAACTGTATTTACTGTAAACCATTAATCCTCCAACTACAAAAGAAATATTACAAAAGGTTTATAATCAGTCATGCATGGCATGACCTGAAGTAAGAAACATCTCAGTTCAGACCTTGTGAAACAAGAACAAAGTAGAATCCACAGGTAACCAGGACTGGTTAGAATACTATTTTAAGGATAAAAGTCAAAAAAGAACATGAAGCTGAATTTGGACTAGAGTTGGTGTATTGTAACAAAATCAATGACTCTGGGTGGCGGGGGAGGGTTCAGGTCCTAGAACATGATGGCAGAAGAGGACCTAGCGGGGATTTGATTATTACGTGGAAAACAGAAATGTTATGCATGTACAAACTATTGTATTTTACTGTTGACTGTAAACCATTAAACCCCAATAAATAAATCAAGTCAAAAAATTATTTTTTGGCAGATGTGGAAACTCCCATCAGAACTCATTGATTGGCAACATCATAATTCTTTATAAATATTATCATTTCATTAAAAACCATCTGAATTTAGTGAGATGTAAACATAATGCAATTATATTTTTCTCCTACCACTACTCAGCTATCTTCAGTATTAGACTGAGTCTAAAATGCATATTTTATAAGATATTAAACATCATTGGAACCCAAATGTCTCTTGTAGTTGAATTTTTATATAAATTAAACCCAGAATGTTGAGTTTGCTTTTTCATCTCTCAGCAACATAGAAGGCAAGTTTTACAATTTTCAGTTTATGTTGGCCATAAAAAATATTATTCTGGTTCCTTTAAATAGCTTAATATCACATACAGGTAAGCTCTTTCATCTTCTCTTTTCCTTCTAGTACCCATCAGGGCATTGCCTGTATGTTTAGCAGAAGTGAACTGGTATGACTAGACCCTAGGGAATCTCCATTCTCCTACTCTTTGGGTTTCTAATTCTTTCTTTCTTTCTTTTTTTTTTTTTGAGGCCAAAAGAAAGAATCAGATGTGGGTTGCTGCTTTGAAATATAACCAAAATCCTATTCATTTAATGCTTGCTTAATTATTTTAATTAGCACAGAAACACTAAAAAATGTCATTAGCTCCACATTAAAACGAACAGGGATATATCAGGTTCTTGACCACTAGACAAAGTCTTCTCTTCTCCTTTACATCAATATTGCATTTTTTACTTTGGTTGGCACTAATGTATTGAAAGGCATAGACCTCATCTCCCTAAAATGACTAAGGAAGCCAAGGATCCAGACCCAGCCTGGAAATGTGTCATAAATATCTATGCAGCATAGATATATATGACACATGGTGTCACATGGTGGTATGATAACTCAACAACAAAGCTTAAAATGTTCAATGATTCCACACCTGACACTTCTGAACACAGTCTAAAGTGAAGCTTGCTGAGGTGGTACTAGTTGACTTGATTAGGTTGAAATCAGCAGATGCAATATCATTTGGTATGAATTGAGAGAAGCATGCAGGAAAGTGAGCCCCATCCTAGAGGTTCTAGGACTGGGGGAAATATAGACTCTATAGAGGAATAAGGAGATTCCTGTTGTCTTAGGGTTTGAGAAGGTAATAGATAGTTATTGCTGTAATCAAATTATTTGGCAATTGGGTTAATTTTGAAAATCCCTTTGTTAGGATTTGCTGTATTATACACAACACCACCATAATTTATGTCCTTTGACATTATTTGAATATAGCTGTGTCTTATAGAGTAATGCCACCAGTTGTTTCTGTTCTCCCTGGTTTAAGTTTTAAGAGAGTCAACATTTCAAAGACTCAGCCTATGGTCTGTGCATTAAAAAGTTTAGATATTCAATCAATTTCACCCTCTCATATTAATTAAATAGTGGTTTATATGACTATAAGTTAATAGGAGTGTACATAAACACCATTCCCACCACCAAAAGAATGTGTCCCCCTGCCCAGTGAAGCCAAACATCCACCCTCACCCTCAAGCCAGAGATTTTTACTTTGGTGCCCTATTCCAAACTCAGTCAAATCTTGCTTTGAGTTTCCCTTTCTGTTCTTCTTTCTCAACTTCTGCTTATAAGTGGGATCATCCCATACTTGTCTTTATCTTTCTGACTTATCCCACTTAACGTAATTCCTTCTAGCTCCACCCAAGATGGGTCAGAGAAGGTGGGTTCATTGTTGCATAGTCAACCCTTCAGCCTCATTACTCAGGTGAGACCTTTCCTTTCTAGGATTCTCTAATTCCATTCCAGGAGGTTCACTTCCTAACAAAGTCCCAAAACCTAGATATAGACCAGGTCCCATGACATAGGACATATGTTCACATGTATCCATAAATTAGGGCAAAATATATACCTGAAAGCAAAAGTACACAATAGTCTGCACTGAGTCAGTATGTGCAGCAAGCAAGTAGAAAGAACTAAAAAGACACTTCATAATGAAATAGTGTCTACTTAGACTTAGATATCCTTCTCATCTACTTCCTATTACACTTCTCTCAGTCACTCCAGAGCTAACCTTATCAAAGTAAGGACTACAAAAACTGAATAAAGGCAAGAGACTGGCATACTTTAAAGATGACTCTTTAGTCACTATCAGGCCACCCCATCAGCTGAGACCCTAGTTGGGGAGTCCTGATATTCCCAAACAGACAAGATGGGCCTAGACCTTGAATAAATCCCTCTCTCCATTGTTACTGATCATTTCTATCAGGAACAACACAGTAGACCCCTCTGTGGGTCCCCATAGGACCTTGCCCTCAATATGGATCAAAAAGGTAGAGAATGTTCCATCCTTCAAAGGGAGGCTGGACAACATACTCTATCTTCCACCTGAGGAAGATGGATTCTGAAATTGAGGCAGCTTGGAACGTTCCTACTCATGACCACAGAATGTTAGCTCATATCGATAGAGATGCAGAGGTCACATAGGCTCCTAAGCTGAATATGGACCCCAGATCACATCAAGTCGATGGGGTTTACAGTCAACAGCATTTATATACCTTTCTCATATTAGAGAGCTACTCTCTTCCCTGATCCAGCTTTCTGGTCCTTTTTCCAGCTATGACATCACCTCCCCAGACAGTAACTTGGATCCATCTGCATATCAGATTTCAGGCTCAGGAAAAAAAAAAAAAAACTAGCTTAGCCACAGGCCTTTGGAATATAACTAAAGTAGGCCTACTAACTATCTATAAAATGGAGACCCCTAAATCTTCATCTGCACTATTCCAGCAGCCTTTAGGTTCATGATTAGTCAACACTTTGTTTGGCGTTATATGTTAACTCTTCTTTCAGCCACCAGGTTCCAGATGCTTCCGTGATGCCAAGTGAACTTCCCTGGGCAGATGACCCCACCAATGTGTCCTGGAGCCCAGCTTCCCCAGAGCCCCACCCCACCAGGGAAAGAGAGAGACAGACTGGGAGCATGGATCAACCTGTCAATGCTTATGTTCAGTGGGGAAGCAATTACAGAAGCCAGACATGCTCACAGAGGGATAAAGAATAGGAAAGCTATCAAAGGAGGGGATGGGATACGGAGTTCTGGTGGTGGGAATTGTGTGGAGTTGTAATGCTCTTATCCTATGGTTTTTGTCAGTGTTCCCTTTTTATAAATAAAAATTATATATAAAAAAAGTTCAGTGATTCCTCTCATCTTTTAGGATAGATATATATGTTCTCTTCTAGCCTATAAGGAAGGCCTCCCAGGATTTGATTTCAGTTTGCCTTAAGGCTTCCTGCACTCCTAGGTTCTGCTTTTCTCTGTGGCAGTCACATGTTCCACTTTCTATTTCTTGAAGTTAATTTCCTTTTTAGTTTTGCTGCTGTTTTGGATCTTGTACATGTGTGATTTCATGGCTCATAAAAATCTTTGTCATTCAGATTAGGAGATAACTATCTATTTATTGACTAAATGAATCTGCTTCTACAGTTTTTTTTCTTTATGGGGGGTTAGATTTACAGTCAACAATAAAATACAGTAGTTTGTACGTGAGTAACATTTCTCAGTCTTCCATATAACAATTTAGCCCCCTCTAGGTCCTCTGCCATAAAGTTGCAGGACCTGACCACCCCCCACCACAGAGTGATTACTTTAAGTAAAATTTTACTGACAAAAACAATAGTATGGCTGTTAAAAACTATTGTTAGTCAATCAACTCTCGTTATTTTGGAATTGTGTGTTTATCAAATTTTGGAAAAATAATAAGGTTTTTCTTTTTCATTACTAGGGATTTAACATTTCTCCTTTACTTTTTCAGACAGAGAGAGAGAGTGTGTAAGATACTATAATAGTGAACCTTCTTGAACCTGGGTCCCACCTGGGACAAAGCAGCGCTCTATCAGGGTGAGCCATCTTGTTGTCGTTAAATGCTGTCTCCACAGCTCAAGAACTGCCAAGCTGTGATGCTACTCCCTGGCTTCTTCCCAGCATCAGTTATTGCTTTTAAAATATCATTTGTCATCAAATTGTTTCCCTGTCCTCTCCTTGAAGCAAATGAGAGTAGATACAGTCAGTGTGTCCCCAATACCTATTGCTACAGGATTATTCTCCTGCTGCTGCTGCACACCTCAAGCCTGGACGTTGGACCTATGTGCCATGAAGTGGAGGAGTGACCGTTGGATGCCTATGGAAAGGCCAACTAACAACCACACTCCTGCATCAACATCCATAAAAGTGGCAATGTGCTGTCTGATAGGTGCTGGTCCTGGCCTCTGGCAGCTACAAGGGCCTCCTTTTTGTCTCCCTCTTGATACAAGAGTTTGTATCTCAAGGGCATCAGAATTCTGGGACTCCATTACCTCCATTTGGAGAGCATCCAATTGCACACATATTAATTTGTTAATGTCTTAGCACATTAAGGTCTAGAATTTTTTCCAGCATTGGGGCTCATCATTTTCCCAGTTGTAGAACGACTTTCTTTTCATTTTCTTGTCATATGAGAGGGTGGAGAGAGAGAGAGAGAGAGAGAGAGAGAGACTACCACATTATTCCATCTGTGGGTGGAGTGTCCCCTCAGTGTTTTCATGTGGTGCCAGCTCTAAAATATAGGATCTCCTCAGTGCAAGGCAGGTGTTTTACTGGATGAGTTATTCCATGATTCCAATGTTCTCGACACCATATGTATATAATGAGCTTATATATTTTGCTGCACAAAAAACCCAGTATTTCCTGTCATTACTAAGCTCAATTTTAAGATGTCAAAGTGAAGCACAACCTATCTCACTGCCAACTAATATACTTGGGGAGCAATAATTTCTTCCAAGTGAGAATCTGCAAGGCCTTTTTATAAAACCTCTTCAGTGCTTCCAAACCCACATTTTAGCTTGTTACAAGGAATGCGTTAAGTGCTTTACACTCCTGGAAAAGGCTCTATGCCACGCACTGTCTTCTGACCTCTAGTTTTTCCAAACACGCTGCCACAATAGCGAGCTAGCAGATACAAGTATTTGCGAAAATATATTCAAAGACTACTCCCCCCAAATAGTTCTCCATTGCAAATGTATTTTAAGAAATAAACTGGGAAGCTGCACACTGAAATTCATTAGATTTTAATTTAATTTAATTTACTTGATAGGACAGAGAGAAATTGAGAGGGAATGGGGGAGCGGGGATGGGCAATAGCACACCGAGTTAAGGGCACATAATAGGAAGCATAAAGTCCCATGCAAAGATTCTGGTTTGAGCCCCCAGCTCCCCACCTGTGGGGGGTGGGGGGGTTAGGGGCCCACTTCACAAGCTATAAAGCAAGCCTGCAAGTGTCTTTCTCCCTCTCTCTGACTCTCCCTTCCCTCTCAATTTTTCTCTGTCCTATCAAAAAAAAAAGTTGAAAAGAAATGGCCACAGGAGTAGTGGATTCATAGTGCAGGCACCAAGCCCCAGTAATAATCCTGGAGGCAAAAAAAAAAAAAAAGAGAGAGGTGGGAGTGGCACACCTGATTAAGTGCACAAAGTACTATGGCAAGGACCTGGATTCGAGACCCTACTTCCCACCTGCAAGTGAGAATCCTTCACAAGTGGTGAAGGTCTGTAGGTATCTCTATCTCTCCTTTTTATCTCCCCCTACCCCCTCTCAATTTCTCTCTGTCCTTTTGAATGAAAAGAGAGAGGTAGAGAGACAGAGAGACACCTGTAGCACTACTTCACCACTCATGAAGCTTTCCTCTTGCACTTGGGAACCAGGGACTTGAACCCAGCTCCTTGCACATGGTCACATGTACACTTAACCAGGCTTGCCACTGCCCTGCCCCTAAATTCATGAGATTTCACATGCATTTTTTATGAGGCCTATCTTCTGAACAGTAGTGCTTATATGATAGCTAATTTATTTAAAAATACTTTTGCAAAAAGAACAACATAAATTTTATAGAACTACTTTTCTGTCCTCTATGGATTAAAAATTATTCTATAAATTCTGGGGGGAAAATGGAGACAGGAGGGCTGGGCGGCGGCACACTTGATTGAGTGCATATGTTACAATGTGGGAGGACCTATGTTTAAGCCTCCAGTCTCTACCTGCACAGGGAAGCTTTGTGAGTGGTGAAGTAATGTTGCAGGTTTCTCTCTTTCTCTCTCCTTCTCTATCTCTCCTCTCTTGATTTCTCTGTCTCTAACAACTAAATAAAGTATCTTAAAAATTGGGGAGAAAGCGAAAAAAAAAGAAGAATGATAGCCTGGTAAGTAAGGAAAGTAAACAGTTTATTTACATCCTAGATACAAGGCCTTAAAGAGTCCCTTAAATTCTCTATACTTTATAGATAAAATAGGGAATTGTAACATATCACAAATATTGTTGTACAAATTAGACTATACATAGTCCTGCAGGTGGTAAGAGATCAGAGAATTACCTGTGATAATAATAATAAATAAATAATATAAACAAATAATTAAATAATAATAAAACCATACTATATTACTGTTTTCCAGAATCTGAAATTGGTGGGCTTATGTCTATGATTACAAGGGGGTAGTGTGCAAATTTGACTCTGGAGATCTAGCAGCTAAAGTGAGAGTATTACATGTTTGAAAATAGCAAAATATTTATTTACTTAAGTACAAGAGCCCTCAGTAGAACTTCCTAATTGGAGTTTGTAGAGTTAGTGAAAAAATTAGCTATAATTTAAGTAAAAATGTATATTTGAATTATTAGTTTGAAATGCATATAGATATTTGGATAACAATTCAAATTTATACAGGCTGGGGTAATGGACCAGCCTGTTAATGCCTATATCCAGCGGAGAAGCAGTTAAAGAAGTTAGAACTTCTACCTTCTGCACCCCAGAAAGAATTTTGGTCCATATTTCTTGTGGGGGAGAAGTGATAGGAAGAAGAGGATAAAGGGGATTCTGAGCTCCATCTCCATCAGGACCTGGAGTGAGAAGAAGAAAAAGGGAAGAACATTTGGATATAGCAACAGAGTTATGTGGAGCTTGGAGAGGAAGAGAAAATGTGACCTTTTTTTCCCTAAAGGGGCAATTATATACAAATATAAATAGATATTAGAAACAAAAGTTAATGCATATCTGCAACCTTAGGCAAACTGTTGTATATTGCAATAGAAGGCCTGGGGATTCAGAACTCTGGTTGTGGGAATGGTATGGATTTACACTCCTGTTGACATCCAACTTTGTAAATAAACATTAAATCACTAATAAAAAAAATCTAGTTGAAAAATATGATTCAAATTCATTAATCTGCACAGCTGAGTTCATACTTTATCAGTACAGATTTTCTTAACTCAAGGACTTAGTACAACCACTACTGGAATCATACAAAAGAGCATTTTGTCTATTACCTGGTGGTCTTTCTATCAAAACATTTGGGAAAGTTTGACTGGGGAGGGAAGGAGTTAATTGTAATGAAAGATGGCTCTTGAAATCTCCAAGCTCTTTTCTTCACCATCAGCACCAAGAATAACCCTGCACAGAAGTACAGAAGTAGACTTTTTTGATACAGGGCTTGCTATAGTAAAAGCGACATTCTAATTTCTATTCTAGCACCAGAAGCATATCTGTGAAAGATCTGGGGCATGCCTGTTCAGCTCCATGAGAGTGTTTTTGCATAGGAAATGGGTTTGACTGCTAACATTGTCTCTTCTCAGGCTCTGAATGTCTTCATGGTGGGTGATACTGGTGGCCCAGCATAACCAGAGAGTTGTTGATTCCTCCATTTGTCATTTGAAATAAGATGCAAGGGTTTTTATTGTTGTTGTTCTATTATTTAAATTACTGCATCATTTCCCTACCTTCCATTTTGTCATACCCATGCTAAATCAGTTTTTATCATCTGTTAGGTAAGAAATGTATTGATTATTTGGGGAAGACTTAGTGTGCTTAAAAACTTGTAATGAATATTTGTAAGGGAGTTTCATTTATATACTTAAAAAATCTTCCTTGAAGAGAAGACTTTGAAAAGGCCTCGAAGCTTGGTTCAATTACTTGAGTGAAGGAAGTAAGATGTCTTTTGCACTGACTATGAACAACTTTCTTGACTTCCTGCAGAGAGGACCCTACAGTATTTTTGGAGAAGTTAGTAAAACCGAATCTGACATCACTAGCTAGCAGCTCATGCAGCCAGCTAGCTAGCAAGTGGTTTGCTCTTAGGGTAACAGAGGAGGAAATTGCTCCCCGTCTGATAAGACAGCAGGCAAGAGTGTGCGTTCATTTTTCAAATTTTGGATTCAATTTCCCAGAGAGAAGTACTTGCAGAGATAATCATTACTTTGCCTTTCAGAAGGACGCATGCTGTTACAAAGGAATACGGCTGATTTCCAGATATGACCATGTATTTGTGGCTTAAGCTTTTGGCCTTTGGCTTTGCCTTTCTGGACACAGGAGGTATTGCTGCAGGTAAGTTCACAAATATTAATTTATCCTTAGTTACATTTTTCTTTGTGGCTGAACTCTGGTTTGAAGTAGATATAAAAATAAATTGCATGTTAATGCCTAGGAGTGAGGAAGTCACTCTAAGTGGTTGAGACTATTGTAGTTCAGGGAGATCTTGCTTGTGACTAGATACATCGTTTCTGTCTAGAGAGATACGTTTTTTGGGGGAAAAAAATCACAATTTCAAAAAACATGTCGCTTGAAAACTGTTCAAGGTTATTATAAAAGCAACACAGTTATTGAAGTTCCAATGTTCACCATGAAAATTTGAGTCATTCTTAATGGCAAAAAAGTGAAACTTTACCCTTTTAGCAAAAACTAAATGTTGTTTGACTTATAAAATGGCTCTGGTTGCATGCAAACCACTCCCTCTTTTCAAACTACAATTTGCTTCCTCAAAGTCTGATTTACTGCTGAAATATTTTTATTGAATATATGGTTCTAGATGAAATTTAAATAGATAAAATTATATTTAGGCATATAATGATGTATTAGCTTTAAATTCATTCTTGTCAAAGAACACGTTTTAAATCAAGCTGTTGGTTGGGTTCCACTACTAGGTTCAATGATCTTGTGCTTTGGACTCTGTTGTGGGGCTGGCCACCGCCCTTCCGGGGTGATGGGTAAATAGATATTTAAACTTTGAATATTCCTGCAAATACTGTGTTCTACGGGAAAATGTAATTGATTGAAACACACTACCTATTTAAATCTGTGATCTTTGTACATACACATAGTCTATTAAGTGGACATTGCTTGAACGACTTCCATTTGAATTTGGGTACACCTCAGTTCATTATGTATAGCTCACAGATGGATATGTAATGTTACTTACTCCTCATGGGCTGTATCTACAAGCTGTATTTTAGTATAATTATTGTTGAAAGGTTATTGAAGATAACATTTTAGTAGATCCTCCAGAGAAGTTCAATTTTCTTTTTTAAAACTTTGTTTGCTGAAATTCACTCTAGAGTCTATTTTTATTTTTTTGCTTTCCACTTCTCTCTTTTTTCTTTTGACAATGCAGTAGCTACCTCCTGAAGATGTTACCCTATCAGTTCATATTTTTTGTAACCAAGGAGTGTGAAAAGTAATGAAAAGGGTTTTTTTAAACTAAAACTATAGACTTAAGAGAAGTCTATATGGATAGAATTTTGTATTAGCACAGAAAATGTTGTTAGTATCCTTATAAGATTGCCACAATCACAGGCAAATTAGAAATAATAATAATTCTAGATGGATAATAATTTGTGTATTGAATAGCTCAGATTATATTTTATTAAATATAAGAATTCTCACTCAGGAACTCTTGTAAAGAATTTTTAAATAAACATCATGAAATTCTGAGATATGCAGTAGGCCACAGAACATACAACTATAAAAAATTTAGTTCACTTTTAATTAAAGTTTTTTTTACCACACTTTTGACCCTTGACTTCATCTTTAGAATGAGTGTAAGATAATCTAGAATCTTTAAATCAATGTTGCTGAATAATTTATGCGATAAGTAAATTGATATTTTAAATTTATATTAGAAGAACAAGTTTAACTTTTAAAGTGAAGTTTCAGTTTTCATTGAAAATTAAAAGCAAAAATTTTTATCAAAAGCACTACGAGTCCTCCTGAAAAATGTACTTAGTGGAAAAAAAACAAATAGATAAATAAACTCATTTGTTTCCATAAATCTTATTTAATATAGTTTTTAAGTTCTGAGAGACATTTTGTGATTCAAATGTATGACCTGTAAATCTATTAATACTTTCAATTACTAGCAACAAGTGAAATTAGATCATTTTTTTCACTTTTAATGTGTTCAACTGAGTTTAGTTTCTATAGGCAATATTATACTTTAGGGAGATAAATTGATACTTTAAAGGCATGAAGTCCAGAAACATATGTAGAGAGAGATGCCAATGAATAATTATGTGAACAGCTCAAATGCTTTATTGAATCTTTAAAATACTAATGAGAATGAAGCCAAAGTTGAGCTTGGCCACGGCAAGAGCCATACTAGTTGGTTTAGCATCTCTTCTGTGCCATGATAAGTGAAAACTAAAACTTCACTTAGAATTTCCAGATAACCTGGGGAGACAATGGTGGCTTTGAGAATTCAGATAGAGATGAGTGTTTTCTGGCTCTAACAGAAAGAACAATACCAGACAACAAAGCTTGCCGGGCAAATCTATCACTTCATAATGTAACAGTTAGTAGCATACAGTGCGTGATATGAGTCATTGCTGCTAAGATTCATTTCCTGAACATTAGTTTTTATTTTTCCATTTGCGTTAAAAATAAATTTCTCATGGTTCTCATGGTTCTCATCTACTGTCACAGGCATTCAATGCAAATTAAGAATTGGATTTTATAGGCTAGCCTATGAAATTCTGAATATACTACAACTTAAGACATTTGGGAATGTGAGTGTGAATACTGATTTTTTGAAAGGTATTTTACAAAATGAACACTCTCCCTGTAATCCATATCCTCGCTATAATTTAAAAGGTATGCTGTTAAAGGGTAGGTAAAGAAGGCATGGGTTAGAGTCTATTTCCTTTTCCTCTTTTGCTCTGTGTAACTTGGGCCAGGACCAGAGTGATAAAGCTTGAGGTCTGTCTTCTCTCCATTCTAGACTATTTGATATTATTCCCCTTGTGACAGTTGACCAGTGTGAGGATAAGCATACTGTTCCACTGTTAATGTGAATAGACTTACACAAACACGTCTGCTAGGTATATATTTATATGTGTGTGGGTTGTATGCATTTGTGAATAAGCACACACACATATATGCACATTGATCTATTTATCATCTACCTATGGTCCTCTATATTGGTCTGCTTTTCAGTGTTGGGATTCTCTGGGTATCAATCCTTGAACAGTTTTGTTCTTGTTTCTGCATCAGGACTTCTCACCATCACCTGCTGTGCATGGATGCGCAGGACTCTCCATCTCCAGATTCACCCCTCAGAAGTGGGGGGCCTACCTTACCTCCTAAATATAAAATTTTATGTTAGTTTTTCTTTTACTAAAAGAGATACTACCAGAAAAGTGTACTTAAATGTTCCCCACCTCTTGTACTTTTTCTTTTCAATCATCTGTCATTCCCCCCTTTCCATTTGTATTAAATATACTTCAACTAGTGTGTTACCAATTTTACTTCAGAAATAGAGCAGTTTTCTAATCAGTCTGCAATCTCTTCCTTTTCTTTCCACACTCTATGGTTTGAAATGTAGATTTGAAGGCAGATACCCTCCTCGGACATCTTACTCGCTCCAGTACAAATTCTAAATTCCTAGCTAGAGCAATTGTGTTCACGAATAAGCTAGACCTAGAACCAGGAAGGGACTTTTTGTTTCTTTTTCTTTTATGATTGATTAAAATAGAACAAGTAGGAGTTAGTGTAGTTTCTACACTAACTCCTCTACGCTTCCTCTAGGCCTCTAAGGCACTTTGCAAATCCTATTTCCTCTCTAATGTTCTCTTTTGACACTCTTGCCACAAAATAGCTCCACCGAAATTGCGTACTTTTTAATGTCTTCCTCCTTTGTCATTTTCTCACACTACTGAAGTTTGTTGTTAATAGCAATGTCATTATTATCATTTACCAGTGTGTCTGCTACCATGGTCCTCTATGCCAAAATAGTAAGCATGTCTTACGCCATTTGAAAAATCTTATGCACAAAACCAAATTAAAAAATTTGGGGCCAAAATATTTTTTTTCTAAATCCATTTTTCATCTTTTTCACTTTGCCTTTTATTTAGAAAGATGCTCATGACTTCTTAAGATTCCATAGATCAAGAATATTGCTCCTGGGCTGGCAAAATAGCTCACTTGGATAGTGTACCTGCTTTGCCATGTATGTGACACACATTCAAACTCTGTGCCCACTGCACTGGAGATTGCTTTAGTGCTGAAGCATCTTTTCACTCTCTTTACTTGAAAAACATCAGCCCTTGTGATGACCACAGAAGGAGGTTGTTCCTAAATCTCCCTTCACCTACACTTTGAATTCTTTTTCTTAGTGGCCTTTCATTTGTTTTGCAGATACAGATTCCTTTGGAAGAAAAGTTGGTAGCAGAGAGAAAAATGACTTGAAGGAAGATAAGATGAACAGGATAACAATATGATGCAGTCCACAAATACTAGTGGGCAAGATACCAGTATTATAGGACTGTTGGAAGTGAATGTAGCATCTTATTGTTATTCTGTTCATCTTATGAACCATATGTGAGGTGTCATGTGCAAGTAGAAACTTTGTAGATTTTTGTTAGGTAATGTGCTCATGAATTACATTTATTCGTGAATATACAGCTTCAGTTCTGGTCTGTCAAAAATCGGGATATTGTATTTTTGGAAGTCACACTAAAACCCAGGAAATATAGAGGGAGAAAAAGTGGAACCTTCTAACTCTTTCAAGCTAGGACAAGCACAGACTTGCATAAAGTCAATGCTAGTGATAGACTTGTCCGTCTACTATGTCTGCTCAAATCTTCCACAACTAATTTTCTCTGGAAGTTAGGAAGATTACTGATGACTTTAGTGAATCCTCTCCTGGAGCTCAAACAGATTTTTACATTTTAAAATGATATTTAGCTTTCCAGAGTCTAAAAAGTGAACATTAGTTTCTTATTAAAAATGAGGCATGGGGTTTCGGTGATGGCATACCTGGAAAAGCACATATGCTACCATGTGCAAAGACCTGGGTTCAAGCCTCTACCACATCTGCTGACAGAAAGCTTCATGAATCATGTTGCAGTGCTCAGGTGTCTCTCCATGTGTGTGTCTTTCTCCCTTTCTCTACCTTTCTCTCTCTCTCTCTCTTTCTCTCTGTCACTCTCTCTCTCACACACAATGAAAAAGATAAAAGAAGGAAATGAGACACAAGTATCTGATGTATAAAAATTCACAAAATTTCAATTTCTTCTTTGTGACTTCTGTGATAAAATTATAGCTGACAGCGAGTATATTCAATTGAAATAATCATCATTCATATACTATGACATCAAAGCAACAAAGAGTAGCCATTGTATAATAAATACCTACACTCAGAGGGAAAACACTAATAATTTGTCTATTCATCAGAAAATCATTAAGCATCATAGGAAATTAGTCAGAAGCCATTCTAAACTGATGAATGCCGTAGTATCTGGCATGAGAGCTATTTTAGAAATCTAATTCTAATTGTATGACCTTTATCCAAGTCTTATACCATCTTTTTCACAGTTTCTTCCTCTATAGTGGAAGCTTTTGAAAGTCAAATTTATTTCTATGAGCAATATATAAAGATTTGTTAACTTATTAACAAGAGAAAGTGAGAGAGAGTCAGGGCATCACTCTGGAATACTCGTGCTGAGGATCAAACTCAGTATCTAATGCCTACAACTCCTGTGTGCCAATCACTGTGCCACCCCCTGGGCCTCTCCCTGAGTATTTTTACAGGGCCTTATAAAACAGCTGGTGTCTTATCTATTTATATGTTTTTAATTAAACTGATTCAACAGCTTCACTTTTCATTTAAATTTTACAACTATGGTCACATTCATAATTTTTTTATTTTTTATTTTTTTATTTATGAAAGGAACCATTGACTAAACCATAGGATAAGAGGGGTACAGCTTCACACAGTTCCCACCACCAGAACTCTGTATCTCATCCCCTCCCGTGATAGCTTTTCTATTCTTTAACCCTCTGGAAATATGGACCCAGGGTCTTTGTGGGGTGCAGAAGGTGGAAGGTCTGGCCTCTGTAATTGCTTCCCCGCTGAACATGGACATTGACAGGTTGATCCATATTCCCAGCCTGTCTCTTTCTCTTTCCCTAGTGGAGAAGGGCTCTGGGGAAGCAGGGCTCCAGGACACACTGGTGGGGTTGTCTGTTCAGGGAAGTCTGGTTGGCGCCATGCTAGCATCTGGAACCTGGTGGTTGAAAAGAGAGTTAACATACAAAGCCAAATAAATTGTTGACCAATCATAGACCTAAAGGCTGGAATAGTGCAGATGAAGAGTTGGGGGGACCTCTATTTTGTATATAGCTAGTAGGCATATTTTAGTTAAATTCCAAAGGGCCTATGGCTATACTAGTTTTTTGTTTTTTTCTTTTTCTTTTCTCCCCCGAGCCTGAAATCTGATCTGCCGGTAGATTCAAGTTATTATCTAGGGAGATGATGTCATGGATGGAAAAAGGACCAGAAAGCTGGATCAGGGAAGAGAGTAGCTCCCTAATATGGGGAAAGGGTATACATTTTGTTGACTATAAACCACATCGACTTGATGTGATCTGGGGCCCATAATCAGCTTAGGATCCTATGTGACCTCTGCACCCCTCTAGATCTGAGCTCACATTCTGTAGTCATCAGTAGGAACATCCCAAGCTACCCCAATATTGACCCATCTTCCTCAGGTGTAGCATAGAGTATATGTTGTCCATCCCTTCTGATAGAAATGATCAGTAACAATGGAAAGAGGGATTTATTCGAGGTCTAGGCCCATCTTGTCTGTTTGGGAATCTTAGGACTCCCCGACTAGGGCCTCAGCTGATGGGGTGGCCTGATAGAGACTAAAGAGTCATCGTTAAAGTATGCCAGTCTCTTGCCCTTATTCAGATTTTGTAGTCCTTGCTTTGATAAGGTTAGCTTTGGAGTGAGTGAGAGAACTGTAATAGGAAGTAGGTGAGGAGGGTATCTAAGTCTAAGTAGACGCTATTTCATTATGAACTTGATACGGATGCACTACAGACTCACGAATAATTTTAATACATTTAATTGATTATAATGTAAGCCTCTGGGAAATTGCACTTTTGCTTATTTTTATTATTTTTCTACATAAAATTTTCTTTATGAAACAATACTAATATTTTTCATAAAAATGTTTTGATTTTTTAAGTCCTTTATTTAGCCAGTAATAGTATGTTCTGTGTGTAGCTATAGCCACTGCTAGTTCTTTTACTTTTCAATACAATGTAAAGAGTAATTTATCAAATGTTACTTTTCACCTTTGTTAATTTTTAAGGTGGGTAGTGTTAGCCATTCTTAGATTGAAAATATGTTCGTATTTCTATCTGTAATGTTATTTCTGTGATTGAGAACTCTTTCAGCAAGATTTATGAAATTTTCAAAGATTTGGTTAATTTTCAGGTAACCAGTGAAACACTTCTAGGACTGTTACACTGTCTGAAATTTTTATGTTTTTGTTCTTTTTCATTTGCACAGTGCTCTTCTGGTTAGTTTACACACCTTATGCCCATTTCCTTTTTTTTTTTAAAGTAATTAATTTATTTAGTAGATGGAGACAAAAAGAGATATGGGGGGGGGGGAAGATAGACAGAGGCAGACACCTGCAGCACAACTTCATTGTTGTCAAAGCTGCCCTTCTCCTGGTGGAGATCAGGGTTTGAATCCGGATCCTTGCACACTGTAATGTGTGCTCCCACCCAGCTCCTACCTTATACCATTTTCTTACTGAGAGTTGGGACAAAAAGTAATATTAAGGGAGTCGGGCTGTAGCGCAGCGGGTTAAGCGCAGGTGGCACAAAGCACAAGGACCCGCATAGGGATCCCGGTTTGAACCCCGGCTCCCCACCTGCAGGGGAGTCGCTTCACAGGCGGTGAAGCAGGTCTGCAGGTGTCTTATCTTTCTCTCCTCTCTGTCTTCCCCTCCTCTCTCCATTTCTCTCTGTCCTATCCAACAACAACAACAATAACTACAACAATAAAACAACAAGGCAACAAAAGGGAATAAATAAATAAATAAAAATTAAAAAAAGAATACTTTAAAAAAGTAATATTAACACTCTAGGCCATGAAATAGGTCACCTGGAAAGTGCACTGCTTTGCTATGTGCAGAACCAGTTTTGGACCTGGCCCCTGCAGTGCTGTGGTCTCTCTGCCTTCTGTGTCTAAAAATTATCAACACTCTAAGTTTAAGAGGTAAGAAGTAATATTGTTCATTTAGGAAAAAGAAAAGCTACTAGCATGACATCTAGATCTAATTTAATTCCTTCAGACTTTTTCACCATCACTTGTGACCACTTCTCCATATACAGTATAAAATCTTAGAGAGTTTCCTATTTGACAGTATGTTTTCTCCCAAATGATGGACATTAATTTTTTCTTCACCTCCTTTTAAATTTTTTTAATCTTTATTTATTGGATAGAAACAGCCAGAAATTGAGAGGGAAGGGGGTGATAGAGAGAGAAAGAGACAGACACCTGCAGCCCTGCCTCACCACTCATGATGCTTTCCCCCTGCATGTGGGAACCAGGGGCTCGAACCTGGGTCCTTGTGCACTGTGACATGTGTGCTCAACCAGGTGTGCCACCACCTGGCCCCTACTTCACCTCTTTTTAACTGGACAAATTGTAGTTAATAATTAATTTCCAAATATCACTTTCTTATCTCCTACTGTCTTACCTCTTTTATCCCTGGCCAGGTGTTCAGTGTTGGTGACACTGTAAATAAACTTGTAGTTCTCTGCTGAACTGTCTCACAGTAACTGGTGAGATCATACAAACTATCACTCTTCTCTGCTCACTCACCAGGTGCTGCCTGCAGGTTATGAGAACATGTTGGTTGAATAAATGGAGCCCCACCCCATGTACAGAAAGCACTTAATAACTCATATAAACAATCCCGGCGGGGGGGGGGGGCTGTGTGATGGCATACCAGGTTAAGTGCACATAGTGCAAAATACAAGGACCCTCAAAAGGATCCCACTTCTAGCCCCGGCTCCTTGCAGAGGGGTAACCTCACAAGCAGTGAAGCAAGTCTGCAGGTGTCTATCCTTCTCTCTCCCTCTCTGTCTTCCCCTCCTCTTTCAACTTCTGTCTATCCAAAAATTTTAAAAAATGACCTCAGGAGCAGTGGATTTTTAGTGCAGACACTGAGCCCCAGCGATAAGTCTGGAGGCAAAACAAAACAACTACTTCCAGCCCCATCCTTTTGGTGGTGATGTTGTCTAAGTCTTTAATTCATGGTGAAATTTTATATCTTAAATATTTTTCAGGAAATATTAGATACTTGCTTAAAGCCCTTGCTTGCTAATATTTTGTATTTCATTCCTTAGTCTAACTCTCTTTTACTCTTTCTTTTTAAAATATTTACTTATTTATTTTGAATGGAGGCAAAAAGAAATTGAGAGGGGAGGGGAAGATTAAGAAGGAGAGAGACAGAGAGACACTGGCAGCACTGTCTTACCACTTGTGAAGTTGTCCTCTGCAGGTGACACTCCGTGCTTATAGACTGTAATGTGTGCGCTCAACTAGGTGTGCCACCAGCTGACCTGAAAACTCTTTTCCCTTTTCAATTGCACGCCACGTGTGAAGATGCATGTTCTTTCTTCCTCTCTAGCTCTCTCTCTCTGTCTCTCTCTCTTTCCATAACTGGTGCATTACTCTGGCATATGGGATGCTGGGGATTGAACTAGTAACAGAGCTGGAGAGTTCAAGCCTTTACCTACTACAGCACCTTCTAGGTCTCTTAGTGGGCTTCTTAATAGTCAGGTGATGACTATTATCATGTATATATGATAC
Organism: Erinaceus europaeus; assembly: GCF_950295315.1. Taxonomy (NCBI): domain Eukaryota; kingdom Metazoa; phylum Chordata; class Mammalia; order Eulipotyphla; family Erinaceidae; genus Erinaceus; species Erinaceus europaeus. The sequence continues at coordinate 17,346,313 of NC_080180.1, forward strand.
ATGATGGTGGGGAATTCACACTAAAATTGGGTATAACTAGCAGCTGCTAAGGGGCATGTATGTGAGACATACATTCAAACCTCTTGCATCTGACTCAGTCACCTAGGTAGATGAACCACTGTACAGTGAGCTTCTTCTAGATCTTTAGCAGGATCTAACTCAGCTGAGGTTGAATGTCTTTGATGAAAAAAATAAAAAATGGTTATTTGTCTTAACTGTAGATAACACACTAATAATGCAAGAGCCGAGCAGTATAATTACCTTGAAATGGAGGTTTTAAGAAAGTATAGGGCTGAGTTGGTGCTGAGGTAAGTCACATGATGGAAAAATTGGAAAGGATGAATTTTCCCCAGCCTAATTTGTTTTGGATATCATGTAAAGAAAAAGACACTGAGTGGATTACCAAAGTAACTAGATTTTATTGTTTTTGAAGAGCAAGGGAAGTAACTTGACCTTTGTTGCATACTTTGATCATGGAAAACACATGAGGTTCTTAACTTATTCCAGGAAGTGTAGACCAGATAATCTTTTCATAGTGATCCAAGAAGCCTATTAAGTGAATCAAGTAGAATTTTTTTTTTTTTTTTAAAAAAAAGCTCTTTACTCCTGGAACAAGTTGGCTACAATGACAGAGAAAAAGAAATCAAGTTGTTTGTTGTTTAGATACATAAATGCTAACTGACAAATAATTTAAGTTGTTGATTTATAAACCTGGACATAAATTTACAAATAATCTTTTTTTAGCTGAATTTATTTATGAATGAAAGAGAGAGAGAGAGAGAGAGAGAGGGAACCAGCATCATTCTGACACATTTGATACCTAGAATTGAAGTAGGGGCCTCATGCTTGAGGATCCAATGCTTTACCCAGTGCACCACTTTTGAGCCACTCCTTTTATTACCATGCACTGGGGTCTGGGTTCAAGTCCTCATCCTCTACCTTCAGGGAGGAAGCTTCACAAGCAGAGGAGCAGTGTTGCAGGTACTTATTCTCTTCTCCCTTTCTGTCTCTCTTTCTATGTCTCTCGGCTTCTTTCTATATCTTTTGGCTTTCTTACTATTTAAAAAAAGAAAGAAAGTAGTCTCCAGAAATGGTGGGACCATGCAGGTACAGGACTCCAGCAATAACCATCTTGGCAGAAAAAAAAATCAGTTTATACCTAGGAAGCTCTAAGTCTTTATACTTTACAATGTTTACTTTTTATTTTATGAATTTAGTCATTGATATTGGATATACATTATAGCTAAGAAAAAGTAAATTATGGTGGTCCAGGGGTGGTGCAGTGGATAAAGCATTGGACTGAGTTCAATCCCTGGCAGCACATGTACCAGAGTGATGTCTGGTTATTTCTCTCTCCTATATTTCTCATGAATAAATAAATAAATTTAAAAAAAAGAAAAAGTAAATGATGTAAATAATGCCAGTTTAGTATTCTTCTCATGAAAGGAAATGATAATGTGATGGGAGGAGAGAAAAAAGAGTCAGGGAAAAGCCCTCTGTAAGCTCTTGTAGGCAATGAGCAGAATTTGAATTCCACTTCTTATATAATGGGAAAAGAAAAAAAAATTTTTTGCAACTTTTAAGCAAAGAGTGACTTAATTGCATTTCCACATTAAAGACTGCTCTAGCTGGTGTTAGGAGAGTGAAAATGAACCAATGCTTGGAGACCAGTAAAGAGCCAGTTAAACTAGTGGAAGGAAGAACAGGATAGTGATTGGATTTGGTAGTGGAGGTGGAAAGGACAGATATACATAGAATCAAGAAAAGTCATTGTGTGAAAGAGATAAAGACAATTTACAGGATGACTCATACTGCTTTTTCCCAAGACCAAATGGCCTGGGAAACACTCTAGTTAGAGGTAAACAAACAAATTGTCTGCTACTTTGCCCATAATAATACTTAAATTCTCACTAAATATATGACTAGAGATGTCTACAAATCAACTGTAATAAAGAAGTTGTTCTCTAGGCTTTGATTAGAGACATAAATTTGAGCCTCACTGTGCATGGATGTAATTTAAAGCCAAGGCACTAATTATGATGGACCTAGAGGAGTATTTAGATGGAGAGGCACAGAGAAGCAAATTCTGAGTCTTGGGACTTTTCATTTTAGCAGGGGTTGGGAGGAAGGGTTTGGAAATGAAAATGAGAAGAAGTAAGGAGATAAGGTGAAATGACTAGATATTATAACATGAAAGGGAATAATTAAAAACAATACTCTGTGTTCTAATTAAATACTAAAGTGAAAAAGGAGTGAAGAAATACAGGAAATCCCTAGTTTCCCCTATGAGCCAGGCTTGCTACAGGTGTGCTATACAATATCACACCTACACTCTGGTACTGGATCTTGTTTGCTTTCCTTGTTTTTTTTCTAGTTCTTCAGAATACTAAACTGTCCAGACTAATCTTGGTCACTATTTTTAAAAGAGGAAAATTGAATTATGGTTAGGCCCAAAGAGTAAGTCATCTAAATATTGTTGACAATTGTCTTTGTAAGGTAGTATTATGCATAAGTTGAAAAAATGGGCATGCCAGATGTCTGGGCAGTTTATTATGATCTCAATGATAAAATCACATTCAACAAGCTCAGCAGAGGAGAAAGTTGTGTAGCTTTCTCTTCCTGCCCCTTCACGATTTTTATATCGATCTGAAGCAGTGTTTTAAGTACATCTGCTTCAGATCAAACATGTGAGGAAAAGAGAAGCAGAGACAGAAATAGACAGAGTGTATGTGTGTATGCAGGGACAGGGAAAGAAGGGAATGAAAGAAAAGTGGGTCAATTTATTATAAACAGCATCTTAGTGTATGGGAAATAGATAATCATGCATATAGGCATTATCACTCGTGAGTTAGAAACACTTCAGTTGCTGAAATACAGGCAAATTGAGATGTAATTTAGTAGATTTAAAAAAACCTAGTAAGTCATTCATCTGGAGAGATGTGAAATAATTATGCAAGCTTATATATATATACTACCGCTTCAAGGATGAAAACTTGAAAGAAGGAAATAACTTCCCATCTTGATAAAAGCAAGATTATTACCATTTGAATGTATAGAGTTGTGATGCTTCTTCCTAAATAACAATTTTAGAACAAATAGAACTCTCAAGTGTATCTGCAGGCTCAGGAAGAGAGGTTCTCACAGAAAGAAAGATTAAATACTTTCAGGGCAACCTAAAGCAAAAAAGATCACCCAAGTCTTTGAAACATCACCCCTTTTCTAAGAATAGAAGATGGTGTTATGTTGAGGGCAGCTTGAAAGGCAAGGATGAAGGAACAGTTGGGAATAACTGGGGAGAGATCAAGGACAAATAGATCCTCAAAATTCTGGAATTTGAATAAGTCAGATACAATCTAAAGAGTACTTCAAAGACAAGGAAATGCAGATAATAAAAATACCTGGAGTTGTCAGATGTAAAATTTGTACCAGCTTTGCCACATTCTTTTTTTTTCAGGATTACTGAAAAATTTTTTCTATTAACATAAATTTAACTGTATTATTTCTCATCCATCTTAGTCGGTTTTCAGAAATATAAATGCATATATTTAAAGCACCTCAATGACCTTTCATTATCCTTAATAGAATGTCTTTTCTTAATCTAATTTTCACATTTATAATCCCAAGTATAAATGCATATAAAAGCACGTTAGAAAAAACAAAAAAAGTCATCATATCATTTAAGTATTTAGAGAACTAAAAAAATGTGCAGAATTTCTATTATTTCTATTGCTATTCATTTCTTTTTTGAATATCTATGAATTATGATATAAGCATTGAAATCTCGATTAGAAACAAGACAGGGCTGTCTGTTAATTTATAAAATCCTGAAACACTTGCTACAAACTGTTTTTAGCGCACACACACATAAAAAAGGACTATTCATCCATAGTCAATATGCAATTCTATTCTGTAAATGACGTATTTCACAAACATTTCTATTTGCTAAAGAGCCGTAGATTGCCAGTAAAAAACTCAACTCAATCCTAATCCACACAGCCAGGATTTTATGGACTCTTTGTGTTGTCAGTTTATGAAAGAAAATACTGATTGCAAATCTATATTTTGGTTACAGAGTAATGTTTCTATTTTAAATGACAGTTTATATGATCGTGTTCCTGGGAAGGGTAGTCACATTCTATTTTAGCTCATCCCCTATTCCACCCATATTTCATATACAATATTACTGCTTTTTTAAAAATGGGAAGCCAAAATTATTTTTAAAAATAAATTTTTGGCTTTCCTTGTCTATGAGTATTCTCAGAAGAAAGCTCTTTAAATTTATCGGATACCATAACTTGCTTTTCAATCTAGGCTCCCATTTTATGGGCTGGACATCTGGATTTGATGGGCAAGAAAACATTTCCTTCTGCTGACTTTTCTAATTATCCTTTCTAACAGATACACATGCTTTGTGTTTGTTAATAAAATTGACATTATTTCAATATCTATTGTTTTAACACACAATGAATTATGGAATTTTTCAATGGCTTTTTTTATTAAATACATCTTAAGTTCCTTATAAAAACAATATTAAGAGCCACTCTAAAAAAGCATTAGAGCCACAGATGTTTTATTTTATAGTGTTAATTGATTTAAGATCCATCAAAATGTTGTTAAAATGTCCAGAGGTTAACAATAATGATGACACATGGGTCAGATTAAAATTCCATATATATATGTGTGTGTGTGTGTGTGTGTGTGTGTGTGTGTGTGTGTGTAATGAAGTTAAATGATAGTTCATTTTCTTTCTGATAAAGAAATAATGAGCTAGTGCCATGAAACAATTTGACATTTAAATTTTCATTCTTTTGTCTTATGATGTGAGGTATAAAAGTAGGATTTATGAGACAGAGGGCACTCCCTAAATCTACATATTGCTTTAAGGACTAGTTATGGGTTTACAGAATAAAGGACAACTTTTTTTTTTTTTTTGGTGGGGCAATGCAATCTCTTTGTTGATCTCTTTATTGTCCTTTTGAAAGGACAGACCCAGAAGTGGCAAGTCAGAAATGAAAATGGCCAACTACACATCTTTTTACCCATGGTTTTGCTTTACAACTGTAGCAATTAATTTGATGAACTCTTCAGGCTACAAAATATAGCACAGAAAGGCAACATGGTTGGGTTTTATTATGTTCATATATATATATATATTTATTCCCTTTAGTTGCCCTTGTTGCTTTATTGTTGTAGTTATTAATGTTGTTATTGATGTCATTGTTGGATAGGATAGAGAGAAATGGAGAGAGGAGGGGAGACAGAGAGGGAGAGAGAAAGATAGACACCTGCAGACCTGCTTCACTGCTAGTGAAGTGACTCCCCTGCAGGGTAGGAGCCTGGGAGGGTGGAACCAGGATCCTTAAACGGGTCTTTGAGCTTTGTGCCACGTGTGCTTAACCCGCTGCACTACTGTCCAGCGCCCTATGTTCTTCATTATATACTGAAAGTCAAGATACTACTGAAGACAATGGGTTTTATTTTTAATGATTGGCACTACTTCCTACTTTTATGTGTGTTAGTATTCCTAGAGAAGTTTGAAGAGAAAGAGAGTTTGGAATTTGGGGGGTAACTATAGTACTGAACATCATTAGTTATATAATCACACAATAAAGAGAGAGAGAGACTTTAGAAGTTCAGTATTTCAATTTACCTATTTTACAAAAGAATGGAAACTAGAGATTATTTGACTTTTACAATGTAATTCCCCAAGTGATGAAACTTGGGTCAGTTTTCCTCTAGAGTATTTTGAAACAACTCCCCAGATGCTAGATATAATGGGCTAAATATCATTCTAGACATTCGGGGACAAGTTTGAATTTTAACTCTGTCAATAGGTGTAGATTTTGTTGTGAGGTCTTGAATACATGATCTTTTGAAGCCTTAGTTTCTTGTTCAATGAAATGAGTGTCTTACTTCAATTTTCTAGTCATGACCTGATTAACAATTTGGGCAGAACAGTCAGATTGTCCTGTGCATTGTAGGACTATTAGTAACACTTCTGGCCTTTACAGACTAGCTACAGTAACATGAATTCCAAGTACTGCCTCTCCCACACTCAGACAAGATGTGCCCAGGCATTGCTAAATGTTCTTGAAAGGCAAAATTGACAGCTTTCGCCTCCATCCTTGAGGACTACTGGCTTAATAGACTAATGAACAAATAGGACTCGTCCAGTGGTTAACACAGTGCTATTCTAGACCTCAGGTTTCACTCTTGCAGAAAGCATTCCCTGAAAAGTTTGATCAGTACTGTTTACAGTGAGTAAAAGAGACATCATATCACATAAATTTTTAAGAGATTAAAAGACACATCTCATGTGAAATTCTCTCAAAGGCAATCAATAAAATAAATCTTAAAAAAATATAGACCATTTTAAATGGGGAGGGCAGTCACTGATAAGATTTGTTAGAGAAACAGCAGTCTATATTGAGAAGGGCCATGGATGCATTTCTATCCCTTGCATCCTGAAGTAATTGGTAACTGTTGCTTTATTTTCAAGTTAATAATGTTAATTCTTTTCCTCTTCTGCTTTTCCCTCCTCCATAATTCCCCCACCCTTGGATTTACATAGCTGTCAGTAGGAGGTGAAAGCCTGATAAAGAGACCTGCTTGCTAAGTGTAGGAATCGAAGAGCAGGACCAACAGCTTGAAAGCTGTCAGGAGCTGCTTGTTGCTGGCTTTGAAAGTGATCCATGTGGATTCAGTCGGCTAGGAAGGATCCTCAGTTTCCCCAATGAATGGGTACTCACGGGATGCACCACGGGAAGCTCGATCCAATGCAGCACTGAGTTAATGTAAATGCACTTTTATTTATTTCTTCATTTATTTATTACCTTGCCACGAGAATTTTTCATTGCTAAAAAAAGTGTCCCATCAAGGGTACCAGGTGCCCCTGCGGCTACAGACAGACTATGACCCACATAGTCAATGACTGCCACCTCTCCAGATTCAAAGGAGGTCTCGAAACTTTACATCAGGCTCAACCTGACGCTGTTGACTGGCTACGGAAGAAGGGCAAACGCTAGAAGAAGAAGTGTAGGAATTGTATAGTCTTTAGAAACTTTCTTTTAGAAACTAGGCACAGCTTGAAAGCTGGCAAAAAAAAAAAAAGAAACTTTCGTCTGGCAGTTGATGTCAGGCCGTTATACTACTGTCTCAGTAGCACAGTGAAGCCTGCTGTACACTCCATGGGGTTACAACTTCCCTAAGGGAGTTTACCCACTGTGGTTTTATGAGAAATATATATATCATGGAGGTGGGGTGGAGGGCACACCAGGAAAAGTTTAGTTGCTATAAAATGTGAGCTAAGAGCTCAAATAGGTTGGTTGGTATGTTCAGCCAGATGGAGATAAATATTGAGAGAGCCATATCCTGTGACTACAAATTGTTATGTTTGACAGACTTCTCTCTGTGAATAAGAGTAAAGGACACTATTTGCAGAGACTGAGCAAGAAGGCAAAACCAATTCTGTTTAAAATTGGAAGATCTACTTCTCGTGTTTATAGAACATTTTAACTCCACCACATGATGGTTTGAAATAAGTTTGTACCTATTTTGTGTTTGTACCTATATGTGTGTGTTTATGTCCAGAATAAATATTTTTATTTTTCCATTCCTAATAAACACCAATATATCTGGCTACCAGGATAGAGAAACTTACTGAGACACAATAATTGTAATCAACTTTTCAGAAAATAAAGTGTTTCCAAATTTTCTAGTTGATTAAGATGTTCACAGCTTAAAAAGCATTTTTTGAACATTGAGACTGTCATCAGGTTCCTAGTGCTTAAGAATTTGTTTCCATTAAAAAATAAATCTATCTGTTCTAAGTCCTGTTGCTTTCTGTTTGTACTGAAGTCAAGCAATGGACATCTCATCCCCCCACCCCCCCCCAAACTCTGACAAGGAAGGTTAAGAATAAACTCCTTTTAAATTTTAATAATGAAAAAACAAATGTATTATAGGAGATCACTTAAAATCACAAGCACACCAAATGAACTTTATTTTGTCTTCTGGGTAGAAATTATTATTTACCTGGAAGTAGGTAGAATAATGGTTATGCAAAGAGACTCTCACACCTGAGGCTACAAAGTTCCAGGTTCAGTCTCCAACACCACCATAAACCAGAGCTGAACAGAGCTCTGGCAAAAAAGAAAAAATAAGAAGAAGAAAGAAAGAAAGAAAGAAAGAAAGAAAGAAAGAAAGAAAGGAAGGAAGGAAGGAAGGAAGGAAAAAGAAAAGAAATTTATTTGCAAAAATAAACAAAGTTTTCATTTCTGACTCTCTTGCTACTTCTGGGTTCTCAGTGAATCCGGAAGCAGAAGTTGCAAAACATTGTGAGAAAATTTGTTTGTGCATTTTTTCTTTTAAATCTCCACCCAATGGAAATACCAGAAGTTTGAGAGGAAAGTCCATTCTTGCTAAACATCCAAGCCAGTGCTGCATCTCCATCGTCATCCCTATTAGGACCCCTTACAGCAGCCACCATTCAAAATTGCTTTTATCATCCATTTTCATCCTGAGTGAAATGTTCAGTTTTCTAATTACCTTTGACCCATTCTGCATCTCTGCCAGGATTGTACATTAACAATCTGAGTAGGGTCATATACTCTGTAAATGTGTTAAACTGCAGGGTATAAAAGTTGTCAGCTTTGTGGAAGAGCACAGTTTCTTTTCTTGCTCCAAGGAAAAGCTGTGAAGAGCATGGAGATTACAGTCGTCCCATAGGCCACCAGAACAGCCTTCTTATCTTTGCTTCACTTGGATGCCTGTCCTTAATATAATCTTTACTTTTCTGTACAAATTTTTAAGCCTCTCTAATGGAGGAACTTTTCTAATTTTCCTTTGTATCTTCAGCATCTGCTACTAGAGGACCGTCTTTAAACACATAAAACCTTGTGCTGGAGAAATAGCATATTGGTTATGCAAAAACAAACAAACAACAGCTTCCATGCCTGAGGCACCAAAGGTCTTAGGTTCAATCTCTAGGACTGCTTAAGCCAGAGCTTAACAGTGAGACCTCTGGTAAAATAATAATACATAAAATTAAATTAAAGTATATGCTAGACTATTTTAAAAGACGCATAAAAGCTCTTGTGCAGCTGTATTTAAATTTCTTTGCGAAAACTTGGCTACGTCAGATTAATTGACCTTGGTTTGCATTGATTACTGACATTCTGAATGCAGGGAATTCAGAGTACTGAGTAAGCATCATTTTACTATATGGCTTTCTTATATAGAGAGGGGATAAAAGGAGTCATTGTGCAATGTAAAATAATTGTGATTATGAAAGAAACACAAGAGATAAGAGCTTTAATTCCTACAGACAGAATGACAAGGATACTCTGCAATATTTGCTCTGATGTATCAATATCTACTGCATAAGAAACTATTATTAAACACAATAAGTGGTACATTCTGTGATGCTTTTTCTTGACCTTTTACAGACTAAAGTAGCACATTTTCTATGCCTCTTCCCTTTCCTGTTCTTCTCACACCCCCACCCCCGAAAGGTGGTTTACACTTTGGTATTACAATTTTCTACTTGGTAAGTTAGGAATATTAAATGGAACATATGTATATATATATATATTTGGGTTTTTGTTGGGGTTTGGTGGCTGCACTATGAATCCACTGCTCCTGGAGGCCCTTTTCCCCACTTTTTATTGTCTTTGTTGTTGTTGTTGTTGCCATTGTTGTTGTTGGATAGGACACAGAGAAATCGAGAGACGAGGGGAAGATACAGAGGGGGGAGAGAAGGATAGACACCTGCAGACCTGCCTTACCACCTTTGAAATGATCCCCCTGCAGGTGGGGAGCCGGGGCTCAAACCAGGATCCTTATGCTGGTCCTTGTGCTTTGCACTTAACATTCTGCGCTACTGCCCAGCCCCCCTAAATGGAACATATTTTAAACACATAGATATACAAACACCAGTATACATATGAACAATCTGATGTAATTCCTCTTTTGTTCTTATGCTAGCTTTCAGAAAACATATTCCCAGCCTTCTGAAAAACTTTTGAGATGATCACATGATTTTTTTATGGCCACTTTGCATAATCAAAAAAGAACCCCAGTTCTCTCTTCCCTTAAGAATAAATTTTTTTTTCCCTCCAACCATTAGAAAATGTGACATTGAATAAATTATATGGTCTTCCCTTACAAAAGTGTAGAGCAAATATCTTCCCATAAACAACTGTCTTTCTAGAAAAATAAATATAAAAGAATAAAAAAGAAAGAGAACAAAAGAAACAAAAAGACAGCTTCTTCCCAGACCATATTTTTCAAAATAATAGTTATTTCTAAATCAAATAACATTTTCAGAAAAGTGAGACTATCTGCATTTCTGCAAGTTTAGAGACTCAGAGGCTGGTGATCAGCACATACACCTGTGGGAACAGGCGATAAAGCAGATTTAAGCCCTTGACTAGAAGAATTTTTAGTGATGGTTCCGCAGGCACCATGGGACCCACTATGGGATAAGTGTTTATTTGGTGGAACCAATACGTTAGAGCTTTCTGAGGAAGTCGTTAGAGCTTTCTGAGGAAGTAAACACCATACTTTTGATGACCAAACCAATTTGATCCTGAAGGATACTGAGCTGAATTTTTCTGTGACTCTTGTTCATACTGTAGCAGTCAGGGAGTACTTCAACATTGTTTGCTGGAAATGGAGAGATCATCACACAGGAATCTTGGCCCATAGATATATAATCAAGTCTTTAAGAGTCCTGGAGTTTCTATGTCAAAGACTAAGACTAAGAATATACATATATATATAATTAATATATGTATTATATTTTTTATATATTATTATATAGCTAATTTTTAAATGTTTTAGTGTGATATTTAATGGCTTCAGTACAATTGTTAACACATGGGTACAATACCTCATGTCCCATGATAGTTGTCTGCAAAGCAATCTCTTTCCCAACTTAGGCCCTTTTCCTCCATCATATATGAAGACCTCCTAGCCCAGAGCTCATTTCCTCTTCCTCCTCCCTCAGAGGCCTTATCTCTGGTGTAATATACTAAGCCTAGTCCAAGTTTTACTTTCTGTTTTTCCTTTCTGTAAGACAAGGAGTATTTTGTCACTTTGTGTATACTAACAAGTGAATTTTCAGGAAAAATGCCTGTATTATTCTGGACACTCTCGGGAAGTTTCACATATTTATCTAGAGTTGAATCTCATCATGTTTCTTTTAGTAACTATCAATTTATTTTCTACAAAATATTTATTTATTTATTCATTCATTAGGAGCATGACAAGGAGAGGTCAGAACACAGCTCTATTCTGGCAAAAGTGGTGCCTGGGATTGAGCCTGGGGCTTCAGGCATGTAAACCTTGTGCTCTGGCATTTAGCATTACTCCAGCAGAATATGCTCATTTTCAAACATGTTAATACTATTAATTAAAAATTTTATCTTGCATCTGAGTTATTTTTAAATATGTATCACCACTAGTACACCTGTTCCACATGTATCACACTGTGCACATTCACCTCTTGGGCAGCTATATTTAAATGTTGACATAAAATCATATGGAAGAGGAATGTGTTCTGAGTTAAATCAAATGACATCTGAGTCAAATGACTAAGGGTAATGTCAGCTGTGACACTTTAAAGAAGGAACCACATACATTTATATCAATGTTTCTTTGTAAACCTCTTAATTATTTGTTTCCAGAATATCCTGGGGAGACTTGTGATGGTTAGCTTCCATCAGCACAGGGAGAAATCACCTAGTGGAGGGTACTTCAGCAGAAAGTCCTTGACCCTCACTGTGCTCTTTCTTCACTGAGAACCTTCCATCAGAATGGTACATTACGAGAATCGGGTGGTAGCACAGCAGTTTAGGCACATGTGGTGTAAAGTGCAAGGACCAGAGTAAGGATCCCAGTTCAAGCCCTGGCTCCCCACATGCAGGGGAGTTGCTTCACAAGTGGTGAAGCAGGTCTGCAGGTGTCTATCTTTCTCTCCCCCTCTGTCTTCCCCTTCTCTCTCCATTTCTTTCTGTCCTAACCAACAATGACAACAACAATAATAACTACAACAATAAAACAATAAGGGCAACAAAAGGGAATAAATAAATATTTTAAAAAAAGAAAGACATAAAAAAGAATGGTAAACTACAACTTGTGTTGAGTACTTTAAATTCCACTCTTAATGTTCATTACCACAGTCTGGACATAGCACTTCAGGGACTTTGTACACTAACTCAGTGAGTGTGTATCTTCCAAAGATGGCTATAGAGAAGTTAACAGATCTGACTGGTCAATCAGTCAGTATTTAACAACAACAATCTCAGAATCAGCCTGGCCAAATTCAGGCATTGCATTTGTCCTATTCTGTATTGGTTGTCTTATTAATAATGTTAATAAGGAAAATCATTATAATTAGTTATAGTGCTCAGTACTTGACATGGGCTAGTTGCTCTGCTTAATGCATATATGCACTCATGTAATTCTGTAATAATATGATCATGTGCATATATTCATTTTTATTTACTTCATTCATTTTATTATTTTTATTGCCACCAGGGTTATTGCTATGGCTTGGTGCCTGCACAATGAATCCACCTTCTCCTGGAGACTTTCTTTAAATTTAAATTTTTAGTAGACAGAGAGAAATTGAAAGAGAAGGGGGAGATAGAGGAAGAGAGAGAAGAGATACCCCAGCGTGGCTTCACCGCTTGTGAAGCTTCCTACCTGCAGGTAGAAACCAGGGGCTTGAACCCAGGTCCTTACACATGGCAATATTTGTTCTCTACTGAGTGTCTCATGAACCAGACACCTGTACTCATTATCCCCTTTTAATATAATAAAAAAATGTGAGTCACAGAGCAATGAAATACATTGTTGAAGTTTCATGGCTTATAGGAAGTGCAGTCAAGATTGCCTCCCGCTTTGACTTTAGTTACTATTCTGACTAAAAATGTTCTGGATGTTGTGTGTTTAAATAAGCACATACAAATATAAGCATGAGCACAATTTTAAGTTGTAATGTCATAAGTAGAAGCAGTTTATTTTGGTAGCAGTGAAAGAACAGGACAAAAAACAATAGAGGGGCTAGAAAAAGTAACTACAAGGTCAGGGGTAGATAGTATAAACATTATACAAAGAGACCCTTATGCCTGAGGCTCCAAAGTCCCAGGTTCAATCACCAGCACCACAATAAGCCAGAGCTGAGCAATTCTCTCATAAAATAAATAAATAAATAAATGCAAAGGCAGTTTTCTTTTAAATAACCCTCTTGTTATTAATGGATAGCCCTGTCTTTATTTAAGCTTTAAATCTCTCTTTGCACACACTAACCAGCTTCACTGTCTCATTATTTTTAGGACAGATTTACAGACATTTTTAGGTATCTGACAGTTAATTTTTCTGTTCTGTCCGTGTATCTACCACTGTAAATATCCCATGATATATTTTTAATGAAAATGTCAATATCTCCTTGAAATCCAAGACTATCTTATCAAGCACGCATTGTCGTCTAATCATTCACTCTATGAAGCTGCAGTCTCCCCCGTGCAAATGTGGGAAGGGGGAAGGGAGGACAAAAAGACATGGCTTTCAGTCACAGCAGGAGTCAGCCATTTGCCTTAGGAGACAGAGAGCTTCAGTGCCCCACTCCAGGTCTCAGCATCCAGGAAGTGCAACAGGCCCCTCTGTCTGTGATCACTCTACTGTTGAATAAAGACATTCTCCCCTGCAAGTAGCTGAAGACTTCAGTTAGAAGCTTGACTAACAAATAGCACCCTGACCCAGGAGTGAAGGCCCATAGCTTAGGCACTGGTGGCTAGTGATATGACGAATTCTTACGGTGGTTACAGTTGTAGACTTCTCCCCTGCATGATTGCACTGCAGGCAGATGGAACTTAAGGGTCACTCCTGAGTCACTCTGAATCCCAAGACCTGAGCCCTGCTGAGTCCACCTGTGCCCCTCTACACCTTGCTGGGTTTCCTTCTTGCAGATCATTAAGGCAGCCAGACCAAACTGCTTGCAGAAGTTTGTCAGCACCTCCAGGTACTCAGACTCGGCTTTGCTTCCATGTCTCCCTGTACTTCTCTAACACTTCACACAAAGTTTAAGTTTATTTAATTCCATAAAAGGAGACTTACACCTTAAAGTACTGCTCAGAATTTTGAGTTTTAAAGGAAGATAAAAAAAAAAGTTCGAGATCACTTATTATTCCAATTGTCACCACTATGAGCTTGCTTAACTCAGTGTACCACCCTTCCCCCAAGACAGGCCCCTTGCATCTAATATTTTAATTGTCACATTTTTTTGAGAACACAGTAAAAAAGAGTGGGTTTTAAAGACATCCTGTGGATGAATTTTAAAAAATCTGAAGAAAAAAAAATCCACCACAGATATGTTAAGAGCTGATTCATCTTCATCTTATACATTTACTTCAGTGTCAGGGAATGAACCTGGAGCTTCTGGTGTCTCAGGCTTGAAAGTCCAGTACACAGCTGATCTGATAGCTCCCCAATCTACTGAATACAATCTTGCAAGATGTCGTAGTAATGATCCCACAGTTTACCCTGCCAGTCAGTTTTGTATTCAGCTACCAAACAAACTATGCTGCAATTACTCATGGGTCAAATAAAGAACAGCTATACAAATAGAAAGCTAGAGGAATTTTTCTATAATTGGTATATATGTCTTCATGTTTCCTTTCTACCATCCAAATCAATGGGATTTTTGGTTTTATTGTTTTGCTATCTCACACCCCAGGAGGCTACTATGCACGCACACCTTTCATTTGCGTTCCACGCAAGAAGATAAGGAAGGTCAAAATGGCAGAAATTTTTCTCCTAATGATCTTTGCTTTTAAAAAATAATAACAATAAATTTAGTGATGTGCCCCTTTTCCAAAGACTTTAATGTATTTGTTGACCTCAAGTTCATTACCTAGGCATGCATTGCTATGAGATGTAGGGGAAGGCCCCATCAAAGGACACTGTTGAGGTTCTCATTTCTACTGTAGATTTAAGCAAAATAAATAAATTTGGGCTGGGTGGCAGAGCATCTGGTTGAATACAGACATTATAGTGCCCAACTACCCTGTTCGGTGCCCTGGTCCTTGCCTCCAGGAGTGGGGGCGGGGGTTCTCTACCAGTGAAGTGTTGCTGCAGGTGCTTCTCTTTCTCCCTCTTTATTTCTCCCTACCTTCTCAATTTCTCTCTGTCTCTATGCAAAAACAGTGAAAAAAGAAATGTAAGCTTAAATAAAAATAAATATATTTACTCTGTAAAGTTTTTGATATATGAGCTCATATACACATATATGGACAAAATTAAATAGGTGGTCCCAGAGATAGATAAGGAATAATGGATTGTGAATAACCTTTATGTTTTTAGTGCTTATTTACTGGTTAGAGACAGCGGGAAATTGAGAAGGAATAGGATACGGAGAAGGAGAAAAACAGACACCTGCAGCACTGCTTTACCACTTGTGAAGTTTTTCCCATGTGGGGTTTGAACCCAGGTCCTTGCACATTGTAAAGTGTGCTCAACCAGGTGCACCACCACCCAGCTTTTAATTATTTGATATATTTGCTAATTGCCTTAGCTAAAAGTGACTTCATACAATTTACTCTATACTAGGCATTTTAATCTGACAAGATTCCCAGCAGAGATTTTAAAAGGCAGTCAACCTGTTTCAGCTGAGAAAAATTCGACAATACATAGTTGGTTAAGTTGCCAAATTCATTGACCAAATTGAATCTGGGAAGCCAGTGTTTTGCCTTTGTGGTATTATTGATGGGTGGCAAAAGGTGAGGGGCATCCCTTCATCCAGTCTGATTTTAGCTGTATCATGTGCTAACTACAAATCATTGAACTTGACACCGAGGAGAGCACAGGGAAAGTCATGATCTTTGCCTTGAAAACACATTTCTTCTATTAGTGGTATAAGGTGCATATACATGTGTACAACCCAGCAATTCACAGCATTCCATAGTAATGTGGGGGTGGGGGATAGGGACATAAATGAAGCTAGAATGTTCAGAGAAATCTTCAGGTGAACAAGAGAATTCAAATTCCAAGATCTGGATTAGTAGTTACTGTATCACAAGTATTCCAGAAAGTGCACAGCATGAGAAAATATGGCAATAAAAAGAAACATGGGGGGAGAGAGGGCATTGGTATTATGTTTATAAATTAGTAAGTGAGGCAATTAGAGAAAATTACTTGGAGATTTGACTTATAGCTAATCCTGAATGCAGTAGACAGAACTACAGTGTGTTTTCAGTGATAGACCACTGATAGTTGGAATGGTCTGCTTATCTTTGCATTAAGAACCATTCAACAGAGGCAGGACCGGACTAAGCTCACCCGGTTAAGCACGCATATCACCATGCACAAAGATCTAGGTTTGAACCCCAGCTTCGCACCTGCAAAGAGGGAGCTTCATGAATGGTGAAGCAGATCTGAAGGTATCTAATTTTCTTTCTCCATTTCTATCTTCCCTTCCCTTTCAATTTCACTCTGTCCTGTAAAAAAAAGAAAACACCAAGAGAAAAATACCCACCAAGAGCTGTGGATCCATAGTGCCGGCATTGAGCCACCATGATGACCTTGGTGGCAATAAAAGAGAGAGAAAGGAGAGAGAGATTCAACATAAAATGTAAATTGTAAATACTAAAAGAAATGGGACTCTTGGGAAGAAGAA
Source organism: Erinaceus europaeus (assembly GCF_950295315.1). Lineage (NCBI taxonomy): Eukaryota > Metazoa > Chordata > Mammalia > Eulipotyphla > Erinaceidae > Erinaceus > Erinaceus europaeus. The sequence goes on from NC_080180.1 coordinate 17,362,991, forward strand.
ACTTCTTGGGCCCAAACCACAGGGGGAAAATACAGTGTGATAAGTTTTATATGGGGTAGCAGTAAATAATATCACCTAAGTTGAATTTTTGTTGTAATTGTTGTGGGTTAAACAGAAAGAGATAGTGGGGGCCAGGTGGTGGCGCACCTGGTTAAGCGCTCACGTTACAGTGTGCAAACACCAGGCCCCAACCTGCAGTGGGGGGAAACTTCATGTTTTTGAGATGTCTCTCTGTCTCTTTCCCTCTTTATCTCCCCCTAACTTCTCCATTTTTCTCTGTCTCTGTCCAATAATAAATAAATAAATACCTTTGAAAAATTAAAAAAATAATAATAATAAAAAAAAAGAATGGTCCGGGAAGTAGTGCAGTGATAGAGTTTTGGACGCTCAAGCATAAGGTCCCGATTTTGATCCCCAGCAGCACATGTGCCAGAGTGATATCTGGTTCTTTCTCTCTCCTCCTTTCTCATAAATAAATAAAATCTTTAAGAAACAAAACCAGAGAGAGATAGTGTCAGAAAGTAATCAACAAGAGAGACACCTGTGGCACTGCTTCACAGATAATTAAGCTCATTCCCTGTAGATACAGACTGGGGACATGAACCTGGGTCTTCACACATGGTAGCACATGTGTTCTATTAGGTTCACCACCATCCACCCCCTAAATGAGGATAGTAATGATCACATAGAAGTTAGCTGCATAGTCCTGGAACCTTGATGGCAGAGGACCTAGTAGGGGTTGTATTGTTATGTGGAAAACAGGGAAATGTTATGCATGTATAAACTATTGTATTTACTGTTGACTATAAAACATTAATCCCCCCCCCCAAAAAAAGAGGGAGATTTAGCTGGATAAAGAACATAAGGAGGACACAGGACAGAAGAAACTGATAGCATTAAGACATCTGAAATATAGCCTTGCACACAAAATAAAAGTTTCAGGCATAGACAAACACCTTCTATGTCATTGCTAGGAATGTGCTATCATTAGAAACAGTGCATTTGGAACACTCTTGAGGACTTAGAGGACTTTTGGCTTTAGCAGGAAAATGTAAAATGAATATAATTTTGTATGCATGGTTTGGAGGAATGATTAAGATTAAAATATGTGTATCCTATGGTCTTGTCAATATTTCCATTTTATAAATAAAAGTTTTAAAAATTAAAAAAAAATCAGAATACGTGGTAAAGCATTAGATGGGTTTTGTACCACAGAAGGTGATTTTAAAAGAGAGAAGTTTGGTCTTTCAGAATTGGGAGACCAGGGGCCAGGTGGTGGCACACCTGGTTGAGTGCACATATTATTATGTGCAAGGATCCAAGTTCGAGCCCCTGGTCCCCATCACAGGGGAAAAGCTTTGCAAGTGATGAAGCAGTTTTGCAGTTGTCTCCCTGTCTCTATCCCTCTCTATATCCCCCTACGTTCTTGATTTCTGACTGTCTCTATCCAAGAAATAAAGATGATTAAAAAAAATCAGAATTGGGAGATTCATCTCTCTCCTGAAGGCCAAATTAGAGACTTTTAATGAACAAGTAGATATACACTAAGAAAAACATCAAGAGAGCTTGACAAAAATCTGCCAGCTGCACATAACAGCACAAAAATCACTAGAGGGCTGAGGTACATTTCAATAGAAGGCATTTTCGTAGGTGCTAATTGACATTGACACATAGGCTGAAGATGTGTGAAGCTGATATTTGGTCAGTGTTGACCTATGAAAGAAATAACTGTGTGCTACCAAGTCTGATAGCATCAAGGAGTGACTTCTGTGCAAATAATATGATTGAAACAGTACCCACAGTTAGCACCTAAGTAGAACATTACGGAGAAATAGCTAGAGTGTTGCATAGTAGCCGCACACAAAAAAATGAACACGCTTCATTTCAGAATTCAAATCAGGACAGGTTTGAGAGTATGTTTGGAAATGACTCATGCTGTGTTTTTTTTTTTTTTCTTCTGGCTGCTGAATTCCCGCGCAAGTTCCTGTTCTCTGACTGGTTCTGCTCACATTGGCTGTCTGCCAACTTTTCTGGTGTTCACTCCCCCTCCCACCCGCACCAACGTCCTCCCCCCTCCACCCCACCCCACCCCCGTACTTTTTTGCAGGCTTCCCTGCGCCCTCAGTACCTATGTAGCCACAGAATTAGACTTTTGTTTAAACCACAAGACTTTTCATTCTTACTTTCATATGCCTTCAGTGAGACCCTTGGTCAGTTGTTCCTGACTTGCTTCTGTCCAGCAGATTATGACTCTTCTTGTGAGTAAGTGTGTCTTTGTTGAGAAAAGACGGACACATTTACACATTCTGATACCAGTAGAAGCTATTAGTTGCAAACAAAAAAAAGCTATTAGTTGGTTAGACAAGGTTGATCTCTTCACACTCACTGAGCAAAAAGTTGATGATTTTGGAAAGCTTCCCATAGGCTTCTCTTATGCAAAGTGCTGAAAGATAACTGTGCTGTTTGGTCAACATTAAAAAATATATATATATATATAGGAAAAAAAGAAAATAGTGTGAAGTCTATGACATAAATTGACTATTTTTTAGGATAGATGTGAAAGTTAAATATTCCTTTCTTTTCTTTTCTTCTTTAATTTTTTTTTTTGATAGAGGCAGAAGAGAGGGAGAAATTCAAAGGGAGAGAGTGAAAGAGATCATAGCACTAGAACTTCCTTCAACACAGTGGGAGCCGAATTTAGGTTGAACACAAATGAGCTATTTGTCCGCCACTGTGTTGTAACCTTCCCAAACTTCCACTGCCACGTCTCACCAATACAGACAGCAAGACCTGTGCATCCTTCACTGGCGCTTTCTATTAGAAGCAGAGCCAGGGCACCTGTCAATCACTCTAGGACACCTCCCTCCCCAAGCAAATGGAGAGCCTATTTTCTTGCATAAAGAGATACAATGGGGGGAATTTTCTTCAATTTAATCATTCTTTTAACTGAAATAATAACCAAGCCACACCAGTGATGGAGTCATTTTTCTCCCCAAAGTATAGTCTCTTTTCCACTGTCCTTCACACTCTCATCAATCTGAAAATTGGCTTTTTTGTAAAGGGAATAAATTTGAGTCAGATATTTATTTGGTATCATTCAAAGGCCGTTAGAAAAGAGGAAAAGTAATATATGTTTGCCTTATATGTTTTTTTTTCCCCATGATCAGTATCTTAATTCAGATCTATAAGAGTAAATGCTTTTTTTTTTATGCTAGATGAAACTTGTAAGTATTATTAACTTCTGCTTTGAATTTAACTCTACTCTTCTCAGAAGTCTGAATAATGACATTGCTATTTTGCAAATTAAGTTGCCAGTTCAAAACATTCCTTGCATAGGATAGTTGGGCCCACATTAAAGATATATCCTAAAACTGGGAAATTTTATGCAGGTACTGACTACCGTATTTTCAAAAAAAAATTTTTTAATTTAAAAATTTTATCCTTAGATTCTGAGTATAAGTGTTCTTATTGTTGGTTTGTCATAGTATTTTTTTAAATATTTATTTATTTATCCACTTTTGTTGTCCTTGTTTTATTGTTATAGTTATTATTATTTTTATTGATGTCATCGTTGTTGGATAGGACAGAGAGAATGAGAATGGAGAGAGGAGGAATGAGAATGGAGAGAGGAGGGGAAGACAGAGAGAGGGAGAGAAAAACAGACACCTGCAGACCTGCTTCACCGCCTACCAAACAGCTCCCCTGCAGGTAGGGAGCCAGGGGCTTGAACCCGGATCCTTATGCAGGTCCTTGAGCTTTGTGCCACCTGCGCTTACCCCACTGCATTACCTCCAGACTCCCTGTCATAGCATTTTTAAGGAAAACAGTGAAAGCCTAGCTCTTCATGGTAATTTTTTACATAATTTGTTGTTATTATTTCTCCCAATTAGGTATAAGAATTATATTCAACACTTTAAATATGACATCTAGTCAGTTTGATATTCAGAGATTGATAGTGAAAAGAAACACCACTAAGGAAATATGATGCAAAGGAACACAAGGTAGCTTTAGACGCTGTCAGTACTTCATATTGAAGACTTCAAAAAATTTTTAAAATATCTTGTAGATTTAACATACAATATAACCCAGAAATATGCATTACAATTTCTTTCCATGGCCATGACTTTGAGGCCACTTGGCTACTTACAGTAGCCTTGTAGGGATCAGTGTGGTCACATCTGTGTCTTTTCCTGCTGATAAAAAGCTTCATTTTTCAAAAGACGTTTATTTATTATTTATTTATTTATAGAGATTTATATTGTCTTTCCTTGTGCTTAAAGTTCATTTAGGTCCTGCTGGTTCCATTTGACCTAAATAGAAGACCTACTTGGTTGAAGTGATGATATTTCCACTGACAGAAATATAACTTAAAAAAAAAAGAGGAGGGTGAGGGGGTTAAGGGGTGCAAAGTGCTGGAGAATTGTTTTCCCCTCCAGTCCTAAGAGACTGAAATCAAAAGGAAGACAAAGTTCTGCTCCTGTCTCTTCTATTATGTGAGAATGTCACACTTAGTCATTTGGAAACCTTGAGGGCAGTTAGGCTCATAACTTGTGAATGTCAGGGAAAAAAAAAAAAAAGAAGGAAGCTGAGCTCTGCTACCATGAACTAATGAATGATCCCTTTTCTTATGGAATAATAAATCCCTTAGTGTTTACTCTGAGGTTTGTCCCCCCCCCCCCATTAGTAGTGGCTAGAAACATTTTATTTTAATGGCACTTCAAAGATATTTTTTTTAGTCTTCTAATTCAGAGGTTCATCTTGTGTCCCTAAACTTTGCTCTTTACCTGACAATTGGGAGTGACTAGCTGCTGCCTTGAATAATGTTCAAACTTTTTTTTTTCTTTTGCCACCAGGGTTCCCCAGAGGCTTGGCAACTGTACAGCTCCACTGTTCTCTGCAGTCATTTTACTTTCGTTTGCTTTGATAGAGAGTGAGAGACAGAAATAGAGAGGAATAAAGTGACAGAGAGAAGGAGAGACACACTGCTCCACTGCTCCTGAAGCAAGCATCCTCTCTGTGAGAAGGGACCACAGGCTTGAACCAGGGTCCTCACACATGGTGATGTGCTCTCTATCAGGTGAGCCAACAACTGACCCCAACATTGGAACTTCTAAGTAAATAAGAAAAGGTCCTTCAACAATAGCCCCATCTTACTTCTCTGCCAGAAATCTGTCTATTCCCTGTCGACCTTCATTTCAACCACGGAAAACAACTTTTCCTTGCCGAAACGTACCAGGTTCTCGACTCTAGGCCGTGCTGGTCTAGTATTCCGGAAGTCTCATTTTTCTCTTCCTGCCCCAAACTCCTGTTCTTCTCAACTTAGATATAACGTTTTCAGGAAGTGTGTCCTTATCACCCGCAAAGAGTTTATGTGTTATTTCTCTCTGCTGCCACAGCACACTGTGCTAAGCTCCACAGCAGCACTCGGCACCTTGTAATGAAGTTGTAGCCTAGCGATAAAAATAACTGACTTTGAGTCACGCTCTCTGTACCCTGTCCTGTCTCTGACACAAACCTAATGATCATCAACAAGCTATTTTCTATGGCTTATTGTACTTCCTTGCTTTCCAGAGTCAGAATAATAATAGCACATACTTCACAGAAGCACAATAATTGAGGAAGCTAATATATGTGGTTCATATGCTTAAGAGATTTTATATATAGTCGACACTTAAGATATAATAAGTACTGTAAATATTAGTTATGGCTGAGTCTTTACAAATTTAATTCATTATTTTAATGAGAGAGAAAGAAATTGTGTGGGATCAGGGTAGAGCCTAGCTCTGGCTTTTAATATTGCAAAGCATTGAACCTGGGACCTCTCACCGTCAGGCAAGCAAAGTCTGATGCCTGACCTCTGGTGCCTTCTGCCTGGCTGTGTATGTAACTGTTTGCCTCACTAGACAATAAATGTCTTAAGGTTAAGAACTGTGTATCTGTGATATCAACTCTGGTGTCTTACACAAAACAGAGATTTGAAAAAAAAATCATTGACTCAATTGTTATAAGTAGATGAAAATGCATTGCTTTGGTTGAGAGACCAAAAAAAAGTCATACTTTTTTCACCCCTTATGTTTAGAAAAATGAGAATTTATTTTTATTACTCTTACAGTGATATTCAGGGAACAATCTTCTAGGAAATAAAAATATTTTGATAGACTCCAGAAAGCCTCTTAACGTGAAGCATAATTTCCCCAGTAAGAGTCTTCAATCAGTTTTTTTATTTGTCACTTTTTTACATTATTGGTATTTTTTAGAAAGTATCCCAATTTAAGAATTTTGAAGTTCATGATACACTTTTCTCCAGTATACATTTCTTTATACTGTCTTTTAGGTTAATAATTTTAAACTGTGGGTGAATTGTGTGTACATGTAGGAGTTCAAAACCTGAAATACAAGTTTCTTCAAGTGAATAGCAAACATTTGTGCATTCATCTTTTACCAGAGTTATCAAAACTCTTTTGAATAAATATTATATTTGGGGGGCCAGGCAATGGTGCACATGGTTAAGTGCACATAACACTAAGTACAAGGACCTGTGCAAGGATCCGGGTTCAAGCCCCTTCTCCTTACTTGTAGGGGGAATGCTTCACAAGTGGCAAAACAGGTCTGCAGGTGTCTTTCTCTCCCTTACTATCTCCCCCTCCTCTCTCAATTTCTCTCTGTCTAATCCAACAAAATAGGAATAAATAAATAAATAAATAAATAAATAATAAGCCTCCAGGAGCAGTGAATTTATCCCATTGATATCCCTGGAGGCAAAACAAACAAACCAATAAATATTGTATTTTTATACTTTCAATTCATTCCATATTTATCTTCTTCTCTCCCCTCTTTACCATTTTATTAGGAGGTTAATGGCTTACAGTAAAGTTCACAGATGGATGGATGGTAGGTGCCTGCAAAACACTCTCAGCCCCAACTTAGGTCATCATGCATCAGGACCCAGAGATCCCCAAACCAATTGCTTACTCTCCTTGCCCAGAAGTATTTGCTTTGGTGCTTGTGCCATCCCAGTGCAAGTTTTACTTTGTGTTTTCTCTTTTTGTTATTGTTTCTTAAGCTCCACGGGTGCTGGCTAATGAATGTAGAAGTTTGTGTATGTGTCTTGTCACTGGTCTAACCTAGTCCAAATTTTCTGCTACGTGTGTGTGTGTGTGTGTGTGTGTGTGTGAGAGAGAGAGAGAGAGAGAGAGAGAGAGAGAGAAGAGAGAGGAGAGAGAGAGAGAGAGAGAGAGAGAGAGAAGGGGGGGCTGGGTGGTGCCACACATGGTTAAGCACACATAGTATGAAGTGTAAGGAACCAAGCAAGGCTCCCAGTTCAAGTCCTTTGCTCCCTTGCTCACCATCTGCATGGAAAGCAGTGAAGCAGATCTGCAGGTGTCTGTCTTCCCCCCCCCCCTCTCTCTCTCTCTCTATATATATATATATATATATATATATTTTTTTTTTTTCCCCATCCCTTCTCAATTTCTCTCTGTCCTATTAAAAAAAAAAGAAAATAATGGCCACAAGAGCCGTGAATTCATAGTGTAGGCACTGAGCCCCAGCAATATCCCTGGAAGCAAAGAGAGAGAGAGAGAGTCCTTGGTGTTATCATGTGGTCTGAGGATCGAATCCAGGGCCTTCTGCATGAATCTAATGTATTTCTCTACCCACTGATACACCTTCCAGGTGCCACTTAGATTCCTTTTTTAGGAGAGACACCCAAGCTTCTTTGAATGTAGTAGTTCTCCCAAGTGGTATATCGAGGCTCAAATCTGGGTATTGCATATGGCAAAGCAGGCATCCTTCCAGGCCCTAATTCTAAGAATAAGCAACGCTGCTTGGTCATGTACAAGATTACATTAGAAGAAGCTGGGTGAAAAATGAGTGGGAACTTTCTATATTATCTTTGCAAATTGCCTCTAAGTCTAAAATTATTCTCAGATAGGTTATTTTTAGGTTTCTTATACTAGTTTAGAGAAAGCTAAAGTAATTTCAATGTTTGTTTTTAAATAGAATAGTTTTGAGTTGGAAGCATTTTCATAACACTTCTGATTAATGTTTGTAATCATGGCCCCAGTTTACTGGCAACTTTGTGCAGCTCCTTTAGCATCCAGCTGGAGGGAGGAGGAGGAGGGAGGGAACAGTGTGCTCACTGCACATGCAAAGAAGATGCCATCTTTGGGCCAGAGAAGAAACACCACTTCCACAGCAATTAAGGAATAAGAGGGTGCAAGAAAATAAAGGTCTTTGCTTTAAGAAGCTAAATCTATCAAGAAATCTGCTGATAATCTTTTGCGATGTTAAATATATATATGTATATATATATATACACACACACACACACAGTAGAGTACTACTCAGCTGTTCAAAGTGGTGGAGTCATCTTCACTTCATCTTGGGTGGAGTTTGAAGGAATCATGTTAAGTGAAATAAACAAAAAAGGGGGAGAAAAAGATAAATATGGAGTGAACTGAAAGTGTAAAAATTTAATATTTGTTTTTTTAAATTTTTAAATTTTTTATTTTATTTATAAAAATGAAATATTGACAAAACCACAGGATAAGAAGGGTACAACTCCACACAGTTCCCACCACCAGAACTCTGTATCCCATCCCCTCCCCTGATAGCTTTCCTATTTTTTAACCCTCTGGGAGCATGGACCCAAGGTTATTGTGGGATGCAGAAGGTGGAAGGTCTGGCTTCTGTAATTGCTTCCCTGCTATTTGTTGTCTCCAGGATTATCAGTGGGACTGGGTTCCAGCACAATAGATCCACTGCTCCTGGAGGCCTTTTTTTATTTTTTTAAATAATTGAGTGATTTATAAAATCATCTCCGATTATAGTCACTTGATTTGATTTCACAGTGCTAGAAAGGTCAGAAATCTATCACATTTTTCTTTCTTTTCTTTCTCTCTCTTTAAACTAATTTTTTTTCTAAAGACAGTCAGAGAGGCAGAGGATGCTCTCATTATAATGCACAAAAATATGTCCCTGGTCCTCATCTGTGGAAGGCTTCATGAGTGGTGAAGCAGGACTACAGATGTCTCTCAGTTTCTCTGTCTCCCCCTCCTCTCTCAATTTTTTCCTGTCTCTATCCAATAATAAATAAAAGTATCTTTTGAAATAGTTAATGTTAACATAATGATTCATGCACTTTAGAATTTTCTCCTTGCATTTACCAAACATGTGTATACTTACCTATTCAACTAGCATTCCACATACACTTTCAAAGACTCATTATTGCTCCATTAGTTTAGGTAGGTCAAGACTACACAATAACTCACCTGAATCATATGCCTCCTTTGTCATACCTGCCCATGTGGTAGATTCAAGCATAGGCTCCATCACACTGGGTGGTGCTTCAGTGCTGATCTTTCCCTCTCTCCTTCTGTCTCTCTGCCTCTGTATCTTTCTTCCTGTCTTAAATAAATAAACTCTGAGCAGTGAAGTTCCAGCAATAGCAAAAAGAGAAAAAAAAAAATCCCAGTTATTAGGAGTTAGTTGTATATCATATAAATTCCCCTGATCTAAATGTCTAATTTCAAGGACTTGAAATAAAGAATGACTGCAACCAATTTTATAGTCATCTTTAAAAGTTGTTTTGAATATGTCTCAGTTCTCCTTTTGCGAAAGTAATCATTGTAATTTTTTGGCATGCAGTTTTTGTTGAGAAAACAAGCATCAACATTTTAAAGAAAAACATAATTTTGCAGAGAAAATCCTAAAAATGTTGTACTAAGTAGGTCTCAGTTCTTAACCCATATTTCATTATCAGTGCTATTTTTATTCTTTTTAAAAAGATTTACTTATTTACTACATATGAGACACACACAGAGAGAAGTCAGAGCACCACTCCAGTACAGAAAAACAGCATCTCAGACATACAAATTTGGTGTTCTAGCAGTCGAGCTATTTCCCTGGCCATGCAAACTTTTGTCCTTTTAAAAATTATAAGCTGACGTCAGATGGTGGCACATCATCTCCATGATCAGGGACACTGGTTTAAGCCCCTGTTTCACACTTGCAAATGGGAAGCTTCACTAGCAGTAAAGCAGTGCTGCAGCTGTCTCTTTTTCTTTTCTGTCTCTGCCTCCCTCTTCTTCTCAATGTCTCTCTGTCCTTATTAAAAAAGGCTGCTAGGAGAAGTAGAATCCTTGTATAGGCACCAAATACCAGCACTAACCCTGGTGGCAATAAGATAAATCTATCTTAAATGGATAAAGAGTATATGCCATTGCTATTATTCCACTAATAACAAAAAATCTACCTAATTTAGTTATATTTCCTCTATCATTAGTATATGTTTGAATATAATATCATAAGTAGACAAGAGAGTTTTAAAAAATTCATGAGACTCTAATAAGTTTCTCATAAAGCAGGACTTATTTATGTTATCAGGTATTTACTAATTTTATAACTGTAGATAACTTATTGGTTACAATATATGTTAATGAATTAATGCTTCAAGAATGTTGAAAAAATTTTATCACCACACAAGGAAAGCAAGTATCTCTTCCCTTAGTGTTCAATTTTATCTAACTGTAGTTACATTCTAGGTTCTAAAATGAGTGGAAAAACTTGTAATTTCTAATTTCCTTTCTCCTACCACTAGACAATATCAAAAATTTTCAAAATTTTTCTGATAAGCAGAATATTATTCCTGCCGTGGACCAAAGCTAAGAATGCTATCTCACATTAAAATGTTTGCTGTAAGGTTAAAAGGTAGTAAAAGAATTAATTAAATGAGTAACTTTACTCAGGCCACTCACTAGATGTCCACCCTCTAAATGTTGTTAAAGGAGTTGTAATTGTTGCTGCCCTGCCCTCCTCCCCTCACCCTACCCCATAATACAGTGCAGTCTAACTAGTCTCATATATGAAGGGCAGTCAGTGTCTCCTATGAGAGTCCATACTGGTGCTGGACACCTTGGGGGAGCCTAAGTCACAAGAACCCATGTCCTGAGTGGTTTTTTTTTTTTTTTTGCCTCCAGGGTTATCGCTGGGTCTCAGTGCCTGCACTATGAATCCACTGTTCCTGGAGGACACTTTTTTTTCCTTTTTGTTGCCCTTGTTTATCGTTGTTGTTATTCCTGTTGTTTTTGGATAGAACAGAGAGAAATCGAGAGAGGAGGGGAAAACAGAGAAGAGGAGAGAAAGACAGACACCTGCAGACCTGCTTCACTGCTAATGAAGTGACTTCTCTACAGGTGGGGAGCTGGGGGCTTGAACCAAGGTGGGGAGCTGGGGGCTTGAACCAGGATTCTTATGCCGACCCTTGCTTTGCACTATGTGCATTTAACCCGCTGTGCTACTGCCCAGCCCCCAGTCCTGGGTTTTTTTAATGGTGATTTTTTAAGCCTGGGCTTAAAATAAACAAAAGGTGTTCTTTTGATAGTGGAAACTCCTGTGCCACACTCAGTAAGGTGGAGTAGTAAATCAAATACGAAGGCAAAATGAGACCACATCTTTTTTCCATTTGGTTGAGAAAAAAATTTTTTTTTTGGGGGGGACAATTGTCAAACTTAAGAAGTAAGTGGTAGATCTGTATCAATCTGAGGGAATTTTGAGGTAGTTTCTGGATGTTTGTCACGTAACCGGATTCTCAATGCAGCTTGGCTCTGATCGTGCTTGCGTTGCTCAGTGATGGTGAGGAATTCAGCAGCGGCAGGAGGCAGCCATCTTCACCCTGGCACAGACAGAGACATGCAGACAGCAGATCACTGGGAATGAGTACGGGGTGGGGGGAGGTTCGTATCTTTGTTGGCACTTGTAAGACTTGCTTTAAATAATATTTCTGCAGAGCAATCCAAAGAGTGAGCAGAAGTATAAGAGGAATGTGATAGCTACATTCCTTATAGTAAACAGTATCATCTGGGAATGGAATCCCCGCTCTTTCCTTTCTGGTTCAAGACAATGTGCCAAACTGCAGAAGTGATGTGCAAAAGCCCCGAATTCAAGACAGTAGGCACACCTTGATTCTTACTGAATTTACTGTGTGCCAATTAAATGAACAGATGTTTCTGTTTCATCTTTGATAGCCTCTTAAAATAGTTACAGCTACCACAGGATTTCTGAATCCCAGTTGAAATTTTTTTTGCCACTGATGAACACTGAGTGGAAAAGGCAGAAGGAGGGACTCAGTGCTCACTGTAATGAACATGTCTGCAAGACCACCAGTGTGCCTACTATACATTGGGTTTAAAATTACCCCTGTAAACATTATTCCATGTATAATCAACTGACACATATAGTTAGTATGGCGATTCGGTTTCTATATACAAGGCAAATGAAACTTGTAAATATTTATTTAACTCAATCAAAATCCTAATTGACTGAGCTGGAATTCAACACCACAACAATCTGAATACTATCCAGAGCTCAGCTCTTCTACACTGGCACCGGTAATGCTCTGAAAAGTTTTAATTTTAGGGAGTTGGGCGGTAGCGCAGAGGGTTAAGCGCTCGTGGCACAAAACGAAAGGACCTGGGGGTAAGGATCCTGGTTTGAGCCCACTGCTACCCACCTGCAGGGGAGTTGTTTCACAAGCGGTGAAGCAGGTCTGCGGGTGTCTATCTTTCTCTCCCCCTCTGTCTTCCCCCTGTCTCCACTTCTCTCTGTCCTATCCAACAATGAAGATATCGATAACATAATAATAACTACAACAATAAAAACAACATGGGCAACCAAAGGGAATAAATAAATAAATATTTAAGTTTTACATTTTATTCTTCATTGTGTTACATAACTAAATACACATGAAGATTCAGAGGTACATGAAAATTCCCAGAGTAAATGCAACCCCATCTTGCAAAATGAGAAGTTACACAGGTCATATCTTACAATGAGTTTCAAATATCATATGGCTGGAAGGCTTGTTATGGGACCATAGGCAAAAACTATATTAGGACCATAGCATTCATTATTTACTTTCTGTAATCTAGCCATTGTAAAGATTTAAGAGACAGTGACATTGAGAAACACAAAACAGAACCAATAGCCAAATGAGAGAAGTTGATGATCATGATAATGATGGCAGTAGTGATGACCACTGACATCTAATGAGGTGTGTCCTGGAGCCCCACCTCCCCAGAACCCCACCCCAATAGGAAAAGACAGAAACAGGCTGAGGGTGTGGATGGACCTGCCACCACCCATGTCCCCAGAGAAGCAATTACAGAAGCCAGACCTCCCGCATCCTGCACTCCATAATGATCCTGAGTCCATACTCTCAGAGGGATAAAGACTAGGGAACCTTCCAGTGGAGGGGATGGGATATGGAACTTGGGTGGTGGGAATTGTATGGAATTGCATCCTACTTATCCTACAATCTTGTCAATCATTATTAAATCACTGAAAAACACAATGTTTTCCTGAGTTATTAAATGACTCACATTGTCTTACTAGTGATAATCATCCTAAGAGAAGATAATAGAATGTTTAACGGTAGTTCTGATATTCAGAGTGCACCACTTTGTCCAAGTTGCACAACTACAGAGGAGCAGTTCAACAATTCACACCGTTGTGTGATTGTTTCCAAAATCTATGACCTTAATTGAAATCCTCCATGTAAACAGATAACTAATTATATAAGTCAACTTATGATATGCACCCCAAGGTAATTATTATTCTAAATGTTAGAAGATCTCCATGGCTTTGGCACACTAGGACTATTATTATAAAGATGAAATTTGAAGCTAGAGTTGAGAATGGCTAAGATCCAGGGTTACTAACATAAGAGGTAGTATGCAGGCTAGGGAGACATCCAACTTACAGGAAGAGTGGTTTCTGCGCGGAAAGTTCACAGGGTCACAGAAAATTTCATTTAAACTGACTCTGATATGAAATGTCATTGTATTTAAGAATATGGTGATGATATTAGAAAGGCAGGTTAGCAATGGATTGTGAAGAGTTTTCAATTATAATAATAAAGATTTTGGAGTCTCTACTAAAAAGGTAAACTGTTTTAAGAGGAAAGAACCATATCAGAACATTCTAAAAGTATACTTATGTGGCAGTCTCGAGCATGTATGATGAAGGGAAGAGGAAACTAGCAGTTCAGTTCAGAAACTTAAGAACAGGAAGCCAGGCAGTAGCTCAGTGGGTTAAGTGCACATGACGTGAAGCACAAGGGCTGATGTAAGGATCTGATTTCGAGCCCCCAGCTCCCCAACCCACCTGCAGGGGGGTAGCTTCACAAGCAGTGAAGCAGGTCTGCAGGTATCTGTCTTTCTATCCCCATCTCTGTCTTCCCCTCCTCTTTCTCTCTGTCCTGTCCAACAACAGCAGCAGTAACAACAACAAGGGCAACAAGAACAACAAAAATGGGGAAAATGGCCTCCAGCAGCAGTGGGTTTGCAGGCACAGAGCCCCAGACATAACCTTGGAGGCAAAAAAAAAAAAAAAAAAGGAAGAAAGAAAAAAGAAACTTAAGAATAAAAGTTGGTAAGAATGGAACATTTTACTTGGACTTGGCTAAAAGGAGTGGGAAGAAGACTCCAGGTACTACAAACTAATGGGCTGTGTACTGAAGTTCAATACAGTGGTTCAGTACAAATGTGAATTCTCGCCTTCAGGAAGGGTCTTATATGGTCAATAGTGTAAGAGCTTTGGCAACTGGTAAACTTGGGACTGAATTTTTGCAATTATTTTCTTACTCCACTTTTTTAAATATGTGTGTTAGCACCACTCAATAATCTTTCCCTGAGACATTTTTCTTACTTTTCATTTTTAGAGAAAGAGGAAAGACAGAGAGAGAGAGAGAGAGAGAGAGAGAGAGATCACAGCACCACCATCTATGGAGTTCTCCTGTGTTATCAGTGGAGTTTATATGGTATCAGATTAGAACCCAGAGCCTTGTGCTTGACTAAACATTTGCCCCAACTATGTGAGTTATATATCCTGAATTCTGATTAATTATTCTGTTTCAGGGCACTATTTGTCAGTGCCTTTATTTTCCTCATTTACAAGAGTAATAATACTTATCAAATAGAGATATCATGAAGAAAAACAATTATGTTCCTTATTGTATTCAAGAAAGGGGAAAATAATTCTGCCATTAAAAGACTTAAAAAAATTACCTCACTATGATTTTCCCCCAAAGATGTTAAATTTAAAAAGTTATCTCATGACTTTTTTCCCCTAAAACTTAATGATTTATGGACGTTAGAATATTTTGATATTTTCCATAGCAGGAAACAATTCTTTTTGGATCAAAATAAGACTATTGATAGACATACCCAGTACGGAAAATTAATTCAAAGCAGGTATTGTGGCAAGGAGGTAAAATGCCCCTATACCTTTCTGTGCTTTGAGGTCTTAACTTTCCTGAGAGTTCAAGTGTGATGTTCAGGAAGTCACTCAGCTTCCCTAGCTCAGTGCAGCAGCCCGAATAGGGTGCAGTGTGGTAAGTCATAGTGAAAGACTAATGCTGGTATGTGAGTGAAAGGCCACCACACACATGTGAAATAACCTTGGCTCTGGTCATTTCAAAACCTTGAGGTAAAAGGGAATGGGAATTCTGTTTATAAATACGCCCACGTGCTTTCCTTTTAATCGATTTTCTCCAAATTTCCTTTGGTATTTAGGTAAGCCTCTTTAATTCCTGACTCAAAAGAGGGTGACTCTTGAGTGTTTAATTAAAGATAAGATTGGATTAAACTTTTTTTCTCATTAAAATATCATTGCAGGGTCCTTTTTGGCACAGTGTTTCCCAAGTATAACAAATCATTCCTATAACCAACCTTATCTTTGAAACACATTTTCACTGAAACAGAAACAGATCGACCTGGAATTCAGTATTTTGTAGCAGCTGAATGTATAATCGGATGGCTTTCAACTCAAACTAGAGAAGTTGTGGTTTAACCCGAGATAGAGCTGATTATGACGGTGCTATGGCAACTCATCGCACCATTTGGAAGCACTTGTGTGCTTAACCACATGAGCTGCACCTCTTCCTTTCCTATAAAGACTTAGAATAAGAAAAACAGAAGTATACCAGCGAGGAGAAACCACAACAGTAGAGACAATGCCAGTTGCTCTTAGCTGTGCAAACTGCAGTCTTGTGAGAACAACGTGCTGAAAACCTCTGCCAGTTGAAAGCCTGGCTTTGCCCATTATGCCTCCATCCCTTTAATAATTTTGAAAGCAAGTCAAGTGTTTCTGCTTAGACTTTTCATTAAGGGGGAAATGAGAAGTTAGTAGTGCATTTATCAGCCTTTGCTTTTATTACCCTTCGCTTGAGGAGGGAAGGCTTTTGTGCAGAATCAGCGAACATTTGTTTGTGAGCTGGGAGACTAGGTGGACTTCCTGCGTATACTTATGAACCCGTATTTTATTTACGCACAAACCAAAAGCAAAATTTAGATTCTATTCAAAGTACTCTTTATTTTTCCTTGGAGTACTATTGTATGATATAGGTTTCAGGTATAGATCATTACAAATCACCATTTGTGCCCCCGTTCTCCTGATTAGCACTCCCATACTCCCACCTCCCACAGCTGGTCCCTGTACGAGTTTGAGGGAAAGATTCCAAGGAACAGTGGAACTAGACTAGCAGCACAGCCTGTGTCTTCCCCCAAGGGAGCCCAGCTCACCCATGCGCGGGGTCCCTCTTCCCTCTCCACTTCACATATTTTGATCCGGACGTCTACTGTTTTGTTTGCAAGCCTGGATGGACTAACAGCAGGCTACTGTTTTCAGTCACAGTCTAGTTTTCTTCCTTGAGGATGTGAGTGAAAACACAGAAGGTCAAGTTCTTATCATGGCTCTAGTTTCTCACAGACCTGTTCATATTCCTCACCCTCTCCACTTCTCTCTTTTTTTTTTCTGAGCAATAATAATTTGTCTCTTGTAGTTCAGAAATTTGAAGTTAAAACCTAAAATTTTAAAGTGGGACTTATTCTGAGTATCATTTTGATGGTTCATGGGTGATATTATATTTTATTCACTGTTGGGTCTTTATAAAACTTTATCACAATTAGAATTAAGTGCCTCCCCCCCAGCCCCATACAAACGGGGCACTCTTTAGCATCAAGCACAATGACTTTAAAATCTATTTTTTTTCCATGAGTTCTTCATCCTTGCATAAATTTAATGTTTTGGGGTCTTTATCTAGTAAATGAAATTAATACTTTCTACTTTGTAGGGTTTCTGTACATCATTTATATGATAATATATACGATTATTTTAGCATGTTGATATGCACATTGTTGCTGGTTACAAAGTAAATGACTGTGTCTGCTCATTCATTTGGAACTCTTGGTCCCTGCCAGAATCACCACTAGCACTTTCAGTAATTGCAAGTGCACATCCCCAACTCACATCTACTGAATCAGAGTTTGGAGAAGTGAGGGAGGCCTGAGTTGATAGCACAGAAGTTTATGCAACAGATTCTCATACTGGAGGCACCAGAGGTCGTAGGTTCAATCCCTGATGCCACTATAACCAGAACTGAGTAGTGTTTGGATGAAAGGAAAAAGAAATTGGAGAATAGCTGCTCAGTGCTCGAAGTCTCATTTAATTTGCACTTCTAATCTGATGTATGTTCAGGGTCCATATAAACCCTTATTTTGTCTTAGTCTGGACTAAAATGTTGTTGATACTCAATATGTATGTTGCATGCAGTTGTAAAGAACTTTCACAAGCCAGAATCATAAACTGTGCTCTTGGGACCGTCAGAGTTCTACGCTGCTCCTGTGCCACGAGCACACCTAGGGCTTATGGCAAATACATTTTGGAACTTCTGGAATAAACAAAGTTACATATTTGTATCTCTACATCTTGTGTAGCACACTTTACAAATCTTGCCGAGGTATATAACATGAAAGGTTTGTTAAAGAAGTTTGGCTATGGGACATTTTAAAACTTGTGAACCGAAAGCAAAGACCACAGGTTGACCATCACTATACAGGAAGTGATGATCTAGTTCCTAATTAATATTTTAACTTTACTTTTTTTTTTTGTTTCTCAAGATCTATTTACTTTATGAGAAAGGCAGGAGAGTGGAGGAGAGAAAGAGTGAGAGAAAGAGGCCAGAGGTAGACTCTAGCATATTAGGTGTCAGGGGTCAAACCAGAGGCCTCATGCGTACTAAGAATGTGCTCTACCGCTGAGCCACCTCCGTGGCCACAAGTATCTGAAGTCAGAAAACAAAGCACAACACTAATGTTTTGTGGTCAATGTTCAACTGGCATGGCTGAAATTGAAATTAGAGTGTTTTAAACCAAATGGAAAATAATCATATGCATGACCAATTTTAGAGGCGTGTGTACTCACATGTGAACAAGAGTATTTGTAATGACTAGACATGATAACTGGAAGATATGATTGTTAGTGTTTTTATTTGATCATTCCCCACCATAGGCACAATGCATTTGTTTTCTATATTCTTAACTTGGTTTTACATACCAATATGTTCCTTGTTCCTTTGTATTTTTATTCAAAAGTATGTGTGTGTTTGGTTTGAAAAAAATTAGTAGTAACATTGATCTAATTATGAATAATATCAGTTATTTGTCTCTATTAAACTCCCTATTCTTGATTCCAACTTTTCTGAGGCAATAGTATTTTAAAATACTCTGTTGGGAGTCGGGTGGTAGCGCAGTGGGCTGAGTGCACATGGCATAAAGCACAAGGACTGGAGTAAGGATCCCAGTGGAGCCCAGGGCTCCCCACCTACAGGGGAGTGGCTTCATAGGTGGTAAAGCAGGTCTGCAGGTGTCTGTCTTTCTCTCCCCCTCTCTCCATTTCTCTGTCCTATACAACAACAATGACATCAATAATAACAACAATAATAACTACAACAACAATGAAAAACAACAAGGGCAACAAAAGGGGAAAAAATAAATATAAACAAAATTTTAAAAATAAATAAATAAAATACAATATTCTGTCATCTTTAAATGATATTTTTCTCTTACCCCCAACCCTCCAAAACAAACAAACAAACAACCGTAGCCAATGTCTGTTGACTCTGTTTCTTCATCTTGAAATGGTGCTTTCTTTAACCACCCCTTTCTTTATGGATGAGTGCTATCTCAGTTCTCAATGGATGAATTATTACTGGTTTTGTCTTTTTTACTATTCCTTGTATTCCCCTTTTTTGTCCCAAGCCTCCCTTTTGTCTGTCTTGGTTTCTGTCTTTTTGTTGGAAGATTTTTCTCTTGTGTTCCTTGAATG
This sequence comes from Erinaceus europaeus, assembly GCF_950295315.1. NCBI lineage: Eukaryota > Metazoa > Chordata > Mammalia > Eulipotyphla > Erinaceidae > Erinaceus > Erinaceus europaeus. The sequence continues at coordinate 17,382,155 of NC_080180.1, forward strand.
TTTGTTTATATTTCAGAGTACCACCCTAAAAAAGTACATTTTAATGTTATGGTAATTATCAATTATGTGTCTTACTCAATTGTATGACATCAGAAAGTCATTTAAGCTCACTGACTCTTTTCTTGTCTGTAAAACAAGAGATATTAAACAATAGATATTAAACATCTATGTTTCTATACCAGTAGAATTCTCTGAAGTTATTTCCTGGTGGTAAATAGAAATCATTTCATTCATAGGATCCCAGACACAATAATACTATAAATAATGTTTTGACATGAGTGCTGCATAAAGGCTATGAAAATTATTATTAGACAGTAGTTCGAATCTAAAATTTCCTAAGTTTGTGGCTGTGAAAAACTCAAAAATGTCCTGGATTGTAAAAGACACTTAACTCCACTAGCTATCAATTGTATTCCTTATGAAATGGGAAAAAAGAATAGCTAACTCATTGACTATCTAGGATGATGACATGCAAAAGCATATGCAAAGAGGTTTTCAGTGTCTGTTTATAATAACTTTTCAGCTAATGGAAGGAAGGAAAGACTATTTCTTGTACTCACCTAAATTCTGGATAATAGCTTTCTTCTCACTTGCACAAAGTACTTACTCCATCAATGGTTATTAAATTGATATGACTTTTTAGTCTTGCTATCTCTGAGCAAATTATATGATTTGCATAGGTAGTCAAAGTAAAAGCCTTTTATTTGTATTAATGTGTTTTACTATCACTATGCCTTGCTAAGCAAGGACAAACTATGCACATTTTTTCCTGCTCCTCTTCTTTGTTTTGATCTCTTTTATTCCACTTTCCTGAGGTCTTTATATTTATGGAGTCCTCTTATGAATTCTCCATCTTCAAAACACGCCACCCTTTACTTTAGAGCAGATGCTTAGGATAGCTGTATATCTCATCTGTTTCGTTTCATCTTCTGCCCTTGTACTTTTTCTAAGATTTACCTAACAAGACAGGTTTAAAACCCCATTGGAAAGGACATTACGCTGTTATTATAATTTTGGGAAGGAAACTAGGGGGAGTTAAAAAAAATAAGGATATGTCTTTTGAAATGTTGTTTTTCACTTAGCTGATTCCTAGTTTTGCTAAAATCTCTGGTGGGAGTGTAGGGTTATGACTTCATGGTAACTCTGATTTTCAGTCACTTAAACATTTCACGTTATAAAAGAAACATTTTGGGAAAAGTAAACTCAGTAGCAATACATGTGTTAGAACAGCACAGCTTTGAAGATCAAGTGCTCTGTTATCTACATTTTTATCTGTTTTATGTGCCTGGTCAATTCCGTTGGTGATTCATAGCAGCTTTGGAATAGGAAAACCTGAGATTGGCTGAGAGAGAGAGAGAGAGAGAGAGAGAGAGAGAGAGAGAGGGAGGGAGTGTGTGTGTGTGTGTGTGTGTGTGTGTGTGTGTGTGTGTGTGTAAGGCTTTATACATTTTTGGTGCTATGGTGCCACCTACTGGAAGTTTTAAAAATATTCCTTAGGCTAAAGGTATAGAAAATCATCCTCCCATGGCTACATATTAAATATTAACCAGAGTTCAATTAAATATTATAAATTACACATTATACCTATTTCTCACTATTTATATATGAGAAATCTCCACAGTAAGTAAATATATATTGCATGATATAAAATATCATTCTGTAAATTTGTATTATCTTTCAATAATGTAAAAAAAAAGTGTAGAAATTGTTGCTTCCAGAGATTAAATTACGTTTTTCAGAGACATTAACAGTGTAGCAATATGTTTACTAGATGTGTTTATAGACTTGCAGCATCAGTGCAGTTTAAGAAATACCAATTTCTTGTCTTTGTTACCACATACCTAATATATGCCTTAATTTGCCAAGTCATTATATATATTATCTTTGCCCATTTCCACACCTTATACTGTTTGCATATACTGCAATGCTTTTTACATTAGGGTCACCTTTTAAAATAGAAAGCCAGTGTTTATTGTGCATTAAATACCATTTACTTGATCTTTCTGCTTGACTTCACTAACAGTATTTGGTACCTTTTAAGTAATTCAAGACTGTCTACAGATTTCAATCAACCAAGATTACTTAGTCCTTTTGCTTTGTACTAGCCACACACATATAAATCTGTATCCACATACTATAGCCAGCTGAGTAGATCATGAAACAAGGAAATATCTTATACAACCAATCTGGTCAAGTTTTCTTGTTTAGTGAGGAGGATTCAATGTAGTTCTTCTACCTCTGATTTTAACAAGGTTCTGATTATCTCTTCACTTATGGAATTCAACAGATCACTGAAGTAATTGTCTATGTAATTTCAGAAGAATTACAAAATGTCATAAGAGATATCACCAGTTATGACAGGCATTTGGTAGTATTATTTATTCTAATTATTTAAGTTAACTTCACATTACTGATATGAACAGTTGCCGTAGAAGTGTTTCTCTTTTTTTTTTGAATTTTTAAAAATATTTATTTATACCCTTTTGTTGCCCTTGTTGTTTTATTTATTGTTTTAGTTATTATTATTATTATTGATGTCATTGTTGTTGGATAGGGCAGAGAGAAATGGAGAAAGGAGGAGAAGACAGAAAGAGAAGAGAAGTAAAGTGATTCCCCTGCAGATGGGGAGCCGGGGGCTCGAACAGGGATCCTAACATCGGTCCTTGCGCTTTGCGCCACCTGTGCTTCATCTGCTGCGCTACCACCCGACTCCCTCCATAGAAGTATTTCCAAGTATACCGTTTTAACTCACAGAAGAGATACTAGAAGATTTTATTTGGGCCTGTCTTTTAGATATTAGATTTTCAGCTAGCTACTTGATGTAGATTGCCTTTATATATGTTTCTATGCTGAGACTTCTACTTATTTTTTAAATATTAAGAAATAATTGAGTTGTCCAGCAAGTGGTGCAGTGAATAAAGCCTTGGCATTGCTTATACAACAGTGGTGCTCTGACACTCCTCCTCTCTCCTCTTCTATCTTTCATAAATAAATAAGTAAATATTTTAAAGTAATTTAGATAATTTAAAGATATATGAAAACCCATCCTCTATGCACTGAAATTAAAGCATGGTTTAAGGGTCCACAAAATAGCTCACCAGGGTAGTGTCCCTGCCTTGCCATGCGTGTAACTCAGATTTAAGCCCAGTCCCTACTGCAAGGTAGAAGTTTCAGTGCCACAGTCTCTGCTCTCTCTCTCTGCCTCTATCTGAAAAAAGCATTTTATTTCAAGAAAGAAGCCTTAGAACATGATCAGAGAACACTAGATCACATCCCTCTAAGACTATGTCTGAGGGGAGAACATTTTTTTCTGTGTAGTTTGTGTTCTGAAAATGAAATATCTCAGGGCAGGAAGTTATTGAATACTAGCCAAGTCATTCTTATTTGTTTATTTATGATTGTTGTCAGGGATTCACTACCCTGGACCAATTTTTGTTTTCCTTCAGAGAGAGAAGAGACAGAGAGGCAAAGTCATCACATCACCCAAACTTCTTCCAAAGCCTCAGGGCCAGGCTTTAATCTGGTTTGCCCAGGCTCCTCTCCCATCTGATGCTAAATGGACTTCCACAATGTCAGTGGGCTACTCTTTGGGAAACAACTCTGTGATCTTTTTAGACTGTGATCTTCTGAGCTATGCTAAGGTAGGGAACAGAGTCCTGTCCACTACAGCTGGTTCCCATCATACCAATGAAATTACCTTTCTCAAACTTCTCACAGAAAACTGACAAGAAATCCAACTGGCCCAAACGCCCCCACACATTTCACGTGGAAGTCTCAAGCATATCAAATTCTCCTCTCCCAACTGTGTGTCTTTCTTAACCCAGTGAAACGTCACACGCAGTCTGTCTGTCTACAACACCTCACGAATATGTTATACCATCAACTCAACGATTTCCCTGCCGGCTCATTCTCCATTTCTTTATTTCCAAAATTTACAAAGTCTTTTTTGAATTTTTTAATCTTTATTTATTAATTGGATAGAGATCGTCAGAAAACGAGAGGGAAGGGGGAGATAAGAGAGACACCTGCAACACTGCTTCACCACGCGCAATGCTGTCCCCCTATAGGTGGGGACAGCAGGCTCGAACCTGGGTCCTTGAGCTTTGTAACGTGTGCGCTCAATCAGGCCCCAACTTTACAAAGTCTTGATGACTAGTACCTAAGTATTTTGTGGACTCATTTTATCCAATCCTTCCCCCCCTTTTTTCAAAAGTTTTTGACAACTTTTTTTTTTAATCATGTAGAACATTTTTCTTCTATGTGTTTCTTGTGGTGTACTAATTTTCCTGTCCCAAAGTTTCCTTTCTGATACTTTATTTCCCACTTCACAACATGGCTGATCCAAGATTAACATACGTCCGTCCTCATGAGACCTCGCTTTAGCGGACTCCTTCCAGTGGCTATCTAAAACCTAAAAAAAAAAAAAAAAAAAAAAAAAAAGATAAACCCGGGAGTCTGGCAGTAGCGCAGCGGGTTAAGCACATGTGGCGTGAAGCGCAAGAACCAGCATAAGGATCCCCGTTAGAGCCCCTGGTTCCCCACCTGCAGGGGAGTCACTCCACAAGAGGTGAAATAGGTCTGCAGGTATCTGTCTTCCTCTCCCCCTCTCTTTCTTCCCCTCCTCTCTCCATTTCTCTTTGTCCTATCCAACAACAAGGACATCAATAACAACAATAATAACTACAACAAAGGCAACAAAAGGGAATAAGTAAATAAATAAATATTTAAAAAAAAAATCCCCACCTTCTTATTCCTCTAAGTCCGATAATCTTGATAATCTTTTAGGTAATAGCATAAGTGAATCTGAGACATCTTCTCTAACAACTCCAACATCCAGCTGCCAAATCCAGGTAGAAATCTAAACTGTACCCATGTATCCATGACACATCCTATCTCATCTGTCGCCACACAGTGTGACTCGTGTGTACAGGGTCCTCAGGCTCATCTTGAATTTAACTCCCTGTGACAATACATTTCTATATCTTGATCACATTCTAGCCTTAACCATGGCATAATGTTAAACACACAGTATGTAAGAAACCTCTAACAATTATCTAAATGAAAGAATGCATTTGGGAAAAAAAATTTCACCTAAGACTTAAAAAGTCTGTTGGGGCTTTGAAATCGATTCTGATAGCTCTTTAATCCTGCGGGTTTTCTTACTGTACCCGGGAGTGGAGAAAGCAATGACAGAGTTCTGGCACACTTAGACTTTGAAAACATAAGGTCCATCAGGAGTAAAGGATATTAAGATCACCATAGTGTTATGCTGACTGACAGAGGGAATGACAATGGCATGAGCTGGTGTACACTCACCAGGCTTTAAATATTTGTGTAGGAAAACTGAGCCTTTGGTTGAATATGGGCCCCATCAGATAAGCGATGTGGTTTACAGTCAACAATATTTATACACCTTTCCCATATTTGGGAGCTACTCTCTTCCCTGATCCAGCTTTCTGGTCCTTTTTCCAGCCATGATATCATCTCCCCAGATAGTAACTTGGATCCACCTGCATATCAGATTACTGGTTCAGGAAAAAAAAAAACAAACTAGTATAGTCATGGGCCCTTTGGAATATACTAAAATAGGCCTACTAGCTATCTACAAAATGGAGGACCCCCAACTCTTCATCAGCACTATTCTAGCCTTTAGGTTCATGACTAGTTAACAATTTATTTGACTTTATATGTTAACACTTTTTTCAGCCACCAGGTTTCAGATGCTAACATGATGCCAACCAGCTTTCCCTGGGCAGGTGACCCCACCAATGTGTCCTGGAGCCCTGCTTCCCCAGAAGCCTTCCCCACTAGGGAAAGAGAGAGTCGGGCTGGGAGTATGGATCATCCTGCCAATGTCCATGTTCAGCGGGGAAGCAATTACAGAAGCCAGACCTTCCACCTTCTGCATCCCACAATGACCCTGGGTCCATACTCCCAGAGGGTTAAAGAATAGGAAAGCTATCAGGGGAGGGGAAGGGATACAGAGTTCTGGTGGTGGAAATTGTGTGGAATTGTACCCCTTTAATTCTATGGTTTTTGTCAGTGTTTCCTCTTTATAAGTAAAAATTCAAAAAAAAAAAAAGAGAAAACTGAGACTTTCTAAATGATGTTTATTTTACTCTTTGCAGAGACATCTGAGCCTCCGACCACCACTGGTAAGAACTAACATTTGTATTATACATACATATATATATTTGTTTTTAAATGCATATATTTAATACTGATACAATTTTCTTCTCTTAGTGAAGACATTTTATAATGACACACTGTATAAGTATAAAAAGTTCCTGACATTTTTTTTGTTCTTAATCATCTAATTTATATAAAGTTGAAAAATAAGCTGGGCATGTAATTACTTATACATAAATTATTGTGCATAAATTATGACTTTTCCTACATTTAAGAGCAGTTTTCTAATAATTTTTTTACATTCCTATATTTCAAATAAATGAATTTAAGTTAGATCATGGAACTTCATAGCTTAAAAATGGGTTAAGAAATTATTTGCAGGGGGCCAGGCGGTAGCTCAGTGGGTTAAGTGCATATGGCGCAAAGTACAAGGACTGGAATAATAATCCCAGTTTGAGCCCCCAGCTCTCCACCTGCAGCGGGGGTCACTTCACAAACGTTGAAACAGGTCTGCAGGTATCTATCTTTCTCTCCCCTTCTCTGCCTTCCCCTCTTTTCTTGATTTCTCTCTGTCCTACCCAACAACAATGACATCAAAAACAACAATAATTACCACAGCAACAATAAAACAACAAGGGCAACGAAAGGAGTAAAAATGGCCTCCAGAAACAGTGGATTCGTGGTGCAGGCACCGAGTGCCAGCAATAACCCTGTAGGCAAAAAAGTAATAATAGTAATTGTAGGGTCAGGTGGTAGCACAACCATTAAAGCACACAAGTTATCATGCAGAAAGGTCCCTTCTCCCTCTCTCTCCCTCTCTCTCTCCCCCCTTTTTCTCTCCATCTCTGTCATAATTAAAAGAAAATTTTAAAAAGGAAAATAAAATGACTGCCAGGAGTGGTGAATTAGTCCTATAAGAACAAAAGCCCGACAATAACACTGATGGGGAAGAAAAAAAAATGAAGGGAAAAAAAAGAAAAGTATCTAAACAAGTTAAGAATATTGCAAACATGCACATAGATTATTTGATTAAATCTTTCAAGAGAAAATTATTTTGTAATACTCATTTCAAAGTTAAATATAAATTTGTTGAAAGCAAGTTCATGCATGTTATAATGGAATGAGTAAACTAGATTTTACCCAGGTAAAAATAAATTGCATCACTGAAATGTCACAGTTATTGAAATGTATTGATGATTCTTTATTTGCTGACATTTTGCATTAAGAAGGTGACCAAAGGCATACAGAGAATTCTGACTTAATAATTACAGTGCAGTATTCTAATGGATCTCATTCAAAATACACTGAGAGTTGGATTATTAAAAATAATAGCTGTTATTAAATGAAAATTCATGCTACTCTACACAGAGAACTACACAAAGACTCGCAAAGTCTTCCGGCATCAGTGTAAGGATGATCTTTTTTTTTAAGACCTAATTCAAATTTTGTATTTGTATAGTATAGTCAAGACTATTTTCAGGGATCATTTCTATAGTTCGTTACTAGTTGTAAAGTACAATAGAGAAATTTTATGAAAATGTGAAAGTCATTCATGCCTAGCTCTTTGTGATTGTTTTATTTCACGAACCCACATGAACCAGGATCTCTCACTTTTATAAAAGAGTAAGTTTAGAGAGTCGGGTGGTAGCGCAGCAGGTTAAGCACAGGTGGCGCAAACTCAAGGACGGGCATTAAAGATCCAGCCCAGGCTCCCCATGTGCAGGGGAATCGCTTCACAAGCAGTGAAGCAGGTCTGCAAGGGTCTGCCTTTCTCTCCCCCTCTCTGTCCTTCCCTCCTCTCTCCATTTCTCTCTGTCCTATTTAACAATGACAACATCAATAACAACAACTATAATAACTACAGCAACAATAAAACACCAAGGGCAACAAAAGGGAAAATAAATAATAATAAAAATATCCACTAGAATCCTGGCAGCAATAAAACTGTTTAACTTAATATAACAAAATAATAATTGGTCAAGTCTATAACTTTGACAGAAAAGTAACTTTATTGGACAATTAAGTTCTTCCTTCTACCCTTCCCTTTGTTTCCCTTGCTTTCTTCTGTCTATCCCTCCATCTTACCCCCTTCCTTTTATTTAAAATACAGACGATGAGAGAATTCTAAAATAAAACTTTTGATTTTACAGTAGACAGGATATAGCTATTCTCCTAACAGATGGGTACGTTGACATATGATTGTGGGTAAAGTTTGATAATAAACATATTTGTGAATGATTAAGAAAGGATTATGAAATTCCAGATCAAAAAACTCTTGATAAATAATACACATAATAACTACTATGTCATTGGATTTCGGTAGTCACAGAAGAACTCACAGTTTTGTTAACTCCTTGCTATGGACAGTTATTAACTCTATGCTGTGACAGGTGTTTATCAACTGGAAAGTATTAAGGGCAAGCTTATTAAGATTTCTGCTGAAGCTGGGGAGGAAATGCAACAGTAGGGCACGATCTTGCATACAAGAGGCCCCAGGTTTGATACTGGAACCACCAGTAGCCAAAAAAGCGAAAAAGTAGTAAAAAAAGCAAAAAAAAAAAAAAAAAAAAAAAAAAAGGAGAGAAAATTCGTTGATGTGCCTAGCATCTCTGAATTCTACCTGTTCAATAAATTGTGCCGTGAAAAATTATATGATAAAATAAATCACAAAAGTGGGAATATATCTTTCCCAATTTTTTCTGTAATTTTAAGTGCAGGTGGTTTTGACTTGTATTTAATAACGATTGGCCTCACTCTAACTTCCGCATATATGAGGACTTCTTTGTGTAGCTTCTTTTCCATTTTTTCATCTCCTGTTTGTAGTCTTTGCATCTTAACTCTTCATGCTAGTTTATCTTATCATTTTGGCTTCGAGTCTAGTTTCTGTGGAACTCAACTAACTAAAACACTTGTGTGATATGAAAAGGAGAAAAAAAATGTTTTTTTTTTTTTTGGTTATCATATAAGCAAATGTGTGACAAACATAGTATGGGGAAAAAACACCTTTACAATCTCAACATCCAGAGATTACAGTTTTCAGAAACAATTTTAGTGTATTTCCCCATTATTTTAATTAATAAATGCTCCTTCTGAATGTGAAAGTACACACACACACACACACACACACACAATTTTACAGACCTCTAGTACATGTTACTAAGTTTTCCTGAAGGAAGCTGTCACCGGGTGTAAACTCATATCAACTCTGTATGTACCTATTTCACTTCCATCCAACATGAACTGAAACTATTGAAAATATTGATTCACTATCTCAAATTTGTGTTTCCTTTGTTACCTTAAAGTTGAACCTATTTTTGTAGACTTGTGTTATATGTATGTTTATAATAAATTTTGTTTTCTAGTCTTTTGCTTTGTCTGAATTGGGTTTACTGAAGAGAAAAAAATCAATATATATCAAAAACTTTTGTCTGTCTTTTTTTTTTTTACTTCTTTGAACCTCAGCTTCCTCTCTGACATTATCTTTCTCTATGCTCTTATTTTCTGGTAAGCATTTTATACCTACTATTGCTCAACTCTGTGTTCTATTATTCTGTATCTAGATGCTTTGAAGGTTGAGAATCGACTCAAAAAGGAGAGAAAGCAGAGAAGGGAACTGTTTCAGTTGATCCCCCATTCATATTTATCCTCAGTGTCTGTGGTACAGTTGTATATTTAAGTCCATATATTACAATGATAATTCTGGATGCATCAATATATAGATATATACACTTACAAAGATACATACACTGTTACACACACAGCATGATTTATCTGTCTGGCATGGGTATAGACCCACATAAATGTATATATACTTAAATGCACCATAAAGGACTAGGAAGTTAGTAAACTCAGAGGAGTTCTTGTTTCAGATTATGATTCACATGTTTATTAATTTTTTTTCCTCAATCTCCCGTGAATATAACAGGACTGAAGACAACAGAAAAGCCCATGCCTCCAAATGCCCCCTCACCTGCTCTCACCACTGCATTCTCACTCGCAAGCACCTCTGACAGAGAAAACTCCTCAGAGACCACACCTCCTCCCAGCCCAGGCAATAGTTCTGCTGAAATACCCCTGAGCACTTTGGGTAATGATAAGAGTTCCAAAAGGGTTGGGATCTGGTTGACTCAGAGAGCTTAAATGGCTTCAGGGAAGCTCGTATTTGTTTGTTTTAAAATTCTTTATTATCTTAATTGATTGGATAGAAACAAGCCGAAACTGAGCGGGAAGGGGAAGATAGAGAGGGAGAGAGACAGAGCCCTGCAGCCCTGCTTCACCACTTGCAAAACGCCCCCCTCTGTCCCCTGCAGGTGGGGACTGGAAGCTTGAACCTGGGTTCCTTGTGCATTGTAACCTGTGCACTCAACCATTCTGCCACCACTCAGGCCCTTGATTTATTTATGTTTAAATCTAAAGTTATCAGAGCTACTTTTCTTTAAATTATGTGTGTAGGTTCATTGCATGTGATTTTACTAAAATAGAATGCAGGAATCTGAGTATTATGAGGGGTGAGGTGAGTATGAAGACTTGACGGAGTAAGGTAATGTGTGTATGTTGTTAGGGAGCCCTTCTGAGTAACACCAGGAGAGAGGTAAGTCTCTCTTTTTACTCCAGTGGCCACACCAGCGGGCAGGCATCTTCTCCTGGCTCCTGCTACCTTAGGTTTTCTGCAGTCTGGACAACTGTTACCTCAAAGTAGAGTCTTCTACTCATTGTACCTAACGCTAATAAAACCTCATTTTTTGGCGGTCAGGTACTTAAATTTCTTCCAGGGATATTTGCATTATTTAAACAAGTGATTCATCAGTGGTGTTAATCTTAGTGGTGAAATTGAAAGTTGAGGGTACATCAAAGTGTTCTGTATATCACACTTCTTCTTCTAGTGTTTGCCCTTCTTCTGTAGCCAGTCAACAGCATCAGGTTAAGCCTGATGTAAAGTTTCGAGACCTCCTTTGAATCTGGAGAGGTGGCAGTCGTTGACTATGTGGGTCATAGTCTGTCTGGAGCCACAGGGGCAGTTCGGATCGTCTCTGGCTCCCTAGTGATGGAACATAGCGGCGCACCGGCCATGGCCTGCTCGATAGCGATTGAGGAGGGCCCAATCATAACGTGCTAGGTCAAAGCCGGGTTGACGCTTGCAGGGGTCTGTGATGAGGTGTTTGTTCTTTACCTCAGCTGACTGCCAACTCTGTTTCCAAGAGACTGGAACAGAGAAGTTCAGTGTAGGCATAGGGGACCAGATTGGGTGACGAGACGTCAAACGTTGAACAGGGTGGGCAAAGATATCCGCGTATATTGGCAGGTCCGGTCGAGCGTAGACGTGGGAAATGAACTTAGATAATGCCGCATCCCGACGAATATCTGGCGGGGCGATGTTGCTAAGAACTGGCAGCCATGGGACCGGGGTGGAACGGATGGTTCCAGAAATTATCCTCATGGAGGAATATAATTTGGAATCGACCAAGTGGACATGGGGGCTACGAAACCATACTGGGGCACAGTATTCTGCAGTGGAATAGCATAATGCCAGAGATGATGATCGTATATCACACTGATGAAGTTCATCAAGAACATTGAACAGTTAAATGGTCAATGTCTTCTATTCCAACTGCAAGACTGTAGGTTCCTGCTTGGGACCTACACATGTATTTGAATCTGTTGTTCAGTTGTAACAAAAGAATGTGAAGATGAGGATGTTGCATCTGGTGGGACATTTCATATTCAACTTTTCTGTTAGCTGATTAGTGTCACAGTTTTCCATTTTTAAACTTTATAGAATTACCCACCCCCCCACACATATATACATACATTCCTACCTCTTTATAATTGTACAAATTTCCCCGAACATATTAAAGTCATAGAATTATACATGAAGTAAAATATGAGACATGGTTTAAAATGAAATGATCAGAAATAAAGATGAAGAATTTTAAACTTCTAATTTGCTCTGGTACAATAATACTGATAATAGAATTAGATTGGAACTCTCCTTATTTTTTAAAATAAAAGAAAATTTGTTCTCTAGAAAAATAATCTTGCTGTTAGGTGAGACTGCAGTTATCTATTGGAACAAGTGTTCAAACACATAATATTGACATTATGTAATATGGCTTATAATGACAGTATATGCTTGCTATAAAACATCAGTATACAAGCTTATCTACCTATATATGAAAGTATACATACATAAAAATGTTTCTTTAGTGACTTTTGTAAGATGATGGGGATACAGTCTCACACTGTTCCCACTGCTAGAGCTCGGCTTCCCATTCCCTCCACTGGGAACTGAGCTACAGCAGTTCTCCCAAGACTGGAGACATGGGTTAACTATTATTTCTACTGAAAGTATAGATACTTTACACAGACATATGATAAAAAATATATCTTCACAAGGTGGGGAGATAGCATAAGTCTATGTTCTCACTTTACTTGTACTTACAAATAAGTATAACCAACAAACAACATAGTCATTTATTTAAAAAATATTTATTTACATCTGTGTAAGATACAGTAAAGCTAGAGCACTGCTCAGCTATGCCTTGTGGTGGTGCCAGGGACAGAACCTGGGACCTCTGTAGCCTCAGACAGGCAAATCCTGTGCTCTAACACTGACTTGTCTCTCTTCTTCCCTAAGTAGCACATTACTGCATCAGAATCTACAATAATTATATCTTAAAACCTTACTAAAATTTCTAAGTGCCTCTCCCTATTCTAGAAAATAGCTGGTATTCACAACTAGAAGACCCAGTTGCAGTCACTGAAAGTGTTATTCCAATAGTCTAAATCATTACAGTGTGGGCTGGGGAGACAGCATAATGGTTATGCAAAAAGACTGTCATGCCGAAAGAGGCACCAAACATGCCCTATTCAATCCCCAGAACCACCATAAGCCAGAACTGTAAGGGTTTTTGCAAAAAAAAAAAAAAAAAAAAAAAAGGAAGGAAGGAAGGAAATAGAAACCACAACTTCTAAGAAAGAAAGTAAATAGAAAACACATTTCCCAAGTTTCTCTTTCTCCATGGTTAGATACTTTCTGTTCTCACAATCTTACTCACTCTTGCTGTGTACAAATGCATCTCCACATTTTCTCTAACATGATGAATTTATTAAAACCTTGCCATTTAAAATATCTCATTTTGATCACCAATAGAATTTTTTCATCACAATAAGCATCTTTAAACACATTCTGTTCATAATATATATTAGATGTCTGTCGTTTCTCTTGTCCATCCTTCTAATTCTTCCTCTGTGCTTTGTAAGGCATCACTGTGTATCGGGGGATTCTTTTCTTATACTGCTTACACGAACTGTATTTTCACTCCTAGTCTGTAGAGTTGGTGGAAAAATTGTAACACCTACTAGTGACTTGGAAGTAAACTTTCTAGCCTGAGAAACTAAATCCTGACAGACATGCATTTTAATAAATTAGTAAAGATGGAAAACATTTTCTAGTTTGGTAAACAATAATCGCAGTTTACTTCTCCTTGCCGCCGAGTACTTAAACGTGTCACCTTCCTTGGGAAAATACTGATAAAATGATCTCACTTTCTCACCTTAGATGTTACCACGGCACAGACACTTCACCTTTCCACGCACGCAATCTCGCAGACGCCCCCTACTGGATCTTACCCGCAGACACCCAGCAGCGCAGCTGCCCTTACCTCACTCGCACACACCCCTGCCCAGGGTGGGAATGCTTCTTCAGGTTTGCTAAATCCTTTAGTCTTGTGCAAATAGGAAGCGTGCATGCCGCGTGTTTGTGCTAAAGAACGCTGTAAAGGAACCCCGTCACTTGTTCCACGTGCACCACTTACCTGCTGATGAACTTGGAAGTTCTTACTTTTCACAGTTACTTTCCTAGTTTCCTTTAGTTTATATGGCTATGGTCCTTGTCAATGGAGATGAAATAATGAATGAGTTATAAGAATACAGGGGAAATCTGCTCAAGAGAAAATAGTAATTCGGGGGCCGGATTATGGGTGGCCGACTGAGCACTCACGTTATCCTCAAGGACTCAGGGTTGGAGGCTCCGGTTCCCACCTGCAGGGGACATGCTTCTTGAGGGCTGAAGGAGGTCTACCAAGCGTCTCTTTCTCTCTCCCTCTCTATCTCTCCACCCCTCTCAATTTCTGTCTGTCCTATCAAATACAATACAATACAATACAATACAATACAATACAATACAATACAATACAATACAATACAATACAATACAATACAATGAAAAAATGCCACAGGGTGTGGTAGATTTACAGTGCCAGTACCCAGACCCAGAATAATAACCCTGGTGGCAATTAAAAAAAAAACAGAGAGAGAGAGAGAATGGTAACTCCAAGTACTCTGTGTTTTATATCTTGAGCAAGTAATATAGCAGACTGAAATTTTATCACTTGTAGTAAAGAATAACATACATGAATCTTTTTTAAAATTCTCTTTATTTATTTATTGGTTAGAGACAACCAGAAATTAAGAGGAGGAGGAAAGCTAGAGAGGGAGAGTGACAGAGAGACACCTGCAGACCTGCTTCACCACTCGCAAAGTTTTTTCTTTGCAGATGGGGCCTGGGAGGTCAAACCTGGGTCCTTGTGCCCTGTAGCATGTACGATCAACCAGGTGCACCACCACCCGGCCCCCCATACATGAATCTTAAAGACCTCTTACCTAGTAAAACTATGCAGGGTGCTGGGGCTTGAACCTGGACTGCTCACATGGTAAGGCACATGCACTACCAGGTGTGTCATCTTTCTGACCCCCACAGGGCCCCCTTTATCTGCAGAACCAACCATGTTTGCAGGTTACAAATCTCATGGTCACTCATAAAAACGAGCCACTCAAGTGCCTGAAAAGTAACAATACGAATGGAAGAGCCCCACATTGGTGCCTTTCAAAAGTGATCTTGAGGGCCAGGAGGTGATACACTCAGCTGAGTGCTCATATCACCATACACAAGGTTGGGGGGTAGAGCTCCCATTCCCTACCCACAAGGGAACACTTCACAAACTTTGAAGCAGGTTGGCAGGTGTCTATCTTTCCTCTCTTCTTCCCTGTTTTGCCTTCCCCTCTCAATTTCTCTCTGTTGTATCAAATAAAAACATAAAGAAAAAGAAAAAAGAAAAAAATGGCCGCCAAAACTGGTGGCTTTGTAGTACCTGCATTGAGCCCCAGAGGTATCCCTGGTAGCAATTAAAAACAAAATAGTGATCTTGCTTTAAAATTCAAAGATGAATTCAAACATATCAAACAAAATAAATATTAGTATGGACTACTGCATGCATTCCTTTAGCAGGAAAACAATTGCAGGCAATCTACAAGCTTTGGTCAACTGAGAAAAGAGATGGTCTCACTCCCTACCTCATCCCATCCACTCTGCCTTCTATGGAGGCATGGTAGATGACAAATTTGGAGCTTTTAGCAAATCCACAGATGAAGTTATCTGTGGCCGGAGCCATAGAAGAATTTAAACAGAGAGCTTATGGGGACTGATTACTACCTGAAGGAGCCCATCATTTTGCCCTGGCTAAGGAAACCTCCTCCCTCCCCCACCCCTGTGACTAATTTCACTAATTCCAAAACACAAGGTGTTAATTACTGTAGTCAAAGTAGAAAATGCCTCTCCCATCAATGCAGGTAACTACTTGATAAGGGGAAAGGGTTTTTTTTTTTTTGCCACCAGGATTGTTGCTGGGTCTCGGTGACTGCTGGGCAAAGCCCACCATTTCTAGCAGCCATTTTTTCCCTCATTCTTTCTTTTTTGTTTGCTTTTTACTTTCCCCTTCATTAAAAAGAGAGAGAGAGAGAGCCAGAGAGAATTTAAAAATGCTGAAAGAATAAAGAAGGAGAAGGAAGCAGAGACATCTGCAACATTGTCCTACCCCTCATGAAGTTTCCATGTTGCATGCAGGAACCAGAGACTTGAACCCAGGTCCTTGTACATGGTGACATGTAGACTCTACTGGGTGTGCCACCACCTCACCCTGGGAAAAGTTGTTTCTGTGTGAAGAGGGAAAGAGGGGATTTGGGGGAGAGAACATTGGGGGACTCAGAATTGTAGAGGAATGAGAGGAAAGGGGTAAATGGAAAAAAGAATGTGAATACAGGCCCAAAGTAAGCAAGAATAACTTCCAAACTCTACAGAGGATCAGCTTTCTGTAGGCAAATATATGTATTTTTAAATATTGAAAACCTTCCTATTCTTTTCTGCTTCTGTTGCAACATGCCTCTGAGGAGGCAGACTTCCGGCTGTCCCAGAACCGCAGGACTGATCTTTGTATTGTTCATTCTGTCCTGTCACCTCCATTTTGAAATCTTGTGACCTGTGAGATGAGCTGAGAAACTCAAACTCAAACTTTTGAAAGACGCATCTTTCGTCTTTATCAGTGGAATGAATGTGTGCGTGAAGTGAAGGCGTTCACACACTCTGTGACTTAAAGGAGTGTGTGTGTGATGACTTTGAAACCATTTTCTAAAGGTATCTGCATGTGTCAGTACAGAAATGCTGAGTCTGACAGAGATGCAACATCAACCTCATATCATAGAACTGAAGGCGGGGGGGGGTGGCAGTCAAATAGCCAGTGACCAAGCTAACCCACATGGGAATTAGCTCATATTTCTTTGCTTTTGCCATAAGAAACAGCATCGTGTTTGTCATCAAGTGGGTACCTGATGAATCTATATTGTTACCTGTGCTCGATTCTCCAAGTGTGGGTCTGGGGGAGGGGGTAGAGAGGACATAGCATGCTTTAGGTGCTTTGAAGCATGACAATGAAATGTCTTACCCCAAAACAATGTCTACTCTGAACTACAACTCCTGATTCTATACCAGTTAATGAGCTTATATGTGATTGAAAATAAGGGGATAGTGTTAGTATAACCTGAAAGTTTTTGAGTCCCATCAGATTAATTTTTTTCTAAAAGAGGAACTAACTAGTCAAAGTAGAATTGTAATCTTAACCTGAAAAGCCTAACTCAGTCACTAGCCATCAAAAACTCACTATTTTCAGAAAATTAGAGTTGAATATCCAGTGATCCCTCCCCAAAGAAGTGGGCCTTGTTGTAGGATCTTATCAGGTTGCAGATCACAACTCAACCTGTTACACTCAGAACTTCACTCCCATCCATACAGTCTCAGCACCAGGAAGCTGGCTGGCATCCCATGCTACCCTACTGATTTTTATTTTATTTTATTTTTGCCTCCAGAGTTATCGCTGGGGCTGGGTGCCTACAGTCTACAGAATCCACCACTCCTGGAGATAATTTTTCCCATTTTTGTTGCCCTTGTAATAATAGCCCATGCTGATGTTGTTGCCATGGCTGTTGTAGCTGGACAAGACAGAGAGAAATTGAGAGAGGAGGGGATGACAAAGAGGGGGAGAGAAAAATAGAAACCTACCGGCCTGCTTCAGTGCCTGTGAAGCCACCCACCTGCAGGTGGAGAACTGTGGCTTGAACCAGAATCTTTGTGCCAGTCCTTGTGCTTCATGCCATGTGTGCTTAACCCGATGCACTACCACCCAGCCCCCTCCCTCTGAAATCTTTTTATTATTAGTTAAGGTAGCCTTCATCCAGGAGACTTGCCCTCTGTAGGCTCTTCCATCTATCCCTGAATCCCCATTCACTTTTGAGATCTGTGCTCTGATTGCAATGCTGTGTAGGTTTCAAGTTGCTCCCTCTTAAACTTCTTTCTCCTTTTAATCAGTCTTTTTGACTCACATTTCTGCAGAAGGCATGTACGGTAGAATAGCAGCAGTGCTTCATTGCTTTGACTATCCTCATGAAGGTCCTTGCCTTTGTCTGGCCTGAATGAGTGACAGTTGCCAATGGCCTTTCTGATTGCAGGTGGCCCTGGAGTGAGGATTGCAACCAGTACTCTTCCTGCAGCCACAGAGACCACACCACTAGCCACCCCCAGTCCTGCACTCAGCAGCCCAGCTGCCTTACCTCCACGCATCTCCAACACCACCTCCAGTGTTAACACTTCAGGTTTGATAGCGATGTTCTAAGAGGCTCAGGCCGTGGGTGGGTAGCACAGTGAAGACTTAGAATTCCAACGCAGTTTGTTTATTTCACACAACTCTCAGGTTTCCTACTTCATACTTTTCTTTTCTTTATTATTATTTCTTTAATTATTGATTCTAAAAAGGAACTTGCCAGCAAGCGATATTTAGGGGGCAGGTTTTATTTTGTTATTTACATTATAAAAGTTGATGAAAAAAGAAAAGAAACATAGTAAGTTTAAGGCTTATTTGGCCTGGGATCAAATCCAGTCACTTCAAGTTCCTCTTTGGCTTCTGCATAAGTTACTAATGCTATGTGTCAGTTTTCACTTCCGTAAAATGAGCAGAATATCACTAAGTAATGAATGTTACCAAAGAACAACTGGTTTCCATATTAAGAGATCAGGTTTATAAGAGTCCTCATTAAAGCGGGAAAGAGTAGCTTGAAGAGGATAGCTTATTAGATAGGAATCACATCAAATTTCCTCTCAGCCTGCACCAATAGTTTGTTCAGTTCAAACTATTCTTAAAATTAGTCATCTAAACGGGCCATTTTTAGATAGACTTTTATTCATTTTTGCACTTTAAAGACAAGCAAGTGTCAAATAAAATTAAAGCACCTAATGCAAAGATTCAGTCAGGGCATTGTCTTTGCTAGAGTTTTTTCCTTGGTCTTCAATAGGACAAACTTGCTAACTTTCATTCTTCTGTTCATTTCCTTGCAGATCTCTCCACTCCATCCACTCTGAGCACTGCAGCAAGCACTTCCGTAATAGGTGACAATCTTACCCTCAGTCATCACGCAGTCATAACAGCACCTCTTACCTGCTATGCACTCCCAGAAGACCTTCTACTTGCTCTACTCTGGGTTTCTCTTTTTGATAAGTGCAATGAAGCCTTCTCATTGGGAGGCCATGTCAAAAAGCTCTCAACTATGTTAGCAGTACAAGAACTAAAGGGGCATAATAATGTGGATGTGGGCTTTGAAAATATTCAGAGAAGTGACCAAATATATTAGGATCTTTCCCTGAGTGGGTCTAGTAATTGGGATAAAACAGGACAATTTTTGTCAGTGGGATTTTCCATTCTAAATGATGAGTAGCAGAGGAGTGGTTACAGAGTTGAGTTCCGGCCATGCAGCATAGTGACATGTAGGCAAATATAAGTGGTCTCAAAGCATGATTGGACCCAGTGATGGGGTCTTACAGTGGGGCAGAGTCAACAGACCCCCCTCCCCCTTCCCTGTCTTTCCAACTCAAAAATGAGATGAATAGTTTCATGATTATTAGACTAATAGGAATCTCCAAGTTTACTTGAAGTGCATTTTGATCCACTTCTTCAACTAAATATGTATTCTCACACAAATAGGTCTCAGATTTTTTTTTTAATACATAAACACCATTCCCACCACCAAAAGACTGTGTCCCACCCCTGTCTCACGAAACTGAACATCCACACTCACCCTCCACCCAGAGTTTTTACTTTGGTGCCCTAGTACAAATTTAGTCAGATCCTTCTTTGAGTTTCCCTTTCTGTTATAGGGAATAGGTCTCAGCTTTTTTGAGGAAGTAATTTGTTACCTTAGATCCAACATTTTTGCAAAGAGCTGATCAGAGTTAAGCTACAGAATAAAGTAGTTCTTGCCTATCTTCTGGGTCTTGACAAACAAAAGTGTAAACTGAACTGTTGAGGGGAGATTATAATTACATAGATCTCTCTTGAAATCAGTTAAAGGGTTTATTTAACATATTTTGATGATGTGAATATCCATTTATGTTGTCACACCATCATCAGACATCTGCCCCAAAGTGCCTAATGTTATATTTTTATAACTGTGTTTACTAGATAAATCCAAGAAACATTCTTTTTTCAAGCCAGCTCATTAGTTTATAATAGTAGAGGTTTTATGATCAAAGTGGGATACCAGACACTGAAAAATTTACATTACCCCGTTAACTATATAGATCTCACACTTTACAAAGCTGAAACTGAAAATCACAAAAATAAACTGAAATTTTAATAATTTGCATTTCCTTTGTCTTTTTTTCTTACAGCTCCTTCTAAGAGACCATGTGGTAAGTGTGTTTATCCAGGGACACCATATGTCGTTTCTGAACTGCATGTTAATTATTCCCTTCTTCATTTCAAACTGCTAGGGCCCAGTAGCAAACTTGACTCAGACTCTCACTGTGACTGACGCTAAATATTAAGACTCAATGTTCATTAGGGACAAGGAGTTTTGACGTTTGATATTCAGAGCTATTTCTGACTACCAGGATTAATAATCACTAGCTAAAGAACTTTGTGAAACACTTAGTTTTAGCCTGAGCATTTGGAAACTGGAATGAGAGCAAATTTGTTCTGGAGTGGAGGTGAAGATGCAGAGTTATGGTAAGTAAACAACACAGATTAGAGCACCAAGTCTCATCAAGGAAAAAAGATTTCTTCCCTCCCCACCCCATCCCTAGCTTTCCTGGGTTTGTCTGAAAGCAGATGCTTGAGCACCATTTCTATCCATTATTTTCCTGTTTTCTTACTGTCATCTCAGTGAAGCACAGTTCTTCACCAGTTTTCATTTTTCCCTTTATACATTTCTAAAACTTGTCTTCAGCACCTCTCCGGACGTGGAAATCGGTTTTCCAGTGCTTACTTAATTGAATGTGAACATTTCTAACCAGGCTCCTCTTGCACCACTGATCCCTTACCCTCTATGCTTATGTAAAACTGGAATTTCAAACTGTTTTCTAATCACATTAGTTTTCTGTGTCCCTTTCTCTCCACTTGGAATTCCACTCCATCTTCTTCCAGTTATCTGTATTTTCAAAAAAATGAACTGAGTAGCCACCTCTGGAAATCCTCTCTATCCCCCTGATCTGAGTAGGTTTCTCTCACTTCTTATTCTTATTATTTTGTGCCATAAGTTTTTCCGAGTGTTTCCAGGCCTTCTTCAATTCAAGTCTACCTCCACATTAGACTGTACATTAGTATCCCTAGAGCTCAGGATACTGTCTTAAACATAAATAAAGTGTAGTGATTTTCTTGTTTTAAAGTGAGCACATCTGTATTTGTTGAAAAGCTCTTTGTTCTTTAATCAACAAACATAATTTATTTAATAAATAAAATAAAAAATAAAGTGTTAGAAGGCACTAAGGAAAGCATGCTGTGCGCTGAGCGTTTAGCAATGATTATTTTATAGAATAAGTAGCAGGATGAAGACTAAGGCCTCAAAATAACCAATATTCTACATATGTGGAAAAAGATAACTAAGAAGTAAATTTTATATAGCGCAGCAGGTTAAGCACACGTGGAGCGAAGTGCAAGGACCGGCGTAAGGATTCCGGTTCGAGCCCCCGGCTCCCCACCTACAAGGGAGTTGCTTCACAGGGCGGTAAAGTAGGTCCGCAGGTGTCTGTCTTTCTCTCCCCCTCTCTGTCTTCACCTCCTCTCTCCATTTCTCTCTGTCCTATCTAACAACAACGACATCAATAACAATAATAATAACTATAACAATAATAAAAAACGAGGGCAACAGAAGGGAAAATAAATAAAATATATTTTTTTAAAAAAGAACTATATTTTAGAAGCAAGTGGGACTAGAAGACAAGAAGATGAAAATCGTCATCACCTTATTTGTCTATTAATTAAACAAGTAATTATTTAGCCCCTTCTAGTGGCAGATTCTAGTTCTATGACCTGACTGATGATCCTTGCTATCTTAACATTTATAATTCAGTTAGGAAAGCAGAAGTTAACCCAGTACTCATCCAAATATAAACTTGTAAACTTGGATGTTTGACAGGATTGTGACATAAAAGGAAACATGAAAGAATAATACAGATGTGTTCATTCTCTTTTTCATATACTGTGAATATTTTGTTGGTGAACTAACATTTTTGAAAAAAGTTTCCTTGTTTGCATTTAATGTAGGCTTAATTTTTTTTCTGAAAAATAGAAGATAATATCTATTGTATTTTCTTTCAGGTGAAGAATATGGGAATATCTCTGTGACCTACACTTATGACAGTACAAGTGGTTTTTATACTGCAAAACTTAATGTTTCGGCTGAAGTGAATTGTAACCTTTCATGTGTACAAAACGAGATCAAGAACCTATCATCATGTTATGAAGCCTCTGTTGCAATACATAGTGACTCCTGTACTCAACCATATAACTTAACAATAACTGTACCACCTGGTAAATATCAGCTGATTTCTATTTGTATGTTTACAAAACAACATAGTTTGATGTGTGCTGCCGCCCAGTGGTCAACAGGAATAAGGCAAGCAAAACAGCAGGAATAAAAACAAAGTTAACAGAATAGAAATAGGTGGCCTTTCACCAAGCAGGGAAAATTATAAAATATTTTATTTTATTGCATTTTTACTCCTACTTTTATACTAAGTGGTTGGTATAGCTTAGGTGTAGTTTATCTTATTAGGTGGCTATCCACAAACTTACTATTCCCCACTATACAATTCAAGTTATTAAGTATATGTGCACAGATGCATTCTTTCAAATGCAGTAAGTTCCCAAATATATTGGGAGGGGGTGGGGGAACACAATCTAGAACATGTTTGTAGGAAAAAAATATATATATATTTGGCTAAAAGGGAGAGTGATAGTCACATAAAGGCAATCAAGCTGGGAAAGAGAAGGAAATAAGGTATCTGACTCACTCCCTCAAAACATGTATTGCAGAATGCATTTTGGAGAGGGGATTCAGGGACTATGTAAGCTTATGGGATCTCTAACATTTAATAACTCAAGATCCTTGATTAATTGATTAACATTTAAATAAAGAATGAAGGATTTTGAAATTGCTGTTTATCTTGTTTATCTTCTCTTAATTTACTTAAGTTAATTGAAAATGTATTTGACATTATCAGTTAAATTAAATGATCACTTAGAAACACTGAAGAATGTAATACATTGAAGAATATAATACATTGAAATATAATACATTGAATAATGTATTATATGGGAAATAATCCCCCAGGGGTCGGGCGGTAGAGCAGCAGGTTAAGCATATGTGGTGTTAAGTGCAAGGACCTGAGTAAGGATCCTGGTTCCAGCCCCCACCTGCAGGGGAGTTACTTCACAAGCGGTGAAGCAAGTCTGTAGGTGTCTTTCTCTCTCCCCCTCTCTGCCTTTCCCTCCTCTCTCCATTTCTCTCTGTCTATACAACAACAATGGCATCTATAACAACAACAATAATAACCACAACAAGGGCAACAAAGGGGAAAAAAATAGCCTCCAGGAGCAGTGGATTCGTGGTGCAGGCTCTGAGCTCCAATAACCCTGGAGGCAAAAAAGAAAAAAAAGACTTAAAAAAAAAAGAGAGAGATAATCCCCTACATTCTGTATAACAATTTAGATGAAAACACTGAAGAAATAAGTGATAAAATAAAACAAAATGTTTTACAAAGAACAATTGCAATTTCGTCCAGATATATTCTTAGGTTCTGGTTCTTCTATTATTATTATAATTTCTTATCAAAGACTATATTTTTAAAGCTAGCATAATTTATTAACATACACTTACCAAAATGTAATAAAATGAGTAAGATAATCAAATTATTAGATATAAGGCTTTTTCAAAAATAAACTAAATGCTTGCCAAAGTCTATTTGATTTAGCAATGAACTTGATGTAATATATTTGACACTGTTTTATAATGATGCACACCTGCAACTTTTATACCTTGCTACTTCAGTAATATCTTTAAAAAACATGTAATTTTAATTACTATGAGTTGAACATTTAATTACTATGAATTGAACATTAATTACTATGAGTTGAACAATTTAATTACTATGAATTGAACATTTGACATTTAGGAAGTAGTAATCTTCTCTTTCAATTTCTTCCTGACAGCTCCTAAAATTTTTAACTTGATTGATTGTACAGTGGATGAAATAGCAAATATTTCTATTTGTTTAGAATGGAAAGAAAATAACTTTAATTGTACAAGACATAAAATATACTACAAATTTCAATGTAATGGTAAGACCATAGCATCAAAGAATTTTATGATCAAATTACCTAATACATGTTTCCTTTCGGTTTGCTGGCCTTCTTACCTTCTTGTCTTCCTATTTTCTTTCCTTCTATAACCCCACCCCTCTCTAACCTCCCCACATTTGGTTCAGTTTATTTGTAATCAGGTCACTGTGTTTTTCATACAAGTTAAATCCAAAAAATAGACACTCTCCCTGAAAAATATCTCACGGGTTAGTAAAAGACAGCTGATTTACAAGAATTTTCTTGGCAAGTGTTATATACATGGCATCATTGAGGAGATTATCAGAAAAGAACGTTATAAGAATGTGATGTGTGTACTATTACAATGAAAGAAGAAACAGACATAAGACTATATCATTCGAGATTTTACTTAGCAGCCCTCCAAATTCAATTTAACGAAGCTCATCAGCAACTTTAAGAACATCTGATGAAAGGGAATTAAAAAGAAACTATAAATGTTTCTAGGAAACCTTGAAGGGTAACTTTGGGTGGACTTTAGAACTCAGGTAGAGTTGGAGGCAAAAAAAAATTCAGGTAGTAATTCTATTTAATTACTAGTTAGATATTGAATTTATTCCTTTGAATACTAGATGGACTAGGTGGAATCTCATTCCTTAGTCAAGAAGTAATTTGTTAGACTATATTTAGCAAGACAGAGAGATACATTCACACACAAAGAATGACTAACACGGGTTGTAATCATCGTGTTATGATGACGATGAATGGCTGTGCAGGCAGTACATGTCACAGTGTGCAAGGACCTGTTTGCAAGCCCCCAGGTTCCATCTGCAGAGGGGGAGCTTCATAAGCAGTGAAATAGGGCTGCAGGTGTGTGTGTCTCCCTCTCACCCTCCCTCCCGCTCCCTTCCCTCTCAATTTTTTCTGTCTCTATCCAAAAATAAATAAATAAATAAAATATTTAAAAAGTAAATGAATAAAATCAAAAGAAACAATTGAATGTCCCATGTTAACATATTCATATGCAATGCTTTTTTGCAGTGATAATTAATATTTATTTTTATTTATAATAGAAGCAAGTGTTTCTTCCGAAAACTCTGAAAAAAAATTTCCTTCAAAGTTTGAGAGTTCAAGCTTTAGGCCTGAAACTACATACATTTGTAATTCACAAGTGTTGTATAATGGCCAAGTTGTCACTACTGGAAATAAAACTATTACAACAGACATTGGAGGTGAGTATATCTCATGTATATGTGAATTTCATATGCTATTAAGATTCCTTGAGAATCACAGAAAATATTATAGATTTGCAGAAATAGTTTCAGAGAAATGTTTTATTAATTTTGAAAGTAGAATTTAGAAATACATTAACGTGAATTCGAATGTCTCAAGTTTTTGTTTGGCTTGGCTTGCAAATTATAGGCTGTTGTAAGTTTATAGTGGAAACCAAACTGGCAGTTAAAAAATGTTTGTACACTCATTTTCATTTCTTTTCATTTTCTCTTTTTCCTTACAATATCATTCTCTTTCTGCTTGCTCCTGTACTCACTGTCTCTCAAACAGTACATCTCATAAAAGCAAGCACATAAACCAATTGAATACATTGGTAAATGTAAGTACCCATGTCAAAAATAATCATTAGCAATATAAATATAAAAGCTATTTTTTATATTTATTTATTTCCCCTTTTGTTGCCTTTGTTGTTTTTCATTGTTGTAGTTATTATTGTTATTGATGTCATTGTTGTTAGATAGGACAGAGAGAAATGGAGAGAGGAGGGGAAGACAGAGAGAGGGAGAGAAAGACAGATACCTGCAGACCTGCTTCACCACTTGTGAAGCAACTCCCCTACAGGTGGGGACCAGGGCTCAAACCTGGATCCTTACGTTGGTCCTTGAGCTTCACACCAGGTGCACTTAACCTGCTGCACTACTGCCCGACTCCCAGTAACTAATTATAACTGGAAAATAGTAGCTCCTGAGAAATGTAGCAGAGAAAGAAGTGAACAGTGTAAACCCTTCATAATTATTTAGTTGAAATATAAAAACCCTAATAGGGGCCAGATGGTGGTGCACCTGCTTGAGCGCACATGTTACAATGAGCAAGAACCCGGGTTGAGCCCCTGGCCCCCACCTGCATGGGGAAAGTTTTGCAAAAGGTGAAGCAAGGCTGCAGGTATCTCTCGGACTCTCTCCCTCTCTATCATACCCTTCCCTCTTGATTTCTCGCTGTCTCTATCCTTTAAATAAAAAAATTAAATGAAAATCCTAATAAATTTAGAATTTTCTGGAAAACATGAAAATTATGCATATGGTGACTTACGATTAGTTACTAAAATTAGAGAGAAATTAAACAATAGGACAAGAAGAAGAGGGAAAAAAGGAACTAGAGACAGGAAAGGACAGAGTTCTAGGTGGGGAACTATGAGGAGTGGAAGGGTAAATAGAGAGGGAAAGAGACAGAGATATTTGTAGCTCTGCTTTACCGCTCCTGAAGCTTTTCCCCTATAGGGGGGGACTAGGAGCTTGAACCTAGGTGCCTGCACACTGTGATGACAGCGCTTAACCATGTGAGCACTTAACCATGTGAATGCTTAACCAGGTGCACCACCACCTGACCCCATGAAATAAACCTTTCACATAAGATGGGCAAAAAATAAAATAAAGTACAATAGAAAATTTACAAATTACAGAGAAACTTTTTATCTGATATGAAAATGTAGATGGCTGATTTTTCTCAAACATCTGAATATGGATGTTTACTCAAGGAGAATTAGAAAATTAGAATTTAAATTATAGTGCTTACTTCTCTGCTTACTTCTGCTAAAATAGCTTAAAGATCTTTGGGGAGAGTGTATAATGTTATGCGGACAGCTTTAATGCCTGAGACTGTGAATTCCCAGATTCAATCCCCAGCACCACCTTAAGCCAGAGCTAAGCAACACTCTGGTATAATAATAATACCACTAATAAATAGGCAAGTAAATAAATAGTAAGAACAAAGAAGCAGGAAAATCAATTTGCACAACATTTAAAGAAAAGATATGTTCTATATTTTCCAACTATTTCAAAATATAGAAAACAGAAATCTGGTGTATTGCATCAAAGTAAGAGATCTGAGGTGGGGACATGTTCAATTCCTAGAACATGATGGCAGAGGAGCCTATTGATTATTGTTGAGAATATAGGCATAGGCTTAATGTTAAACTAGATACCAAACTCAGGGGAAGTCCTGGCAATTATAGGATAGTCTTTCTTGTGAACTGAATAAGTGAATGGGATTTTAGCAAAGGGTATCCTTCTGTGCATCAAAGCATTCATAACCACCAAGGTAATCATACAGATGTTAAAAAAGCATATAAAAAGTTGTTCAACATCTTAGGACATGAGAAAAATTCAAATTGGAATAGCAATAAGAAAAACATGACCACACACCCATTGCAATGACCAGAATCTGGAATACTGGCAGTGCCTTGAGCTAGTGAGACAGTGGAAAGACAGGAATTCTCACTGACTGTTGAGATGAATCTATAATCATAAAGTCAGCACCGTCATTTTATAAGGTATTTTAGTGGCTTCAACAAAATTAACTATATTCTGCCCGTACAACCCAACCACCACACTGCTTGGTGTTTAATGACCTAACTTAAAGAACTGAAAATGTATGTTCACATAAAAACCATGGTTGTCTGCAGCGGCTTTACTCACAATTGTCAGTATTATTAATAATCACCCAAACTTGAGAAGAACCACAGTTGTTCCTGTAGGTAAATGACTAAACCATGGTACAATCAGAAAATACATTATTCAACATTCAAAGTAAATGAGCTACCAAGCCTTGAAGGTACCTAAAATGTATTTTTTAAATATTTATTTATTTATTTATTCCTTTTTGTTGTCCTTGTTGTTTTATTGTTGTAGTTGTTATTGTTATTGATGTCGCCATTGTTGGATAGGACAGAGAGAAATAGAGAGAGGAGGGGAAGACAGAGAGAGGGAAAGACACCTGCAGACCTGCTTCACCGCCTGTGAAGGGACTATCCTGCAGGTGGGGAGCCAGGGCTTGAACCAGGAGCCTTGTGCTTTGCACCAACTGTGCTTAACCCACTGTGCTACAGCCCGACTCCCCTAAAATGTACTTTTTAAAACGAATGAAAACAACATGAAAAAGCCACGTGTTACAACTATGTGACTTTCTGAAATAAGGAAAGCTCTGAAGACAATAGAAATGCCAGTGATTGGCAAGTTTGGGAGGGGAAGAGGGATGAACTGGTGTATATTGTAGACCAATGAAACCCTGTGTGATAACAGTGATGGTGTTGCTGGTACATTTTTAAAACCCACAGGTTATACAGTACAAAGAGGTGAACTCCAGGTATAATGATTTGTCTACATGGGTTCTTTGTGTAACGCATTCCTGAGGTTAAATTGTGATTTAACCAGTTCATTGAGGGATGAAAGATTTTGACAAAATGTTTATAAATGAAGTCACATTCTTGGGGCTGGGTAATGGCACCTCAGCACAGTACTGAGTGCAAGGATCTGTACAAGGATCCTGGTTTAAGCCCCCAGCTCCCCACCTGCTGGGGGTCACTTCAAAAGTAGTGAAGCAGGTTTGTCTTTCTCTCTCCCTTTCAATCTCTCCTCCTCTCTCCATTTCTCTCTGTCCAAGCCATTGAAACAGGAAAAAAATAAAAAAACAAAAAAATTAAAAGGCCTCCAGGAGCAGTGGATTCATAGTGTTGGCACCGGGTTCTTTATTTTTTTGTTGTTAAATCATGGAACTTTGTTTATTTATTTATTTATCTGACAGAGACAGTGAGCAATCAAGAGGGAAGATGGAGAGAGAGAGAGAGAGAGAGAGACTTACAGTACTGCTTCACCACTTGTGAAGCTGTCCTCTCCTGCAGGTAGGGAACAAGGGCTTGAGCCCAGGTCCTTGTATAGTAGAAAGTGTGCACTCAACGAGGTGCACCACTGCTTGGCCAAGAAGTCACATTCTTAAAGAAGCAAATTTGTTAAGGCAGGGGAGCTATCACAGTAGAGTTCTCTGGTTCAATTTCTTTTTTTTTTTTTAAACTTTCCTTTTTCTTTTTTTAAAATTTTTTTTTGTAATTTATTTATTTATCTTCCCTTTTGTTGCCCTTGTTGTCTTTTTATTGTTGTTGTAGTTGATGTCGTCGTTGTTGGATAGGACAGAGAGAAATGGAGAGAGGAGGGGAAGACAGAGAAGAGGAGAGAAAGACAGACACCTGCAGATCTGCTTCACTGCTTGTGAAGCGACTCCCCTGCAGGTGGGGAGCCAGGGGCTCAAACCGGGATCCTCATGCCGGTCCTTGCACTTAACCCGCTGCGCTACCGCCCGGCTCCCTCTGGTTCAATTTCTTATCACTCCTGTAAATGAGATCTAAGCAGTGTTCTGGTAAAACACGCAAATGAAAAAAGAAAAAGAAAAGAAAAACCTTTGTTAATTTACCATTTATATAATTTCTCAATTTAAGATGAACAAGTCAATGTATTTTTAATATATTCAGAGTTGAACATGAACATGAACACATGTCACTTTTTTAAGTCTTTTTATAACACTCCCCCCAAAATCTTTATATGAAGGCAGTACTCCTCATGTGCTCCTACCATATGGTGCTGCCAGTGATTGTTTGTTTGTTTGTTTTTGTTTTTGTTTTATTTCTTTATTGGGGAATTAATGTTTTACATTCAACAGTAAATACAATAGTTTGTACATGCATAACATTCCCCAGTTTCCCATTTAACAATACAACCCCCACTATGTCATTTATCATCCTTCATGGACCTGTATTCCCCCCCCCCACCCACCCACCCCACAGTCTTTTACTTTGGTGTAATACGCCAATTCTATTTCAGTTTCTACTTGTGTTTTCTTTTCTGATCTTGTTTTTCAACTTCTGCCTGAGAGTGAGACCATCCCATATTCATCCTTCTGTTTCTGACTTATTTCACTCAACATGATTTTTTCAAGGTCCATCCAAGATCGGCTGAAAATGCTGAAGTCACCATTTTTTATAGCTGAGTAGTATTCCATTGTGTATATATACCACATCTTGCTCAGCCACTCATCTGTTGTTGGACCCCTGGGTTGCTTCCAGGTTTTGGCTATTACAAATTGTGCTGCCAAGAACATATGTGTACACAGATCTTTTTAGATGGATGTGTTGGGTTCCTTAGCATATATCCCCAGGAGAGGAATTGCAGAGTCATACAGTAGGTCCATTTGTAGCCTTTGGAGAGTTCTCCAGACTGTTCTCCACAGAGGCTGGACCAATTTACATTCCCACCTGTTGTTTTGCGGGCCGCAGAGAAGAGAGAGAGAAGGTCCCAAGTAAAGAGGGAACACAAATCTTTATTTGTGCTGGCACCTCAGAGTTGGGTGCTAGAGAAACAGGTTGGGCCACGTGGAGGTAGTGAAAATGGCCACCTCACACAGTAACCTTTCCTGCGTCTGAACACCGAAGTGGAGCGCTGGCAAGAGAGCAAGGTGCGGAAGAAGAAGGGCTTTTATAGGAGTAACTTTTGTGAGAATGGGAAGGGGGAGGTGTAACCATAGCACTCCAGGATAGGATAATAACTCTCGTGAGAATGGGAAGGGGGAGGAATGACCAAAGCACTCCAAATATCGCGGGGGGGGGGGGGGGGGGGATAGACAATACCCTGAGGGCACAACATGGCGAAATAGGCACTCCGAGAATGTCCCAACTCTCACGGGAACTAGCAGTAGCCTGAGGGGACAACATGGCAGATGTGACTGCATCTGCACAATATCCCAGCACCCACCAGCAGTGCAGGAGGGTTCCTTTGACCCCACACCCTCTTCAGCATTTGCTGCTGTTACCTTTTCTGATGTATGACATTCTCACAGGAGTGAAGTGGTATCTCATTGTTGTCTTTATTTGCATTTCTCTAACAATCAGAGACTTGGAGCATTTTTTCATGTGTTTCTCAGCCTTTTGGATCTCTTCTGTGGTGAATATTCTGTCCAATTCCCCCCCCCCCCCATTTTTGGATGGGGCTATTTGTTGTCTTGTTGTTGAGTTTGATGAAATTGTTTCTGAATTCCCAGCTATTTTCTTTTCTTCCTTTCATCCTTCTTTCCTTCCTTTATTTATTTTGTTATTTCTTTCAATAAGCAGAAAGGCAGAGAGAATGGGTGGCAAGAGATTTTTTATAGCGTACTATTATAAACCAAAAATATTCTATTCTGCCAGAGTTTCATTCAGATTGAGTACGAGGATAAAGACATTTTCAGAAAGGGAACAGTTGAAAGAATAAATTACAAGCAAACCTCTTTACAAGTTTTAAAGTTTCTTATTTAAAAAAAAAAGAAAGGAAGAAAGAAAGAAAGAAAACAAATAGCAGCATACATAAACTACTTAAGACCTTCACAAAACAATGGCATTGAAAGATCTTAAATCTCTGTTTATTTATTTTAGTACTATTAGCTTTTAAACCAGAATTCAGCTCTTTCTTATGGTGCTATTGGGGATTGTACCTGGGACTTTTGTTGCCCCAGGCATGAAAGTCTTTTGCATAACCATTAAGCTATCTCCCAGCTCTTTAATCTTTAAAATCTCTAAAAGTCAAAGATTTGAATTCACCCATCAAAAGGCACACAATAGGAGGATGAATTCAGAAGCACAACCCAACCCTATGTTATTTGCAGAGTTCTGCAATTAGACAGGACAAAACTAGGCTCAAAACAAAAGAATGTAAACTATTATGGGAGTTCATAGACCTCAAAAAAAAAAAAAGGCAATGACAGGCATATTCATACTCAACACAACAGTTTTCAATGAAAGTAATAAAAATTACATAATGCTCAGGGGATCCATCAATCAACCAAGAGGACCTAACAACAATTACCATCAAAGCTAAAGAGTTAAGAACCTGTATAGCCAACATCATTCTGACACCAAATCTGACAGAGACACAACCAAAAAGGAAACTACAGACCATTATCCAAAGATAGTTGCTAAGATATTGAACAAAACTCTAGCAAACTGGATACAGCAGTACATAAAATGACTGTGAAAAAGTTTTTATGTAAAGAGGATCAATCAGTAGTGCAGCAGGTTAGGCAAACATGGCATGAAGCGCAAGGACCTGTGTAAGGGTCCCGGTTTGAGCACGGGACTCCCCACCTGCAGGGAGGTCTGCAGATGTCTTTCTCTTCCATTCTCCTTCTCCCCCCCTGCCGGTCCTATCCAACAACAACAACATCATTGGCAACAATAACAACAAGGTCAACAAAATGGGAAAAAAATGGCCTCCAGGAGCCAGCCAGCAGTGGATTCATAGTGCAGGCACCCAGCCCCAGCAATAACCCTGGAGGCAAAAAAAAAAGTTTTAATGTAAATTAACAGTTAGGAGGTGGAAAAATGGACAAGGTGTCAACACCTAGGTGTGAGATTCTGTTTGATCCCCAACATCCCATGTTCCAGAGTGATCTAGGATTCTTTTCTCATCTCTCACAAATAAATAAATAAATCTTAAAAAAAAAAAAAACTAAATTAGGGGTCAAGTGGTGGTGCACCTGGTTGAGCACATGTATTACCAAGCGCAAAGACCTGGGTTCTAGTCCCCGGTCCCCACCTGCAGGGGGAAAGCTTTACGAGTGGTGAAGCAGGGCTGCAGGTGTCTCTTTGTCTCTTTCCCTCTCTATCACCCCCCTCCCTCTTGATTTCTGGCTCTATACAATAAATAAAGATAATAAAAAAATTTAAAAAACCTAAATTAATTGAAATTCTCTCTGAATTCATGGACTGTAACATAATTAAAATATTTTCAAACTGACCCATGGATTCAATGAAAATCTGATGTAGTTTGACAAGTTGATTCCCAAATTCATATGGACTATTAAGGGACCTCAGATATCTAAGATTTTCAAGAATCCAGGATTCACATTTTATACTTAAATACTTACACAAAGTAACAATTAACAGAGTGGTGCTGGTATATAGTTAGTCTTTAGATCAATGGAAAAACATAGAGCTTGAGCCAGAGAAACAGTTCACTTAAATAGAGCACTGCTTTGCCCTGTGCAGCCCCCATAACACTGGGGAAAGCTTTGGTGCCGTGGTCTTTCTTTCTCTCCTTCTTCCTTCCTTCCTTCATTTCTTTCTCTCTCTCTCTCACATATTTTTAATTTTTAATTTTTTTTTTTTTTTGCCTTCAGGTTTATTGCTGGGACTCTGTGCCAGCACTACAAATCCACTGCTCCTGGAGGCTATTTTTTTCCGTTTGTTGCCCTTACTGTTTACTTTGTTGTTATTATTTTTGTTGTCATTGCTGTCATTGTTTTTGGATAGGACAGAGAGAAATCAAGAGAGGAGGGGAAGATAGAGAGCGAGAGAGAAAGATAGACACCTGCAGACCTGCTTCACTACCTGTGAAGCGACTTCCCTGCAGGTGGGGAGCCGGGGGCTCAAACCAGGATCCTTAGGCCAGTCCTTGTGCCTCATGCCATTTTGCGATACCACCCGGCCCCCAGTGCTGTGGTTTATTTAACTGTCTCCACCTCTCTGTTCCCTATTTAAAGAATAAAATACACAAGATGTCCAGATAAAGGCATCAGAGAATATCATTATCGGCAAAGGAGACAGCATGATGATTATGCAAAAGACTTTCATATCCTGAGGCTTTGAGGTTCCAGGTTCAATCCTCAACTCCACTATAAGCCAGAGCTGATCTGTACTCTGGTCTCTCTATATCTATCTCACTGTACTTCTCTCTCTCATTAAAATAAAACAAGTGAAATATTAAAAAAAAAAAAAAAGGAGAAAAAGAGAAGAGAAAAGAAAAAAATCATTGCTACTTCAGTGCAGGAAAATCACATAAAGCAAGAATTACAAATGAAAAAAATTCTAATTTGGATTTCCTCAAAATTGAAAATTCCTACTAATTGAGTAAAACCATTAAGGAAATAAACAAAGCAAATCAAACACTGTAAATAAGCATTTAATATTTTTCAATATAAGGCACTTTTTCAGAATCTATAGAGAACACTTCTGATTACTAAATAAGCCATAAAGTAACCCAATTTGAAATGGACAAGAATTTTGAGCATATACTTCAGAAAGACATTTAATTACCAGTGGTTTCACTCATATGTGGAATATAAATAAGTGAAACATAGGAGTTTACAAAAAAAAAATTTTAAACCTCATAAATCACTATTAAATCACTCACAGAAAATAAAACCAATATGTGAAAAAAAAGAAAATATAGGAATAGAAAATGAATGCATTTGAAAGAAAGATCACTGTTATTAATCATCAATGAATAACAAATTAAAACCTCAAGGGGATGATGATGACATTGTCCAACTGTTCAAATGAGTAAGTTTTTAAATATTGACAATGCCATTGGCAAAAATGAAAAGTAATGAAATTCCAGGTCGTGCCTTCACCAAAGAGAAGACCTCACAAAGACTTCACACATATTCATAACAAATGTGCTATGCCACCAAAGGCCTAGCAGCAAATGTCCACAAGCACTTGAGTAAATAAGTAAAGCATGGTAGGGGCCAGGTGGTGGTGCACCTGACTAGGTGCACATTTTACAGTGCTCAAGGGTCTGGGTTTGAGTCCCCTGGTCCCCATCTACAGGGGGAAAGCTTCAGAAGTGGCAAAGCAGTGCTGCTGGTCTCCCCCCCCCCCCCTTTTTTTTGCCTCCAGAGTTATCAGTGGGGCTTGGTGAATCTACTGCTCCTGTGGCCAGTTTTTTTTGAGATTATATATATAATTTATGATAGGACAGAGAGAAATTTATAAGAGAGAGAGAAAGCTAGACACCTGAAGACTTAAGCACTCTTGAAGCAACCTCCCTGCAGGTGGGGAACAGGGGCTCTAACCAGGATCCTTGCGAAGGTCCTTGTGCTTTGTACTATATCATGCACTTAACCTGGTGTGCCACCACCTTGCCCTCTCTCTCTCTCTCTCTTTGTCTCCCCCTACCCTCTCAAATTCTGCATGTCTCTAATTAATAAATAGAGATAATAAAAACATTTTTTAAAGACAAATAAAGCTTGGTGCATTTTCTTGTGCAGGGAAATGGACTAAATTCTGACACTAGCAAAAAATACTAAGAATGAGTCTCTTGAATAGTATTCTTAGTGCAATACACTCAACAACATAAAATTTTGCAGATCGATTTTATCTATGTGAAACTAATGAAAAGATAAACTTAATTGATCAGAACAGAAAGCAACGCACATGGTGTTTGGGCTTGGCCAGAGATGTATGAACTGGGAAGTAGCACCAAAGCTCTCTGAGGGGGTGAGTGGGGGTGGGTGTGATAGAAAATATTTTATAATCTGCCATGGTTGTGATTATGTAGATTCCTACATTCATCAGAACTCATCAAACCCCACTTCAGATAGGTAAGTTTTAATGTGAATTGCAACTGTACATTTGATTTAAATAATTGCTGCATTGTTCACATCAAGTTCAGGTGTCTTGTTCCTTGATGCAGTGCTGAATGTCACTTCATGTGACTGTGAAGTCAATGAACACTACCAGTGATGGGTATCAGTATAGGGAAGCCTAGAAGTAATCCCAAGTCGATGTGCAATAATACATGTGAAAGGAGAAGGAGATACTCAGACATCTTTGAATGGGAGAAGTGTTTAGGTTCCTTATTACTACCCTGGAATGACATTTATTCTGATAATTAACTTCTAGGGAACATTTAATGAAGCCAGATGTCTTTCTTTTAATTTCATAATTCATTAAAAAGTGATCGAAGTATATTTACTAGTAGAATGAGCTTATAATGGTTTTTAATACCTTTTCACTTTTTATATTCTTTTCCTATTACAGTTCCAGATACACCTTCATATCTGAATATTACTGAAGTAAATCAAACAACAATAATTACCTGGACCCCCACTTCAGCTCATGGTTTTTATATTTGTTATTTGCCTTCAGATAATCGTGAAGGTAATTTGAACTGAATTAATTCTCTATTAGGAAAGAAAAATGGAGAATTGGAAAATCCTAGAAATGAAGATTTGTCTCAGTAAACCAAAGATCTCCATACTTGGTGACTGTGCTGGACATGCTAAGTGTTTTGATGTTAGACCTGGACAGCTTAAAATATTTGGAATGCTGGTAGAATATAGTAAGCACCCAGAGAAATTTCAGCACCTGGACTAAGCCACTCATCAGTTCTTTGCCTATAAGTTAACGTTGGGTTGTACTAGACATTACAGAGAATTCCTGCTCTATTTGGCAGGGCAAAACCAGATTCACATTTCATATTGTGAGATGTCGAAAAACATTTTCCCCCTGCTTTCTGGAACACTTCTTAGAAAAGTATTTGGTTTCTGCATGAATAAAAGTTTTGTTTGCTTGCTTGTTTGTTTTTGCAATTAATGCAGTTTTTTATTTAGTGTTACCCCACATTTATGGCTGGTGTGGGGGGCGGGCAGTTAGACAGTATCACTTATGTGTGTCCTTTCCACCCAGACTGTTGATTGACAATTGACCCTCCACTCTGGGTCATTCACTTACTACTTACAGGATACTTTGAACGCTGTTCCTTCTCCCAACTCCAGCTCATTTTCTCTTAGAAAACTCAGAAATAACACTCTATGATTTTTCTCACTCATCTCAAGCCTCTGCCAGAACGAGATTCTTCCCCATTTTAT
Organism: Erinaceus europaeus; assembly: GCF_950295315.1. Taxonomy (NCBI): domain Eukaryota; kingdom Metazoa; phylum Chordata; class Mammalia; order Eulipotyphla; family Erinaceidae; genus Erinaceus; species Erinaceus europaeus. The sequence goes on from NC_080180.1 coordinate 17,418,937, forward strand.
CTAAGTCAATAGGATAGGATCATAGCATTTGACAGAGAAATGTTTTAACTACTTTCATTATTTCAAACAAAATTACTATTCTCTAGCAGGGTTATCTCTGACACTCTGTGCCTGTACACCTTCACTTTTCCTGGTGGCTTTTTCTTTTCCTTCTTTTTAGTAGTGTGTCAGAGATGAAGATAGAGAAAGGGGAAGGGAAGGACACCACAGCACTGCTCTACTCCTTGTAAAGTTCTCCCTTATAAGTGCCACCACGTGTCTCTGAGGGCTTGAACCTGGGTGCTCATATATAGTCAAGTGTGCGCTTTACTGAGTGAACCACCACATCTATTTCAGCTCACTCAGCTCTCAGTGACAAGCTCAGATTCCACTGTCAACGTGCCTTTCCCCTCATTCTACTGCCCCCTTGAATTACCATCATGTTAAACACAATAAGTACATTTATTGATGCTGTGATGGGTTTAGCACCTATGGTTAATAACAGTCTCTAATATCTATGTTCAAAGTTTTCAAGTTTAGTATCAGGAAAGGCCAGCTAAGACATAATCTTTTTGAAACACTGCGACTTGAGATTTTTAACAACTAATGGGGGTTGAAAAAGATAATCTTTCTCAGAAAGGAAGAGATCGTCATCTGCCTGAACTTATTATATAATTTATGCACCAGATTAATTATATGAACTGCATTGCTAATGTCTTTGAATACTTGAATTCATTTATAATGATTAGCTTCACTCAATACATCTACTTATTTTATTTTTATTTGTTTAATATTTTATTTCTAGGATAAAGACAGAGAAAATCCAAAGGGGAGGGGGAAGTAGACAAGGAGAGAGACAGATAGGCCAGTAGCCCTGCTTTGCTGCTCATAAAGCTTTCCCCCTGCAGGTGAGGACCAGGGGGTTGAACCCAGGTCTTTGAGCATTGTAATATTTGTGCTTTATGTGGGGTGCCACCACCCAGCCCCTTCAATACATTAGTTTCTAATTGGAAAGATGTATTTCTCAACATGTATTTATTTCTCACTTAGTCTAGAGTCAGGTTGGAATGATTTCTTGTAAAGACCAAACCAATCTGAATGTGCTATAATTTTATTCTAAATGAATTAATACCTGTTGTCTTTCTTTCTTTCTTCTTCTTCTCTCTTTTTTTTTTTTTTTTTGAAGTTCCAAAGTGCCAGGTTTTGGGCATAGAGATATCTCATAATATATCTGGACTGTTACCTTATAAAGACTATTTGGTATCACTGCGTGCCTTCAACAAGGGAAAAGTGTTCCGAAATGGAACTGTTACAAAACGTGAATTTAAAACTAATCCTGCAGGTAAGTGATGTATACCTCACTGCTACTTTCTGTGAACGACAAGGGGGCAAAATCTCAACTTTCAAGCATTGAGTTTAGCTAGCTTTATGTTTCTTTAGAGAAACATATTGATTTGGCTTATTTGTTAAAATTTAATGTTGACAAAAGTTTAAAATTTTATCCTCAGCTCTCTGCAGCCTTTAGAACTGTAAGTATGAACGAAATACAGGTGAAACTCAGACTAGCTATGACCTATTACAGCAGATCCAAAGATTCTAAAGGCGAGACATGGGCAGGGTTGAAAGAGGGTTGGGGGAGTTGGGCGGTATAGTGCAGCGGGTTAAGCGCAGGTGGCACCAAGTGCAAGGACTGTCTTAAGGATCCCGGTTCAAGCCCCCGGCTCCCCACCTGCAGGAGGTCGCTTCACAAGCGGTGGTGAAGCAGGTCTGCAGGTGTCTATCTTTCTCTCCCCGTCTCTGTCTTCCCCTCCTCTCTCCATTTCTCTCTGTCCTATCCAACAACGACAACATCAAGAACAACAACAATAGTAACTGCAACAATAAAAAACAACAGGGCAACAAAAGGGAAGAAATAAATAAATAAATATTAAAAAGAAAGAAAGAAGGTTGGGTACCCAGTGTACTACAATGGAGGAAAATGTCCATGGTGGTGGGTCTGCTGTCCAGACGTTTATCACTGGGATATAAGAAGTAGTACTCAAGTGGCAACTGTCTCGTAAATTTCTTCCAATAAAGTGATTTTTGAAAAAGAGCTAAGAAAAAATAATTGGAAGAATGAAACACGAGGGCTTAGTAACTGGTACAAGTTAAAATATTTCAGACAATTATATAACCAACTTGGATAAAATATACTTTGTTTTTATTTATTATATAGAAATACTAACTGCAATCAGATTCTTAAAATGTCTCACAAAACACTTGCTTTTTAACTTGTCACCTGACAAAACACCAAAACAACTTATTTGTTAGCACTTTCTCCTCTCTGTTATATTCAAGGCATTCTGTGACATTCAAGGCTTCCTTTCAATGGCATTTGACTCATGCCACTTGAATGTTTCCATAGTTAACAGGAGTTACATCAACACCATTCCCACCACCAAAGGACTGTGTCGGGGGAACCCCCCCATTAAGAACAATGAACCCACCTTCTCTGACCCATCTTAAATGGAGCTAGAAGGTAGATGTTCAGCTTCAATAGGTGATTTTTAAAAAATGTGTATTGTGATTCTTCCATGTAAACTGTAACTTCCTCATTCATAACATTCAAATGAATACTGATTATCTTGCACATTTTTATAATTAAAAATTTGAAACAGGTTTTTACCAAAATGACTAATGTAATAGATATTTCCTGATTTTTTTCACTTGTCCTTTTTATTGACAGAGTATTACATTACAGCATTATGTAAGTTATAGCTGTGCATCAAAGTAAATCAAGATGTGTCTTTACTATATTAAGCTAATCACTGAATGTCTAAACTTTTTTATTTTATTTTTTTTTAATTTTGGTAGAGCCAGGAGAGGTCAACAAATGGGACATTAGTTTAAAGTCAGATAACAGCCTAAGTGCTACTTGTGAACATCCTGAAAAAGTTAATGGTCCTGTGAATGGAAGATTCTATATGATTGTTAAAAAAGGAAGTGATGTGATTGCAAATAAATCAGAAGACACATGTAAATTTTTACAAGAAGGCCTTCAATATTCAACAGAGTATACTGTTGTGGTAAGATTATAATTTTCACGAGCCTAATTAGCTGTTATATGTTACAAAGATTATGTTGTACTTAAATAATAAGACCAGGGCTCACCTGATCTTGAAAGATTGTGATATCTAATTAAGTCATACTTTAAAATCCTATGTCTGATTCCAAACTTTTCATCCTTCCCAGTAATAACAATGACATAAAACAGATGTTTTCTTAGACTTATTTTTTGACACTCAAAGTGGCTTAGCTATAGCTGAATAGCCTGTGCCAAGAGCACTACACTTAAAAAATTTTTTAAATTATTTTTATTTGTTTTTTTTGTACCGGGGGGGTCTTCTAAGACCACCAAGAGACAGTTTTGAGTATGCAAATGCAAAGGAGTCTTTATTGCTAGCTGGCTAGGGTCAGGACTATCACAGAGGCAGACACAGCTGCTCCTGGTGCCGACCCAGACCTTTGCCACTGGCCTTCTCTTATAGGAATTTCTAAGTACACTGAGCAAACAGCAAAGACTGAGCAAACATCCTGTAGTTTCAGTAAGGACAAGGGGGGGGGGGTCTCATAATTTTCAGGTTTTCCCATCAAGTCCCTGCTAGTTTCGGTAATTGCCTGTTTTTCCCACCACATTTTTCTGATTCATTTCACAGAACTGTTCCACCCTGTTCTTCTGCTTGTTCCTGTAAATAATTATTCCCAAGAACAATATAATATTAGTTTAAGCTTCCACTTTCCAACAGTTTATTGGATAGAGACAGCCAGAAACCAAGGGGTGGGGGGTAGTAGAAAGGGAGAGAGACAGAGAGACACCTGCAGCACTGCTTCACCACTCCCAAGGATTTTCTCGTGCATCTGGGGACCAGGACCTTGAACCTGGATCCTCGTTCATTGTAACATGTGCACTCAATCAGGCATGCCACCACCGGACCCCAAGAACACAACATTTTTACACAATCAATTAATACTTTGCCAAATATTTTGTCTTTTTTTTGGCTATGTTAATGCTGAGTTTTTTGATTATGAAAAACTGTATAGCTACCCTCAGGTTAGAAAATAGTAGAAATAAATATTAGGAAATCCTAGTGAACATAAAGAGTTAAAAAAAAAAAAAGCTCACCTAGTAAGTTCACTATCAACTTATCACCTTCCACATGTATTTCTAAAATGAAAAAAGTTCAGTCTTTCCCTGCTGTTCCAGGGGAAATAACATTCTGTTTGTTTCTCCCCTGTGAGCCTCCATTATTATTTATATGATCAGATACCGCTTTTCATTCAAGCCATCAACTTTGTAGGGATTTTTTCCTCCATCAAGTAATTCTTGGTAACACCAGATGAATTTAATTCTGATAAGATCTACCCAGAGACAGAGTCAGATTCCACAAGAAAGGAACTCAGTCCTACAAGACTATCCATACCCCACTTCAGATGCCAATCACAAGCATCTTTTAAATTACTATTGGAGTCAACAGCTTCACGGTTTATTAATTCTTTAATAATAAACCTTTATAAACTTGATGATTTAGTGCACAATTAGAGTTAGTGTTGGTATGAATGTGGCTGTATATCATTTTTGTTGTACCTTGGCATAAGGTTATGCTACCCTAATAAATTCAGTGGAGACATTTTCCTAACTTTTATAACTGTAAATAGCCTTAAAATGACTTGTTTTATATATACAAAAATAGTTTTTCCATCATGGAGTAAGTTTTAGAGAATCAGTTATATTTTCTTTCCAAATTACTGTTCTTTTCTGATACTTTACCCATTTTGTGTCTGTCATTTATATTTTTCCAAAGAATCATCAATATTAAAGAAATACTTTATTATTGTATATTACTTCACCTTATTTTTAAATATTTATTATTCCCCTGGTAACCACGAAGCAGCAGGGACACTGATTTCTGTTTCCCAATACACCAAGATTTTACTCAATAATCTTCTGCCTTTTTTGATCTTTTTTCTCCCATTTGTTACATATAATATGTTATCCTGGGGAAAATATATTAAAACACGGTTTTAAAATTTGATTTTAAATTCAAATTTGTTAAAATAATTGAAGATAATGGCTCCTTTTTCCATCCTCTTCAGCTCTCTTCAAAAGATCATTCTTCATTTTCTCTTTTGAGTCTAATATAATTTGTTTTTATGTTGATTCCTGTCTTTAGCTCTACATTTAAGAGTTCATGAGGGAATAATCAGTTAACCTTCATTCATCACTGTGATCTCTGCTTATTAAATGAAATTAGTTGCTTTGTTGGTGATGTTATTCAGACACATATTTACTTAAATTTATTTTCTGTCAAACACTTCATTGCTTTTTTTTTCCTTTCAGTTTTCCTAGTTCATCCAAGTTGACTTAACTTTGTATTCAATACTGTAAGAAGTAGGGTTTAGACTGCTCAAGTCTGTATTGTGGACTTAGCTCAGCATCACTTGTATCAATATGTATCATCTTAACTCCTGTGAGCTAAATATTACTTTAAGTCTTGCCATTCTTATATTTCTACGTGTGTCCTTTAAAATGGTGCTTCTGGCTCCTGGGACATGAGGGTGGAGGAGGACATAGGCTGGGGATGAGAGTGTTTGGCAGATAAGTGAGAATTTTTTACCCATGTATCAACACCTGTATCTACTATCAATAATTAATCTCCCCAATAAAAAAAGGAAAAAAATCTATGTGCATCTTATGTGTTTCTCATATAAACAGTATATGATAGAATGTCCTGTGTAAATAAGTGTGAAGGAATTAATCATAAATAGGGAATTTTAACTTTCAATTGTGACTTTATTTATTAAATTTTACCCCTTCAGTTTCACATACTATAGTTGATTATATTATTTCTAAACAGGTTAAGATATCTTTATACCTTTTTCACTGTTAAGTATTTTTGTATTACTGAATTCCAGGTGTATTACCACAATGGAGTCTATGGTGGAAAACAAGTGAGAAAAAATGTAACAACAAATTGTAAGTCTTAGCTTTTTATCATTTATATTAAAATACGTAATCATATTTTCAAAACTATTATTTTGCAAAGTCATTGCATTATTATTTATTTATATATTTTTCCATCTGTCTATTTTCAGTTCTTATATTCCCTCCATGTATAAAACCAATATTGCCTGCTGTTCTTTCCAGAGTCAGTAGGAAAAAGGCTTAGTGCACTGTTTTTTCTGTGTGGGCCAATGAAATCTTTCTCTTGGACAGTGCACTGCTTTGCCAAATGTGCATCTTAGATTCAATTCCAACCCCCAATGTGTTAAAGGAAGCTTCAGTGCTGTGGCTGCTCGCTCTCTCGCTCTCTCTCTTTCTCTTTGCCTCCCTGTCTCTATCTGAACAAACAAAACTTATTATTATTATTTTTTGGCGCCTCCTGGGTTATTGCTGGGTCTGGGTCTCGGTGCCTGCACTAAGAATCCACTGTTCCTGGAGGTTATTTTTTCCAATTTTATTGCCCTTGTTGTTTATCATTGTTGTTCTTATTATTGCATGCCGTTGTTGGTGGATAGGACAGAGAGAAATCGAGAGAGGAGGGGAAGACAGAGACGGGGAAGAGAAAGACACCTGCAGACTGGCTTCACAGCTTGTGAAGCGACCCTCCATGCAGGTGGGGAACCCGGGGCTCGAACAGGATTTCTTACACTGGTCTTTGCGCTTTACGCCACAAGCCTACTGCTCAGCCCCCACAAAACCTTTTTGTACTTGTAAGTAAAAAAAATTACATTATTTAAAATTTCTGTGCTGGGGGCAGACAGTAGTCCACCTGGATGAGTGCACACATTACCATGCCCAAGGTCCAGAGTTCAAGCCCCCTGTACTCACTTGCAGGTGAGAAGCTTCACGAGTGGTGAAATAGCTTTGAAAGTATCTTTCTCTTTCCCTCTCTATCAGCCCGCTCTTCTCTCAGTTTCTCTCTTTCCTATCCAATAAAAGAAAGAAATGAATGAATGGAAAAATGGCCACCAAATGGCTACAAATTTGTTGTGCAGACACTGAGCAATGATTATGGTGGCAATGAAAAAGACAAACAAAAACCAGACTTTTGCTCTGTGTTAACCAGACCATTCCTGATGCCATCATGACTTTTTCTCAGCCTTCTGTCTCACACACAAATGTACATCCTTAATCATAGAACGTTCTTCTTCAGTCTTTCCCAAAAAAGCAAGATACCTAAGCAACTTATTTTCCAAACTGTTTTACTAGCTTCTATGTGAAATTTCAATTCTTCCTTCCCAGATTTATAAAATGAAAGCTCTTCTTGTTAAATGCCAGACTCAATCGGTCAAATAACTTTGATCAGATTGCCACATAAGGCCTTTTCTTCTACAACCTCTTACAGTATAAATAACTTCATCAACTTGCAATGATTGATTTTTTTTTTTCCAGTGCTAAGCAACAATCTCGAATGCTTAGGGGTCAGGAAATTACTTGGACATTTCACCCTCATTCTTCAACAGGTCAGATTTGGCACTGTTTCTAGATGGAGGTTCAGAACTGGAAACAGCTTGGCAACAAGAGAGATAGGCAAGCGAAACCTGGTAGCAATGCACTTTTTAGTCCAGACACTGCTCAGTACTCTTGTGAAAGTTTTATGGACATAACTTCAACATATGCCAACAGGATGTGCTCTGTGTTACTGCACTTGGTGAAGGACAAAACTTTCCCATCAGTTCAGTATAGCTCATTCATACCCCTCCTTGTCCAAATACAGTTCAGCAACCAGGGGCCATTTTTTTTTTGTTTGTTTTACCATCAGCTGTTATCTGGTAACACAATTAATATTCCATCTTTATCAGATTCCCAGGTCAAGGTTGCTGAGAGCTATCTTCCGTAAAGCAGATTTTTTTTAAACCTCTTTTGCAATGTGCTATGTTGGTGGTGAGCCTCTCTTCTTTTCTTCTTTCCTTTGTTTTCTTCTCTTTCTCCCCCCACCCCACATTCCAAAACTTGTTGACCTCTCTTTACTCTTTGCTTTCCTGCTACCATTATCTCTGCCATTTTGGATCTTGGTCATTGTCCACTCTTTCATATTGGTGGGATTCCTGAAGAAATGAAGAGAAAAAAAAATGCTAAAGCTATGAGGTGTATCTCAACGCTTGGAATGTTTAATTTGGAAGTTTATTAAGACAAGTCTGAAACACGACATTTCTTTTTTTTTTTTTAATTTAAGAAAGGATTAATTAACAAAACCATAGGGTAGGAGGGGTACAACTCCACACAATTCCCACCACCCAATCTCCATAACCCACCCCCTCCCCTGATAGCTTTCCCATTCTCTAGCCCTCTGGGAGCATGGACCCAGGGTCATTGAGGGTTGCAGAAGGTAGAAGGTCTGGCTTCTGTAATTGCTTCCCTGCTGAACATGGGCGTTGACTGGTCGGTCCATACTCCCAGTCTGCCTCTCTCTTTCCCTAGTAGGGTGTGTCTCTGGGGAAGCTGAGCTCCAGGACACATTGGTGGGGTCTTCAATCCAGGGAAGCCTGGCCAGCATCCTGGTGGCATCTGGAACCTGGTGATTGAAAAGAGAGTTAACATATGAAGCCAAACAAATTGTTGAGCAATCATGGACCCAAAGCTTGGAATAGTGGAGAGGAAGTGTTAGGGAAGTACTCACTGCAAACTCTAGTGCACTTCTGCTTTCCGGTATATATTTTGCAGTAGTTTATGGATACGTGTGAACATAAGCTCTCTCTCACAGAAACTGGTGTATATCTAGTTTATGGGACTTTGTTAGAAAGTGAACTACCTGAGATGAAATTAGAGTGTACTATATAAGGAAAGGTCTCACCCGAGTAATGAAGCTGAAGGGTTGTTATTCCACACGTGAATTCTCTGGACACAGTCTGAGGTGAAGCATGTTGAGGTGGCAATCATTGCGTTGGTTAGGTTGTGATTGGCGGATGCAATATTATTTGGTATGGATTGGGAGAGGCATACGGGGAAGTGGGCCCTATCCAAGGGTTCCAGGACTGGGGGAAGTAGGGGCTCTTTAGTGGAGATGTGAGGTTCCTGCTGTCTTAGGGTTCAAAAAGACAATCGATAGTTAATGTTATCATCACATTATTTGGTAATTGGGTTAACTTTGAAAAGTCCTTTTGTTATGGTTTGCTGTGCAGTACCCAGTATCTTGTATATAGCTGTGCTATTGGGTGCTTCTGATCTACTTGGTCTAGGCTTTTGAGAGAGTCCACATATCAAATACACAGCCTATATATTAAAAGGATTCAGTTTGTGTTTTGAGAAACTTTGAGACATACAATTGATTTTCCCCCTCTCATATTAATTAACTACTGATTTATATGTCTACATTTTGCTAGGAGTGTACATAAATACCATTCCCACCACCAAAAGACTGTGACCCATCCCTCCCACCTACTCCCACCCCCCACTGGCCCAGGAAGCTGCATGTCTACCCCTCACCACTGGGTTTTTTCTTTGGTCTACTTACAATTTGGTCAGGTCCTGCTTTTAGTTTCCCTTTCAGATCTTCTTCCTCAACTTCTGTTGATGAGTGGGATCATCCCATACTCATCTTTATCTTTCTGACTTAGCTCACTTAATATAATTCCTTCTAGCTCTGTCCAAGATAGGTCAGAGAAGGTGGGTTCATTGTTCTTGATAGCTGCATAGTATTCCATTGTGTATATATACCACAGCTTTCTCAGCCACTTGACATTTCTATAGAATCAATCCCACCTATTTGCTATGCATTGGGAAGCTTGCTTATAGTCGTATGGTGAAGTTTCTTGCAAAGTCCCATCACAAGGTATTATATTTTGCTAATAACTGCCTTTCATTTCAATAATATTATTGAGGGAGGCTAACATTCGATGTTTGCCTGTCTGAAGAGATTTTTATCCTCAAATCCTGGAAATAATCAATATTTATGCCACTAACCACTGGCACAGGTTGACAATTTTAGTGGGGAAAAAAAAAAAAGCTTAAACTAGATATAGAAAAAGAACACTGTGTCTTCTTAGGAGTCTATTGCAATGAAATCTCCTTCCCTTAAAACATTAAACACAGTGCAAACATACATTTAATCTTCCTGTGCATTCACATACATATATTCAGTGAATAATGCTTATTTAATACATGTTTTTCTTTCAAAAGACTTGCAACTTCTAGAAAGATATACGTATACACACACATAATGGATATTTATACATGCTCTCAAAATATCCCTTTAATTAAGATAAAACCACCCTTATTTAATAGATGAAGAAATTTCAGGGCCGAGCGATGGTGCACCTGGTTGAGCGCACATATTACAATTCGCAAGGACCCATGTTTAAGCCCCTGATCCCCACCTGCAGAGTGAAAGGTCTGCTTGTGGTGAAGCAGTGTTGGAGGCGCCTCTCTCTCTCACTCTCTCTCTCTCTCTCCCCTTCCCAATCTCTTGATTTCTGGCTGTCTCGGTCCAACAAATAAAGATAATAAGAAAGAAATTTTGATTCATAATGTTTGACTTATATGCTTTGTGTAATGAATCTAGAAATGACAAACCCAGAATCTAAAAAAACTCTGGTCTAACATCTACCACCTCTATTTTTCTGAATTTTCAATTATAAATATTTTGAACATCAGTCACAAAATTTATGGCAGCTGTTTCCTTGGCAGAGTCATTTCAGGTGGTAGAACAAAAGTTTCTTTACTCATGGAAAATCTCAACTGACCATCAAGGAAAGAGCAGCTTTCTTAACTCCTTGTTTATGTTTTTCATACATCGAGGAGAAAATATAGCTATTTTATTAGTTTCCCATCAAAAACTAAAAATTGGGGAGAGCTGATTATTTTTAATGTCTTTTATTTTAATGAGAAAGCAATACAAAGAGATACATACACAGAGACTCCAGAGCGCTGCTCAGCTCTGGCTTGTGGTGGTGCTGAGGATTGAACCTGGGTCTTCAGAGGTCTTCAGAAAGTCTTTTGCATAACCATTACGCATCCCCAGCCTTGAACTGATATTTTTGGTGCTTTGATTTTGGTTGTCTCCCAGGGACTATCACAGCACAGGGCAGAGACCAACGGCCCAGTTTATATGGGGTAAAGAGAGGTGATAATTAAGGTAATGGGAGATGCTGTTAGATAGCCAATCCATTCTCAGTGACTTAACAGGGCAGACCTTTTAAAATATATTTTTTATTCTAATGAGAGTTATATATATAGAGAGGTAGATAGACAGATAGGGAGAGAGACTAACTAATGCACTGTTCAGTTCTGGTTTAGCATGGTGCTAGGATTGAACCTAGGACTTTGGAGCCTCAGGTATGAGAGCAAGAAAATATCTTGCTTGATCCACCCCCTGGGAATTTGTGTGCATGTAGAGCATAAGGCCGTATCTGGAGGGGGAACAGAGTTATCCACCTGTATCTCAATTACCTGGCTACAGGAAATTTCTGTGGTGACTATTTCAAGAGGTAAATAAAAGGGTTACGTTAATGGTTAGCCAATGTCAGGGACCAGGTGATGGCACACCTGCTAGAGCACAAGTTACCACGTAGAGGACTCAGATTTACATCCTGGTTCCACCTGCAGGAGCAAAGTTTCTTGAGTGGTAGAGGGGTGCTATAGGCGTCTCTTTCTCTACTTTTTTATTTTATTTTATTTTATTTTATTTTATTTATTTATTTTTCCTTTTGTTGTCCTTGTCTTTTTATTGTTGTAGTTATTATTGTTGTTATTGATGTCATTGTTGTTAGATAGGATAGAGAGAAATTGAGAGAGGAGGGGAAGACAGAGATGGGGAGAGAGAGACAGACACCTGCAGCTTCACTACATGTGAAGCGACTCTCCTGCAGGTGGGGAGCCAGGGGCCCGAACCAGAATCCTTATGCAGGTCCTTGCAGTTTGTACCATGTGCGCTTTACCTGCTGCACTACCGTCCAACTCCCCTCTTTCTTTACTTTAACACCCCCCCCCCATCTGTTTCTCATCTACTGGGTTGAGGAGAAGTGCAGTGGTGGCTCACCAGGCTTGCATGCCTGAGACTCCAAAGGCAACAGAGTCAACCAACAACACCAAGTAATGACACAACTGAGTAGAACTCTGGTCTTTATATATCACTTTCTCATTAAAATAAATAAGTCTTTAATTAATTTACTTAAAAACACATTTCTGTTGACAGAGCACTGGCACAGTGAAACTGGGTTTCTGCTCAGAGTATCAATCCCAGAGTTAAAATCTTTATTTAGCCAGGCTGGATTTTTTTCCTAGAGACTGTGTCAAAAAGACTTTTGGCCCTATTTCTCTAGGGAGTGTAGGCCAGGAAATCTCACATAGATCCCAGAGGTCAGATTCTTCCCATGAAGTCTCCTCCGTAACAGTGGCGTGATGGAATCTCCTTCTGCTTTTGAAAAACTCATGATGAGGTCAAGCTCATCCAAAGCAACTTCCATATTTTAAACATCTCAACTGACTGAAATGTTCATTCTTTTCATACACTGTTCTCACAGTTGTGCCTGGAGTAGCATTTCATGAAATAGCTGGGCTCCATCTTAGAATTATGTTCATTACATTTGTTTTCAGGACAGCAGTCTTCTAGCCTCATTCCCGCCTTGAATATGTTATCTCTGACCTGCCTATAAAGCATGTATTAGGATGACTGGATTTCACTCTCATTATCAAAATAGTCAATGACTGCCACCTCTCCAGATTCAAAGGAGGTCTTGAAACTTTACATCAGGCTCAACCTGACGCTGTTGACTGGCTACGGAAGAAGGGCAAACGCTAGAAGAAGAATCAAAATAGTTACACTCTCAGGTGGCGTCTCACGGCTGACCACTCACTCATGATACTCCAATTACATTGTCATTTTTGCCATTGTTGGGACATACCAGTCCTGTTTCCTCCTTTATGCTCGGGCCCTAACCAACTAAACTTGTCTCTCTAAAAAGTATCCTGGAAATATATGCTTAGCTAATTCTCTTTCTTCTCACAACACTTACCATCTTCTAAACTAATTGGTCACTTTTAAATTTTTTATATATATATATGCATGTATTTTAGATAGATATTGAGAGGGAGAGAGAGAGAGACGAAAGAGAAAGAGAGAGAGAGAGAGAGAGAGAACTGCAGTATTGCTTCAGCACTCATGAAGCTTCCCCCGAGAGAGAGAACTGCTGTACTGCTTCAGCACTCATGAAGCTTCCCCCCAGTAGGTGGTGACTAGGGGCTTGAACTGCGGGACTTGTCCACTATGTGTGCAGTCAACCAGGTGCTCTGCTGCCAGGCCCCTAGTCACTTCTCAGTCTTTTTTCCCAAGAAAGTCAATTTCATGACTTTTGTCAGTTTTCTTTTCTAAAATATACTAAATGTACTAAATTTGAAACTAAGATTCATCTTTCTTTCCCTTTCTGCTAATTGTTTGCTGTAAATACATTAATTTAATCTCACCTTAGAAGCTAGGGAGGTTTTTGAACAAAGTTTCAGTGAGGAAATGGTACAACCTAAGTAGGCTAGTTCTTGAATTGAGGCCTTCCAGTCACTGTGCTTACATTTTACACTAAATGTATATTATGCTCATCTGTGGTTAGATGTAGAAAGCTCTAACACACCCTCTTTGCCTTGTCCTTCCTCTAGGAAAAGGAACTATTTAATGTTAAATCAAAGTAAAATTTATAGTAGGAAAAGTCTAACCCTAACTGTAGAAAGAAATTCTTTTGTTTGTTTGTTTAAATTTCTTCATTAACTGATTTCATACTTCAATAGACAGGTAAAATATTTGGCTTCCTGTGGCAGGAATCTTTCCGATTCCCTTAGGAGGCTACACACATCTGTATATAGAGATAAACTACTGTCTGAGAATTTCTTCTTGAGAATTCTAACAATCTATTTGATTCATTATAACAGAGTGACGGGTCAGGTGGTAGCACACCTGGTTGAGCAGACATATGACCATGTTCAAGGACCTGGTTCCTACCCCTGATTCACACACGTAGGGGGGAAACTCAGAGTTGAATTCTGACTTAATTTTCTAACTCTCTAGCTCTCCCTACTCTCTCAATTTCTTTCTGTTCTATCAAATAGAAGATAAAAAAGAAATGGACAGCAAAACACGTGCATTTGTTGTGCAGGCACTGAGGCCCAGTGACAATAAAATAAATAAATAAATTGGACTGACTGAAAGAAAATGAAGTAAATCTAAATGATAGGATCTTGTAAATGGGCATTGTTTTATGGAAGGAAGCGAGTTCTTTTGTATCCTATATACTGTTAAAATATACAACATGCATTTTTTTGTTTTAAATGACATGGGCAATGTTCAGATAGGAATTCATTGATGTCACTCTAGAAATTTTATTGTTGGGGGTGGGGTGGTGGCATGCCAGGTTAAGAGCACATAGGGTTATGTGCAAGGATATGTGCAATGAACCGGGTTTGAACCCTGCTCTCCAGAACTGGTGGATTCATAGGGCTGGCACTGATCTCCAGTTACTGGAGGCAACAAAAAAGAAAAAAAAAGAAAAGGGAAGAAAGAAAACGAAGAAAGAAATTTTATTATTAAAGCCCTAATTGAAATAAAAATGTTAAATGTATTATAAAGGTGATTACTCAAAGAATCTCATGAAATGTCTGACATAATAATCTTGATGTATTTTTATTTCTAGATAATACTACTGCACTGATTACATTTCTGGTATTTCTGATTGTTGTGACATCAATAGCCCTGCTTATTGTTCTTTATAAAATCTATGATCTACATAAGAGAAGATCCAGGTAAGAGTTTTCAGTAATAATAATAGTAAAATGATTTATTGGGATTGTTTGGACCTAGCATTGTGAAAAATGTGAATTCAAATAAGAACACATAAAATCTACTTAATCACTGAGCTTTTATTCAGTGACTTTTTTTTTTTTTTTTTGAAGTAGAAGAGAAAGAGAAAGAGAGAGAGAGAGACAGAGCTATTCAGTGACTTTTAATGTGGTCATATTGGCTTATATACTATTACTATTTTCTGTAGTCACTGATAATTGTTGATGAATTTCTTTTAATAAGAACCAATGAGAAGAATGTGTCTGCTCTTCAAAATGGGTCAGAGGAATGTAAAATCTAAAAATGATAAAGGTGAAGGAAAGGAGAGAAACAGCTGTGGGAGTATGTGTTCTTCTTCAACCAGGAGTAAATAAATTAATTCCTTATCTGAGTTTAGCAGACAGCCCTTTGATTCATTTTCTTTCTTTTCTCCACCCCCTCTTCTCTCTTTTCTCCTTCCCTCCTTCCCTTTTCTCCCATCTCTCTTTTCCTCTCCTCTTCTTGCTGGCCCTCACCCAGCACTTATTTTCATTCACTTTCTCTTCCACTCTCCTCACTCATTCTCATCTCCACTTCCTCAGCCCACTCCTCCATGTAACCCCAATTTGTTACTATTTCTATCACCATTCCCTCTTTCCTTCAGTGAATTTACTAAATAGAAAGACAACTGAATTTCTTTAAAATATGGGAACTAACATTTCTTATTTCCACAGCAATTTAGATGAACGTCATGAACTTATTGAAAGGGGTAAGCATGTTTTGTTATTTTTACTAATGACGGTTTCATTAACAATTTCATTTACTTATTAAGTTTTAAAATTTGAGTCCATTTGTTTAAAATAAAAATCCAGTGGTTTTTTTACCCAGTTGAACATCCTTAATTTAATGTATCTTTGTACTTATTCAGTCAGTGTTGAATACGACTTGCTGGTCTAGTGTAAACGAATTAACAAATTGAGTCCAGGGTGGAAGGTTACTAGCTATATTTTTTATCTGCCTACTTATAGTATTGTATGATAAGTTAAATGTTGAAATAGCAACAAGAAAATTGTAAGATAGTTAAATAAATATTACAATTGCTATTACAAATGCACATATCGAAGAAATATGAATATGAAGTATTCCATATAAAATATGAATCAAAGACATATGAATCTCCTTACAGTTATGATATTTATTCTTGGGTCTGTTCTCTGGGTACATAAAATGAGGAAGGACATCTAGGTAGGGAGAACAGGATGTACTGAGTCTTGGGGATATGGCACACGTGACACACTTGGAGAGCAGTCACACAGATAGTGTAAAGAAAGGCTAGGAAATAATGAGGTTAAGATGGGCTGAGTGAAATTACTAAGTATTTAAACTTCAGCTTTAGGCAAGGAAGCACCAATAATATTGTTATTGTTTATTTTAAGCAAGTTGTGTTACATGTTCACATTAGAATCTCAGAACATTAATTTGTGGCAGCATAGAAGGTAAAACAATATAGGGCAACACAGGAAAGGGGGAGGTGTTAAGATGTAGTTAGGGCTAGGGAGATAGCATAATCTATATACAAAAGAGTTTCATTCCTGGAGATCCATGGTGCCAGGTTCAATCCCTGACACCACCACAAACCAGAGGTAAGTAGTGCCCTGGTTTAAAAAAAAATGTGGCTACAGGAGTGAGTGTCAGTGACTGAAACTGAAAAAGAGCAGAAATAATGGAAAGGTCATAACCTATTTGATATAGGAATAGAGGGTATAACTTTAGAGGATATTGTCACACTTGACCAGAAATAAGTGAGAAATCTTAGAAAATTTGGACGTCAAGCTTGAATTACTTTGTGGATGTCTATCCTGTTTACTAAGATCTGAAATACTAAAATAAGGAAAAATGACTTTCACCTTGAACATCTTTTTCCTAATTTATTACGAAAACGACATGAAAAAGCTCCTACTATATAGCCACACCTGACCACCTGAGTGTAGATTTTCTCCTGAGTCACAGGCCAACTCTCTGCACTCCCCCCCCCCCCCCCAGAGCTTCCTTGCTGCTGTTCCACCCCCTGAGGGGCAACAGCAATGGAGAGCCACAGTTGTAAATTGGTGAGGCTTATGTTCATTCTCCCCCTTCGGCAGTTTTTTTGTTGATAAAACTCAGACCCGAGGTGGTACTTCAACTGGCAGACTGTTTGGTAACAGCTCCCAGAGTAGATACTGAATTTCAGCCCCAGGAATCTCTCCTTAAGCCCTTCTCTGCCCATGAGCCACACATGTTTGCACTCACCCATGACTTGGTGGGTTCCTGGAGTGACCCCAGTCTTATCTAGTTGCATTCTCTTGTGATCCTCTTTTTCCACTTTGAACATCTTGACTTATCTATGTGAAGCATATTTCTGTGGAAAATTTGAGAGTAAGTCAGATAATTGAATGTAAATCCCAGCAGAGGGCTCAAGATTTAAGTAGTAGTATGTACGCAAATGTTTATGCATGTGTGAGACTTTCCAGGTGTTAAGCTTGTGAGAGGAAGCCAGGATATCAATTTATTGGAATTTGCATGAACACTTGAAGGACAGGCGTAATACTGGTTTTTGAATCTTTAATATGTTTAAAGATGATGAGAAACAGCTGATGAATGTGGAGCCAATACATGCAGATGTTTTGTTGGAAACTTACAAGAGAAAGATTGCTGATGAAGGAAGATTATTTCTGGCTGAATTTCAGGTGTGTGCACTTTTTTTTTTTTTTAGGTAATGAGAAACGCTACTCAATTATTAAGTTCTTTCATTTTTTGTGTATTGTATAACTGTTTCCCTCCATATTTAATCCCATTGAATACTGCAACACAGTCAAAGCAGATATTATTAACTACAGTCACAGAGCAAAAAAGATATTTATTGTTGTCTTTTTTTTTCTTCTTAATTGCCATAAGGGTTATCACTGGGGTTCAGTCCTTGCATGATGAATTTACCAGTCCAGGCAGTCATTTCTCTTTCTTTCTTTCTTTCTTTAGAAGGAAGGAGTAGAATTGATAAGAGGGCAGAGGGATAAGGAGGAAGAAAGAAACACTGGTAGCACTGCTTCAGCACTCATGACTCTTCCTCCCTGTAGATGGAAGCAAGGGACTTGAGGCATGCCCTCAAACATGGTAGCATCTATAGTCTACCTGGTACACCACTACTCATCCTTGAGATATTCATTATCATGGACTAGTAAATAACCTAAAATAATGTTTTTGTATATTATTATTACTAGTTATTAAGCTGTAGCACAAGCTACTTGGCTGAATTTGTACTTTTTTAATCTAGACAATCAAATAAGTATGATTTAAGTTTGATCATGCAATTCAAGTAAATAAATGAATTATAAATTGTTTTTAAACTAATTCATTCTTCTAGCATTTACTTTTAAAGTAGTCCCTTATTCACTTTCTAAGAAAAAAAATTTGTACAATCTCTAGTAAGTCTGATTTCAGTTCTTTTATTATTATTTTTTTTATTTATAAAAAGGAAACATTGACTAAACCATAGGATAAGAGGGATACAACTTCACACAATTCCCACCACCAGACCTACGTATCCCATCCCCTCCCCTGATAGCTTTCCTATTCTTTATCCCTCTGGGAGAATGGACCCAAGGTCACTGTGGGATGCAGAAGGTTGAAGGTCTGGCTTCTGTAATTGCTTCCCCGCTGAACATGGGCGTTGATAGGTTGATCCATACTCCCAGCCTGTCTCTCTCTTTCCCTAGTGGGAAGGGCTCTGGGGAAGCAGAGCTCGAGCAGAGCTCTGGTGGGGTTGTCTGTCCAGGGAAGTCTGGTCGGCATAATGCTAGCATCTGGAACCCAATCCAGAGAATCCCTGATCACAAGCTACTGTTTGTTGGAGCTCACACCAGCCCCTACTTGCAAGTCGCCATCTTGGCTCCGTCCTGGGCTTTCTCTCTGATCTAGTTCTAACAGGCAACTTGTTCATTGCTCTGAAGGAAATACATTATTGCACATTTATTCAAAGTATGAATTGGCAAGGGGGGATTTCTTTTTTCTTGCACCTGCTATAATCCAATCTGTGTGTTTCTTCAGAGCATTCCACGGGTGTTCAGCAAGTTTTCTATCAAAGAGGCCCGAAAAAGTGTGAATCAAAACAAAAACCGTTATGTGGACATCCTGCCTTGTAAGTACTAAGAATTGTGTTTCTATTTACTCAGTCTACTTGACGATTCATTATTATAATTATTTTTATTTCTATGTTTTGAACAGATGATTATAATCGGGTTGAACTCTCTGACTTAAATGGAGATACAGGGTCAAACTATATAAATGCCAGCTATGTTGATGTGAGTAAAAGTACATTATTTCCATATTTCTTTATATCTTCCTCATTTTTTTGTTGGCCATTTGACTTTCTCTTTTGTCAGTTCCTTCTTGTCATGACAAAACCATGGAGATTATAAGAAACTGTTTAAAGTCAGTCCAGAATATTATTATTTATCAACAATAAATTTATATATATCCTTTATTTTTCATTACTATAGAGACACAGATAGGGTTATGGGGGTGACTGAGAGAGAAAGACACACCTACAGCCAGCTTCACCACTTGTGAAGCTTCCCTCCTGCAGGTGGAGGCTGGGTGCTTGAACCTGGGTCCCTTCTCATGGTAATTTTTACACTTTACTGGTTGTGCCACCAGCTGGCCACTAACTAGCATTTCTAAAGACATTTATTCTTTCTCTTTTGACACTTAGGTGTAATATAGAGCTTTTCTCTACAAACAAAATAACACTAATAATTAAAACTTCTCCGATGTCTATTGTGTACTAGGTATTAGCTTAAAAGATCTATGTATATTTCCTAAGAGTTCTATAATCATCACAGCATGAGAACTCTACCCATAATATAGATAAGGAGTAAGAGACTAGTTAATTAGCTACTTTTTCCTCATACAATTAGTACAGGTTTAAGTTGGGATTCAAACAGCGGACCTGCCTGAATCCTAAACACTGTGTTTAGACACATATTATTGCCTTTCAGCAGGGATGTTCTTTATTGATGTCGATCAACTGTTCATCATTGTGATCCCAACCGCAATACTGCCACATGAATCATTTCCCAACATATTACAATTTTAGTAGTGTGTCACATGTATTTATCTTTTTAGACGTGTAAAAGTACAAAGGAGCCAAGAAAATCTTCTTCCCTCCCAATTCATCATTTACCCAGTGGTACACTTGGTTAAGGGCACACATTACCATGAACAAGGACCTGGGTCCAAGCCCCTTGGTCCAGTTTCATGAGAGGTGAAGCAGGTCTGCAGGTGTTTATCTTTCTTTCTACCTCTCTATATTCCTATTCCTCTCTCAATTTCAGTCTGTCCTATTCAATAAAATAGAAAGAAACAAAAATGACAACAACAAAAAAGAAAGAAAGAAAAAGATCATTGCTGGATTCATAGCAATAATCTTGGTGGCAATGAAAGTAAATAAATAAATAAATAAGTAAATAAGAAAGAGAAAGAAAGAAAGAGAGGAAGGAAGGAAGGAAGGAAAGAAGGAAGGAAGGAAGGTAACCTCTATTCTGTTTATTCATCCAGAGTAATGGAAAAATATCATCACACTCTTTAACCAAAAATGTTAGTATAACACACTGTTTTATAGCATATTCATTTACCTAATGTGTGAGATAAGTCAAATAATTATACCACATATAATTTTACTCCCAAGAACATGAGCTTGCCAATGTTTCCTGTAAGATTTCAGCTAACAAGCATGTGGGATTTTATAGAAAAAACTACTTAACATTGTAATTTGACTGGCCATAGTTTAAAAAATGTTTTTAAATTTTATTTATTCATCTATTGGATAGAGAAAGAGAAGTTGAGAGGGGAGGGAGAGGTAGAGAAGGAGAGACAAAGAGTGAGCACTGCTTTACCACTTGTGAAGCTTTCCCACAGCAAATGGGGATGCGGGTGGGGCCTGAACCTGGGTCTTTGTGCATCGTAACATATGTGCTCAACCTGATGCACTAGCATCTGGCTCACATGGCCATATTTTTAAAGATGATATCTAATTCGGCTTTGCTCCAACAATTAGCTATATAAAATCTACCTAATGTCACCATTCTAAATGCTTTACGTATATTCATTCATAACATCTCACAGCTTAATGGCTGTTCCCCATTTTATTGGCAGAAACAGAGTTGGAATTTTGTCCTCAAGCATTTCGTTTTGAGAGATCAACTCCAACTCATAGCATGCCCTGTCTTCTATCCACTTTGTTTGATGCATAACATATTACAGGTCCTGGCTTAAAGCTGGCCCTGGACATTCTACCCTAAGCAACACCTGTCTCTTTACCAACTTGAGATCATGGTCTCACAATGCAACTTTTTACTTCACCCCATTTTCATCGTCCTCAAAAAGTGTACTTATAGTAGCCGCCAATATTTATAAATGTGAGCTCAAGGCTCAGTAATGTGTCCTGATTTTAACTGCTCTTTGCCTGATTCTACAGGCGACTAACTCTACAGATCTCTCAGTAAATGCTTATTGAATAAATATTTGAAAATTCTCATTAGAAATGTCAAGAAGTAACTGACATTAATTATAATTTTGTAGGCCATACTATCACACTGAATTTCATGTAGTAGCAAAGGTTATCTGTCTTCAACCTTTCTGATTACTGAGGTGAATTTCAGGAATGTGAGATAATATTGGAAGAAACTGGCAAACTATTTTATCTGTCTCTGTACTCTTACCCCTTCCCCCCTGGTAAGAGGAGTAGGAAAAGCAGATGCTGTAGACACTGTAATGAACGATATTGTGACTCTTATCTAAAATGACAGTAAAGGAGCCCAGAGAGTAAACAATATACTCCAGCACCAGCTAAAAGTCAGAAGCATGAGGGTAATCTCAGAATGATTTATTGAAAGAATTTTAGTTAAAAAAATCCCATGAATGGGTATATGGCTGGTAAGGAAGTTTAAGTCATGGCAGATAGTTCTGTTAGGGTTTGGAGAATATAAAATGCAGGGGTGCATGGATTGCTCTTGTAAACTGCAGCAGCATCCCAGGTGAGGAGAAAAGCCTAATTTTAAAAATAGTCTTGAATATAGCAAAGAAACATGGACATTGTTCATTTTGTTTATAAACCCACAAGTGCCTATTCATGACATCATAAAATTTTTCTAACTTGAAAATTCCCAGAGAAATCCACAGCTAAATTAATGAGTCCAAAGCAAATTCCTCTAATTAATAAATGTGCATGTAAACTAATAAGGGAATATCCAGTAAATAACATGCTTTTGTGTATTTTTTTTAAACAGGGTTTGAAAGAACCCAGGAAATACATTGCTGCACAAGGTAATTTATTTGATAGTCCAATATGCCTTTTGGCAATTTTTTTCCTAACACTTTAAAGAAGGTATTACTTATCCATTTGTATTTATTTACCTTCCAGGTCCCAGGGATGAAACCGTTGACGATTTTTGGAGGATGATCTGGGAACAGAAAGCCACAGTTATTGTCATGGTCACTCGATGTGAAGAGGGAAACAGAGTAAGTTCCCCAGAAGGTTCAGGGGGTGAAGGCGTAGGACTCTCAGCAGTGGAGGTTGCGAGGTTGAAAGGTTGAGATTACGATGAGAGAAGTTGACTTGTATTTTGAAAACTTACATATATGTGTTTGATGATTAAAGAAGATCACTTTCTATCTTTACTCATTGCAGTGTTAATGCATGAAGAAAAATAAAATAGGTAGCCATCTAAGTATAGGAATATACAAATAAAATATACATGTTCTGCATGTATTGGAATTTTACTTGCTATTTATTAGCAGGGTTATTGTAATGTATGCATTTCTACGTGCTGACTTCATAAGTACTTATCATACTTGAAAATTATCTTGGATAAATAGGTGTCACTCATGCTACATGTCACTTTAGCAAGCATGAAATCTCCCCCATTTCCCAGCCTGACTAAGCAGATTCAAACACATCACTTCTGCTGCCACCAAATGTGGTAACTTGAAAAAATATATATATATGTGGGCAGAGGGTTAATGGTTCCTACTACAGTTGCTGACACATGGGTGCAATTTCTCATTATCCCAGATAGATGTCTGCAAAACACTCTCATAGCTAGCCTAGGTCTGTTTCCACTATCATGCTCCAGGACTTCAATACCTGCTGCAGTTTTCCCTGCTTCCTCAGAACCCTTTCTTGGTGTAATACACCACATCCAGTCTAAGTTTTCATTTTCTGTCCTTATGTCTTTTTTTTTTTTTTCCTCCAGGGTTATTGCTGGGCTCAGTGCCTGCACCATGAATCCACCGCTCCTGGAGGCCATTTTTCCCCCTTTTTGTTGCCCAGTTGTCGCAGCCTCGTTGCGGTTATTATTGCCATTGTTGACGTTGCTTTGTTGTTGGATAGGACAGAGAGAAATGGAGAGAGGAGGGGAAGACAGAGAGAGAGGGGAGAGAAAGATAGACACCTGCAGACCTGCTTCACCGCCTGTGAAGTGACTCCTCTGCAGGGGGGGAGCCGGGGGCTCGAACCGGGATCCTTACGCCGGTCCCTGCGCTTTGCGCCATGTGCGCTTAACCCACTGCGCCACCGCCCGACTCCCTCTGTCCTTATGTCTTAAGTCACACTTATACCTGAGATCCTCCAGCATTTGTCCCTTTTTTGGCCTATCTAACAACATTGATTCCTTCAAGTGCAGTGATGTAAGACAAAGGAGATGACTTCATCATTTTTGACAGCTGATTTTTTAAAAGTATTCTAATGTATGTATCTGTAGAGTGTGGTGTCTTTTAATATGCAGGTAAGCCTGGGAAGGTCATATTTAATTCTAAGCAGTATGAAGAAAAATCCTTCAAGACACATTTATAGGAAAAATAAGTAGGTTTCAAGCCTCAAAGCTCAGTGCAAAGGCTTTAAAGGAGAATGAGCCATATTTTGTGAATTTCCGATGAATACATTTTTGTTTGTCTTGTTTTTACAAGAAGGTTGAATCAATAAATTTGTTTATGTAAAGTCTAGGATCACTAATGTTGTTTTGAATATACAGAACAAGTGTGCAGAATACTGGCCATCAATAGAAGAGGGAACCCGGACTTACGGAGACATTACTGTAAAGAATCATGAACATAAAACATGTCCAGATTACATCATTCAGAAGTTGAACATTACAAACGTGAGTTTGCTTTCCAACATATTTTAATTGCCATACTCTTTGTATAATAATATGATTATGAAATAGTAGATGTTGGAAATTAAGGTAGATATGGAAAAATTATTTTAGTGACCTACAAGTAGAAGAGTTGTGTTAGATGAATAATTTGAGCCAAGGGTCAAGTTAAGTAATTTATCAGAATAGTAGTGGTACAGGTCACATCAAAAGTACTTAATGGTGTGACTATTAAAGCATAGAGAAAAGAGCTCATTATTGAATGAATGTGGAAAGGTTCTCTATTCTCAGTTAACTTATTACCATATGAAAAGAATATTTGCACAAATGGCACAGAGATTGAAATAAGTAACAAAGTTTTAACTATGTGGTGGAGATGAAATGTCTAGCTCAGTGAAGAAAATTGTTCAGTTGGTCTTAAGTCCTAGTTAAAATGAAATTCATCATACATATTATTTTATTTATATCAAAAACCTAGAGTGGGGGAATTTGTAAACATACATTTGAATGGTAGCTTAGGACTGAGAAATGCACGGTAGGAATATGGGTAACTGTTGATTCATAGTCATGCGACTTTCTTTGGGGGGGAGTAATGAAAATGTCATTTAGTTAGATAGACAATGGTAATGATTTTACAGTTCTGTGACTATTATACATATTTCACTTTAGGTGGATATATTTTATGGTAGGTGATATATATTTTTATTAATTTTATTTATTTATTTTTTATTGTTGCAGTTATTGATGTCATCGTTGTAGGATAGGACAGAGAGAAATGGAGAAAGAAGGGGAAGAAAGAGAAGGGGAGAGAAAGACAGACACCTACAGATCTGCTTCACCGTCTGTGAAGCGACTCCCCTGCAGGTGGGGAGCTGGGGCTCAAACCAGGATCCTTACACTGGTCCTTTCGCTTTCCGCCATGTGCACTTAACCCACTGAGCTACTGCCTGACTCCAATTAATTTTTAATGGAGATCTTTGGGCTGGAGGGATGACACAGTGGTTATTCAAAAGACTTTCATGCCTCAGGCAATGAAGCCCCAGATTCATTCCTCAGCACCACCATAAGCCAGAGTTGAGCAGTGCTCTAGTAAAAAATAAATAAATAATTAAAGAAACAAGCAAACAAATAACATAAATGGAGACTTTACAAATAAGGTTGAAATTTTCTTTGAATTTCATTTGTAGATAGATTGTTAATAGTCAAGGGTTTATTTGCAGGGCCATGGTTGGTAGTGCACT
Source organism: Erinaceus europaeus (assembly GCF_950295315.1). Classification (NCBI taxonomy): domain Eukaryota; kingdom Metazoa; phylum Chordata; class Mammalia; order Eulipotyphla; family Erinaceidae; genus Erinaceus; species Erinaceus europaeus. Next base: position 17,444,122 of record NC_080180.1, read on the forward strand.
TGGTTGAGCACACATGCTACAATGTGCAAGGTCCTAGGATCAAGCCCCCAGTCCACACCTGCATGGTTGAAGTTTCACAGATAGTGAAGCATTACTGCAGTTGTCTCACTTTCTCTCTCCTTTTCTATCTCCCTCTCCTCTTTCAGTTTCCCTCTATCTCAATATAACAGATAAATAAATAATGATTTAAAATTATTTTCATATTATCCAGATATATTTTCAGAAGGAAAAATAAAAACATTTATTATGTAATTCTTACCAGACCACCTAAGGCTTTCATGGCATCATTAATGGCCATATGTGGTCATATATAGCCATGGAAGATTGTGGAACAGCCTCAAGAATTGTTCGTTCATTGCTAAATCCATGATCGGATAAGTCATGAAATCTTACCTTGATTAATCTGATGCTATCAGTTGACTCAGGTATTTTTAATAGGGGAGTTAGAACCAACCAAATTTTGTTGTTTCTTCTGTCTGCTAAATGTAGGTGCTTCTCCTTCAATCCTGGTCAAAGAATTATGAATTATGCTTCTACTGGTGGTTACTTTGACACTGGAAGAAACATGAGCTTTATTCAGGAGCTGGTTTTGTTCGGCTCTATAGTCTGAGTTGACATTTCTAATATGAGTGGGTCTAAGAAATGATGTTAAATGCATAATTCAACAGACTTCCTTCATATGACCAATGGCCCTATTCACTGACTATCCAACACTGTGAGACAGCCTTGGCTTTATTTTTCATATTAACCTGCCAAATGCCTTTTGTAGTTCTGTTTGCTTGCTTGTTTTTGCCTCGGATGTATGAAACTTCTTAGTGGTTGCAAATTCAGTTGCCATACCTCATCTGTCTTAGCGCTGTGTCACGGCTCAGTGGCCAGCGCACATCGGGCCTGCATGACTACTCAGGCATTAGTCACTAACTGGAGAGAAAAGTACTATCACGGGTCAACCTTGCTTGAAGAATTGTTGGCTTTTATTTTTTTAATTTTTCTTCTAACTAGGTTTCTCTTCCAGTTATATTTATTTATGTCAGATAATTTTTTTCAAAGAAACAAAAATCATCTCAAAGCAAATATTATCTTTTGCCTAGAAAAAAGAAAGGACATCTGGAAGAGAGGTGACTCACATTCAGTTCACCAGTTGGCCAGACCATGGCGTGCCTGAGGATCCTCATCTGCTCCTCAAGTTGCGGAGGAGAGTAAACGCTTTCAGCAACTTCTTCAGTGGCCCCATCGTGGTGCACTGCAGGTAAAGGAACTCCTCCAGGAGAGACCGTAGTTGTTGGGATATCCTTCCTTTTGGCAACTGGTGTTTTGTAAAGCAGTCTCACAGTCTTCTGTATCACCCTTCTTTGCCTTTCACTTCCCTACTATTTATGCCTCCACGTATTTTGTCCATTTGGTCAGTGCCGGTGTTGGACGCACGGGGACCTACATTGGAATCGATGCCATGCTGGAAGGCCTGGAGGCGGAGAACAAAGTCGATGTTTATGGTTATGTCGTCAAGCTAAGGAGACAGAGGTGCCTGATGGTTCAAGTGGAGGTATGTTCTCACCTGCTATTTTTCTTTTCACTTTTGCATTCTGACAGAATTTTCTCTAGTGGGAATACTGATTTGAGAAGGAACTTAAATTCTTCATAACTTCATAGGCTGATTTTAATTTTTTGAAAACACACAGGTGGGAACCACCAATCATAGCTGGAAGCACTTTGAATTGGTAGTTGTAAGTCCTATGGTGGCTATAAAATATATTTTAACAAATAGTGAGATAACATTTACACAGACCATATTGGGAAACAAATAAAATGTTGAAAACCAATTTGGTAGCATACCACAAAAGTAAAAGTGAGGAGACAGACTAGTGTGGTGATTAAGAGTTTAGTTTTTGCAGAGCCCAGGTGGTAGCACACCCAGTTGAGTGTGCACATTACGGTGTGTGAGGACCTGAGTTCAAGCCCGCAGTCTCCATCTTCAGGAGCAGTGCAGCAGTTCACTCTATATGTCTCTCCCTTTCTCTATCTCTATGCAATAAAATAAAAATTATATATATATATATATATATATATGTTTAAATTTAGTTTTGTTCAACTAGGTTTACAATGTCCGAATCTTTCCTCTCCTTGATAATACTGTGTACTCTTTGACAATTGTTTAGTGTTTTTGCTAAGCTAACAGGAAAATGGAGATAATGATAACATTTCTTTTACATTTATGACAACAAATACCATCCAAGCAAAGCACATAGATAGATTCCTAGTGCATCCGTATAGTTTAGTAATTGTAAGTGTTGGTTGTCTTTGAACATGCCAGCACTTGACCTCATTCCTGTGTATAACCAGTGCTTGCAAATTATACACATCTAGAATGTACAAGAATTTTTATTTTGCTCATCAGTTTTGAGATAAAAAAATGGAAACACTCTAAATATCTAACAGCGGGGAAAATGGACAAATGTTGAAGTGTGAGCTCCTTGTATAGCACATGCTAGTTATAAGAAAAAATCTAAGTCTAATATCTGTCTTCACAGTCTGGCGCTACACAAAAAACAATGAGTAAATAAGCTCATCCGATGCAATATAGTTACCATATATATATATATTAGGAGATACACACAACTACAGTGTTTATAAGTGCAAAGATATTATGGCATCAATTAATTGCTTGTATTTTTCCTTAAAATTGCAGGCACAGTATATTTTGATCCATCAGGCCCTTGTGGAATACAATCAGTTTGGGGAAACAGAAGTGAACTTGTCTGAACTGCACCCATATCTATGTAACATGAAGAAAAGAGAACCTTCTAGTGAACCTTCTCCACTGGAGGCTGAATTCCAGGTAACGTCAGTGAGGGCAATGATAATAGTTTCAGAAAACTTTCATTGTGTCTTATTTTCTAGCGCTGACTATGCACTCAACTTAGTTCTTGGAAAACAAAGACAAGGAAACTAAAACACAGCAGATATAAAAGAAATGCTCAGCATGCCACCAACTATTACATGAAAGACTTGCTTAAATCTAGAAGTCTAATTCTAAAGCCAGTACTTCTAACTATTCCTCATTAAGCCAGTGTAAAATCAGGTGTCAAAATAATAGCATAAAAGCCACAAAAGTGGCCTGCCAAAGGCAATTCAGCATCTCACCTTTAATAACTGCATCTGGTTTGGGTTTGAAAAGGAAATAATTAGAGGGGTTTATGACTGCTTAGGAAGTTGGACTGGCTGGAGCTGGTAGACAGAAAGTAAAGTATACATAAATGTGTCCTAACCTATTTATTAAGTAATTACTCTGAAAAGAATTTAGGATGTAGTTTATCAGGATTTCCCAAAGAAGGTATAGTAATCTCCAAATTATTCAATTGTCAAAAAATATCTCTGTAACTTCTCTTTCTTAACTATGGTTCCCAGTTTGTTAAACATAAATGACCAAACTCATGAATTCAGAAAATTTCATCAGACCAGGAAATGTGCTTTTAATCAGATATAGATTGTCTAATGTTTGGGATCAAAGAGATACTAAGGTGGGGGGGTGAAGGTGGAGCATAGTGCAATTACCAAGTAATCCAGCCCACCAGAAGTCCTGCACTATACTGTACCACACTGTTATTACAAGACATCCCCTGTTCTGTATATGGATATACACCATATTACACCAGAAGACACTGTACTACAATGGAAAAACCAGCAGGGTTTGGTAATCCTAAACAGAGGGGTGTTTTGTTGTTGGTGGTGGTGATCTCTTAACTGATAAATTTACCACATTCAATACATGAACCCAGCTACACCAGATATACATATATACTGTTTGGAGTTACTTATTTAAATCAAACATTTGTGTGTATAGTCACTATAAGAAAGAGCAAATTCTTTTACTGAACAAGTATGATTGAGTTTCTCCTCTGTGCCAGCTACGTGTCTAGGAACAAGAATGAGATTGGTGCAGGTAAACTGTTTGACTTGGTGATGAGAGGTTGAGGTAGTCTAGTCTATTTGCTTTTTTTCTTTCTCAAGAAAGTATGAAGCCAAATCCTCAACTGAGTGTATGGGGACAGGAATAAGTAGCGCAAAGAAGATTTTATACCTGACAAAGAGACCATCATAGTAACAGCAAGCTCCCTAAGTAAAACTATCAGACCTGTCCAGAATTATTGTTGGATCATTTACTATTTCTGATAAAATAAAATAAAATAAGTATTCTACTTTAGTGCAGGAGAATTTAAGGACTATGAATACAGATAGATTAAAGCCATCGAAAATTTTTTAAAAAGTGACTGAAAGATGGGAGGCAAAGACATTGAGGTTATTTTCAGTAGATAGTACAGTAATGGCAAGTAAAGATAAAATTGGTCACAGGAAGACATGAGTCACATAAAAAAATAGGAGCATGTGTTGGAAATTCTGAGATATTTGCAGATTATTAGACTGAAGATACTAGAAGAAATGGGAAGAATAGAGAGAATTTTCAATATTAGGGACAACTGAAACAATTAGTTTGAAGATAACACAGTAGTTAAAACAAAACCTACACAGGCCAAAAAGTAAACAGGGATGGCTGGAAGGGAAAGATGTAAAGATGAAGGAGCTAAAGAGATGAGAAGACTAGAATATCAAATAGATCAGCATATCAACATTGAGTTACCCATGAATGAGAAGAACATGAGATTCGTTAAATTTATAACTAAGTGATGGCATGATGCAGAAACTGTTACCCGAGATCTCCATCTTAAAGACAGTAATGATGGTAGGGATAAGAAAGCAACTGGGTTTTTGATGGAGAAATGAACAGAAATTGGTGGCAAGTAGAAGCAGGAAGCACTGAGAATGCATTTTTTTTCTTGGGCTTGAGGCAAATGGTGTTTGTGGAGGGATTTAAAAAAATATATTTTATTTATTTTATTTTTGAGAGAGACAGGGGGAAGGAGAGAGAGAAAAAGAGAGAGGAAGAGAGAGAGAGAGAGAGGAAGAGAGAGAGAGAGAGAGAGAGAGAGAGAGAGAGAAGTACCAGAGCACTGCTCAGTTTATGGTGGTGCAGGGATTGAACCTGGAATTTTTGGAGCTTCAGGCATGAGAGTCTGTTTGCATAACCATTATGCTATCTCCCCTGCCTGAGAGATTTTTTTTTTTTCCATTAGGGTTTTCACTGGGACTAGGTGGGACTAGGTGAGGACATTGACTCCTCCTCTTCCTCCTCCTGCTCCTCCTCATTTTCCTCTTCCACATCCTCTTTTCTACCTTTTCTTCCTCCTCTTCCAGCTCCTCCTCCTCCTTTTCATTCTCCTCCTTTTGTATTTTGATGGAAGATAAGAGAGAGATTGAGAGGGAGAGAGAGCAAAAGAGAGAAGTGAAGATACTTGCAACACTACTGTACCTCTTGTGAAACTTTCTCCTTACAAGGGTTAGATGGAGTGAACTGGTAGATTGTGTCTATTACCATGCCTAAAAATTCAGCTTCAGTGCCATCTAGCCCCTCAATCATGTTAAAGGGCTGCGTTTTTTTGGTGGTATTGACAAAGGATATATAGGTTTTAGTTGGTGTCACCTACCTTTTCCCCTCAAAGTAATGCTGCAATTGGTAGAAGAGAACTAAGGTAGATGCAGGTTTACTTATGATACACCTTGGGATTGAGAGGGCAGAGGGAAGACACATAATTAATGAGATGTAAGAGACTAAATTATTTTAGAGGGTGGAGGTAATAATTTAAGAATGAAATTCTAGAGCCTTGTAGTACAGTTGGAGGCTTACCCATATGATAGAAACAGAAATACAGTTGAAAGTGTCGGTTTATCTGTATTTTAGATAACTCAGCTATTAGTTTCCTATACACTTATTATTTTTGCCATTTTTATTTGTTATTAATAGTGTCAAGACTATAAGATTAAAGTTTATTTAGCTCTACCCCATTCACCACCAAAGTTCTGTCTCTACCCTCCCAATAATAACCACCTTAGTTCTCACCAACTAGAAAGTTTGCATCTGTTTTTGTTTATTTATTTATTGCCAGTTCATGTGTATCAGTTCTCTAGATTCCATATGTAAGTAAAACCATCCTCATTGTCATTCATCTCTTTTTTTCCCTAAGCATAATCACCTCCAGTCCTATCCATTTTGTCCCAAAGGAAACAATGTCATCTTTTCTGGTTGATGAGTGGTATTCTGTGGAATATGTATATGTGTACACACACAAACACACACACACACACACACACACACACACACACACAACTTCTTTTCCCAGTCATTCACAATAACCTATATAATTCTAAGTAGTGTCCAGAGCAAGGATGTGAAATCAAGGCAATTGTAGACCAGAGGAATCAATATTTAGTAAATCTTCAAGCTTTCTTCATAGTAAAATTAAGTGTCGGGTTTTTTTTCTTTTTCCTTCAGGGTATTATTGCTGGGGCTCTATAAATCCACTGCTTCTGGAGGCATATATATATATTTCATTTTATTGGATAGTACAGAAATTGAGAGCAGAGAAATTGAGAAAGACTGAGACGGAGAGAGAAAGATAGACACCTACAGACCTGCTTCACTGCTTGTGAAGTGACTCCCTTGTGGGTGGGGAGCAGGGTCTTGAACTGGGGACCTTGTATGGGTCTTTGTGCTTCATACTATGTGTGCTTAACCCAGTGTACATGACACTCCCCAAGTGCCAGTTTTTAAATACATAATTTTGTATGGCCCATGATTGATCCAAATAGCCCTTGGCAGGAAAAAAAAAAAGGAGGGGTTTCTTATTTCTGGTTTAAAGTTTAGAAGTTAGTGAGTGGTCAAACAGTGTTATGATGATTTTCTTTCTTTCTTTTTTTCTCTCTTCACAAAATTATTATATGAATTTTTTATTTATAAAAAGAAAATATTGATAAAACCATAGGATAAGAGGGGTATAACTTTGCACATTTCCCACCACCAGATCTCTGTATTCCATCCCCGCCCCCGATAGCTTTTCTATTCTTTATCCCTCTGGGAGCACGGACCCAGGGTCATTGTGGGATGTAGAAGGTGGAAGGTCTGGCTTCTGTAATTGCTTCCCTGCTGAACATGGCTGTTGACAGGTCGGTCCATACTCCCAACCTGTCTCTCTCTTTCCCTAGTGGGGAAGGGGTCTGGGGAAGCAGAGCTCCAGGACACATTGGTGGGGTTGTCTGTCCAAGGGAAGTCTGGTCAGCATCATGCTAACATCTGGAGCCTGGTGGTTGACAAGAGAGTTAACATATAAAGCCAAACAAATTGTTGACCAATCATTGACCTAAGGGCTGGAATAGTGCAGATGAAGAGTTGGTGGGGGTCCTTTATTTTGTAGATAGCTAATAGGCATATTTTAGTTAATTTCCAAAGGGCCAGTTGCTATACTAGTTTTTTTTTCTTTTTTCTTTTTGCCCCTGAGCCTGAAATCGGATATGCAGGTGGATCCAAGTTATTGTCTGGGGAGATGATGTCATGGCTGGAAAAAGGACCAGAAAGCTGGATCAGGAAAGAGAGTAGCTCCCAAATATGGGAAAGGTGTATAAATATTGTTAACTGTAAACCCCATCAATTTGATGTGATCTGGGGCCCATAATCAGCTTAGGAGCCTATGTGACCTCTGCATCCCTGTAGATCTGAGCTCACATTCTGTGGTCATGAGTAGGAACATTCCAAGCTGCCCCAGTATCGACCCATCTTCCTCAGGTGTAGCATAGAGTATGTTGTCCATCCTCCCTTAGGAGGATGAAACATTCTCTACTATTGTTGATCCAAGTTGAGGGCAAGGGTTATGGTGGTTTTCAAGGCATTGTGTCTCTCTGAAGTTCATTATTCTAGTGGCCTGCTATTCAATGAGAAGATTTTAGTCACTGAGTTATACAGTAACAAGGTGCTATCTTTATCAGAAAGGTATTTAAACCATATTTTAAAAATATGTATGTACACACATTCATAAATAGGTGTGTGTGTGTGTGTTTGTGTGTGTGTTTGTGTGTGTGTTTGTGTGTGTGTGTGAATGATCATACTAATTAAACTGAAGGAATTCTTCCAGTTTAAGTTAATCATTCACTTGACAGATATTTTTAAAGTTAGTTAGTGGGAAGAAAGGATTGCAGTCAGGGAGGGCTACCAGAATAAAGTGGCAATAGAAATTACAACTTCACAACATGCCACAAAGAAGCCATTTGTATTTTAAAAGGCCTTTTCCATTTTCTTTTGTGATCCCTCAGAGACTACCTTCATATCGCAGCTGGAGGACACAACACATTGGAAACCAAGAGGAAAACAAAAGTAAAAACAGGAGTTCTTATGTCATTCCATGTATGTATTGTGCTTTACTTTATTTTTATATTATATTAAGGTCTCTTTTGGACTTGTGTAATGGGAGATATGCACAAACAAATGATACTGAGCTTTGATTTTTTTCCTTTTTTTTCTTTTTCTTCTTCTTCTTTTTTTAATTAGAGGACTGTTCAACTCTTATTTCTGGTGGTGCCAGGGATTGAACCTGGGCCCAGGGAGCCTCAGGCATGAAAGTCTTTTCATAACAATATGATATTCCCTTTACTTCTGAAAAGAAAAAATTCCTTTGAAATAAAAATAATGAAAAAGTCAGCCAAGGAGTGCTGAGTTTACTCATGTATGAAACCCCAATGCCAGATAGATACACATAGTAATAATAATCCTCTGAAGCTGGAAGAAATAAAATGGACATGTCCTTTATACCAGCTCTTAAGCTTATTTTACTATGATTCACTTGACCATAGTTGCCTAACAGCAAAACTACATCCTTTTCTTTCTCTGTTCCCTTTGCCCTTTCCTTATGGTTAGAAGTTGAAATAGGTTTTTTTTTAAAATTTATTTTATTTATTTATTCCCTTTTGTTGCCCTTGTTGTTTTATTGTTGTAGTTATTATTGTTATTGTCATTGTTGGATAGGACAGAGAGAAATGGAGAGAGGAGGGGAAGACAGAGAGGAGGAGAGAAAGCTAGACACCTGCAGACCTGCTTCACCGCTTGTGAAGCGACTCCCCTGCAGGTGGGGAGCCGGGGCTCGAACTGGGATCCTTATGCCGGTCCTTGTGCTTTGTGCCACCTGTGCTTAACCCGTTGCGCTACCGCCCGACTCCCAGGTTTTTTGTTTTTTTTTTTAAATACTGTGCAGGGGAGTCGGGCGGTAGCGCAGAGGGTTAAGTGCACCTGGCGCAAAGCACAAGGACCTGGGGGTAAGCATCGTGATTCGAGCCCATGGCTCCCCTCCTGCAGGGGAGTCGCTTCACAAGTAGTGAAGCAGGTCTGCAGGTGTCTATCTTTCTCTGCCTGTCTCTGTCTTCCCCTCCTCTTTCCATTTCTCTCTGTCCTATCCAACAACGACAACAATAATAACTACAATAATAAAACAAGGGCAACAAAAGAGAATAAATAAATATACTCTGTAAATTGTCAGTCATCAAATGCAACAGGTCAAAATATGCAGTTTTCAAGATATGAATTCTGCAGTCTATTAATAAGATCATATCTAAGAGAACCATATTTTTATTCACTTGCATACACAAAGATTAGTATGGAGAAAAATACATTTCTAGTTAACACACTAGACAGCCAAGTAAATTATATCAGTGTATGGTTGATTCAGTTAATTTCTGAAGTCCTTACAGTTTGAAATGTAGAATTTATAGTGATTCAGCTAACCATATCATTTGGTCAAGTATTACAAATTAAATAATTTGAGAAACAGATACTATGAGCCAATTTTTTTCTTGTAATTAATCTGAAGTAGCTTAATTGTTAATTTAATGCCAATAGAATATAATCTAAAATTAGATTTACCTAAGTAATATATATATATATATATATATATATATATTAAAACATGTTAATCAGTGATGGATGATTTTCTGTGGAAAACTAAAGAATATATAACGAAGAGTAAGGAATCATACAGATTACTACCCAATTGTTTCACACTGAGAATATTCAGTATTTTTTTTCCTAAAACCCTTTTTGATTTTTTTTACGCAGATTTCATTTTTCTAATTTGTTAATCAGTAACTGAGTTTTTAGGACCCTCATTTCACATAGATCAATAAATTTATACAATGCAAATTTACCTCCAAATTATAATTTCCATGTAACAGTCAAGCAGAGACGTGCTTTTTTCAAAGGAAAGTTTACTACTCATTTGTTTTACATAGATGACTTTAACAGAGTGACACTTAAACATGAACTGGAAATGAGCAAAGAGAGTGAGCATGATTCAGATGAGTCTTCTGATGAGGAAAGTGACTCGGAGGAGACAAGCAAATACATCAATGCATCTTTCATAATGGTAAGTACTCATTGCAAACACCCTTCTAGCCCTTTGAATATATATCCATGTCCTTATAACATTCATTCAACAATCTGATGAAAGAACAATGAAACACTGAACTTGGCTTCAACTTTGTATAGCCAGTAGACAAATTTGTTAATACAAACTGACAAGAAACATTTAGTTTTAATACTATGTTTTAAATATTGAAAGCCTTCATGATGAAATCAAATTACTTGAAATAAAATGAGACAGTATCAGTTATACTTTGTGACAGATCATTAAAATCACATTAAACTTAAAAATAAAAGTTTGAGGGGGCTGGGTGCTGGAGCACTGGATTAAGTGCATATAGTATAAAACACAAGCACAAGGACCCACACAAGGACCTAGGTTCTAATCCCTCATTCCCCACCTGCAGGGGTCGCTTCACAAATGGTGAAGCAAGTCTGCAGGTGTCTGTCTTTTTCTCTCCCTCCCTCTCTTTCTTCCTCTCCCCTTTCAATTTCTCTCTGTCCTATCCAATGGAAAGAATGGCCCCCAGAAGCAATGAATTCATAGTGAAAGCAGCAAGCCCCAGGTATATCCCTGGAGGCAACATAAAATAAAGTTTGAATGAAGATTATTGTTGAAAAGTGTTTATACCGATTCAGTCATCAAATTGAGAAAAAACTCAAATTTACTTATGTATATAGTACAATTTTGTTGTTGTTGTTGTAATTATTGTTGATTATACGTTGTTGGATAGGACAGAGAGAAATGGAGAGAGGAGGGGAAGACATAGAGGGGGAGAGAAAGATAGACACCTGCAGACCTGCTTCACCCCTGTGAAGCGACTCCCCTGCAGGTGGGGAGCTGGGGGCTCGAATCAGGATCCTTACGCTGGTCCTTGCGCTTTGCACCATGTGCAAAAGCTGCACTACCACCCAACTCCCGTATATAGTACATTTTTATTTTTATTCGAGGACAGCCAGTGGCATACTTGGTTGAGTACACACATCAGCATGCACAAGGATCTAAGTTTAAGCACTTGGTCCCCATATGCAGGGGAAGAAGCTCCATGAGCAGTGAAGCAGTGCTGTAGTTGTCTCTTTTCCATCTCCCTCTTATTTCTCAACTTATCTCTGTCCTAGAAAATATAAGAAAATAAAGCAAAAAAATAAAACCCTTTTTATTCAGATTATCTCATTATTAGATGAGTCTATGCTACACATCTTTCTTTCATCAACTGAGATTCAAACAATGAAATTTATGTATGTGTGTATGTATTTATTTAGTTAATTACTTATTGTTATCTTTATTTATTGGATAAAGACAGTCAGAAATTGAGAGGGTAGAGGGAGATAGAAAAGGAGAGAGAGAGAGAGAGACACCTGCAGCCCTGCTTCACCACTTGCAGAGCTTTCCCTCTGCAGGTGGAGACCAGGGGCTTGAGCCTGTATCCTTGTGCATTGTAATATGAGTGCTCAACTGGGTGCAACATCACCTGGCCCCTAATAAGGAAATTTAATTACCCATTAAGGATCTTTCACATTACTTCTAGCAGTTAAGATGACTTAGTTCAAAATCCTTCTAAAAGAACATTTATAGACTATTAGTTTAATTATAAACTACCAGATGTTTACAAATCAGAGATATGAAGAAAGGAACTTTCACGTATATATATATGATATTTTAATAATCACATTACGTTTTTAAGAAAAAATACCTCAGAAAGGGAAAATATATTAGTTCTTCAGGAAATGTGACTTGATTTTAAATGATTAGTTAAAAATTATCATTAACTAAATATATATTTTCCATGTTTATTTCCTGAGCCTAAGAATGTTTATATACTTAGATGACATTATTGACACATTGATATTGATGTCAAATTAAGTGGCCACATTTTCAAATGGTTGTTTTAAGAACCCATGGTTATCTTGCTCATAGTAACAGAACCCTGTCTTTTTTTTTTCATTCCCTTTTCTTTCTTTCTTTCTTTTTTATTTTTAGAGTTACTGGAAACCTGAAATGATGATTGGTGCTCAGGGACCATTGAAAGAAACCATTGGAGACTTTTGGCAGATGGTATTTCAAAGAAAAGTCACTGTCATTGTTATGCTAACAGAGCTGAAAAATGGAGACCAGGTTTGTACTTTTAAGAAGTGTTTCTGTCATAAAATATTACTCCCCATTCTTGCATTACTTTACTTGATCATTAGATGTAAGTCTTAGATCCTTTCTCCACATAATTCCATTTGTTCACTCTTACTGCCTTTACTACCAGTGTTGATCTCTTACATCATCTGCCTGAGTTTTGACAAGTGCTGTAGTCCTATACGTGACTCACAGATCATCAGATGCATAGTAATAATTGTGTCATTCCTGTTAAAAGCAATAGAAATAACCAGTTTCCCTTTGTTATTTTCAAGATAAAAAAATAACCTCCTTAGTATGAAATTTAGGACACTCAGTTATCAAGCCCTCATGAATCATTCCATTTTCACCATATTCTTATATTCTCCAAATGTTCTGTTGTGCTCAAGTAGGTTTACAGATTAAGCCTTACCACACACATCACCTGCATGTTTACCACTGACTCTTAATCCCATTTACTGTATGTACCATCCCTTCCCATTTTTATCCTATTCTTCTACATGGACAGCAAGGAAAAACGTATCTGAAGTCTTTCTTTTTCATGTACCTCTAATATGCATGGACATGAAATTTCATAACTGGAAGTGAAGCTAAGATCTAGTTTGATCAAACACATTATTGCTTGTAATGTGTTTTAATTATTTTTTAAGACATCGAGTTATCAAAATTCTCCTGGTAGTAGATCTTAGCTTTAGAACCCAATAGACAATCAGTCAAATTTTCTTTAATCAATACCCCAATAAATGTACAAGTGCATGTCTTCTCTCTCCTCTCTTTTCTCTAGCTACTTGCTCTTATGCATAGTATAGAATTCCAGTAATCATTGTATTCTTCTCAATTGTGAAAGTCAGCAAATGGTGTAATAATTTAGTAGGGATATGTCATCAGTTATTGTGAACTGGTAGCTGGAAGAGAAATGTTTGCAGAGGAGTAAAAACATTTCAATGATTCACCTACTCTTTTTTTTAACCCTTTACTTGTACTTTCAGTCAATTTATAGAGAGAGCTGCTCATAGTATTAGTCTTCAACATAGACAGTCGAAATTCCAAAGGACTTAAGTTGTTACAGAAGACAGTGAAATATGCCTTATTTATAGAGGTCATAACAGACTTCAGTCTTTGATTTTGAAAAGGTAATGATTAGAGTTTGTAAGAGTGGAATTAATTTCGAAGACTACACCAGGGATAATAGCTGTCCTTATAGTGTTCTGTCCACTGGCTATACCTAGATTCCCTGGATTTGCACAAGGAAACACCATCTATTTGTTGAATCTGTCCAAATACTTAGCATACATTTTATGGGTTTATGGGCACAGTTCATAGAGCACACAAACAACAGTTTCAGTTTAGTACCACTGAGGGCAGGACAAAGAGGGAGAGAGAGAATAGCAAGAAGAGAGAGGGAGACGTTGTCTTAATACTTTATAAAGCAAACCAGAACACTGTTTATACATTATTAAAACTTGTTCTTTCTTATCTAGGAAGTCTGTGCTCAGTATTGGGGAGAAGGAAAGCAAATGCATGGAGATGTAGAAGTTGATATGAAAGACACAAGCAAATTTTCAACTTATACCCTTCGTGTATTTGAACTGAGACATTCCAAGGTATATATACATTTGACTCATAAAAACATACTAATATACACTACTTTGTGAAGGCAAATGGATTATCTATGCATTATTTCCAGAGTAACATCTGTAATGATTTAAATGAAAGCAGTTGTGAAGAAAATGTGACTATCAAGTTATGAAATGGGCTAAGTTTCACTAATGTTTCCTTCTTTTCTGAATTTAGAGGAAAGACTCTAGAACTGTGTACCAGTACCAATATAATAATTGGAATGTGGAAGAGCTCCCTGCAGATCCCAAAGACTTAGTCTCTATGATTAAAGTTCTCAAACAAAAACTTCCCAAGAATAATTCCATTGAAGGGAATAAATATAACAGGAATGTTCCTCTTCTTGTTCACTGCAGGTGGGTGAGATTTGATAAGATGCTTTTAAAAGTATTCTTGATGTCTCTACCCACACTTTCTGTTGAATCCTATTCACCATGATACATAGATATATGACTACAATGCAAGCCTCTTGTGAAGTTAATCACTCTCAATTCTATCCCAAAAGTACAGCTATGACAGAATTGTAATATGAAGGTTTAAAATATAATTAAATTACTTTAGGCTGTGATTATTTTTAGTATTAGTTTCATGATGTCTCTAGTGCCCAATATTATGTCTTTAATGTCTTGTCACAGATGAATTATGATTAAAGAGAGGATCTACATATAGATAAATCAAGGAATATTAAATTTTGTTTATGCTTACATGAATTGGTCTACTCTAATAGGTGCTAACAAAACCCAGAGAATCAAATAGTTTGTCTTAAATGTATCTGAATTTATGAAGTAACTAAAGTCTCAGTGCTTCAACGATTTTTAGTTGAAACCCATCATTTGACTTTTTGAACTGACTTAAAAAGCAAAGACTTTAACAGTAAACATGCTAATATTTCATTTGTTAAAAACCTTTCTATTATATGGACTTTATGTCTATCTGTGAAAGATACTTACCCATCTTAAATAAGAGATATTAAGAGGAGAGGAGATGAGATGGTTA
This sequence comes from Erinaceus europaeus, assembly GCF_950295315.1. NCBI lineage: Eukaryota > Metazoa > Chordata > Mammalia > Eulipotyphla > Erinaceidae > Erinaceus > Erinaceus europaeus. The sequence goes on from NC_080180.1 coordinate 17,459,151, forward strand.
ACTGGCAGAATATGAGGGCAACAAAGACAAAACAAGAGGACTTACACATTTAATAGAGCATTTCTTTAGTCTCTCTCTTTTTTTACCCTTTATCATAAAACAGTAAAATAAAATAAGTTAAAAATTGTACAGGAGATGGTGTCTGAGGGAAAGAGTGCATTCATTCATCACCTATGTCAGGCTCTGAGTTCCTACTCTGGCATCACATAAAAAAGAGAAAGACTGAAAGGTCCATAGTAGAAGATGTTTGAAAATGTATGAAAATTGAAATGGTTTGTCTAAGAAGGAATGTATATTAGTCTTTTAAGATACCGAAATAAAATAATTACTATAGGGGCTGGGCAGTAGCATACTAGGTTAAGCGCACGTAATGTGAAGTAAAGGATCCAGGTTCATGCCCCAAGCTCCCCACCTGCAGGGGGATCGCTTATAAGAGGTGAAGCAGGTCTGCAGATGTCTATCTTTATCTCCTCCTCTCTATTTTCCCCTCCTCTCTCAGTTTCTTTCTGTCCTAACAACAATAGCATCATCAACAACAACATAATAGCAACAACAATGGAAAAAAGATGGCTGCTAGGAGCAGTGAATTTGTAGTGCTGGCACCAAGCTCCAGGAACAACCTGGAGGTAAAATAATAAAAAAAATAAAATAATAGTAACGGTAATAATAATAATCACTATAAGAATAAAGTGAAGAATAGGGTCTCTGGATATTAAGTCTAATACCACTTTATCCATAAATCCTTATGTTTTTTGTTGTGTTACTTAATAATGCTTTCTTTTATAGAGATGGATCTCAACAAACAGGAATATTCTGTGCTTTGCTAAATCTCTTGGAAAGTGCAGAAACAGAAGAGGTGATAGATGTTTTTCAAGTTGTAAAATCATTACGCAAAGCGAGGCCAGGGATGATTCCCTCATTTGTAAGTATGCCTTACCATTGTTTTGTTTGCTTGTTTTTTTAATTTTTGGTAGTTTCTTCTTCCTTTCCTCCTGTTTCCCTTTTCTTTCTTCTTCATGTTTATTTACTAATGCAATCTTTGTTTTTTATGTCCCACTTTTCCATGATAACTCACGTTGAATTACTATAAGTATACAACCTACTTAGAGTTTTCCAGGGAATTCCCGAGACCGCTGATGAAGAAGTCATGTTCAAAGGCTTATGGAGTCCTTAATTTCTCTCTCCTGTAATCCTATGTTGGTAGCAAACCATGCTAAAACATCATAAAACATCATCACTGAAAACAACAGCATTGATTGTAGTTCACTACTGTGTTTGATCATCTGAACTGTTTTATGGATCACTTGAGTCTTAGCTACTTTGGTCCAGGCTCACTCATATATATGTTTGTTGTCATTGATGTGTCCACTATGGTTTGACTGATCTAAAGTGATGACAGTTTTTGGTAAACTGGAGGTTGGCTAGCATGTAGCTGTGACAGTAGTCCTTGGCCAGAATAGTGGCCCATGCATACTCACATAGGGTGAGTGGCAAAGTTCCCAGAGGGAAAACAGCAAGGTGGAAGAACTCTTGAGATCCACACTCAGATCTGGGACATGTCTTACTCTACAGTTTACTTCCTGAACAAGTCACAAGGACAGGACAGTTGCAAAGGTGCAAAAATGTGCTTGACCTCTTATTAAGAGGATCCAAAGACACATAGTTAGAGAGAGGATAATAAGAATGACTTTTTTCATAATCAGTCTCATATTTATTCCCCATAAGTGCTAGTAGACATAGATAATAGGGTGGAACTAGTCACAAAATAAACTTACTGACTTTCAAATATATGCCATTTTTGTGTGTGTACAAGACATCAAGTAGGCATAGATTGATTTAAAATATTGATTGAAAGCCTACTATGTGCTCTTGTCATTAAAAGAATTGCTGCTAAGTGTGACAAAAAACACCATATATTTATAAAAACAGTGTTGTAGGTATAACAAAGAAATTATAGCATGAATGAACCTATAAGGTTATTTGAGTTATAAAGTTAGAAAGACCAGGACAGTTTTCCTGAAGCAGGAGTCTTGGTCTGATATGAAGATGTTGTTGGCATTACTCAGAAGCATCACAAATGAGTTGCTGGCAATGGTGGTATCACATCACATGGTCAGGAAGTAGTCTGGATGGAAATGAATATCGGGTAGTGTTGCTTCTAGGTAAATTGTAAAAGAGTTCCCTACAGCTAATCCTTTCAAACTGAAAGGAGATTAAATCATTTAATATGCTTTTGTATTAAAACCACTTAACAGTAGTATGCTGTGAACCAAGATTCCACAGATCTTGTTTGTTCTTGCTAATAAGATGTAAAAATAACTGCATAGGTTTTATGTAACATATATATTGCTTCTTTCCTTTCATAGGAGCAATATCAGTTCCTGTATGATGTCATTGCTAGTACCTATCCAGCCCAGAATGGCCAAGTGAAGAAAGGCAGCAATCAGCAAGATAAAGTTGAGTTTGATAATGAAGTGGACAACACAAAGCAGGATGCCAATTGTATCAGTCCAGCCAGTGCCCCAGAGAAGACACCTGCAGGAACTAAAGAGAATGAAAGTTCCAAGCCAACTAGCAGCACTGAGGAGGCAGAACCTTCTTCCAATGGTCCAGCAAATCCAGTTTTAACTCAAAATGTATAGGAAAATGACATAAATGGGGCAACCTGAAACTGTTATTTTTATTTTTCTACAAATAGGAGCAATGTTGCAATGTCTTGTAGAAGTACATTGGACTTAAAACTGTTGGAAGTATGTTTTTACTGCGGGAACAAATATTTAAGATGATTTTCCTATGAAACCTTTTGTACAGACTGATGCTTATTTTAAAATTTTATCCATCTTTTAGTGAAAAATATCTTCTTTATAGTCTTTCCGTGTGTGTGTGTGTATGTGTGTGTGTGTGTGTGTGTGTGTGTGAGAGAGAGAGAGAGAAAGAGAGACAGAGATACAGAGAGGGGGTGCTTTCAAATGAATACAAATGCTTTTGAGGAACGCCTTTGTTTTTGAAGAAAAAACACATTTTGTAATGAATTGGATAAATTGAATGTGAGTTAAGAATAACATGTACATTTCTAGAATGACCTCAAGATGTCCCCCTTGTTCTACTCATCTATGTGTTAATAGTTTGCTACTTTACTTCTGCAATAGATATGAAACTAGTATGTATGTGATATACAAATAAGTTAACTAATTAAATTTGAAACCTTATAGTTCACATGCCTTTAGTTCAGTATCTTTCTATGCTTATTTAATCTAATTTAAAATTTTTTGGAAAGTCTATTTTGTTAGCTTTACCTGGTGTTTACAGTTTTGTAACATGAATTACTCTCTGCACAATATGTGAAATTAATTGATTTTGACCATAAATTTTACCATTATTGCAACTGGACTGAAATAAATATATTTAAACAAATGTAATATAAGTCAGTCCACAGGACAAAAATTATAATCTTTCAAGTATATTTATGCTAAATATTTACATGTGAAACATAGGAAGCTATTTTTTTATGGAATACAGTATTGATTTGGACAATATCTTAATTGCACATTTTTCCATGTCAGAATGTGTCTTTTACTCTCATTGATCTACACTTATTTTGAATTTTTCAAATACTTAAGCTGTTTTTTCCTTGAATTTTTATTAATAATCACAATAAATTTCAACTATTGTCATTTCTTGTACATATTTTAAGTTTGTTACACTTTCATATATGAGTCATTTAAGCATATGTTGAAATGTAGCTTTAGTGTAATTATCATCTATAAGAAAATTTCTACAGTTCTCAGGGCAGGGGTAGATAGATTAATGGTTATGCAAAGAGACTCTCATGCCTGAGGCTCCAAAGTCCCAGGTTCAATCCCCTGCACTACCATAAGCCAGAGCTGAGCAGTGCTCTGGTTAAAAAAAAATTGAAGTAAGAAAAAGAAAAATTCTACAGTTCTTAATTTAAAAAAGTACTAATTTATTTTTATTAGTGAGAAAACACAGCAGCACTCCAGAATATTCTGGGGATTGAAACCAGGAACCCATTGCATGCAAATCCTGTTCTTTCTCCATTGAGTAAGCTCCTCAGTCCTTCAACAATTTTTTAAAAATGATTTGTAGTCTAATAGATGCTATTACAGAAAACAAAAATTCAAGAAAATAACCTTTTTCAAAAAAATGATCAGGTTTCTTTTGGTTAATCACATCAGTTGAAAATACAGATCAGCTAACTTCATGTCAGTTAGGTTTTCTGTATTTTGACTTATTTGATTGATTTAAAATGACTTAACTATACCCCCTCCAACTCAAGTTTATCTTGTGATCATTCCAATTTAATGTTATATGCACAAAATTAGCATTTTAATCCTGGTGTTACTATATATAGTACTGTTAGGGTGGTAGTTGGGGGGGCGGCTTAGTCTTTGTGGAAGCGTGTTCCAAAGGTGGCGGTCATCCAACTGACAAAAGACATGGTGGGAACCTGTGACAGATTGCAAGACAAAGCTACCTGAGGAAGGTCTGTGTGAGGCCAATGAATCCCAAGAGATCAGGTTAGTCCACAAAGATATGAGATCAGGTTAGTCCACCAAGGATGGATGGGCAGGGACTGAGAAAAACAGAATCCAGAAGTCTGCTGACCTTCTTGTATTTCCCTTCTCTAAAGACTGCCCACTTCCCTTTGAAAGAATGTTGAATTTGTCTCTCCCCACTCACCATACTTACTTAGTCAATTCTGCATATATTTCTTAATAAGCTTTTTTTTTTTTTACACCAGACCCACTGATGGGGCTCATATAAAGGGTACCTATCATGCCCTCTCCAGCTTTTTAGAAAAAAATAAGCTACTTCTCTACTGTCACCATACAAGAGTAATGGGTTGTTAAGGTATAGAAATAGCTGCATTGTGAAATGGAGCAGTAGTTTCATAAAATAAAATAAAATGAAACAAAATAAAAAGTTTTATTTTCTTCCTATGGCAGAGAGTGTTTCATAGGAGAGAAGCAATCTGGTAATGGCAGCATTGAGGATAGAACCTCAAGCCCCAGGCCCACCTGTCTTGTATTCTACCAGTTGAACTATTTCCCTGACTGAAACCATAGCTTCTAATTAATATTAAATTAGTTACAATCCTTTTACTTTGTAATGGGGAGAAGAGAATAGGGAATCATCAGTTGAGGGCACCAGAAAAAAATAAAACAACATTCTTTTACTTTTCTCATTAGTCAGTCATTCTTGTGCCTCAGTTTCTTTAACAAGAAGTCGATAATTTACTGTTTACTGGGTGATGTAGTTAAATTCATATTCCTCATCTTCAGTGTTGCAGATGTCTTCTTCATCTGTGAGCTGGTTCAAATATCAGAGTAAATTTTAAATAACCTGCCAAGTGACCTTTTCTTCAGAGGGTTCAGTTGTGACTTCTTTAAAATGTGTATACTGGGTTTTCAATGAGTATTTTCCATTTCTGTCTATATTTTCAAGAATACACAGAATAATTACTTTGGAAACAAAGGAAAGCTGGGAATATCTATTTTTCCTACTGCAAAGGGAAGTCTTTTGGTTAAAGGAAGAGTCAGAGAAAGGATCAGAGGCCCATGGCTCTGAAAATATACGTCAGACAGAAGGCCAGACTCTCTGTAGTAGAACAAGGTACTATATGTCCATGACTTTTATCCTTTTTAATACTTTATTTTTATTTATTTAGAATGCAAACGGAGAAATTACAAGAGAAGGGGAAGATATAGAGGAAGAGAGACACCTGCAACACAGTTTTAACAGTTGGGAAACTTCTTTCTTTGTGGGTAGGACCAGGGACTTGAACCCAGGTCCTTGAACATTATTATGACATGTGTGCTTCACTGGATACACCACCACTCAGTCCCATGACTTCCATCTTAAAGGGGAAAACGTTACATACATAATAGAGCCAAGTCTATCAAACCCATGCCGTTGGATTATATTCTCAGAGAATGTATTGTGAGATATGAAAGACTTTGTTTTGTTTTGTGGTTTTGTTTGTTTCTTTTTTTTTTTTTCTTTGTTTTGTTTTTTATCGGAGCACTGTGCAGCTTTGGTTTATGATGGTGATGTGGATTGAGCCTAGGACTTCCTTTAATGCCTCAGGCATGTCCTTTGCATAGTCATTATGCTGTCTCCCCAGTCCTTAAGGCTCATTTTCTAAAATTTGACACTGCTCTTAGTAGTTTGAAAAGATAGAAAAATTGAGTCATCTTCCAAAAATGTTTTTCAACTTACTAAGGCTGGGCCCATTTTAGGGATAATGGCTTGGGTCTCATTTTACATTTTAATTGGTGGGAGATAATATGTAAATTTTCTCTTTTTATTTGTTTTATTGATTTATTTTTAGATTTTTAAATTTATTAATGAGAAAGATAGGAGAAGAGAAAGAACCAGACATCACTCTGGTACATGTGCTGCTGGAGATTGAACTTAGGACCTCATGCTTGAGAGTCTGATGCTTTATCCATTGCACCACCTCCCAGACCACTATTTGTTTTATTTTCTTAACGATTTACATATTTATGTTTTATGAAAGAGAGAAAAATGAACAAGGAAGAATAGAGAGGAAGATCAGAACACTGCTCAGCTCTGCCATAAGGTGCTACCAGGGACTGAACCTGCATCCTGTGGGGTCTGACATGCTGTAGGTTCTGTGCTCTAACAGACTCACTCATCTGCTGACCCAAATATGTAATATTTCCTTCAGGTTTATCTTATTTCTTGTACCCCAACTTATTAGGAACAAAATATTCACATACTATGTTAAATATTCAACTAACCAACAACTGGGGCTTGGTGTCTACACAGACTCCATGCTCCCTGCAGCCATATTTTTATTTATTTATTTTTTCATTCTTTTTTTTCGATAGAGGCAAATAGAAATTCATGGAGAAGGGAGAGGGAGATGAGGGAGAAATAGAGACACCTGCAGTACTGCTCCACCTCTCATGAAGTTTCCTTCCTGCAGGTGGGGACTGAAGGTTGCTTTAACCTGAGTCCTTGCTCACTATAATGTGTGTGACCTAGTGAGAACACCACCACCTACCCAGCCCCAGTAAGAGCAGTTTTACTTACCTGCATTTGCTACTTAGGACAAAAATTTATGTAGCACATAATCTTAGAATCTCTGTCCTATAGGAAAGTGAGGAAGTGAGCTTAGGAAAATTCAGTTCCTGGTGCCATTATAATACATCTGATTTATGAGAGAATCAATATTTGGGCCAGGTCTTACTGGCACCATAGACTGTATTTATAACCTGCTCATCTGCCTTCCTGAATGTCAACGCTGTTCCTGTGTTTAAAAAAAAAGTATAAAAAACTATCTGAATTTACTTTCTGTCTTATCTTTCTTTATTCCATGATTAAAACAAAAACAAAGTCAAAATTACCTGTAATAGATGCTTTTAACAAGGCTGTCCAACCTGGTAAATTTAGTTGAACTCACTGAGAAAACTGAAGTTATTACACAAAAAATAAACACACTCCCAGGGTCCATGGGAAAGGCTTGCTCTCCTAAGTGCATATAAACAAAGATCACCTCATCACTAAGGTGAATGCCAGGAAAATAAATCACAAATGCCATTGTTTCATTGTTTTTCATTGGTAATCAGGAGAAGTTCTTACTGTTTGGATCATAGCTAAGTGTGTTTGCCAGATGTGCTTTATTATGGAATCGACTCTCCAGCCATGTTCTGTGTTTTAAATTACAAAGTAAAATGGAGAGAAAGGAATTAATAATACTTACAGGATTGATATGCAGGAGATTTATATTCAATTGTCACTTTTCACTGCATTGGCAGTTATTAGCCCAAAAAGAGGGATGGAAAATAAAGAAAAGGCAAGAGACTTAGAACAATAAATAAATAAATAAATAAATAAATAAATAAATAAATAAATAAATAAATAAAAGTGGGGGCAGTAGCACAACGGGTTAAACGCAGATGGCATGAAGTGCAAGGACTAGCCTAAGGATCCCCATTCAAGACCCAGGCTACCCACCCGCGGGGGGCGGGGGGTGAAGCACATCTGCAGATGTCTTTCTCTCCCACTCTCTGTCTTCCTTTCTCTCTGAATTTCTCTCTGTCATATCCAACAACAATAGCAGTAATAACAATAACAATAATAACAACAAAGGCAACAAAAATGGGGAAAAATTAAATATTTTTGTCATAGTTAGCAGGAATAAGAAGCTAAACTCACTGGCTTTACATTCTCTGAATTGAGTAATATATCTCCCATGATTTCTCATATACCGCATTGGATTTTTTCACACTATAACAAAAGTGTTTGTTAGCTACTTCAAATAGCATTTTGTGGAACATTTAACAGTGATTATTTTGGCATTACCTTTTAACATTCTCAATTCTCTTATATCTGGGTATCTATTTATTTATTTATTTATTTATATTTTTTGCTTCCAGGGTTATTGCTGGGGCTTGGTGCCTGCTTCACAAATTCTCTGCTCCTGGAGGCTATTTTTCCCATTTTTGTTGCCCTTGTTGTTGCACTTGTTGTTTTTATTGTTATTGTTGTTATAGCTGTTGTTGTTGGATAGGACAGAGAGAAATAGAGAGAAGAGGGGAAGACAGTGAGGGGGAGAGACAGACACCTACAGACCTGCTTCACCACTTGTGAAGTGAAACACCCTGCAGGTGGGAAGCCCGGGACTCGAACCAGGATCTTTACGACAGTCCTTGTGCTTTGCAACATGTGCGCTAACCCATGCGCTACCGCCCGGCCCCTATTCATTCATTTATTTATTTTTACTTTATTTTATTTTTTTTAAATTTTTTATTTAAGAAAGGATTAATGAACAAAAACATAAGGTAGGAGGGGTACAACTCCACACAATTCCCACCACCTAATCTCCATAACCCACCCCCTCCCCTGATAGCTTTCCCATTCTCTAGCCCTCTGGGAGCATGGACCCAGGGTCGTTGAAGGTTGCAGAAGGTGGAAGGTCTGGCTTCTGTAATTGCTTCCCCGCTGAACATGGGCGTTGACTGGTCGGTCCATACTCCCAGTCTGCCTCTCTCTTTCCCTAGTAAGGTTTGTCTCTGGGGAAGCTGAGCTCCAGGACATATTGGTGGGGTCTTCAATCCAGGGAAGCCTGGCCAGCATCCTGGTGGCATCTGGAACCTGGTGATTGAAAAGAGAGTTAACATACGAAGCCAAACAATTTGTTGAGCAATCATGGATCCCAAGCTTGGAATAGTGGAGAGGAAGTGTTAGGGAGGTACTCACTGCAAACTCTAGTGTACTACTGCTTTCAGGTATATATTTTGAAGTAGTTTATGGATACGTGTGCACATAAGCTCTCTCTCACAGAAACTGGTGTATATCTAGGTTATGGGTCTTTGTTAGAAAGTGAACTACCTGAGATGAAATTAGAGTGTACTATAAAAGGAAAGGTCTCACCCGAGTAATGAAGCTGAAGGGTTGTCATTCCACATGTGAAGTCTCTGGACACAGTCTGAGGTGAAGCATGTTGAGGTGGCAATCGTTGCGTTGGTTAGGTTGTGATCGGCGGATGCAATATTATTTGGTTTGGATTGGGAGAGGCATACGGGAAAGTGGGCCCTATCCAAGGGTTCCAGGACTGGGGGAAGTAGGGGCTCTATAGTGGAGATGTGAGGTTCCTGCTGTAATTTGATCAGGTCCTGCTTTTAGTTTCCCTTTCAGATGTTCTTAATCAACTTCTGTTAATGAGTGGGATCATCCCATACTCATCTTTATCTTTCTGACTTAGTTCACTTAACATAATTCCTTCTAGCTCTGTCCAAGATGGGTCAGAGAAGGTGGGTTCATTGTTTTTGATAGCTGCATAGTATTCCATTGTGTATATATACCACAGCTTTCTCAGCCACTCATCTGTTGTTGGGCACCTGGGTTGCTTCCAGGTTTTAGCTATTATGAATTGTGCTGCTATGAACATAGGAGTACACATCTCTTTTTGGTTGGGTGTTACGGAGTCCTTGGGGTATAACCCCAGGAGAGGAATTACTGGATCATATGGAAGGTACATGTCTAGCCTTCTGAGAGTTTTCCAGACTGCTCTCCACAGAGGCTGTACCAATTGACATTCCCACCAGCAATGTAAAAGGGTTCCTCTGTCCCCACATCCTCTCCAGCATTTGTTGCTGCTGTCCTTTTTGATGTATGCCATTCTTACAGGAGTGAGGGGGTATCTTAGTGTTGTCTTAATTTGCATTTCTCTGACAATCAATGACCTAGAGCAGTTTTTCATATGTTTGTTAGCCTTTTGGATCTCCTCTGAGGTGAATGTTTTGTTCATATCCTCTGCCCATTTTTGGATGAGGTCATTTGCTTTTTTGCGGCTAAGTTTGCTGAGCTCTTTATATATTTTGGTGATTAGTTTCTTGTCTGATGTCTGGCATGTGAAGATCTTCTCCCATTCTGTGAGGGGTCTCTCTGTTTGTTTAATAGTTTCTTTGGATGTGCAGAAACTTTTCAATTTGATGTAGTCCCATTGGTTTGTTTCTGCTTTAGTCTTCCTTCCAATTGGGTTTGATTCATCAAAGATGTCTTTGAGGTATATGTGGGAAAGTGTTTTACCAATGTTTTCCTCTAAGTATTTGATTGTTTCTGGTCTGACATCTAGGTCTTTGATCCATTTGGAGTTGATTTTTGTTTCTGGTGAGATAAAGTGGTTCAATTTCATTCTTCTGCATGTTTCAACCCAGTTTTCCCAGCACCATTTATTGAAGAGAGCCTCCTTTTTCCATTTAATCCTTTGGGCCCCCTTATCAAAGATTAGATGCCCATAGGTGTTGGCCTATTCATTTATTTTTACAGAGCACTTCTCACCTCTGGATTATGGTGATGCTGAGGACTAAACCTGGGACCTTGGAGATTATGAAAGTTTTTGGTATGACTATTACTCTATCTCCTCAGCCCCTTGGAAACACTCTTACTAAATTATTAAATCTTTATTAACTCTGATTTGCTTTTCTAGAAGGTTCATCTTGATTCTGGTCTCTGTACTATAATAGCTATCATGCTAAATACATTTGTATTCCTCTTGAAGGACAGAAGTACAGCAGAAATTATCTTACTTAGGTCAACATTAAAAATAATTTTCTTCCGAAGACCAGGTGGTGGCACACACCTGGTTAAGCACACACACTACAGTGCACAAGGACCCAGGTTCAAGTCCCTGATTCCTACCTGCAGGGGAAAAGCTTCACAAGTGGTGAAGCAGTTCTGAAGGTGTCTCTCTGTCTCCTTCTCTATCTTGCCCTCCCCTCTAAATTTCTGTCTCTATCCAGTAGTAAATAAATAAAAATATTTAAAAAATAAATAATAATTTTCTTCAAAAGCCAGAGTCATGTGAGTTATGTGAGAATATGCACATCAGGGATATACAAGCAGCAAACTTGAGTCAGGATTTTTCTGTGTGTGTAAAACATGTATATATAGCACAAGATAATCTAATGGTTTTCATCGGGACTCACAGTCATCTTTTATAAAATGACTTCTTGAAAAAAATTGTTTTTTGTAAATAAAACCTTATTTGGATGTCTTTCTTTTCTTGCTTAAAGTAGTATTAAATCATGGAGGTCAAATTTCTCTTTGACAGGAGTTAGTGGGAAATAAACATGATTTGTCCTTTCAAGAAGTAGCAAAATATTTGTTCAAAATTTAATTCAGGAAGTTAAAAAAAGGTCCAAATCTTTCAAAGCAATGACAAGTTTGGTCAAATTGCTAAAACCTCACTGCTTTTCTCCATAGATTTTTATAATATTTTTCAATACCCTGACATCATTCAGAGAATTCTATATTTATACAACGTTGAAGGAAGAGTACTTTTATTAGGCATGTAAAATAACATACTTTGTAGGCAGTTTTTAAAAAAGAATCCTATGGAAACTAATGTATAAGGTACCTACAGGGACTATTATCTGAGATTTGTGTGTTTTGTGATTGGTTGGGATAGAAAATTATTATAACTGCAAGACATGCTCTGCTATGAATTCTCAGAAAGAAAATGAAAGGTGACCGGAGAAATAGCTCAAATAGTCGCGTGGGCCACTTGCATTCCGAAGGCATCCAGTTCGATCCAAAGTACCTCCAGTGTCATAGTGGTGCTGTCAGTTCTCTCTTTTACTCTCTCATATGAAACTCCCTCTCCCATATGAAATAATTAAGATAATTATTTAAAGCAGTACGTTCACCATTGACGTAAGTACAAAACTAGGTGGATACAGGTCACTCTAGGACTAAGGATTTTCCTCTCCAATTAAAAGTAGATGCCTGACTTTATTTATTATATTCACCTTGTCTCCCTGATTTGAGAAAAGGTTTCTCTCTACTTTATCAGGTAAAATTATTTATTTGTGGTCTTTATGATTTTGAGAATGAGAAATTTTAATAAAATTAAAATATTTTTATCATACAAAGCAAGAAATAAAGAAAATGCAAATAATAGGGGCAGGGTAGTGTTGTACCTAGATGAACACATGTGTTACAGGGTCCAAGGACCGAGGTTCAAGTCCCTGCCCCCCCACCTGTAGGAGGAAAGTTTCACAAGTGGTCAAGTAGTGCTGTAGTTGTTTCTCTGTCTCCCCTTCCTCTCAATTTCTGGCTGCCTTTATTCAATAAACAGATAAAGATAATAAAAATATTAAAAACAAACAAAAAATAAAGAAAATACCAATAGTTATTTTAGTTTACTACTACTTCTACTACTACTACTAACATGTTTTTTTATTGTTTCAGATCACTGCTTAGTTCTGGTATACAGTGATATCAGAGATTTATGCTACAACTTTGGAAACTTGGGCTTGAAAGTATTTTTATTTAGTTATTTTTTTAAAATTATATTATTGACTTGATAATGGTTTACAAGATCCTAAGACTGCATGGGTATAGTTCCACACAGCACTCACCACCTCAGTTCTGTTTCCTCCTGCCCATTTACTGGTTCTCCCCACTTTCTCTCAAGGATAGCCGCCATAGTTTTCATGAAGTCGTAGCAATAGCTTGTTGCTATTTTTATAAGAGTTCAGATTTTTCACTTCTTATATTTCATATATGAGTGATACTATACAGTAGTTGTCTTTCAGAGAAATGAGGTCATTTGGTAATAATTTTGAACTGTGGCATTAAAAGTATTTAAAAATTAATACCAAATTGAATACCTCAAGACATTATATATAAAGAGAATGAGAAAAACAAAAAAGATAGCAAGAAAGATTAAACAGAACTAGAGTGAAAAGCGACATCATTTAACAAGACAAAGAGCACTATATGTGTGTAAATGTGTTATACATAAAAGTTTTATACATATAGTACATATATAAATACATTATATATAGACATATCCAAGTGAGGTTTTCTCCCCTCACCATGGAAACACTTTATTTTTGTTGTTGTTGTTGTTATTGATTTAATAATGATCAACAATACGACCAGAGGTTAAGAGGGGTACAATTCCACACAATCCCCACCACCAGAGTTCCATAGCCCCACCCCTCCATTGAAAGTTTCCCTATTCTTTATGCCTCTGGGAACATGGACCCAGGATCATTATGAAGTGCAGAAGGTGGAAAGTTTGGCTTCTGTAATTGCTTCTACACTGGACATGGGCATTGATAGGCTGATACATATTCCTAGCCAGTCTCTCTTTTTTCCTAGTAGGGTAGGGATCTGGGGAGGTGGGATTAAATTGTTTTTATCTAACTATTTTTTTTCTATAACACCTCCCTTTCATACTTTAAAGTTTTCCTGCATTTCTATGGTTTGTGTTTCAGGGTCTGTTTTATGGTATATCACCTTGTAAAGAGTTAAATGCTCCTTGTTCTCTCTCTGTGGCACTTCTTGCCATAACTCTTGCAAGACAGATCTGGTATTGGCAAACTCCTATGGTTTTTGTAAGTCTAGTACTATTATGATTGTTCCTTCATATCTTAGCGATAGTCTTGCAGGGTAAAGTATGCATGACCGGAAGTAATGGTCTTTTAAAAATATTTTATTGATTTTGTTAGATACAGAGAAAGGTTCAGAGGATGCAAGGAGACAGAGAGGAAGAGAGACAGAGAGACATCTGAAGCACTGCTTCACTTGTGAAGTTTTCCATGTTATTGTCTTTAAAGCTTGGAATATACCATTCCACTCTTTCCTGGTCTTCATAATTCCTGCAGAAAAGCTGCTGAAAGTCTGACTGGGCTGGATTTATAAGTCACTTTCTTCTTTTTCATGGAAACTTATAAAATTTTTCTTTGCCTTTGGTTTTTCATAGTCTTACATGATACGTCTTATTGTAGGTCTATTTGGGTTAGAGAATTGGGAGCTCTCTCTGCTTCCTGAATATCTATATTCTTAGTACTCTCCAGATTTGGAATTTTTTCGGCTATTATTTTTTTGAATAGGATTGCTGTTTTCTTCTTTCTCTCTAACTCTCCTTCTCAGACCCCTATAATTCTATTTTTTTTAAATAAATTCTTCAGTCTCTCAAAGGGTTGCTTCATTTTTCCTAAATATTTTTCTCCTTCTACTTTGAATTCAAAGACTGTGGCCAGTTTGTCTTCTGTTTTTGATGTCCTTTCTTATACATGGACAAGTCTACTTCCTTAACTTGCTGTTTGAGGCTGGAGTGCATTCAACGTGTTCTTCACACCCTGTAACTGTTTCAAGTTTTCTATTTTCCTACCAAGTGAATCAATCTTTATAAGTCATAGGTTTCTTTATTTCTCCATTTCTCCGTATTAAATTGAGATCTTCATGCTTCATCAAATTTCTTGGCAATTATTCCTTAAACTCTTTTATTATTATTATTTATTTAATTGGTTTTTTTTTTTACATCATTAAGTTTCTGTGCTTCCTCTTGGTTTACAGAAAGAGTGTTTCCCTACTTTTACCCATCTGTTTTGGTTTCTGTTGTTTCCCACAGTTAGGACTGGGTTCTTCTTTATGAATTGTGGAGGGAGGAGAGGGGCTTTAGTGCTATGGCACACCTCATGCCCTTTAAACAGATCAAGTCCGGGGATGAGGGGTATCCTTCATTTCACAGAATGATTTCTAAAAGTAGGAACTCTTCTACGAGGGTAAGCCACTTTGTTGCCTGAAAAACAGTCTGACCTTGATCACTAGGACATCAATGGCAACTGGGACAACTATGAGATGAATAGGCTTCCCTAATGCAGCAAGGGTACCATGCTCCATTCCTCAGTTCTTCTAAATGCTTCTTCGGAGTTTGTTTAGATCTTGTGGCTTCTATAGTTCTTTCCAGTGGTCCAGAGCTTCTTTTAAAGAAGCCTGTTCAATCTGCCACATGGATTTGAAGCAATTGCAGATATGTTGCACATATTACCATGTGCTAGGACCAGGGTTCTAGTCCCTGCTCTGCACCTGCACGGGGAAGCTTCACAGGTGGTTAGACCGGTCTGTAGATACGTCTCTTTTTCTCCCCTACCCTCTCAATTTCTATTTGCTCTATTAAAAAAAAGTTTCCACATTGGTCTAGCCCACTATAGAGAGTTAAGAAACAATTCCATTTCAACTTCAGTAGAGTAGTTATATTAAAGTTATTGAAGCAGTTATATTTATATATTTTTTGTAGGACAGGATTTTATTTTATTTTATTTTATTATTTTATTGCCACCAGGGTTCTCACTAGGGCTTGGTGCAGGCACTACAAACCCACTGCACCTGGCAGCCTTTTTTTGAAGCAGTTATCTTTTTAGGGATGAGGATAACTCAAGAAAAACACTAATTCATTATTTTAGAATTAAATCTGGAATTTAATCATTCACAAATGAGGTCACTTTTAAAGAAAATGTAAATCTCATCAAAGAGATGTGCTTTACTCCTCCTATAGCTTTTCCCTTATAGATAAGGATCAGGGGCTTGAAAGCTGGTGATTGCTCATGGTAATGTGCACACTCACCCAGATGAAACACCATGGCCCCGTTTCTACTGTTCTGTTACTATAAATAAAACATTTGATTATTATTGAAATGAAAAGATTCGGTGTTTAAATTTGAAATTTCTAAGAGTTTTTCTGTTTGTTTAAATTGATATAATAATGATTGGCAAGACTGTAGGATACAAGGGGTACAACTCCATACAATTCCCACCACCAGAGTTCTATATCCCATCCCCTCCATTGGAAGTCTTCCTATTCTTTTTTCCTCTGGGAGCATGGACCCAGGATCATTATGGGATGCAAAAGATGGAAGGTCTGGCTTCTGTAATTGCTCCTCTGCTGAACATGGGCATTAGCAGGTCAATCAATACTCCCAGTCTGTTTCTATCTTTTCCTAGTGGGACAGGGCTCTGAAGAGGTGGGTTCCAGGATACACTAGAAGTGTGCCCAGAGTGAAGTCAGGTTGGCATCATGGTAGCATCTGCAATTTGGTAGCTGAACAGCACTAAGATATAAAGCAGAACAAATTGTTTAATTATCAGGAAGCTAAAGGTAAAAATAGAGCAGATGAGAGTTGTAGACTCCATTTTGGTAAAAGCTACAAAGCCTATTTTAGATACAGTTCAAAGGGCTCAAGATTTTACTAATTTTTGCCTGAGTGCAACAACTTACCTGCAGGGAGGCTAAAGGTATTGCCTGGGGAGATAGTGTCAGAGTTGGAAATAGAACTAGGAAGCTGGATCAGGACAGAGAGAAGCTCCCAAATATAGAAAAAGTATATAAATACCAGTAAATGTAGACTCATTAGTCTGCTCTGGGTCTATGTCTATTCTTATTTAGCACAGGAGCTTGTGTAACCTCTGCATCTCTGGAGGTCTGAGCTCACTTACTTTTTTAAACTCCATCTGGTCTTTTATTTGACTAAGACCATACTAGTATCTATTAAAACAACTGAAAATTAAGTTCTATGGGTCTAGAAGATAACTCACTCAGTAGAGTGCACATTTCACCATGTGTGAGAACCTGGGTTCAAGGAGATAGTACCATGTAAGAGTATATCATGCACTGACTGCATCAGAAGTTCCACCTATAATGCCGCACTGCTGTGATCTCTCTCTCTCTCTCTCTCTCTCTCTTTCTCCCCTATTTGAACTTTAGAGAAAAATAAGATGCCTATCAGGAACAGTGAAATTATGCACCCTGCTGATTACCTAAACCCAAATAGGGGTGGTGATGGTAGAAGAAGAATCTGGGGGCGTGGGGGGTAATACAGGTCCAAGAAGGATGACAGAGGACTTAGTGGGGGTTGTATTGTTATATGGAAAACTGAGAAATGCCATGCATGTACAAACTATTGCATTTATTTTATTTTAATTTTTTAAATATTCATGTATTTATTCCTTTTTTGCTGCCCTTGTTTTATTATTGTAGTTATTACTGTTGTTGATGATGTCATTGTCATTCGATAGGACAGAGAGAAATGGAGAGAGGAGGGGAAGACAGAGAGGAGGAGAGAAAGACAGACATCTGTAGACCTGGCTTCACGTCCTGTGGGAGCCAGGGACTCAAACTGAGATCCTTATGCTGGTCCTTGTGCTTTGTGCCACCTGCACTTAACCCACTGCACTACTGCCCGACTCCCCAAACTATTGTATTCACTGTTGAATGTAAAACATTAATCCCCCAATAAAGAAAAAATTAATTAATTAATTAATTAATTAATTAATTAAAAGAAAAAAGAGCCTGCTCACTGGAAATGACCAGCGTTGTGAACAAAATAGAAACATTATCTGTAAACACTGGATTTTCAACTTGAACACTTTTTAACCAAAATATTTATTTCCTTTCTGAATGAGTATTCAATAAAAACAAATTTGAGGAAATGTGGATTTTATTTCACTGATGTATACTTATGTTTTATTATTAGATAACAGTAGACTTCATGGGAATGGTTTACATTTTTTCTCCTCTGGGATGGTTTTGTTAAGCTGAAGCATTTTTACACAAATGTGCACAAAGCTTTCCCCCTGCCTCACTGTAGCACGTAGAGTGACCACCAGGTTGTGCTAAAGCCTTTGCAATGATTCTTTTCTGATAGGGGGCAGGGGTGATGGCTTCTATAAATGCTAGAACTTGTATGAGTGCTATATTAATAAAATATATGGTATATTCAGAACACTTGCCTTACATGTCTTTATACATCATCATTGATCTAACCTACACATATTGAAGAGTTGCACTATTAGAATAAATCAATCATATTATTTTTGGCCAAAAAATTACAAAAGATTTATTATCTGGATTATATTCTTGAAGTAGCCAGTGCTATTATCTTCTCCTGCTTGCTATAGAAATCATTCCATGTCTCAAAGCTCTAAAGAGGGAAGCAGGTGCAGATTTTAGAGTCTCCTCTTTGCAAGCATTTCCATTTATCAATGTCACATAATAATAGCTTTTCTCAAGGTGAGAAAACAAGCAAACAAAACAACAACAAAACAGGTAAAGTGTTCTTGGTTGAGGTTATGCTTTTCTTTGTCCCTTTGCGCAATGAGCTTTGGGTTATTTGGAAGTCTCAATCAAATGATTGACTGAGTTCACCTCAGGTGAACTCCACATCAACTGTTGTATCAACTCAGGTGATACAACATCGACGTCAACATCAGCTGTTGTATCAACTCAGGTGATACAACATCGACGTCCTCTTTAGAAGTAGATGTTTTAGGAGTCTGGCGGTAGCGCAGTGGATTAAGCGCAGGTGGCGCAAAACACAAGGACTGGCATAAGTCCCCAGCTTCCCACCTGCAGGGGAGTCGCTTCACAAGCAGTGAAACAGGTCTGCAGGTGTCAATCTTTCTCTCCCCCCCTCTTTCTTCCCCTCCTCTCTCCATTTCTCTCTGTCCTATCCAACAACAAAGACATCAATAACAACAACAGTAATAACTATAACAATAAAACAACAAGGGCAACAAAAGGGAATAAATAAATAACTATTTTTAAAAAGACATATATGTATTAATTATAACAATTTTGAAACTATTGTGATAGCTCATTAGCTCCATAACAGAAATAATTTCTGCCGTCATGTTAGTTGTGGTCTTGTTTGTGTACATTCCTTTCCTTCAGCTTATCTTTGCAAAGATTGTCCTTTGGCGATTCAAAATAAATAAATAAGTAAATAAATAAATAAATACTGGCTTTGAGGTTTTATCAGAACTGCTTAAGAGATAGGGGTTACAAACTCAAATATCTTCAGAGGTTAGGAAAATAACAAATAAATTAATGAAAAAGGTTAACTAAATATTAAATGGTGGCAGCTTCATAAACATGGAAAATGCATTCCTTACTTGAAACATTCAAATTCAGTTGTTTTATAAAGATAACTGAGAATCTGGCAGTAGTGCAGCCAGCTAAGTGCAAACTGTCCTGAGGATCCCAGTTTGAGCCCCTGGCTCCCCACCTGCAAGGGAGTCGCTTCACAAGCAGTGAAGCAGGTCTGCAGGTGTCTGTCTTTCGCTCTCCCCCTCTCTGTCTTCTCCTCCTCTCTCCTTTTCTCTCTGTCCTATCCAACAACAACGAAATCAATAGCAACAACCATAACTACAACAATAAAATAATAAGGGCAATAATCAATTAATTAATTTTTTTAAAAAAGAAAGAAACATGGCTATGTTTCTTTCTTTTTTTAAAAAAACCATACCAGCAACTTGAACATTTGCCATCTTCCGACTACATTCTACAAGTCTTATTTCCATTATGAAATGACTGATTTTTGTCTGCTGGGGGAGTGGGGATCTCTTCTTCTGCCTTTGTGTCTTCACATGAAATCAGTTGTTTACTCTTGGGAAGAGATGGCAGACGGAAGGAGAGGTGGAAACACTCATCCACTCAAGTAAACAATGACTTCTTTCCGTATGCTCTGCTTGTGTATATGAAGCGTTTCCTTGGTCCACAATGGGCTCAGTTTCTCTAGACAATAATGTACAGGGATATTTCTACTTAATTTTGCTGTCTCTTTATATTGCGTTACTGTATGGTTTCCTACTCTTAAGGACCATTATTTGAGGAAATCTCACACCATGGGCAACGCTTCCCATTCAGATCAACTCACTGACTGCCTTAATATATTTTTATATGCATTCCTGAAACTCCAAGAACCTTGTGAAGGATAACTCTCAAAGACAAGAGGCTTCAGGTAAGAACTACTTCTACTCCAGTGAGGCTTCACTCCTTTCACTTGCTCTCAGCTTACGAGGTGAACAAGTCCCGGGAAGCACTGCTTTAAGAGAAGCTGTAGCATTTTACCCACAGGGTCTATTATCATATGGGTCAAGGATGTGTGGTCTCCAGAGCATCTCAAACCACCTGCTTTTGTGACCTGTATTGGCATGGGACTCACTGTTGCATATATTTGTCCTCTTTGATTTTGAAATCCGAGTGAAACAGACTATGAGCTAGAGAACCCAGCGGACCCTCTACTTTGTGATAAGAAGACTGTCGTTGAATTAACGCGAGGCAAGGCAATTACTATCAAGAGAAACATGTCCCAAAGAGGGAATCCATTTTCTTCAAGGTCTTTTTCTGTTCTCCTCCCCCTCCTCCACCTCCTCCTCTTCCTCCTTTATTCACAAGCATTCTACTTTTTTTTTTCACAACCTGATGCCAAGAGGCATAATGCCTTTGCTTTCTCTCTTTTTCAAACTACTGCTGCCTCAGGAGAAGGAAATTCACTTTATCAACTGCAAGTGCTTTTGGTTTTCCTCGATGCACTCTTTATGACTATACTTCTAACCAGTTTCACAGCTTGGATCTTGGACCGTTCAAGGCTTTCATGTTCGTAACATTTCAATTCCTTGCTTTAGGGTTTTACTTGTCCTTCTGGACCCTTGCGTACCTCTCCTCTGCTTTCCTCTTGACTAACATTTAGATATCTGGATTTCTATTTTTTCTGTGCTCTACTCTTCTTATTTTTTAACTCTTGTCCTGGCTTTATGAAGAGTATCCAGTTGATCCATTCTGCCCCTTCCTTACTGAATAAACTCTTACTACTTTAGGATATTCCAGAAAGCTTCTGCATCTGCCTTGAACTCAGCCCATGTTGCTGTAAATTTATTCCTGGTGTGCTTAAATAAGTGAGCATAGAAGTGATCTCTTTTTCTCCCATGTGGTTTTATTCTGAGAAAATAATTTTTGCTTAAAGGTAAGATGTCAAAACATGTTATCATCGGCATCATGGCCAGCTCTCCCCAATTCAGTGTTAGGAAGCAGGACTTATCTGACTCCTGCTCAGCTTCACCTCTCTAATGGGGTGCTCTAGGGGAAAGGAGTGTATGGAAGCTGTTACTTGCAGCTTTAGTTACTTAGTGAGAGTCATTTGTAATAATGTACTTTTCATTTCTTTTCTGTTTATATTTGCCACCAGGGTTATTACTGGGGCTGGGGGCTGGCACTAGGAATCCACTGCTTCTATGGCCATTTTTTACTTTTTTTTTTTTCTTCAATAGGACAGAGAGAAATTGAGAAGGGAGAGGGAATTAGAGAGGGAGATAGAAAGATAGACACCTGCAGACATGCTTCACTGTGAAGTGTCTCCCCTGCAGGTGGGGAGCAGAGGCTCAAACCTCAGGTCCTGCCAAGGTCTTTGCACAGAGTACTATGAGCACTTAACTAGGTACATCACCTCCGGCCCCTAATAATGCACTTTATAATGGAGAAGTCAGTTAGGTGTCAGGACATTTACTAAGTCATGTAAAGCATAAGGGGTCCTATCTCACAATTATTTTTTTAAAGGACGGTATGACTAGCAATCTTTTTAATGAAGACAATGCATCTTAAGTATTTGATTATAGTTTTTAACTGTTGATTTTCTTCTCTTTTGTCTTCAGGTCTTCTATTTGAATTACCATTGTGCAAAGTCATCAATTCTTAGAGAAATTCTTGACTTTTCCTAGTAAATAAATAAATAAATAGTTACTTAACCCTTCACATAGATTTTCCCTTTATATCTAAGTAGTGTATTGACTAGGTTTTTACTGGGGGGGGGGACCTCAAAGGGATCTGGAAGGGAAAAAAACAGCCTGTTGTTTTTGTGTATTCTTAGAACCCAAACTAATTGATCAGATGAAATCAAGTTCTGCGTATTAACCTAGCAAACTAAATACACTGCTACAGAATAGTTTCAGACATCTTCTCTCCACCAAGTTTATTTAAGGTTTCTTGGCAGGAACTCCTGTTGGAATAAGCAGCTTCTTGGATCTTTTCTACTTGCAATTTGACACCTAATGGTTTTCCTCTTGGCTGAGAAACTCCATAAACAGAAGTGAGGGAGATATCATGTGACTGGAGCACTCCAGGCAGCTTGAATCTGTGGCAAGGAGGGACGGGCAGGCTAGTGGAATGGAGACTGCTCTTGGCTGCTGTGTTTAAGATACACCAGACAACAAAAACATCCTCTCTGAGAGGGAGAAAAACTTGTCCTTAAGAGTTCGGGCCTTTTCTGGGTTGAACCTGGCTCCTCAGTCCTGGTTGTGTTGACTGTGTGTCCAAACCCTGAGACACCTTCTTGGTGCTGGGTAGAAGTAGGAATAGGTAAAGGCTATAGAGGTGAAAGCTTCAGCTTTATTCTATTGACACATTTATACGGCAGGGAGAGTTACTTAGCTGTTCTTAGCTTTGATGTTTTCTTCTCTGAATGCTCAGTAACATTTAGAAATTATTATTTATTCAAGGGACTAGTCCAAGTATGGTGTTGAATGCTGTGGATTGTCTTCTTTAATCCTAATAGAACAGTAACCAAGAAATAAAGTCTGACAGTAGGTCTGTTTTCTGAACTTGCCAATTCCCAAGGTATTCACCTCTAACTTGGAAATCATGAGAGTTCTTAGTTCCTGCACGTTACCAAGGAATATGCAGAAATGCTACAACAATGATTAAAACCTAATAAGAACTCAGTAGATGGCATTTATCACTAGCAGTCCTCAGTAATGCCCACTTTAAAGGTAGAAAACTGGCACCAATGAAACTTGCCAGGGAGTAAACTTGAATTCAAACTCAGCTCCACTGGTTGTGAAAACTCAGCTCAAACCACAAGGCTCATAAAAAAAAACATGAGCCAGAAGTTTACCAATTCCTTTGCCTCACTGCCCCCCCCCCCCACTGTCCCCACCCCCCAGGCCTTTGATGGGTGTAATGATCCCCATGAGTCACCCTTAACATTCAGTTTGACTCTTCTGGTTCCCAGACTAGCCCTGAGTTGAGGGAGGAAGTTACAAATCAGACTCAGCTTCTCCATCCTTTGAGGCTGAATATTGAGTCACACACTTCCTGTTACTGTGAAATCAGGACAAAGAGTTCCAGCACTAACTGCAGAGTCATGTCTTGTTTACCCGCTAATCCCCCACAGTGGTCTCACAAAGGACAGTAGAGCCTTCAGTGTTCCTCCATGGCCCCTCTACCTTGCTCCTCCAACTCTATCCTCTGTACTTAGAAGCCCATAAAGAGAACACTATAATCAGCATTTATTCTGGCCACACCTTTCATATCTACTATCTCCTTCAAGGTAATCATTAGAATTCAGTTGAAACCAAGAAGACAAACTTGGAACAATTGAAGAATCTGCTCAAGATCACACAATCATCAACATTTATAACGATTACTATCTTTTCATCACTGGTATCATCTACAAGGAGGTTTCTCAAGCTCATCACTATGTTTCTGTACCCTAATGGAAAGTAGAAAAAAAATGAGAGTGTGTCTTTGCCTTTTTAATAACACATCACAGAAGCAGCAACATTAAATCTACCCACATCTGTCTCCATACTTTCATCCCATTGACCAGAGCTGAGCTGTAAGGCCACACCTCATTGCACATAAAATTGGGATAAATGGCTTCTACTTTGTGCCCACATTAAAAGCAAGGATTGTGGTGGTTAAGTGTATGTGTCAGAATCATTTGTGTGGGTTAACGGATTTTCAGATAGCTGGAAAAATATGATTTGTGTGTGTGTGGGGGGGTTATCCGTGAGAGTGCTTTTTTAATTTTTTTATTTATTTATCAAAAAGAAACATTGACAAAACCATAGGATAAGAGGGGTACAACTCCACAAAATTCCCACCACCAGATCTCCGCATCCCCTCCCCTCCCCTGATAGCTTTCCTATTCTTTAACCCTCTGGGAGTATGACCCTAGGTCAGAAAGTGAAAGGTCTGGCTTCAGTAATTGCTTCTCCACTGAACATGGGCATTGACAGGTTGATCCATACTCCCAGTCTGCCTCTCTCTTTCCCCAGTAGGGTGGGGTTCTGGGGAATCAGAGCTTCAGGACGCATTGGCAGGGTTGTCTGTCCAGGGAAGTCTGGTTGGCATCACACTAGCATCTGGATCCTGGTGGCTGAAAAGAGAGTTAACATATAAAGCCAAACAAATTGTTGGCTAATCATGGACCTAAAGGCTGGATTAGTGCAGATGAAGAGTTGGGGGGGGGTTCTCCATTTTGTAGATAGCTAGTAGGCATATTTTAGTTATATTTTAAAGGGCCTGTGACTATACTAGTTTTTTTTCTTTTTTCTGAGCCTGAAATCTGATATGCAGGTGGATCCAAGTTATTGTCTGGGGAGATGATGTCATGGCTGGAAAAAGGACCAGAAAACTGCATCAAGGAAGAGAGTAGCTCCCTAATATGGGGAAGGTATATAAATATTGTTGACTGTAAACCCCATTGATTTGATATGATCTGGGTCCCATATTCAGCTTAGGAGCCTAAGTGACCTCTGCATCCCTGTAGATCTGAGCTCACATTCTGTGGTCATGAGTAGGAACATTCCATGCTGCCCAATATCAATCTATCTTCCTCAGGTGTAGCATAGAGTATGTTGTCCATCCTTCCTTTGGAGGATGGGACATTCTCTACCATTGTTGATCCAAGTTGAGGGCAAGGTTCTATGGGGGGCCCACAAAGGGGTCTGTTTTGTTGTTCCTGATAGAGGTGACCTGTGACAATGGAGAGAGGGACTTATTTGAGGTATAGGCCCATCATGTCTGTTTGGGAATCTCTGGACTCCCTGAATAGGGCCCTAGCTGATGGGGTGGCCTGATAGTGACTAAAGAGTCATCGTTAAAGTATGCTCTCATTCAGTTTTTGCAGTCCTTGCTTTGCTAAGTTTAGCTTTGGAGTGAGAGAACTATAATAGGAAGTAGGTGAGGAGGGTATCTAAGTCTAATTTGATACTATTTCATTAGGAAGTTTATACTGACTTACTGTAGACTATTGTGTATTTTTGCTTTCAGGTATCTATTTCGCCCTAATTTATGGATACATGTGATCATATACTCTATCTCATGGGACCTGGTCTATATCTAGGTTTTGGGACTTTGTTAGGAAGTGAACTGCTTGGAATGGAATTAGAGAATACTATGAAAGAAAGGTCTCATCTGAGTAATGAGAGTGAAGGGTGGACACTCCACACCTGATGTCTCTGGACACAGTCTGAAGTGAAGAATACTGAGGTGGTATTTGTTGTGTTGATTAGGTTGGGAATCTGTGGATTCAATATCATTTGGTATGAATTAAGAGATGCATGCAGGAAAGTGAGCCCCACCCTAGAGGTTCCAGGACTGGGGGAAATATAGGCTCTGTGGAAGAACTGGGAGGTTCCTGCTATCTTAGGGTTAAGAAGATAATAGATAGTTATTGCTATATTCACATTATTTGGCAATTGGGTTAACTTTGAAAAATCCCTTTGTTAGGATTTGCTGTATCACACAACAACACCAAAATTTATGTCCGTTGACATTATTTGTATACAGCTGTGCCACCGGTTGCTTCTGGTCTCCCTGGTCTAGGCTTTTAAAAGAGTCAGCATATTAAAGACTCAGCCTATGTATCAAAAAGACTGTGCTTTAAAAAGTTTGAGACATACAATTTTCCTATCTCATATTAATTAGTGATTTATATGACTAAAAATTAATAGGAGTGTACATAAACACCATTCCCACCAGCAAAAGACTGTGTCCCACTCCATACCCCTCCTGCCACCCACAGGAAGCCGGATATCCACCCTCCCCCTCCCCCAAGGGGTTTTAGTTTGGTACCATACTCCAGATTCAGTTAAATCCTGCTTTTAGTTTCCCTTTCTGTTCTTTCTCAACTTCTGTTGATGAGTGGGATCATCTTATACTCATTTTAATCTTTCTGACATATCTCACTTAACATAATTCCTTCAGGCTCCATCCAAGATGGGTCAGAGAAGGTGGGTTCATTGTTCTTAATAGCCACATAGTATTTCATTGTGTATATATACCACAGCTTTCTCAGCCACTCATCTGTTGTTGGGATTGCTTCCAGGTTTTAGCTATTAAGAATTGTGCTGCTATAAACATAGATATACAAATGTCTTTTTGGTTGGGTGTTATGGAGTCCTTGGAGTATATCCCCAAGAGAGGAATTACTGGGTCATATGGAAAGTCCATGTCTAGTCTTGTGAGAGTTCTCCAGTCTGCTCTCCACAGAGGCTGGACCACTTTACATTCCCACTAGCAGTGTAGAAGGGTTCCTCTGTCCCCACAGCCTCTCCAGCATTTTTTGCGTCTGTCCTTTTTGATGTATGCCATTCTCACAGGAGTGAGGTGGTATCTGAATGTTGTCTTTATTTGCATCTCTCTGACAATCAGCAACCTGGAGCAATTTTTCATGTGTTTGTTAGCCTTTTGGATCTCTTCTGTAGTGAATGTTGTGTTCATATTCTCTGCTCATTTTTGGATGGGGTCATTTGCTTTTTTTGTTGCTAAGTTTGCTGTATATTGTATATTTTGATGATTAGTCTCTTGTCTGATGTATGGCATGTGAAGATCTTCTCCCATTCTGTGAAGGGTCTCCTTGTTTGTGTGATAATTTCTCTGGCTGCACAGAAGTTTTTCAATTTGATGTAGTCCCATTGGTTTGTTTCTGCTTTAGTCTTCCTTGCAATTGGGTTTATATCATCAAAGGTGTCCTTGAGGTTTAGGTAGGAAAGTGTTCCACCAATGTTTTCCTCTAAGTATTTGATAGTTTGTGGTCTAACATCCAGGTCCTTTATCCCCTTGGAGTTAATTTTTGTTTCTGGTGAGATAAAGTGGTTCAGTTTCATTCTTATGCATGCTTCAACCCAGTTTTCCCAGCAACATTTATTGAAGAGAGCTTCCTTTCTCTATTTTATACTTTGTGCCCCCTTATCAAAAATTAGATGTCCGTAGGTGTGGAGGTTTAGTTCTGGACTTTCAATTCTGTTCCACTGGTCTCTGTGCCTATTTTTGTTCCAGTACCAGGATGTTTTGGTGATGGTTTCCTTATAATATAGTTTGACATCTTGGAGTGTTTTGCCTCCATTTCTGTTTCTTTTCCGCAAGATTGTTTTTGCAATTCTGGGTGTTTTCTGGTTCCAGATAAATGATTGTAGTTTTTCTTCTATTCTCTTAAAGAAGTTTTATGGAACTTTGATGAGTATCGTGATAAATTTGTATATGGCTCTGGGGAGAATATTCATTTTGGTTATATTAATTTTTCTAATCTATGAGCATAGGATGTCTTTCTATTTCTTGGTATCATTTTCTATTTCCTTGAATAGTGACTCATAGTTTTCCGTATACAAATCTTTCACTTCTTTGGTCAAGTTTATTCTTAGGTATTTTATTGATTATACTGCAATAGTGAATGGGAGTGATTAATGAATGTCTTCTTCAGATTTAGTGTTTGCATAAAGAAATACCACTGATTTTTTGTACATTGATTTTGTAGCCTTGCTATATTGCCTAGTAACTTCCAGTAGTTTTCTGATGGACTCTAGGTTTTTCTATGTATACTATCATATCATCTGCAAATGGTGAGAGCTTGACTTCTTCCCTTCCAATTTGTATTCTTTTGATTTCTTTCTCTTGCCTGATTGCTATGGCAAGAACTTCCAATACTATGTTGAAGAGTAATGATGATAATGGACAGCCCTGTCTAGTCCCCAGTCTGAGGGGGAATGCTTTCAGCTTCTGTCCATTGAGTATGATGTTTTCTGTAGGTTTGCTATATATGGACTCCACTATCTTGAGGAATTTCTCATCTATTCCCATTTTTTGTAGTGTTTTAAGCATGAATGGGTGTTGGATTTTGTTAAAGGCTTTCTCTGCATCTATTGAGATAATCATGTGGTTTTTGGTTTTGCTTTTATTGATGTGGTGAATGACATTGATTGACTTATGTCAGTCAGCCTTGCTTTCCTTTTCCACTTGGTTTGATGAACAATCTTTTTAATATACTGCTGTATCTGGTTGGCCAGGGTCTTGTTTAATATTTTGGCATCTGTGTTCATCAGACATACCGGTCTGTAGTTTTCCTTTTTTGTTGTGTCCTTATCTGCTTTTGGTATCAGGGTGATGTTGGCTTCATAGAAGATGAAAGGAAGTGTTCCTGTTTCTCAGGTCTTGTGGAAGAGCTTTAGAAGTATGGGTATTAGCTGTTTCCTGAAAGTTTTGTAGAATTCGTTTGTGAAGCCATCTGGTCCGGGACTTTTGTTGTTGGGAAGTTTCTTAATAAATGTTTCGATTTCTTTGTGATTGGTGCATTTAGGTTTTGTAGTTCTTATTGGTTCAGTTTTGTAAGGGCATATGTTTCTAGGAATTCTTCCATTTCTTCCAGATTCTCTAGCTTGGTGGGCTATAGTACTTCCTAGATGTTTCACATGATTTTCTGGATTTCTTTGGTATCAGTTGTGATATCTCCTCTATCGGTTACTATTCTTTTTATTTGAGTCTTCTCCTTATTTTTTTTAGTGAGTCTGGCTAGCAGTTTGTCAATCTTGTTTATTTTTTCAAAGAACCAACATTTGGCTTCATTGATCTTTTTTATGGTTCTCTTATTTTTGATGTTGTTTATTTCTGCTCTAATTTTCATGATTTGAGAGTGCTTTTTTTTATCTTATTGTTGGTATTTTATTTTATTTTATTTATTTATTATTTTTTTAATTTTTTATTTAAGAAAGGATTAGTGAACAAAAGCATAAGGTAGGAGGGGTACAACTCCACACAATTCCCAACACCCAATCCCCATAACCCACCCCCTCCCATGGTAGCTTTCCCATTCTCTATCCCTCTGGGAGCATGGACCCAGGGTCGTTGAGGGTTGCAGAAGGTAGAAGGTCTGGCTTCTGTAATTGCTTCCCCGCTGAACATGGGCGTTGACTGGTCGGTCCATACCCCCAGTCTGCCTCTCTCTTTCCCTAGTAGGGTGTGACTCTGGGGAAGCTGAGCTCCAGGACACATTGGTGGGGTCTTCAATCCAGGGAAGCCTAGCCAGCATCCTGGTGGCATCTGGAACCTGGTGATTGAAAAGAGAGTTAACATATGAAGCCAAACAATTTGTTGAGCAATCATGGATCCCAAGCTTGGAATAGTGGAGAGGAAGTGTTAGGGAGGTACTCACTGCAAACTCCAGTGTAGTCCTGCTTTCAGGTATATATTTTGCAGTAGTTTATGGATACGTGTGCACATAAGCTCTCTCTCATAGAAACTGGTGTATATCTAGGTTATGGGACTTTGTTAGAAAGTGAACTACCTGAGATGAAATTAGAGTGTACTATTAAAGGAAAGGTCTCACCCGAGTAATGAAGCTGAAGGGTTGTCATTCCACACGTGAAGTCTCTGGATACATTCTGAGGTGAAGCATGTTGAGGTAGCAATCGTTGCTTTGGTTAGGTTGTGATCGGCAGATGCAATGTTATTTGGTTTGGATTGGGAGATGCATCAAGAACAATGAACCCACCTTCTCTGACCCATCTTGGACAGAGCTAGAAGGAATTATGTTAAGTGAACTAAGTCAGAAAGATAAAGATGAGTATGGGATGATCCCACTCATCAACAGAAGCTGACTAAGAAGATCTGAAAGGGAAACTAAAAGCAGGACCTGATCAAATTGTAAGTAGGGCACCAAAGTAAAAACCCAGTGGTGAGGGGTAGGCATGTAGCTTCCTGGGCCAGTGGGGGGTGGGAGTGGGCGGGAGGGATGGGTCACAGTCCTCTGGTGGTGGGAATGGTGTTTATGTACACTCCTAGCAAAATGTAGACATATAAATCAGTAGCTAATTAATATGAGAGGGGGAAATCAATTGTATGTCTCAAAGTTTCTCAAAAGACAAACTGAATCTTTTTAATATATAGGCTATGTATTTGATATGCGGTCTCTCTCAAAAGCCTAGACCAAGTAGATTAGAAGCTTCCAATAGCACAGCTATATACAAGATACTGGATACTGTCCAGCAAACCATAACAAAGGGACTTTTCAAAGTTAACCCAATTAACAAATAATGTGATGATAATATTAACTATTGATTGTCATTTTGAACCCTAAGACAGCAGGAACCTCACATCTTCACTATAGAGCCCCTACTTCCCCCAGTCCTGGAACCCTTGGATAGGGCCCACTTTCCCGTTTGAGAGTGCTTTTAAGATGACCATTCCTTTCCTTTTTTTTTATGAGAAAAAACATTTTATTCAATAGACTGAGTGAAGAGATATGGCTCCCCAGTGTGATAGGGCATCAGCCAATGTACTGAAAGACCAAATAAAGCAAGCAAAAACATAGGAAGTAGAATTCACTCTCTTAATTAGACTGCATGCCCACTCATTCTTTCCATCACATATCAAGAATTCCTCCTCAGGCCTTCAGACTCAGATTGAATAGCACCACGGACACGCCTGGCTCTCAGCTTTACAAATGGCAGACATGAGACTTCTTGACCACTGTAAGCTTGTAAATTAATACCAAAGAGATCTACATAGCTACATTCAAAGAGATATATCCTATTGAATCTGTTTCTCTGGAGTCCTTAGTGCAGGAAATCTCTTGCCACAGAAGAAGAGAACAGAAATTAGAACCAGTTAGCAATTACATATGATGCCACTGTTCCCCGGTTAACTTTTCATTCTTTAATTCTATTTAAGAGAAAGAGACTGCAGCACCACTCTACCATCCATAGAGCAGCTCTCAGTGTCATGCATGGTGTCCCCGCACGGTGCTGAGGTTTCACCGTGGGGCGTGATAAAGACACATGCTCCACTAGGCGAACTCTCTCTGAGAGTGAGTAATTTCTATTGCAACACTTCACAATGTGTCTGTGAATGATATAGGTGAGTTTTGTGACCTATACAAAAAAGTCCTAAACTAACAAGTTGCAGACACCTCAAGAAATACTAGCTCCTCCCATCTTGTTATTCTCCCCACTGGTGAACGTAAGTAAGATGTAGCAGTAATTAAGTTTCTCATCAAGCTTGGTTTCAGCTGAGAATTGCAGCTGAAGCCTGAGTGTATGCTACTATGTGAAATGAAAAATGATCACAGGGATTCTGAATTCACAAGATTTTTCCATTAGTTGCCATGCAAGCTTTTCCTGTATTTTGTCTCTTTCAGATTGGGACTGAAAGGCCACATGGCCAGTTGAACAAAAAAGGCTGCTATTATGCATTTTCATCACAGAGACTTAAACTTGGGAATTGATTTTGTCAAGGAATGAACAAATTCACTTAAACTAAGATAAACTATATGTTTTTGTTTTTGTTTTTTCAGATCACTGCTCAGCTGAGGCTTATGCGCTGGGGTCAGAATCTGATTCCTTAGAGTCTCAGGCACTAAAGCCTTTTCGCATAACCACTTGCTCTCTCAAGACTCCAAAGTACTGATCTGCTTTCTAAGGAAGAGGACTGAATGAGATTATTTTTTTAAACAAATATTTATTTGGGGGTGGGGCTTCAGGGGAGGAATTCAGTGACAGTGCTCATGCCTTGTACATGTGAGGCCCTAGGTTTGATCCCCAACACCACATGAAAACAAAATCAAACAAAACAGAATATCAGAATAGGTAGAGTGCTGTTTTGTTCTTTCTCTCTCATACACACAGTTAAAAAAAACTTATCAGTGGCTTACAATACTATGTAAGTTTCATAAATACAGCTGCCACTGAGAAAAGAATATACCTCACTGACCCCACCACCATCACCATTGTTAACTGATCCCTTCTCCTTGTTCTTCCCAAGACTCTATGATTTTTAATACCATGGAAGCAGTAGCATTCTGTACACCTTGGTTTCCATAGTCACTACATAGAGATGAAAAATTGATGGGCGAGTGCCAGGGGCTCCCTTTTGTTAGTCGGAATTCAGTGTGGACTCTGCACTAGTCATCATCGGTTCAGCTGAGGTCCTAGGCATAACGGAGTCTACCTCCTGCCCCTGACTGAGGTGTGTGGACAGAGAAGAGCTGTCTATTTACAAAGGGCCTATGAGCTCTGGCCTGGCTCATACTGGCCGGGGCCTCTCACTTCACTCAGGACTGGAATTCCCCAAATTTTCCCCCAAATTGAAAGAACTAACAAACCGTATTACAAAAACAAACACAATTTATTTTTCTTTTAACACATAAAAAACTAATTTATGTTAAGGATTTGTTGCTTTGAATCAAGCCTACCACACGATTCACTGCCAACACTTCTCTGTATTAGCTTCTCAAGTTCGTCAAGCTTAGCCCTTGCTGGAAAAAGTATAGGGTTTGCGAGCCACTAATTGGCCTAAAATGCTCCTCTATTTTATGTAAACACACAGTGTAGTATCAAAAAATAGAGTTGCATTCATTAGCCTAAAAATCCAGTTTCCCAATTGAAAGCTTTCTGTTAGACCCCTCAAGAGTTTGGCCTGCCTCAAGATTGAAAGGAAAACTTGTTTTTCAAATGTGCACTCCACAATTTCACATATAAAAGAGATGACTTCGATTTCTATTTTTGATTATTAACGTATTTTTAAACAGTGCTGCAGAAAACTACACAGTCTTTCCCTCAACTGTGCTAGCGGAGTGCATCTGAGATTACGCAAAATATAGCAATAACAGTGAAATTAGAACTGAAACTAGAACAGTAAATGATGTGCAGGATATAATATATAGAAACTAGGCCAGAGAGGTAGAGCTTATCTGGGAATGTGTCTGCTCTGTCATACACCTGAGTTAAGTCCAGCTGCCACTGCACTGGGGAGAGCACAGGTGTAGTGCTGTCTTTTCCTCTCTCTTTCTGTCTCACTATCTCTGTCCCTTTCTGTCCACCTGGGGGAAAAAAAGTGGTTAGAGAGGTAAAACCCTGCAATGCCAAAATAATAGATACTTAAATAGAAGAGAATAAAAGAGAAACACATGTGTTCTTGATGACTCTGCCACAGATTGGCGGCTCCTTGTCACATTTTGCAAAGCTCTTGTTTGCAAGCCTTCAGGATTCTCAGTGCTCAAATGTCCTCCTTCCCCTCACCACCACAAGCAGATGACTCTTCCTTCTGCTTCACTGAGAACAAGATGGTCTGAGAGTCTCCTTAGCAAGTCTCTTCCTAATTCAGAATTGCTCTGTGTGTTTAGCCCATGGGGTCCCTTTCTTTCTCTGAGTATGAAGAGTTGTTCCTCTCTCTCTTTCTTTCATTTTCTAAGATTGCATTTTACTTATTCATTTTGTATATATATATATATATATATATATAGAGAGAGAGAGAGAGAGAGAGAAAACAAGAGGAAAGATTGACAGAGGGAGAGGGAGAGAAAGAAAGACACCTGCAGCCCTGCTTACTACTCATGAAACTTCCTCCCTGCTTCCAGGTGGGGACTGGGTACTTGCAAATGATGACATTTACACTTTACCAGATGTATCACTGCCCAGCCTCTTCCCTCATCTTCTTACACATTAGAACCTGTTCTGTATCCCTTAGCCAAACACCCCCTCCACAACTGTATCAGACTGAAGTCTTCTTCCAATTTGTTTCTCCTCTTGATCTTTCTGAATTACACACATCCTCAAAATGGACCCCATCCCAAAAACAATTTTCTATTTCACTATCTCCCCTGATTCATCCCATAACTTCCTGTTAATCATCTCCAAATTATCAATATAGACTAAATCAACTGCCCCTGTTTTTTGTTTGTTTGTTTGTTTGTTTTAATCTTTGACTCACTTTTTGAGGCTTTGGTGAATTGACTGCCTGCCCCTAAAATGGAAATCAGAGTCAGTGGTTCTTTTTTTTAAAAAAACTTTTTTTATATTTATTTATTTATTTTCCGTTTTGTTGCCTTTGTTGTTTTTCATTGTTTGTGTAGTTATTATTGTTGTTGTTAGATAGGACAGAGAGAAATGGAGAGAGGAGGGGAAGACAGAGAAGGGGAGACAAACAGAGACACCTGCAGACCTGCTTTACAGCATGTGAAGTGATTCCCCTGCAGGTGGGGAGCCAGGGGCTCAAACTGGGATCTTTGCACCACATGCACTTAACCTACTGTGCTACTGCCCAACTCCCAGAGTCAGTGGTTGTTTTAAGTTCTCGTGCAGCCTGATCTTTGTAGTGGTCCTTTTATACACTGGTTCCTCCATCTCAGTGGTTCACTAAACTGTTCCTGCTTCTGTGCCATGGGCTTCAAAGAACAGGAATTTCCCTAAGGACAACAGTATCAGCTGACCTCTTCCCAACTGTAGGATGATAGCTTCAGTTTTGACCAAACTATAATAAAGTCAATGTTTTACTTAGTTTTGCCATTGTGTTATTTTTACACAATATGTCATGATAAATAGAAGTTTTTATTTTTAATATCATTAAAGCACATTTCATTCCTTTATGGTGTTACTTATCTTCATTTGATTGATATATATATATATATACACATATATATGTGTGTGTGTATATGCAAATTGTGACATATATCTGTATATATCCTATCCTATAAATCAAAACCTAATCTATGTCTTTCATACGTTTGAAAAGCCAACCTTACACTTTCAGTTCCCCACTGAGTATTTTCATCTAGTTCTGGTATATGGATTCATACTATCTCCCAGTATGCTACGTGTTCTCTTTGATCTTATTTTCCCTCACTGTCCACAACCATTCATATTCATTGATTGTCTTTTTGCAAAAGGCCTGTCAAGTGTTCATTATTTTGATCCTTATTGCCAAGACACTAATGTAATTCCTTACTACCTTTTGACTACCTGATCTTACCTTTGGCATATCCAAGCATTGCATTAATACAGCTATAATAATTCTCTGATAATAACATTTTTTTGTGGTTTACCAATAACTCACAAAGGAGGGTGACTCTCTCTTGCTGACTTAAAATTCCTTGATAACCACACTTTGCTTTAGCAGAACTGCTCTACTCACTACTGTAATACCATCTAGATTTTTGTGTTCCTAAAACTTAGCCTGTTCCCTTTCTTGAAAGACTTTGCCCCTAGAGATGTTACTCTAAAATCTACACGTCATTTCAAGCCTTGAATCAAATGTTATCTAATCTAAGAATTTCTAGTTCCCTGCTAATCTCCCCTTTAGGACTCATTTGTCTTGGAAGTAATTTCTCTCCCATCTCAAATTCCACATTAATTTTTTTCATGGTCACAAAATTTTATCACTTTAATCTTAAACATTACAGTTCAAATGCATACTGGACCCTACATCTCTATACTCGAAGTCAAACTCTTGATTTCCATTTTAAATGTTGTCCTGACCACTACAACCACATATGTTTTTTGACTGGCATTATGAGTTGTAGCATTTGAGGAGGCAAATGAATTCTTTTTCATTTCAAGAATAAACTTATGAAATGGGAAGATGAGAATCAAAAGAGAGGACATGGAAAGTGGGACAAGAGATAAAAAAAGAAAGAGCTACAGGGTAAAAAGAAAAACATACAGAAGGAATGTGGAAAAGGAGGAAAGGGAAGAACAGAGAAGGAGACAAGTGGCAGATGGGAGTAGGACTGTCAGCGTGAAGCAGATGAGCAATAGAAACGTGGACACAGGGAGTCTGGCGGTAGCGCAGCAGGTTAAGCACACGTGGCGCAAAGCGCAAGGACTGGCATAAGGATCCTGGTTTGAGCTCCTGGATCCCCACCTGCAGGGAGTCACTTCATAGGTGGTGAAGCAGGTCTGCAGGTGTCTCTCTTTCTCTCCCCCTCTCTGTCTTCCCCATCTCTCTACATTTCTCTCTGTCCTATCCAATGACATCAATAACAACAATAATAACTACAATAACAATAAAACAACAAGAGCAACAAAAAGGAATAAATAAATAAATAAATAGAAAGGGTGTCTGTCTGTTAAATGCGGTTTCCCTGGCAAGTGAACAAGTCCAGGCCAACACATAAAAAATATATAAATAAAAAGGTGGACACAAGGAAATTTTATCACCAAATATAAAACTTTATTTCAAGGCATTATATTTGATATACTGTAATAGTGTGCAAAGACAGAGTAATAGAATAAATCTGAACTTAGACAGGGAGCGTGATCCTGAGAAAGGCCAGGCAATAAAATCAGTGGTTGAAACTATAACAGCAACTGATGAACTATATGAAAATCATAAAATTTTATTCTTACACATATGGAAAGGTGAATTCTATATAAGTGCAACAGAAAAAAATAAGTTTTTAGCAGAACCCAGGAGAATACATTCTTACATTATATAAAGATTTTATAAACAAGTTATTAAAAACACCACCCCTAAAGAGGAAAATATTTATTTTATTTACATTAAAATAAAGACTTCAGCCCAACAAAATAACTCTCTTGGAGAGATCTTTGCTTTGCCATGTACTTGATCCAAGTTGAAGCCCACATCCCAGTGCACGGAAGGAAGCATTGGTATTGTGCTATCTATCACTCTCTCCCTCTGCCTCTCACACTCTCAAGCCAAACCAACAACAAATAAAGTAAGAACATCCCCCAGTAGCTTTTGGTGAAGGAATATTGTTACTTTGATGCTGGGTGCAGTGTAGTAACATTTTGAATATGTATAAAGTTGTATTGGAACACATATATTGTTTTGTAAACCAAGTTTACCTTACAAAAAAATGAAAGATATATTTAAAAAAACAAAACACTGATTCATTGAAAACTATATTAAGAATGAAAAGAATAATAATATATACCTTGGAGTATATATTATCATCTGTGAATGTCAAATAAATAACTAGATACACTCATGTATTTTTAGATATCTTGTTAAATTTAAAAAGAAATAACCAAAACTTGGTAGAATTTTATACATTAGTGAATGGAAAGTGGCTTCTAAATGCATGAGCAGATAGCCTTATTAATAACTAGGAAAATAAAGTTCAAAGTTGTGACCAAAACCACAGTGAGAAGAGAACTCTTTGTTATTATTACTATAGATGTTGCTGCTGTTTTTAAAATAGAGACTGGGAGATAGAGAGGCAGAGAGTGAAAGAGAGTGAAAGGCCACAGCATGAAGATTCCTTCAAAGCAGAGGGCCCCAGGCTTGAACGTGGGTGGTGTACGTGGCAATGTTGCACCCTATTTAAGTAAATTATTTCATTGGCCTTGGGTTGTACCATGTTACAACCATTTCAACAAACATTTGTCTTAAATGTGTAAATTTGAAAATACACATGCTACATAATAGTATTTATTTATTCAGGATAGAATGGAGAGAAATTGAGAGGGGCAGGGGAGGTGTAGAGAGAGAGAGAGATACCTGCAGCATTGGTCCGTCATTTGTGAAGCTCCCCCCTAAAGAAGGGGACCAGGGACTCTAACCAAGGTTCCTGAGCACTGCAGTTTGTTCTAGTCCCTGCTGCCCACCCAAGAAAGGGAAAGCTTCAAGAGTGGTAAGGCAGGGTTATAGGTGTCTCTTTCTTTCTCCTCTCTCTCCCCATCCTTTCTCAATTTCTTTCTATCCTATCAAATATAATAAAAAGAAAAAAGAAAAATGGTGACTTTGGCATCAAGCCTCAGTGATAGCTCTGGAGGCAATAATTGGGGGTGGGGGGAAGAAAAAAAAGGAAAACAGATAAGCACACATGGCACGGAGTGTAAGGACTGGGGTAAGGATCCTGATTTGAGCCCCCGGTTCCCCACCTGCAAGCAGTGAAGCAGGTCTGCAGGGGTCTACCTTTATCCCCCCTCTCTGTCTTCCCCTCCTCTCTTGATTTCTCTCTGTCCTATCCAACAACAACATCAATGGCAACAATAACAATAACGACAACAACAAAGGTAACAAAATGGGAAAAAATGGCCTCCAGGAGCAGTGGATTCGTAGTGTAGGCACTGAGCCCCAGTGATAACCCTAGAGGCAATAAAAAGAGAGAGAGCGCGAGAGAGAGAGAGAGAGAGAAAGAGAGTAGTGAGAGAGAAATACACCCGTGTGGGGTAGACTTGAATTTGGGTGAACAGAGTGCATAACAAAGCAAGCCTCTTATCCAAGCAAATTATCTTCTGGTCCTAGAGGAATTATTTTGAAGCTGTAATGTAAACATTTATTGGAAAAACAAACTGAGGACAGGGAACTACAACATATATGGTCCACCATACTTGCATGCCTCAGGTCCCAGAGCCCTTAGCATCAACCCTCAGCATCACCATCTACCAGAGCTGAAGATGGTTCTTCTCTTGTCCCCCCTCACAACTGTCTCTCTGTCATGAAAGACATACAAATCTTTTTAAAAAAACAATTGTGGGATCAGGCAATTCACACCCCCAGTTCCCACCTGCAGGGGAATGGGGAAAATCTTTTTTTCAAGTCACTTTACTAGGGGAAACAATTTATAAGACAGTTGTGTTGTCACAAGTGCATAATGCAGTATATCTTCATGATATGCTCTGCCACAACATCTACCTCATGTTAATCTTCCTCTGCCCTTGATATCACTGAAGTATAAACAAATGTTGAAAATGAGTATATATTAAGACGGCTAAGGTGAGTGAAGACACTAAGAATGGCTGCTCAGGGAAATAGTGGAGAATTATGGGTCTCTCGCAGTATTGCATGGTGCATGGCCCCAGGCCAAAGCCACTGGCTGTCTGGAGCTATGCTGCTGGAATGCTGCTAACTTGGGGAAAGCCCCGTGAGTAAGGAAGGGGGAGGGGGTATAAAAAGAGGACATCTCTGCTGCTCTTCTTCCCTTCTCCTCATCCTCTTCCATGGGGACAGAGCAAAAGTGTGACTCCGCCATCTGTGTAACAGAGGGATAGAGTGAGGTAAATGGAATTTACAAGCTATACACGATTGCTGATGTTTATCAGCTGCAAATATAAGTCATGTTTAAATGAATTTTCAGCTGCTTAGACAGAAGGCTTTGTATCAAAGAACAGTCTACAGATAGCAAAATCAATTTCCTGATGCCATGACACTTTTCTCACAATATTCTTTCAAAACTGATGTTCTGTTCAAACAGTCAATAAAGAGACAACATAGGGTGCATAGATATTACCACATAAGGAGAGGAAGTTATGATAAATGAAACTGGTCACTAAAGAGCACAGATGTAAAAATATGACCACTTAGGATCAGCTGGATTTGATATCCTAAGACATTCCCAAGAAACTAAAAAGAATTTCTGAAAATGTTTAATAGAGTTACTGTTTAAAATAGGGCCTAAGGAAGAAAATGACATTTAAAATGTAGAATTGGCAGATGCCAGAAAGTAAATAACAGAAGAAAATAAAGTCACTAAGACACAAAATTGGAAAAGAAGTTGAAAGCCTAATTAAGAACATGGAGAGAAATTTTAAGAGAAAGAAAAAGTTAAAAATATCTATGTTTTAAAGCAGTTGAAAGCTAGGGAGAAAACAGAATGGTGATGCAAAAACCTTTCATGCCTGAGTCTCCAAGGCCCAGGGTTCAATCCCCATCACTACCAAAATCCAGAGCTGAGTAGAGCTCTGGTAAATAAACAGAGTACCGGTGAAATCTATAATTATAGGTGAAATTTATAGTTATAATTATAACAGTGGGGCCCAGTATACACACAGAAAAAATGTGGTTATTAAAGAGCACTATGGGGGAAATCAGTAACCAATGCCTTTTTTTACTGGGGAGATTAATGGTTTACAATAAGTATAGTTTTTAATACATGTAAAATTTTTCAATTTTCTGCAAAACACTCTCAACCCCAGCCTTCACCATCATGCCAGGACCTGAAAGTAAGTGCAACTGATTTTCTGTAGTTTTAGGGTGTATTGTGGTTGTAGTCAATGAGATGGACACCGATGCCCCTCCCCACTTCTCTCTCTGCACACAGCACCCCATCCCATGTCCCATCAAAATGGAGTATACTTCTGGTTTGCTGGAATGAAATCTTCTATAATGACCCATTTTTGTTGTTGGCCAGCCTGGATTTCACTTGCTTTCATATCCAGAAAAAAAAAAAAACAAACCAAAAACTAGAGTTACTTGGTCACAGTTCATGCAAAGGAGGTGGAAAAATATATAGTGTATGATTCCAGGACATAATTTTTAAGGAGAAATCAGTCTAAACTACTCTTCACCCCCCACCCCAGAGAGTTGAGTATTTATTAAGAGACAGTAAGGACAGAAAAGAAGAATTATCATGACATGCAGGAATGTAGATCCCCTAGAAATAGAAACATGAAGGCCCTGGTCCCCCCCATCCATTTTTTTTTATTGATTCAATAATGACTGACAAGACCATAGGATAAGAGGAGTACAATTCCACACAATTCCCAATGCCAGAGTCATATATCTCATCCCCTCCCCTGATAGCTTTCCTCTTCTTTATCCCTCTGGGAGCATGGACCCAGCATCATTATGGGGTGCAGAAGGTGGAAGGTCGGGCTTCTGTAATTGCTTCCACGCTGGACATGGGTGTAGGCAGGTCGACTGGTACTCTTAGCTTGTCTCTCTCTTTCCCTAGTGGGGCAGGGCTGTGGGGACACATTGGTGAGGTCCTCTGACGGGGTGAGTCAGGTTGGCCTTTCAGGTTAACCTGACAAAAGGAAATACCTCTTGTTTTTAAGATATTCTATTTTTGTTCTTAAAAAAATTATTATAAAATAAATAAATATTACTTTCTTGAATTATTTATCTTTTATATCTCCTAGTTCTCCTCTCTCTCTCTCTCTCTCTCTCTCTCTTTCTCTCTCTCACTTTCTCTCTTTGGCCTCCAGGGTTATTGCTGGGGCTCAGTGCCTCCACTATGAATTCACTGCTCCTGTGGCCATTTTTAATTTTTTTTTTATAGGACAGAGAGAAATTGAGAGGGGAGGGAAATAGAGAAGGGGAGAGAAAGACAGACACCTGTATGCCTGTCTCACTGCCTGTGAAGCAACCTCCCTGCAGGTGGGGAGCCAGGGACTCGAACCAGGATCCTTGAGCAGGCCCTTGCACTTCGTACTACGTGCAATTAACCCAGTGTCTCACCACCCAGCCCCCCTTCTCATTTTTTTTTAAATCTCTTACACAATTTCATTTTTTGGTCACATACCTAGTAGCTAGGCTAATAGGTGAAATGACAAGTGAGAGAATAAAAACTTAGCTGGGAAGATTTTTATCCAAAGGCGCAGGGTAAGTGCAAATCAGTCAGATTCGAAGGGAAGGAAAATGAGAGTTCCAGGGTTGATCGAATCTGATGACTAGAAACTGTGCTCATTAGAGCATCATGTTTGCTTCTTTAGAAAACACCCAGCTTAGTGGTAAACAGGGCACTAAGGAATTGGAAGCAATTCCTTTATATTGTATGCAGAGCTTTTCCTTCAGGTAATCTTTTAAAAAAATATTTATTTAACCAGAGCACGGCTCAACCCTTCAGGTAATTTTCATCTGTCTTTGCAGACTTACTCACTTGCATAGTGGCTGCCTCACTAGCTTCACTCAGCATTCTCCTTCCTCCACCTGACCCCAGCAAGCTTGTGTGTGTGTGTGTTTGTGTGTGTGTGTGTGTGTGTGAGAGAGAGAGAGAGAGAGAGAGAGAGACAGAGACAGAGACAGGGAGGTTGGTGGTGAGGGGTGGAGAGAGTCTTCAAAAGGCTTCAAAAAGGCAAGAGGCTTTGCAAAAGAACTGAGGGGGAGAAGAAAACAAGTGAAGAGAAATGCAGACTAGACTTGGGAAATAGATTTAAAATGTTTTAGCTACCTTTTCCTTGTAATCTCAGGGTCCAAAACAGTTCACTTCCATATTGAATATATTACATTCGTATTTGAATAAATTTGAAGAGAGGCTTTCAAGCTCTCTTCCACACATGAGAAAATATTATCACTTCGGATAGGGTTAAAAAAAAAAGGGTACCTCTCTTGAAAAGGCAAAGTAATAGAGATAACAATGGTCTAAGAAACAGCAAAAATCTGATGATGGTCCCACAGCATTCCCAATGACAGGCCTGAACTCTCCCCGAGAGGGAGCTAAGTTTGATCTGAGGTTTACGACCCTCCCCCCTTCAACCCCACTCCTCTCTGACACAGACCTCACAGATGATGATGGGGTAAGGGTTGCCATGGTTATCCTAGGGGCCACTGAGCTGGGAGGAGACTGTGACAGCTGGTGCAGTGTAGAGGGACCCTTAACCCCTGTAAACTTTTGTCAAAGTGGTTTCCTTTGTGCTCAGCTTGAGATGTTCCTCTGCTTACTCTGGTGTCACTAGTGTATATCATGAGGTCAATAAAGTTCCCTTGGCTAGTGCAGGCCAGATTGATGTATGCCTTCGATTCATTACCCTGGCAACCAGGGGAAGGCCCAGCTACTACTGAGACAGGATGGGGCATCCTAGTGACTTTTCATGAGAATGTACTTGCCTCTCCCCCAGAGAAAATTCCAAATGCCTTACAAATGTAGCTTCTTTCCTAAAGTCAGTGAAATCAAGCCAACTTGGAAGAAGTCCTTCCCACCTCTGCCATTCTGCTTTATTCCAAACTGCATACGAACTAACTCCCATAATTCAATATCCATGAGTCACTAATGTGGGCATCTCTGGGCTCTGAGCCCCATTCTCAGACCTCCAAGTTTAGGATGATTGTTGGTGGTGGAGGCAGTGGCATCAAAAAAAAATCTTCCAGATGATTTGTAGACTTGCCAAGTTGTAGAAGCTCTAGTATATAGAATGAGCTCATGTTGCTGGGCTAGTGAGTGGATGGTGAGGGTGGATGGTGACTGTAAATGAGAAAAGATATGCTCATCGGACATACACTGAGTAGCCCCTGGATGTACTACCACCTCCACAACACCTTACTCTCTCTTTCTTTTCTTTTCTCCATAAAACATTGTTTTTATTTTAGTTTTTTAATTTTTATTTATAAAATGGAAACACCAACAAGACCATAGGATAAGAGGGGTACAACTTCACAAAGTTCTCACCACCAGAACTCTGTATCCCACCCCCTTCCCTGATAGTTTTCATAATCTTTATCCCTCCGGGAGCATGGACCCAGGGTCATTGTGGGATGCAGAAGGTGGAAGGTCTGGCTTCTGGAATTACTTCCCCGCTGAACATGGGCGTTGACAGGTCGATCCATAATACCAGCCTGCCTCTCTCTTTCCCTAGTGGGGTGGGGCTCTGGGGAAGCGGGCTCCAGGACACATAGGTGGGGTTGTTTGCCCAGGGAATTCAGGTTGGCATCATGATAGCATCTGGAACCTGGTGGCTGAAAAAAGAGTTAACATATAAAGCCGAACAAATTGTTGACTAATCATAAACTCTTTCTTTCTTTTCAATTTTTTAATTATCTTTATTTAGTTGTTGGGTAGGGACAGCCAGAAATCAAGAAGGAAAGGGGAGCTAGAGAGTGAGAGAGACAGAGAGACACCTGCAGCTCTGCTTCACCACTCACAAAGCTTTCCCCCTGCAGGTTGGGGATAGAGGCTTGAGCCAGGATCCTTGCACATGGTGACATGTGGGTTCAACCAGCTGCACCACCATCCACCCTTCACCTTACTCTCTGCCTTGCTCCTCAGTGCCCAGTGGAAACTCTCTGCTTTATCACTATAACTTATTTTCTTTCCATTTTTTTTTTCTTGGCCCATCCATTGTTTCACTGACTTTACCAGTCTGACCTGTCTTGTCCAAACCCATTCTTCACATAGCAATCAGAATTTCTTTAAAAGACTAATAATTAAAAAGAAAGGAAGAAAAGTGTAGGAAAGAAAGAAAAAAAGAGAGGTGTGTACCTGTGACCTCTCCACCTGAAACAAGTGTCATTGTTTAATAATCTTCTTTCCTTGATTTTCAAAAATTTTCCTCACACACAACAAAACCCTTTCTCAGTTAACATTTTGTCAGAGGGTGAGGCTGCTATTTGGCTGAGACCCAAAGGAATGTTGATTGGAACCCTGGAACTCAAACTTCTCATCTCACCAGCAGGCAACCTCTAAGGAACCTTCAGCTAAATCCACTGGCTTCTCCAAGCACGCATTTAAAAATGACTGGTTTGGAGAAAGTATTGACGTTTATTTAAAACAAAGCTACAAAAATGAGAACGCTGGGGGTCTGCACAGTGGCGCACCCAGTTAAGCGCACAGAGTATTCTTAGAAGTGCAAGGGCTAGTGGTAGGATCCTTGTTCAAGCCCTGGGCTCCCCACCTGTAGGGGGGTTGCTTCACAAATGGTGAAGCAGGTCTGCAGGTGTCTATCTTCCTCTCCCCCTCTCTGTGTTCCCTTCCTTTTTTTTATTTCTCCATGTCTTATCTAATAAAATGGAAAAAAATTGCCCGCCTGGAGCAGTGGTATCATAGTGGGGGTGCTGAGCCCCAGCAATAATCCTGGAACCAATAATTTGCTTCAATTTGTGCTGGAATAAAACATACTTCCCCATTAATCTGGACCAACACACCTGACTTCAGTGCAAGAATGTTTAGTGTG
This sequence comes from Erinaceus europaeus, assembly GCF_950295315.1. NCBI lineage: Eukaryota > Metazoa > Chordata > Mammalia > Eulipotyphla > Erinaceidae > Erinaceus > Erinaceus europaeus. Next base: position 17,503,677 of record NC_080180.1, read on the forward strand.
TTGTCGTTTTACCTCAGCATTACGAGGTAAACGACTTAAAAACATCTTTTTGCATGTTTATGTCCAAACCACTCACATTTTTTCCCACAAAATTTTAGTAGTGTAAACATATAAAGACAGTGTTAGCAATAAATGTAACTGGACACATTGCTAGAGGGTAGAGGGAAATCAGAGAGCTGCAGTCTAACTCATCAGGCTAAGGATAGCATTGTAGAGTTGACATAGAGTCACCAAGCTTGGGCCTGAATTCACAGTACCTTTGGGACCTTAGCAAGCTATGAATCCTATTGTACACAGTGGATGTTTATAATCAGCAAGAGTGTGGGCCAGGGAGACAACTCACCGGGTAGAGCGCAGCATTGCTGGTACCAGAGATTGGTATGATCTCACATCAGTTCTCCATCTTTCTCTGAGTTAGGATTTATTAGATAAACAGAAATAAAGCTGTAATATAATGCTCATTTTTCATTTTGAAAACAGATGGTGAGAGAGTATCTTTGAGTACTGAATTTTACATTCTCCTAGATATTTCTTCAAGATTAGGTAAGACCAAAGATACAATATTGCGTACATAAGTAATCCAATAAAATTATATTAAGATTTCTTCTCCTTTTTATAACTGTGTAACATAAATTAAAAATAGGACACACCAAGAAGAAAGAAAGAAAGAAAGAAAGAAAGAAAGAAAGAAAGAAAGAAAGAAAAAGGTAAATGGCACAGACCTGACTAGTCATCTCCAAGAAAACCTGATGTTAATTAAAAACAGGATTAACGGGAGTCAGGTGGTAGCGCAGTGGGTTAAGTGCATGTGGTGCAAAGCACAAGGACCGGCATAAGGATCCCAGTTTGAGCCCCCAGATCACCACCTGCAGGGGAGTTGCTTCACAGGCAGTGAAGCAGGTCTGCAGGTGTCTCTCTTTTTCTCATCCTCTCTGTCCTCCCCTCCTCTCTCCATTTCTCTCTGTCCTATTCAACAATGATGACATAAACAACAATAACTACAACAATAAAACAAAAAGGGCAACAAAAGGGAATTAAAAAAAAAACAGGATTAACACCTTGCCCAGTGTATCTACAACTGCCACAGTCCTTGGATCCTCGCTTTCAGGAGAGTTATAGATAGCCAGTGGCATCAGTGGGAGTCACACCTACCAAAGAAAGGAATAGGCTCCCCAAGCTAAGAGAATCTATTCCAGTATTTACTGTAATTATAATGTTTTTCTGTGTCCCACCCTTGTTGTGAAGAGAGAGAGAGTTTAAAATGCTTCATATCACATTAACTGTATCAATTTTAATATATGGCAAAACCTACATTGTTTTCTTCAGGCTTCCAAACATGTGGAATCATTTATACTGTTGAGAGCACAGCCCTTTACACAGGAATACTGTTTACCGTGCGTGGTAAAGTTTTGTCTCTTTACATTTTGAATCCGTTACCGGTACCAAGTTGGTGCATTCTAAGCAATAAATTTCCATCAACTGATCCAACAGCATTCTTTCTCCCTTTTGAAAATCATGGCTGATTAAAAGTATAATGCAACAGCTGTTAGTGATCATGTGATTAATATGTTTTTCAAGACAGATGTTGAGTATTAAAGCAGAGTCCTCAGATTTCTCTGCCATTCCTGCACAGTTTTCAATAGCTGCTGCTTTCTTTCTCCCTTTTCCACTGGGCTTTTCTTGTCCTTCTTGTCTTGTCTTTTTATTCTTCAGTAGAAATTGTTTTAGTGAAATGAGTACTCTTGAAATATATGCAATACTCTTTCTTTTTTCCATCGACGTATGTGGTAGGATAAAATTCAGTTGTAATGGTGATGTGTTTTATGAATTCTTGCTTAAGAAATCATGAAAACATCTTTAGGCTCTGCACATATGGACATATTCAGTTACCATGTATTCCTTCTGTTGGGGAGTTTCTAGATAGTCTAAATTACTCTAGAAGAGAATGTTTGTTCATTAGAAAACCTATTTCTAAATAACTCATTTTTATCTTCTTAACATGCACAGGAACAGATTAACTCTTACATTGTTGAATACAACTTTTTAATTTTATATTTATTTTCCCTTTTGTTGCCCATGTTGTTTTTATTGTTGTTGTAATTATTATTGTTGTTGTTGTTGATGTTGTCATTGTTGAATAGGGCAGAGAGAAATGGAGAGAGGAGGGGAAGACAGAGAGGAGAAGACAAAGACAGACACCTGCAAACCTGCTTCACCACCTGTGAAGTGATTCCCCTGCAAGTGGGGAGCCAGGGGCTCAAACTGGGATCCTTACACTGGTCCTTGGGCTTTGAGCCACCTGCGCTTAACCCGCTGTGCTACCGCCCGACTCCCACAACTTTTTTTTTTGTAGGTGGCGCTGGGTCTTGCACACAAAAATTTTCATCACACTGGTCTAAAATTCTCAAATATAGAGGTAGATAGGTAGGTAGAGAGATAGATAGATGGGCCAGGTGATGGCACACCTAGTTGAGTGTATATGTTACAATATACAAGGACCGGGGTTTGAGAGCCCCCAGTTCCCATCTGCAAGGGGACTACAAGTGGTGAAGTGGCGTTGTAGGTATCTCTCTCTCTCTCTTTTTCTCTCTATTATTGCCTTCCCTCTCAATTTCTGCCTGTCTCTACCCAATAAATAAAGATAATACCAACCAAATTTTAAAAGATATATAGGGGCCAGGTGGTAGCACACCTGTTAAGCACATACATCAAAGTGTACAAGGACCCGGGTTCTTCACAAGTGGTGAAGTAGAGCTTCAGGTGTCTCTTTGTCTCTCTCCCTCTCTACCTCCCCCTCCTCTCTCAATTTCTCTGTATAATAAATATAAAAGATAAAAAATAGTTAAATGATTAAATTTAAAAAGATAAATAAATAGTTAAATGATAGATAGATAATAGATAGATAGATAGACAGACAGACAGGAGACATTACAATACCAGAGCTTTCTTCCAGGGCTGTGATCCCAACACATAGCAATAGCGCTTGAATGAATTTGGATGACATGTATGGAAAGACATGCACTCTACCAGGTGAACCACCTCACCAGCCTCAGGAAAAAAAACCAAAACTTTTAAAGCTATAACAAATGCAGTACAATAAATTCTTCTTGAAAATTTAAGATGATTGTGTTTTATTGACTTTCACACTTTCCTTTTCTTAATTCAGACCCTGTAGATTCCTTCCTAAAGTTTTTGTGCCTAAATTTATGACAAAAGGATGATAGCTATCATGGTGCCAATTATATCTCAGGAAGTAAGGCATCTGACAGTACTTACTAGAAGGGATAAATTAGATGTTAGGACATAGGGAAACAGTGCTACTTACAGAATCACAGCAGTCTAAAAGCACAAAAAAGTTTGAAAATCACTTCATCAAGATAGCATTACAAACTTTTTTATTATTTAAAAAAGGAGACCTTAACAAAACCATAGGATAAGAGGGGTACAACTCCACACAGTTCCCACAACCAGATCTACATATCCCATACCCTTCCCTGATAGATTTCCTATTCTTTAACCCTCTGGGAGTATGGACCCAACGTCATTGTAGGATGCAGAAGGTGGAAGGTCTGGCTTCTCTAATTGCTTCCCTGCTGAACATGGGCATTGACTGGTAGATCTATACTCCCAGCCTGCTTCTCTTTCCCTAGTGGGGTGGGGCTCTGGGGAAGCAGAGCTCTGGGACACATTGGTGGGGTCGTCTGTCCAAGGAAGTCTGGTTGGCATCATGCTGGCATCTGGAACCTGGTGGCTGAAAAGAGAGTTAACATACAAAACCAAACAAATTGTTGAACAATCATAGAGTTAAAGGCTGGAATAATGCAGATGAAGTGCTGGGGGGTATTCACTGAAGACTGTTGTGTACTTTTGCTTTCAGGTATATATTTTGCCCTAGTTTATGGATATGTGTGAACATATGCTCTATCTCACAGGACCTAGTCTATAGCTAGGTTTTGGGACTTTGTTAGGAAGTGAACCACCTGGAATGGAATTAGAGAATCCTATGAAAGGAAAGGTCTCACCTGAGTAATGAAACTGAAGGGTTGTCATTCCACACCTGAAGTCTCTGACACAGCCAGAAGTGAAGCATGCTGGGGTGATATTTGTTGTGTTGATTAGGTTGGGATCTGTGGATGCAATGTTATTTGCTATGAATTGAGAGAAGCATGCAGGAAACTGCGCCCCACTCTAAGGTTCCATGACTGGAGGAAATACAGACTCTATAGTGGAAATGTGAGGTTCCTGCTGACTTAGGGTTCAAGAAGACAGTAAATAGTTATTGTTATAACATTACTGGGCAATTAGATTAACTTTGAAAAATCCTTTTGTTAGGATTTGTTGTATAACCTCACCATAATTTATGTCCTTTGACATTATTTGTGTATAGTTGTGCCACCGGTTGCTTCTGGTCTCCTGGTCTAGATTTTTGAGAGAGTCAACATATAAAAGACTCAATCTATGTATTAAAATGACTCAGTCTGTGATTTAAAAGGTTTGAGACATACAATCAATTTTTCCCCTCTCATATTAATTAAGTAGTAATTTATATGACTACAAATTAATATGAGTATACATAAACACCATTCCCACCTCCAAAAGACTTTGTCCCATCACCACCCCCCCCCCCCACAACTGCCCCGGGAAGCCAGATATCCACCCTCACCCTCACCCAAGGGTTTATACTTTGGTACCCTACTCTAGCTTTAGTCAAATCCTGCTTTTAGTTTCCCTTTCTGTTCTTCTTTCTCAACTTCTGTTGATGAGTGGGATCATCCTATACTCATTTTAATATTTCTGACATATCTCACTTAACATAATTCCTTCAGGCTCCATCCAAGATGGGTCAGAGAAGGTGGGTTCATTGTTCTTAATAGCTACATAGTATTTCATTGTGTATATATACCACAGCTTTCTCAGCCACTCATCTGTTGTTGGGCACTCATCTGTTGTTGGAATTGCTTCCAGGTTTTAGCTATTAAGAATTGTGCTGCTATAAACATAGGTATACAAATATCTTTTTGGTTGGGTGTTATGGAGTCCTTGGGGTATATCCCTAAGAGAGGAATTACTGGGTCATATGGAAGGTCCATGTCTAGTCCTGTGAGAGTTCTCCAGACTGCTCTCCACAGAGATTGGACCACTTTACTTTCCCACCAGCAGTGTAGAAGGGTTCCTCTGTCCCCACAGCTTCTCCAGCATTTTTTGCTTCTGCCCTTTTTAATATACGCAATTCTCACAGGAGTGAGGTGGTATCTGAATGTTGTCTTTATTTGCATTTCTCTGACAATCAGTGACCTGGAGCAATTTTTCATGTGTTTGTTAGCCTTTTGGATCTCTTCTATAGTGTTCATATCCTCTGCCCATCTTTGTATGGGGTCATTTGCTTTTTTGTTGCTAAGTTTGCTGTATATTGTATATTTTGGTGATTAGTCTCTTGTCTGATGTATGTCATGTGAAGATCCCCCATTCTGTAAGGGTTCTCCTTGTTTGTGTGATAGTTTCTTTGGCTGTGCAGAAGTTTTTCAATTTGATGTAGTCCCATTGATTTTTTTCTGCTTTAGTCTTCCTTGCAATTGAGTTTGTATCATCAAAGATGTCCTTGAGGTTTAGGTGGAACAACCCTTTATATAAAGTATAAAGTCTTAGGAATGAAAGAGGATTAGTCAAAATAAACCGCAGTACCCACAGAAGCTTCTAGGATAGCCCGGCTATGACGGTGGTTGTAAACTTTAGACTATTCTAGTTTGGGTGGTCCAGTAGGACCCAGCCTGGTTTTTTTACTGGTTACACAGCAAGAATGGAAAAGTCATTAGTTAGGACCATATGAAATCACCATAGAAGTTATAAGGCCTAGCCTCATGATGAATACTATGCATTTATATAGTAACTTTCACCCCCTCAATTTTCAGGGAGAAAGCCACAGTATTATTTCCACATCATCTAGTGGGTGAAATTGTAATTTATCAAAGTGACTGGTTAAATTAAGACATGTGTGAATAGAAACACATTACTGAAAAACCGTTATCAATCGAGCTTAGTCCTTAACAAAAAAAAAAAAAAAGAAAACTACTTTCACTGGAACATCTAAAATGTATACATTTAGCTCAATGGGGAAATAGCTGTATATCTTTTTCTTTTCTGATCAGCATTCCTAAACTATATGCAATTTGTGTGGATTTCATGTCTCTAAGTTTGTCATTACTATTATTCTCAGCATGAAAATTAGTTTTCATTCAGTTTGCATGAATTTCCACAATCCTTTTACGTCTACTGGTTTTATTTTGACATGGACAGAATCTGGTCTAGGATTAATAATTTACCACTGTGTTTAAAATATAAGCAGCACTAATTGTCAATAATGCATTTTCTCCAACAAAAATCTATATCGAGGAGAGTACTGCACTGGGCACATTTTCAAAGAATGTATTCAGACTGACATCTATGCAGAATCTAAACTCTACAAGAACCTATGTCCAACCTGAACAACAAGTTTACTTCATTTTGAGTATTGGTTAGTCTACATCAGTTTTCTGGTATTTTCTAGCAAGGCATAGTCCCTTAAAACACATCAACTAACAAACCAAAATCCATAAGAATATGATTCATATTTAAAGATTTTGAGCATAAACATTAGATGTTTTTCTGAAGTTTCTATAGGTCTTAATTTAAGTACAATATTAAGCTGCAAGAAAATGTCTCAACCATAGCTAATGTATTTAATACCTTATTCTTTCTTTCTTTCTTTCTTTCTGTCTCTCTTTCTTTCTTTTTTAAGGTTTTATTTATTAGAAAGATAGGAGGAGAGAGAGAAAGAACCAGACATCACTCTGGTACATGTGCTGCTGGGGATTGAACTCAGGACCTCATATTTGAAAGTCCAATGCTTTATCCACTGTGCCACCTCCCAGACCACTCTTATTCTTTTTCTTATACATAGGTTTTCAAATTATATCTAGTAGTTACCAGGGCTTCACTACTCTGAGCTGACTTTTTCAGGTAAAAAGAGACAGGAGAGATACCACGGCACTGAACCACTCCTCTCCCCAGTTCTTTAATGCTCTCACGAGATATTCCAGAGCCTGAAACCCAGTTTTCACATTTCTCAGGTGAACTATCTTGCTGACTTCAGGAGTTCTTCTGATTTGAATCCAGTAAAAAATGTAAATACCTAACCTCTGCACTGTATGTGACAAACTTTTCAATTACCAGTAACTAAGATTCAGAAATCTCCTTTTCACAAACAGCTTCATTAACAAGTTAATAGGTATACCACAGTGCTTTCTTTTAACGTTGGGTCTAGTAGAAGAAAACATTGACAGAATACTTCACAGTATTTGCTTCTAAAACAACTTTGAAAAGTCCAATAGCAAGCAAAACAATAGTAAAAATAAAACAATGGGATTATGTCAGACTTAAAAGTTCAGCAAAATAAATTATCATATAAACAAAAAGATGTCCTACTGAATGGGGGGAGATCTCTACATGTCAGATATCAGACCAAGGACTAATAACTAAAATATATAAATAGTTCATAAAACCCAGCAACAAAAACACAAATAACCCCAATAAGAATGGAAAGAGGACATGGATGGAATCTTTGACAAAGAAGAGATTCATAGGGTTAACAAACATGAACAAAGGCTCAAAATCACTGATTGTCAGAGAAATGTAAAATAAAGACAACAGTGAGACACCACTCTGCATCTGCGAGAATATCATGCATCAGAAAGACAGAAACAAGAAATGTTGGCAAATATATGGGGGGAAATGAATGCTCTTACACTGCTAGTGGGAATATCAATTGGTTCAGTCTAGTGGAAAGAAATAGGCCTACCACATGATCCATCAACTCCTCTCTTAGGGATTTATAAAAAAAATAAAACAAACAACAACAGTAAAAAAACAAAAACACCTATCCAAGGAGATTTATGTATACTTACATTCATAGTATCACTATTTATAGTACCCCAAACTTGGAAACAACCCCAATGTCCAAGAACAGATAAATTATTAAGAAAGTTGCAGTATATATTCAAAATGGGATATTCCTCAGCTAAAACAAAATATTAAATCCTCTTTTACCTCATCTTGCATGGAATTTAAAGGGATTATGTTAAGAGAATTAAGCCAGGAGAAGGAAGGTTCCAGATAATCTCACTCAGAGGTAGAAATTGAGAAATAAAAAAGAGAAAGAAAGCACAGGGTGAAATTTAGACAAGTCATGAGGTATTGAAGAAGAACCAAAACTCTCAAGGGAGAAGGTTGTAGGATTTGGGAGAGCATTGGGGACCCAGTATATGATAGAGGAAGAAGACTTAAGTTGGTAGTAGTGGGAGTGGAGAGCAAATACCTACCATGAAGAGATAAAAAATCCAATTTCTACAGAGTTAATATTCTGGGCTAGACAATTCCTTGTTGCAGGATTTTTTAAATTTTTTCTTCTAGACATAGTAGGGTATTTAGCAGTATTCTAGCTCCTATCCATAAACTGTTAGGTAGAGACTCAGACTTCAGCAATGTCTCCAAGTATTGTCAAATGTCCCTTGGGGCAGTGTCACCTGCTGTCTGATAATCTGTGGGACTAGTACATACATTTCTCATTTTAGTGTTCATACAGTATCTAGATTGTTTAAGGCACTTCCATAGAGTCCAGTGGATGGATATATTTCCAATGTGATTTAAAAAAATGTTTCATTACACATGAACTAGAAAAAAGTATATATGTACTCAATCCATATCTGTGACCTTGGCAGGAGGAAAATGGTGGTTACTGCTAGAAAGTGTTGGGTGCACAGAACTTTGATGGAGGGATTGGTGTAGAAGCATATCTTTAATATTTTATAATCTTGTAAATTACTATTAATTCACTAATAAAAAATAAAAGGAAAAAGAAAAGACATTCAATGCAGTTTTTTGTTGTTGTTGTTTTGTTTTTACCACTAATTGGTCCTGAGTTTCTTCTATGAGAGACTTATTTCAGAAATAGTCAGTGGTTAGTTAGTACAGGTTTCCAGGTTTGAGACTCAAGGATTTTTGTTTGATAAATAGTTCTTTAAATAATATTTGATTTATATGCAGTTTCTGTTTGCTTTAATGGAAATTTATCACTCCATTTTACAGCACTATAAAGGGTGTCCTGTCGCAACTCCTATTTTTATATTAAAGTGAAAATATGATCCAATTTTTTTCTAAGTTTCATCTCACAACATGATAAATCTACTGAATGTATTTGCTAGAATGAAGCATGAACACAAAGTGCCTTTGGCTTTTTGTGAAATTCTCCAACAGATGCATGTAAGACTCAAATAAAAGACAGCTTTTTTGAAAATCTAAATTCAAGCAGCTGCTTTGCTGGAAGCCAGTATGATTTGAGCAGGTTCTGAGAAATCTGGATTTTGTTATTTGATTCAAAATTAATCTCAGTTTTTCCATCTGTAAAATGGTGAAATACTTATTGTAAAATGTTTAGGAGAAAATATGTAATCATTATGATTTTTTGAGGCATGCCTTCAATCCCTTAAAGGAGTAGGATTAGTCACTCTGTTCTATATTTATTTTCTTTTTTTTTCATATGGAGAGAGAGAGAGTCTAAGAGTGAGAGTAAAAGAAACCTCAGGACCAAAGCATCCCTCAGAGCAGTGGGGGCCAGGCTCAAACCCGGTTTGTTCACATGACAAAGCAGCACACTACCCCAGAAAGCTACTTCACCTTTTATGTTTGTACATGTAGAAAGAAAATTCCAAGTAACTGTAAACTGTTGACTTTACCAGCTTAATAAATGCTTTGTGATGACTATTCATATTTTTATCAATTCAAAATGTTAAAACACTTATCTAACTGTAAAGCTGACAAAGCATTATAACAGGTTGATCCTCTCATCTCATGTCTTCAAAATGAGTGTAAAAGATGTTGTTTTCTTTTTAGTGGACTAGAACAGTGATAGTGTAGTCGAGTAGAGGGTGGTAGTCATATAACCAGCCAACAATGCTTGGCCTATTCTCCATACAGCAAATAATTCACCAAGATTAATGAAGTAAAATATACATTCTTATTTGTAAAATATAATGTTTAAATATATATCTGTATATTATATTTTCATAAGTATATAAATTATACTTTCTATTATACACAATATGTATTTGTGTCATTTATTTATATATTTTGATGGATACATTAGGAGTTCAATGAGTTCATGTTAAATTACTTATTTTATTACATTAATTAGAAATGAAAATGTTTATGTAAACTGACAAAAGCCATAGAACTGTAATTTATGGGTGATGCAAAAACTTAGAACCTTGGCTTTGACCTTTTGTTCTGAATTCTATTCCTCACTTTAGAGTATGGTCTTTAATCTCAAGATGTGGTCTTTCCAGTTGTGCTCAGTGAGGCTAATTCCCTAAGGCTGGCGTAGAGTCCCTACCACACCCACTTTGAGCTTCCTGCCTTCAACCACCACACTATGCTGAGCTGTGGAGTCAGGCTTTGTTGTGAGTGCAAAACAAGTCTCAGTTAAGAACATGAGAGAGATTATCTCACTCTAGGTAATGCACTCCTTTCTGATGTTTTACTTCACAAATGGCAGTTCTCTCACCAACCCAGCCTAGTCACCACTCAGCATCAAATGGACCATTATTCTCTACTTGGGCTCGTGAACCCAACGCTGCTATCTGGAAAGTCCCTCGAAGCAGAAACCTACATTGAACATGGGGTTCCTTTCATATTTTTCCTTCTTCTAAGAGTCATATCTGTCAGCTTTCTGTTATCTAATACCTTCAAGTGTTGTTTTGAATATTTTAAAAATGCTTTTCTATGGCAAGGAGTGTGGTGGTTAAGTGCAATAACTATATGTGGATGCTGAGACACATCTGTTGTCACATTGGTCAGATATTATGGCTATATTCTGGCTTTTACAATTTCATATTTATTCGAAAATCTGAAGAATCTCTCTCACACACACAACACACACACACACACACTTAGTAAAAACCTTACTCTCATTGCCTTCATCTATGACAAATAAGAATCTATGTTCATGTAACAATAATGGCTATATGGTAAACCAATATCCCCCCTTAAAATTATTTGAATATAAAAAAGAAAACAGGCACCATGCAATTTTCAATTAGGGAGAGTAATGTGACTATATGTAGGCAGATAGAACAACAGTTGTCTCGTAGTTCATTATAACAAAGTAAATGCCACTTAGTTAATAACTGAATCCCTCTTTTATTTCAACTAATTCTATAAAATATCGGAGCAAACTTATTACCAAACCTGTTTTGAGAAGTGACTATATCCTATGTACATCCTTTTAGTCTCAGTTCATGCAAGTCAGCTTTTCTTGTTTACTTGGAGTGATAAGTGAGTATGGTCTTTGTACATGAAACTAACAAGGACAGAACATAAAAACAATGCAGATTAAAGAAAACAAAATTCTTATGAGAGACCAAATTCTTCAAAAACAAAATTATATAAGCTCTACATAACCAATAGGAGGAAACACAGTGGCAACTAAGTAGTTCAAAGTGAGTTTTGGTTTCTTCTTGAGTTAACCTTCTCGATGCCAGCAAAAGGCAACAGATGGCATTACAATGGTAAATTGCATTAAGAGATGTGTTTCCATGCAGAATTAGTATTTATTTATTCACAAATTCAGTTTGGAAAGAAAAATCAATGTGGCTGTTATAGCTTACAGATAAATTCAGAAATGTGAAGGTCTATTTCATATTTTAGGAAAGAAAATACAGTATTAGGGCTGATGAAACTGAAATGACTTTTCAAAAAATTTAGTCTTTTGGGGCAGTGAATTGTTTCTACCCATCATTAATAATAGCCCATGAATAAAGAAATAAGCTAAGGTTACCCAGGTACCTTTAGTAGTGCATATATCTTTGTCATCAAGTATTTGAAATGAATCAGAGCAAAATTCATCCATACTTGTATTTCAAGGAATCTTGATGAGTTCAAGAATTTAACCTGGGGTCAGAGAATGCAAAGCTTACAGATTCACAATGCAATAAATATATTCTCTAGGACACAATAATTAGAAGCATGAAATAACCAGCTAAGCTAACTAGCCACAGGGAGACACTGTAACAACCAGTTTCTACTTAAATGAAAGAAGTTTATGATAGAATCAGAAACCTCCCAAGAAGTCAGAACCATGGATGGCCAAGTCTTGGGTGGTCATAAAATCAAGGAATGTTGGAGTTATAAGAGACTCATATAGCTCCAATTTCAACTAAATGCTACTTCCTTACCAGATAATCCCCAGCCTACATATGAACTTCGCCACTCACAGTGAACTTAACTATCATCTAACAATCCACTGAAAAATTTGGAAAATGGGGGGTGATGCTTTAAAAATTCTTTAGAGTAGGCAACATTACTTAAGAGGAAAAACATGAGTTTGAAATTCAGATACTACTAGATTTCATTTACAATTTGTTACATCCCAGCTGCTTCACTGTCAAATGGATTTAGCAATATGTTCTTCTTAGTATTAATTGAACTATTTTTTAGATGCACTATGCAAGTCTTCTAACTTTCCCACAAGCATGAATGAGGTCAATATGATCATTATCTTTTGTAAATCATAAACATCAGAGAAGTTAACAAGAACTGTTCAGTGCTACATAGGTAGTGAGAGGCAGAGGGTTGTTTGATTTCTTATTGCTGAGTTTGGTGAGATCTTTATATATTTTGGTTATTGGACTCTTGTCCGATATATGGCATGTAAAGATCTTCTTCCATTCTGTAAGGGGGCTTTTTGTTTTGGTAGTGGTTTCTTTTCTTTTTTTTCCTCCAGGGTTATCACTGGGGCTCAGTGCCAGCACTACAAATCCACTGCTCCTGGTTGCTATTTTTTCCCTTTTGTTGTCTTGTTATTATCATCGTCGTTGTTATTATTGTCATTGATGTTGTTGTTGTTGGATAGGACAGAGAGAAATGGAGAGAGGAGGGGAAGACAGAAGGAGAGACGCCCCTGCAGGTGGGGAGCTGGGGGCTTGAACCGGGATCCTTAATGCTGGTCTTCGTACTTTGCGCCATATGTGCTTAACCCACTGTGTTACTGCCCAGCTCCCACTGCTACTTCTTTTATGAACAACTCCACATCTGCTTACTGTGCTTACGGAAGTGGAACAAATAGGTCTTTTAAATTTATTTATTTATTTACTTACTCATTTATTAATTGCCACCAGGGTTGTCAATGGGGCTCAGTGCCTGCCTGCACTATGAATCCACCAGTAGCCTCATTTTTTTTCTTTCTATTTTATTTTGTAGGACAGAGAGAAATTGAGAGGGGGGAAGGGAAGACAGAGAAAAGGTAGATACCTGCAAAGCTGCTTCACTGCTCATGAAGTATCCTCCTTGAAGGTGAGGAGTAGGAGTTCCAACCTGGGTCCTTGCGCATGATAAGGTGTATACTTAATTAACTTAACCAGGTGCTCTACTGCCTGGCCTTCCCAAACAGGACATTTTACATTTCCCCTTAAGTATGTTTTCTTTTAGGTCACAGTCCTCACTAGCCAGATTATTGCTAGACAGCATTGTGGTTAATGTCACTACGCCGCTATTTAGTGCCTGAATTTCATCTCAAGACCTACCACTCATTGGGTATGCTACCTTTCTCTCTCCAAGCTATACATGAGCATGATAATGATATTTAATTCATATAATGGGCCCATGGGTTAATTTTGATAATCTGTGTGACTGGGAAATATTGGAACAGAGTATTTGATAACTGTTACTCATTCTTATTATTTTTCTGTACCACGCACAAAACAAGAAGACTTGTGGTGTAGCACCTATTCTGTGAGGTGAAACTAAAAGAAGATCCACTGGGACTGTTTCTTATTTATAATGAAGAGTTCCTCCTTTTGACTTTGAACCTGCAACCTTATATGACAATGATTCCCACATGTCTGATAACATGGAATTACAAACTGCTCGTGCAAAGTTACAATTTTCAAGTATCTCTGGTTTCAAGTCCCCCACTGGTTAGTATATACTAGCTCCACATTTCTCAGACTTAAATGATCCGAGCTAAGAAACTTTGGAATGAAAGTAGAATTAACAGATCAGAAGCTGTTAGACACTCACTCTTGGGTTACCTAACACACTCACGAACCTTCAGACTAATCATTTTCCTTGGAAAATGTGTTTTCTGCCTGATACTTCAAATGCCAACCATGTCACACTACGATGATGGTGGTAATTTCAGCATATAGTAATTTATTAGCCACATTCGTTTTAAATACATTATCTCCACATTCTCAAGTTTTTCCAGAACAATGAAGAAGAATTTCTGATCATGGCCTGGCACACATGTCTCTAATAACAGCTCTTGCTGTGCCAATATATATATATTTTCTAGCCTAGAGATACAAGAGTCGTTGAGCAGCTTGGATTCTAAGATTAAACTGATGAGATCCGGCAAGTCTGACTGCTTTGTTTTCTAGACGTCAAACAGACTGCAAATTCACAGGATATAAGTAGTCCAGTTAGACAGGGAGGCACCACCAGGGAGACGAATGCTTATTAAGTTTATGGATTAATACAGAAGCTGCCTGCAGACGTTGCTTCCAGGACTAAGGTTCTCAGCATTTGCCTTGGACATCACAAATGTGGTCACTGTGACAGGCTGCCAGCTGACACAAAGTGAGCCAGTCTGAGAGGCAGTAAAAATAAAATCCTACAAATTCGTTTTGGTTTTGTTCACTAGCTGGCCTATAGTTTGAGCATAGAAGATTAAAACAACAACAAAATTTGCATTCGTTCCCTCAGGTTGTCTTAAGATCTGCAGTTGTTTTTTTTTTTAATTTTCAGATTAGATTCTCAGGCAGCATGTGAGATTTTGAGTTAGTCATAAAGAAAGACTGTGAGCATGTTTTGACCAAAGTTAGCTTTTCTCCCACCTCATGGCTAGATGACTGATTTCCAGCAACCACTGTGTGTGTTGCGCCGAGTGAGGCAAGTGCTTACACAGCAAAAAGAATACTTCTCTAGCTGGTATTTTCCATTCTTCCTTTTACTCTTATTTCCTTTCATTTAATAGTTTTTACTTTTTAAAAAATTTATTTATTAGAAAGGTAGGAGAATAAAGAACCAGATAATCACTCTGGTACATATGCGCCGGGAGTTGAACTCAGGACCTCATGCTTGAGAGTCCAATGCTTTATCCACTGTGCCACCTCCCAGGCCACACTTTAATAGTTTTTATAATATGTTTCTTTTTTAGATCTTGAATTTGATGTTGATTAATAGCCATTCTCATCTATTTTTCTTGATATATATAAAACGTGTGTGTGTGTGTGTGTGAATATGTGTGTGTGTGTGTGTGTGTGTGTGTGTGTGTGCACCCGCTGCTCATTTCACTGATGTGTTCCTACCTACCCTCTATGCTACAAGGGTAAAGAACACTTTGATGCTAAAGGAGCATATTTATGGGCCAGCAGAGGCGCACACAGTTAAGCACACATATTACCAAGTGCAAGGATCCGAGTTCAAGCTCCAGCTCCTTACCTGCAAGGGGTCTGCTTCGCTGTGGTGAAGCAGGTTTTTCAGTGTCTATCTTTCCCTCCTTCTCTCTATCTCCCTGTCCTCTCTGAATGCCTATCTGTCCTAACTAATAAAAAAAAAATTAGAAAGAAAACAATAAAAGGCAGCCAGGAGCCGTGGATTCATAGTGCCAGTACTAAGTCTCAAGGATAACCCTGGTAACAATAACAATAAATAAATAAGTAAATAAATAAATAAATGTATATGTACATGATACCAAATAACTAAAGTGTGTCTGGTTCTACATGTGGATCTAACATGAAACACTGGTGTATTGGACAGAAGAGCATCGCTCTCCTTCCCTCTAACAATTCATCTGTTTAAGTCCTATTCACTGGTGCCTCAAAAATGGGACTGTATTTGGAGGTAGGGCCTCAAAAGAGGTAATTTTATCTATCTATCTATCTATCTATCTATCTATCTATCTATCTATCTGTCAATTCATTTACTGTTTGTTGTCACCACCAGGCCTTCCTTCACAGCTCCAAGTCATTTTTTAGATGTTTTATTTATTTATTTTTATTATTGCATAGAGACAGGGAGAAATTGAGAGGAGAGGGAGAAAACCTAGTACCAATACAAGCAGATTGTTAGAAGGAAAAAAAAATCAGGGGCCAGGCAGTAACACACCCGGTTAAGTACACATACACCAAAAGCAAGAATATGGGTTTGAGTCCCTGGTCCTCACCTGCAGAGGGAAGGCTTCATGAGCAGTGAAGCAGGTCTTCAGGTGTCTTTCTCTCTCCTTATCTCCCCTTCCCTTTCAATTTCTCTCTGCCTATCAAGTAAAAATAAAATAGAAAAAAAAAAAAAGAAAAATGGCTGCCAGGTGCTATGGATTTATAGTGCTGGCACAGAGTCCCAACAAAAACCCTGCTGGCAATTAGAAAAAAATTAGAATATCATTTTATTATATGCAGTGGCATGTAGGGCTAAAACCAAGGCCTCGTGCCAGTATGGTATATACTCTACCACTGACCCTGTTCTCCAGGAAAAAAAAGAGAGAGAGAGAGAGAAAGAAATGTTTATTTTCAAATTTTTAATGAAAAAAAAAACCCTTCATTTGTAGGGAAGTCCAGTTCTAAAGCTTAAAGTTGCTAGATATAGTTATCTCTATCTTAATATGTTAAATGTGTTGAACACTTAACCTGTGCTAGACACTACGCAATTGCTTTATCAGTAATAGTTTACATCATTTTCATAAGAACAGAAAAGGATAGATACCTGTACTTTCCTCCTTATACTGACAGGAAATCTGGGACACAGTTTTACAAAATGGACTAAGATGACACATTTAGAGGTAGCAAGCAAGTGATCCCCAGAAGGTGAAAAGTGAAGTCAAAGTTGCAACACAATGAAGTCAGTATCCAAGGAGTTACTGTGAATAATAATGCCAAGTATTGAGTGATGTTCTTACTTAATTCTTAAAGGGTGCCAACCTCTGACCTTGACATTTAGGGCAGAATATTCCAAATACTGAAGACATGATAAACAGAAAGAATCTGAGTAGACTGGTAAAAGGGCAATATATTTTGTCTCCTGACAACTTATAAAATGAATTCAAGAGTGGGATTGATGCTTAAAGAAAATGTCAAAGAGACGGTAAAGGAAACATGTCTGTGTACTTCCATGGGCAGTCGAAGTAGACGGTTTAGCACAACTGGACATGCGCATTACCCAGAGACCCTGATGGGGGACATTTTTTATATCAAGTGACAGAGAAGATGGAAGAAGACTATCTAATAATGTCTCCAACCCTGCTTCCCCTGAAGAATTGTTTTGTAGAAGTGGCTGTTTTGGGATTATTCTCAACCGACTAGTTAAAAGCTATTACAGCTTAAGAGGTATTGCATAGAAGGCTTTGTACATATAAATGAAACATTATTAAAGAATCCTGTTATGTCTACCATAACAGATTGTATGTATGTAACAAAGAAGTTCCTTTCTACTTAAACAACAACAACAGCAATGAAAGGCCATTAGTGATTGAGGGTTTGACTTATCTAAGTATGCCAGTGACCCTTGTTTTCTTTGTGAGATCAGTAAGTTTCATTCAGTTTTCAGAAAAGAATGTTTCTGTTCTTGATTGAATTGCTGTTCACAATTGTTTGCTGTCACAAAATTATGCTAGATGTACAATGTAAATTTAAATATCCGAGGTTTTTTTTGTTTAATTGAGTGAAGTCTCTCTGTCTGTCCCTCTCTCTCTTTCTCCTTCCCTCTTGATTTTTTTCTTTCTCTATACAATAAATAAGTAAATAAATTCCTTCCTTCTTTCTCTCTTTATTTCTTCCTTCTCTTTCTTTCTTTCTTTGGGGGATTAATGTTTTATAGTTGACAGTAAATACAATAGTTTGTACATGCATAACATTTCTCATTTTTCAACACAAAAATTCAATCCCCACTAGGTCCTCTGATATTCTATTCCAGGACCTGAACTCTCCCCTCACTCATCCTAAAGTTTTTTATTTTGGTGCAATACACCAACTCCTATCCAAGTTCTGCTTAGTGTCTTCTCTTCTGATTTTGTTTTTCAAATTCTGCCTGTGAATAAGATCATCTCATATTCTTTCTTCTGTTTCTGACTTATTTCACTTAACATGATTTCTTCAAGATCCATTCAAGCAGAGCTGAAAGTGGTGAAATCACCATTTTTACTCTGAAAATATCCAATAGTTCTAGTTTATTTATATCTTCATTTAGCTCCATCATTTCTTTATTGATTTTCTGTCTGGATGATCTGTCAGGTTGAGAGAGTGGGGTATGTATGTCCCCTACTATTATTGTGTTGCTGTTAATATATTGCTGTAGCTCTTCCAATAGATGTTTGATGTACTTATATGGCCTTTCCTTGGGTGCATAGATGCTGATAATCATTAAGTCCTCTTGATTGATTGTTCCTCTGAGCACTAAGTAATGTTTATACCTATCTTTTTAAATTTTATTTATTTTAAGGTCTATCATGTCAGATATGAGCATAGCTGTTCCTGCCCCTTTTTTGTGGTGCATTGGCTTGTATAGTAGTTTTCCATCCTTTCTTTTTGAGTCTGTATTTGTCTTGTTGACATAGGTGGGGTTCGTGCAGACAACATATGGTTGGGTTGTGTTTTCTGATACATCTTTCTACTCTGTGCCTTTTAATAGGTGCATTTATGACATTGACATTGATATTATAGATTGAAGATATTTTAATGGCATTATTGTAGATTTTTAGAGTGTTCTGACATATGACATGTTTATGGTGATCTGATTGTTTATAGGAGACCTTTCAGAATTTCTTTCAGGGCAGGCTTGGTAATAGTTGATTCCTTCAACTGTTGCTTGTTTGAGAAGGTTTTGATGCCTCCATCTAGTCTGAATGACAGTCTAGCAGGTTACAGTAGTTTAGTTTCTCAGTGAGCACTCAATATATATCCTGACATTCTCTTCTGGCTTATAGTGTTTATGTGGAGAAATCTGCTGCTAATCATATGGGTTTTCCTCTATAAGTGACTCTTGTTTTTTTCCTGCAGCCTTCAGGACCCTTTCTTTATCCTTATTCCTTTTCATTCTAAATATGATGTGTCTTGGTGTCTTTAAGTCTGGGTTAATTCTGTTTGGGACCCTCTGGGCTTCTTGAAACTTTATGTCTCTCTTATGTTGTCTAGACTAGGGATGTTCTCAACTATTATGTCCTGTAGAATACTTTCTTCCCCTCCCTCTCTTTCTTCCTCTGGTAGGCCTATAATGTGTCATTATTTCTTTTGAAGTCATCCCATATGTCTCTGTTGTTGTTTTCAGTATCTTTAAATCTCTTTTGGAGATCTTTTACATCTTTCTTAATATTCTGTAATTCACCTTCAATCTTGCTAATTATGTTTTCTGTCTTATTTATTCTATTCTATCTCCCCTCTGTTGTTTTCTGTAACTCAGATATTTTGCTACCCTGTTCTGATACTGTATTAATTTGTTCAACTAGTTGTACTCTTAGCTCAGCTATTTCAGCTTTCAGCTCTGTAATTACCTTGAGATAATTAGTGCTTTCTTTAAGAGTCTCATTTGTTGTTTCTGCATTTCTGATGACAATTCTTTCAAACTCCTCATTCATGTGACTAATTCTTCAATTAGTGTTTGGATGTTGATCTCATTCTGTGTTTCTACCTTTGGGGGGGCTTTTAGCTGGACTTTTGTCCTAGTTCATAAGTCCAATGTTTCTCCTTGGTTTGTCCATTATTATAGTGTGTTATGAGGTCCTTCTCTCAGCCCTTTTCAGTCCACTGGTCACTCTTGCATGGATTGACTTGTGTCTAAGTAAGGTACTTAAAGAATTCACAGTTGTGGAAATGTATAGTTGTTTCTATGTTATCTCAATCTCTGAGTTGAAACACGGTGGCTGTTAAAGGCTCTTTTGTTCTTTTTCTTTCCTGTAGACTATGGCAGCCTGAGAGCTTTTTACCTATAAGTAGTTTTTCTGTTTTTATCTTAATCACTCACACCTGACCAAGAGATAAAGCAGGGTAGGGGAGAGATAGCATAGTGGCTATGAAGAGACTCCCATACCCCAAGGGTCCAAAGCTCCGGGCTCAATTCAGCTTTTCTGCCAAGCAGGGAAGTACTGCTGGGTCCTGTGAGTTTCTGAACAAGTCCTGTTTATAGTCTGCAGGTTTTAAGGCAATTATTCACCGTGTTCTCATCAGGAGAACAATGTGGAAAGATTTCCACTATACAGTTCCACCATTAGACCACTGGGGGTATAGATCTTCTCCTTAGTTTCCTGGACAGTTCTCTTTCCCCCACCCCCATCCCCAATGTCAGCACAGCACCTCCTGTCTGCTGCTCCAGCCTCTGAGGGCAGTAGCAAATGGAGACTCTCAGTTGCATTTGGTGAACCTTAGGGGAGTCCTCTCCTCCCTTCAGCAGTCTTTTTGTTGCTGGTGGTGGTGGTGAAATAGACTTGAGGTGGCCCCTCAACTGGCAAACTGCCAGATTGTTACCAGCACTCGCCACTCGGGAGTAGATACGGGCTTTCACCACAGGAATCTCTCCCAAGGCTTCTCTCTGTCCATGAGCCACATGTGTTTTCAGTTACTGGTGAATTGGTGGGTTCCCAACATAGTCCCAGTCTTGTCTTGTTGCAGTCTCAAATGATCTTGGATATTCCTTGTTCTTTAGAGAAGTTTCTTAGTTGTGTAGAACTGGAGGTCTGGGCAGAGTTGTGGTCTCTGGATGCTCCGGTGATTTGATGGGTTCCCAAAGTTGGTCTAGTCCTGTCTTGTTGTGGTCCCAGGTGGTCTCCTTTGTTATTCCTAGTTTACTGGGGAGAGGAGAGGAGAAGAGAGAAATGCAGCTGCTCAATATCCAAGTTTTTAACAACAATCTTTGTTTTTGTTGCATGGCAATGATTTATTTACTCATGCAGCACAATCTAGTTTTAAATGATTTATACAGTTCCTAAACACAGTTTATTTTTTATTTCTCTCTTCTGGGACATTACCACTTGAGTCAATTTTTTCAGAAACTTAGAGATAGAAAGACAGAGAGAGAGAGAGAAAGAGGAGGAGGGGAATCCAGAAGTTACAACACCTAAGCTTCCTTTAAAGCAGTGGGGGTAGACTCGAAGGGTCTCACACATGGCAAAGCAACTTAGTGTCCAAGTGAGCTATTTTTCTGGGCCTCTAAACACAATTCCTTCCTTTCTTTCTCTTTCTCTCTTTCACTCTGTATTTTTATAGAAACACTCACGAAAGACATGTCTCTGATATCTGATTACTGTAAAAACTGGCGACTAATCCCTAGCACTGCAAAAACGGTATCATCTGTTTTCCATCTACACCATGCCTCGGCCTCGCCTGAGCTTAGTGTGCAGCTTGACGATACGAGAATCCGGCATGAAGCCCAGCCAGTCTATCTTGGTGTTACTCTCGATCGCACCCTGTCATTTCACGAACATCTCATAAAAATTGCAGCAAAGGTGGGCGCGAGGAATAACATCATTGCAAGACTGGCCAGCTCCTCATGGGGTGCGAGCACTTCCACACTACGATCATCATCTCTGGCATTATGCTATTCCACTGCAGAATACTGTGCCCCAGTATGGTTCTGTAGCCCCCATGTCCACTTGGTCGATTCTAAATTATATTCCTCCATGAGGATAATTTCTGGAACCATCCATTCCACCCCGGTTCCATGACTGCCAGTTCTTAGCAACATCGCCCCACCAGATATTCGTCGGGATGCGGCATCATCTAAGTTCATTTTCCACGTCTACGCTCGACCGGACCTGCCAATATACGCGTATATCTTCGCCCACCCTGTTCAACGCTTGACGTCTCGTCATCCAATCTGGTCTCCTACGCCTACACTGAAATTCTCTGTTCCAGACTCTTGGAAACAGAGTTGGCAGTCAGCTGAGGTAAAGAACAAACACCTCATCACAGACCCCTACAAGCGTCAACCCGGCTTTGACCTAGCACGTTATGATTGGGCCCTCCTCAATCGCTATCGAACAGGCCATGGCTGGTGCGCCACTATGTTCCATCGCTGGGGAGCCAGAGACGGCCCGAACTGCCCCTGCGGCTACAGACAGACTATGACCCACATAGTCAACGACTGCCACCTCTCCAGATTCAAAGGAGGTCTCGAAACTTTACATCAGGCTCAACCTGACGCTGTTGACTGGCTATGGAAGAAGGGCAAACGCTAGAAGAAGAAGAAGATTTCTTTCTTTGCCACTAAGATTGTTATTGGGGTTCATAGGCCATTTTTTCTATTTTTATGTGGTAGGACAGAAAGAAATTGAAAGGGGAGTTAGAGACAGAGGGAGAAAGACCCACTTTCCCACTCCTGAAGCATCTCCCCACAGGTGGGGAGCAGGGGCACAAACCCTGGTCCTTGTGTATGATTATATGAGCACTCAACTGGTTGTGCCACCACTGGGCCCTAAACACAATTTCTAACTTGACAGTAATGCAGTGCAAATCCTAAATTGACTCATGTTACCCAGACTTATTTCTTCGAACAGTTCTGGAGTGATAACCTTTGTGTTAGTTGGTGTATATATATACATCTGAATATATCTAAGAGAATTAAATAGCAATCCTCACCCCACTCACTCTCCATTATGAAAACATTATTAGATATAATCTGATCCAATACCCTCACTGTACACAGGCCTGTGAACTGAAATCCAGAGACTCAAGTCCACCCACCCATGTTCCTGTAGAGAGGACGTGCCACAGTGACTCTGAACACTTTTGCCAAGGCTCCTGGTCCAGACCAGATTCCATTAGCTGTTTCAGTCTCCTCGAGAAATTTTATGGTGCTACAGCAAACTCATACATTATTTTTTTGGTCTCTTAAACATTAAAAAAAAAAAAAGACTCACCCATACACAACTATAACAGACACAGCAGGACAAGCAGGCACAATGCATCTATGGGAATAAAATCATAACTCTTCATCCTGTGTTGAAGAAGTTAAAACGATTTTCTGGAGAGGCAAGAAGTTTGGCAGTTTTGGCTACCTCCCTTTGCTGGGTCAAACGGGGGGACTTGGTCAAACCAAACTCTGAGGAGTCTGAGCATGTGAATTTCTCTATGTATCACTTCTTTACTGCAAAAGAAAAAAGAGATAGCACATTGTAACGGGCTGTTGCTCAGGAGCCCTCTTCTTTACTTTAGGTAGTTTTTTAAGTAAGTTTAAGTTTTAAGTTCCTCTTTTCATTATTAGGAGTTAGGTTACTTGCTGGGTGGGGTGGAAAATTCCTTGCTCTTTCCCCTTGAAAAACAGGACCTAATCAGTAAAGGTCATCAGTTGTTTTGCTGGTTGCTTGAAGGACCCTGCATAGGGCAAGCTGTATCAGGGCCTTTGCACAGGGTTTGAGGAATGCTGTTTACTGGGTGGATGGTCATAGCTGATGGCGAGGGGATGTGGTGACCCTACCTGGCTAGATTCTATTGGTTGTGTGACTTTGCAATGTTTAAAATTAGCCTGCGCTTTGCTTTGAATGGACCCTGCTTTCTGCTAAGTTTGAAATGATTGGATTCCGCGTTTTCTATAGCATGTTATTGGATGTAAAAGGATAAGGTGATGTGTTCCACCTCCCTGAGTGTGTTCTGGATTTCTATAAATTGTGTGGTTTAAGCCCTGTTCAGGGTCGAGCTTGGTGGACTGCTGCCAGTCACCATCTCTGCTTGGATTCGAATTCGTGAATAAACATCTTTGCTTCCTTGCAGTGGATGGTGGTTAATTCTCGCTCTGTAACACACATATGTACAGCCAAGGGCATTTTTTTCCCTAATTTATTTCCCTTCGGACAACGAAAATTCTTATTGCTAAATATGTTTACACCTTTCTGCCTCCAGGGTTATCACTGGGGCTCTGGGCTTGTGCTATGAATCCTGTGCTCCTGGAAGCCACTCCCCTCACCCCTATTGTTACTGGATAGGGCAGAAAGGAATTGAGAGAGGAGGGGAAGAAGACAGAGATGGGGAGAAAGAAAGATAAACACCTACAGGCCTACTTCACTGCTTGTGAAGTGACCGAGCCCGCCCCCCCCACCCCCAGTGCAAGTGGGGAGGGGTGGGGCTCAAACCCTGATCCTTAAGCTGGTCCTTGAGTATGCACTATGTGCACCTAACCTACCTTCTGGCCCCGCACCGGCACCATAGTTTCTTTCAATCCTTCTTTCTCTCGTTTCTAGTTAAAAAACAAAACAAAACATGGAGTTACTCTCAAATTCTGAAACCTCTTTCGAAGAATCAAAACATGAGAATCACCTTGACTGGTTTATTAGGAGTGTAGGATTAGAACTTTCAACTTCCGCCTGCTTATCCATGGGCTATCATTTACTTCCCCAAAGCCCTTGTCAAAGATAAAAACAAGAAATTGATGCCATTTTTAGAGGCTGTCTTGGTCACCAAACTTTTGATTCTCTTCAAAACTGCTGACTCATGCTGTGTCTCTCCTCTCTCATTGGTCTCTGCCTTGTGCAGACACTAACTCAACGTTTATAGGTAACACAGCCTGAGTTTTATTACCCAAGTGAAAGATCTGTTTTACTGAAGTCTGGCCTGAGATGTGGTAAGTCAGGCAAATATGTTTCGAGGTTAGCAAAAGCCCAACTTCAATGGACTTGAATATTTAGAGATGTTATCAAGGGCCTTCTTTCCCTTTGTAAAGTATTATTCCAGTCATGCCATTTCACATGCTTCAGACTGCAGTCACCCCCACCTGCTTGTGGTAATCTGCATGCCCTTCTCAGGCTGGCTTTTTGAAATCTCATATTTTTTACTTCTAATTTTTATATCCGACTGCAGTCTGAGGCTAGAACCAATAGTGCCCATGCCTTCCCTTCCTCCAGTCCCGTATCTGCAGCTCTGTTCTTTGAAGTAGTTCAGGAATCTATTGCTTCTTCTCCGTGTTCATTTCCACGGCACAGATCTCAGCCATTACTATATTTGGGAGATAACGTTTCTGAGCATATTAAATCTTGTATCTATCCATAGACTACTTTAAAAATAATTATATTTTCATTCTTGGAGCAGTGTTCCATTCAGTTCTGTTTGTTAGTCATGCCAGGGCAGAATGGCACGAGGCCTTCTGCATACAAGTACTGTGTACCACCACTGCACAATTTCCCCCAAGTGCGTCATAAACTTTGCCTCTGTTTCTTCAGTCTTCTGGATAAGCCATCTATTTTCTCCCAGACAACAGGCAGAAGAAATACTAGTGGCCTCCAGGTATTGCTTTCACATAACTCCTTCCTAATTGGCAGCTTCATCTTCATTCTCTAGTCTAAGTTCTAGCCACATCGGATTTCTTTCACATCTTTCAAGCAGCTGTTTTTTCATACCTCACATATGCTTTTATTTGACTGGAATGTTCCTTCCATTCACCTCCCCCTAGTCTTCCCTCAGGTCTCTATTATTCTAGATATCTCTGGCCAAATACTTTACCCAACTGAACCTTTGACTTTTTCATTTTTTTATACTTACTTTCACTCATTTTTAAAATGTTATTAGTGATTTAATAATGATTAACAAGCTTTTAAGATAACAGGGGTACAATTCCACACAATTCCCACCACCAGAGTTCCATATCCCATCCCTTTCATTGGAAGCTTCCCTAGTCTTTATCCTTTTGGGAGCATGAACCAAAATTCTTTATGGGGTGTAGAAGATGGAAGGAAGGTCCGGCTTCTGTAATTGCTTCTCCATTGGACATGGGTGCTGGCAGGTCAATCCATACACCCAGCCTGTTTCTTTCTTTCCCAAGTGGGGTAGGGCTCTGGAGAGCTGGGGCTCCAGAATACACCGGTGAGGTCCTCTGCCTTGAGAAGTCAGGATGCTATTGTAGTAGCATCTGCAACTTGGTGGCTGAAAGGCAGTAAGACATAAATCAGGACAAAGTGTGTAATAAACAGAAGCCCAAAGGTAGGAAAAGAGCAGGTAAAATTTCAGGTTTTCATGTGAGAAGAAGCTAGGAAGTGTATTTTAGGTCTATTTCTTGGGGCCCATGACTTTAGTAATTTTTGCCCAATAGTTAACATGCAGGTGGACTAAAAATATTGACTGGGAAGATGGTGTCAGAGTTGAGAATAAGACTAGAAAGCTGGATTAGGGCAGGGAGGAGCTCCCAAACATGAGGAAAATACATACATACCATTGACTCTTTACCCCATAAGTCTGAACTAGGATATATCATAAAGATTCATATTTAGCACAGGAACCTGTGTGACCTAAGTCCCTGTCAGTCTGAGCTCACAGTCCATGGTCACAGGTAGGAACATTCTAGGCTGCACTCATTTCAGGACTAGTCTTCCTAGAGTGTCAGAGTACCAGCCTCCTTTCAGAGAGTGGGGCAGTCCCTACCACTGCTACTCTACAGTAAGGGCAAGGTCCTGGGGAGGCCCACAAGAGGGCTTATGATGACATTCCTGATAGAAGTGGCCAGTGATGGTGGAAAGAAAGATTAGAGCACTTGGCCCATCATATACCTATGTGAGAACACAAGGATTCCCAGACTAGGTGATGGAGTGGCCTGTATTTTTTTTTTTTTTTACATTTATTGAATAGTGTGGAAAGTATCTTCTCCATGTCTGCACAGTGCTGCAGAATGCCTAGAATAAAACAGTTACTTGTATGTCTAACCATTATCCAAATGTTTGCCATCTTCCTCTAGCTTCATCATAAAATTGCCTTTTCTAGAAGCCTCTGCGAAAAGAAAGTGTTTGGTTCAAAGTGTGGTGGGAAAGAGGTAAGTAGGGGAAATAGGGTTAGTGTTTAGTATAGAGGAGAAACATGGCAAGCTTCCAACAAAAATTTATTTATGATAAATCAACCTTAAGGAGGAGAAAATGAAAAAAATAATATTGTTAGCCACAAAAGGGAGGTTTAAAGTAGGACTCTAACGAACACACATACACACACACACACAGAGACACACACGCACACACCTTTGGTAGAGATGATCCATTTTAGTGGTTCTTGCTTTTTCTAAGATATCTGGGTAATACCCAGAAATCAATCTAGAAAGACAGTCAGTGTTTCAGGCCACTAAACTATGGTTCTCAAGGTTTATATGTCTCTTATTTCCCAATATCCCAGGATGGAAAAAATATAGTCAGAGAAACATAGGCTGCTATAGAGTTCACCAGGCATAAAATGCCTGACAATTCTTCTGGGATTTCCATATCGACTATCAAAGCAACCTAGTTTGTCAGATATTAACATTTTTATCTCTGTCAGCACTGTGGGTATTGCCCTGTGTGATTCTACATTTCTAGGAAAAGATGATTTAAGTTCCCATTATTCTTCGACAAATTTCCCTGTTTTAACTTTGTGATCTCAAATTTTTCGAAAGAGGTGCTCACCTACATATTGAATTAGAAGATAGGAATCTTATTATTTAAAGTATGCACATAAGAATGCTTAATAGATGCCAAAGCTACTGTAGGTTATAGAATATTAACTTACTAACTTGCATGTCAGAAGCTAGTATCCCCAAATGATGACAAACACTGATCACAAGTCTATGTTCACCACTGTGCTAAGCAGTCATATTTCTTTTACTTTTTTTAGAGCCCGCGTCTCACATTTAAGTGACTTCAACACTCCTAGGCTATTTCGTTCTTTTCATTTCAGACAGACACTACCCTACAATGTTCCACACCTTAGGTTTGAACCCCAGCACCACTTCAGAGGCAGAGGTATCACCAGGAGAAGATGTTTGTTTGTTTGCCATCACTAGGATTACTCCTTTTTTCTTTTTTCCCCTCAGATACAAAGATGAAGAAGCAGAGAGAGTGAGAGGGAGAGAAAGAGAGAGAGAGAGCAGAGTGCCAATGTTTTCTCCATGGGGGGTGGTGGCAAGCTTGACTTTGCATCACATACATGCAAAGCAGTAAGTACACTGTCCAACAGAGTTATTTTGTTGCTGAGATATTTCTTGGGAATGGCAAACAATTCTATGGTGCCTTTTCTTTCATTTTGTCCATCTTTCCCTTTTCTCTTCTCTCTCTTTACCTTTGAGGTAACAGAGTGGTAAAGCTGGCCTATGTGAGGTGTAGTAACACACATAACAGGGCCTTGAAAAATATAATAGGGGTTGGGGAGATAGCACGGAGGCTTTCAGACTTGAGACTCTTAGGCATAAATAAAGAATATAAGTACCTGCATTTTTAAAATAAACAAAAAGTAAATAAGAGACATGGTCACTGACCCACATAAATATACATGGAATGCTGAGTGAATATAATTGATATTCCTTTTTCTGGATGTGAGGAGTATTTGGTGGTTAAGCCCCGGTTCTTTGATCAGAAGGTTGATTTTAAGTCAGGTATTCTCTACAACTTTTAACTTCCACCATGAGTTTTTAGCCTTTCCCTCTGAGACATACTTTTTTTTTTTTTTTTGCCTCCAGGGTCATTGATGAAGCTTGGCGCCTGTGCTACGAATCCACTGCTAGAGGCCATTTTCCCCATTTTGTTGCCTTTGCTGTTATTGTTGCCATTGATATTGTCTAATAGGACAGAGAGAAATCAAGAGAGGAGGGGAGACAGAGAAAGGGAGAGAAAGAGAGATACCTGCAGACTTGTTTCACCGCTTATGAAGCGACCCCACCACCACCACCACCACAGGTAGGAGCTGACCTGACCTCCCACCAACTCACCCCGCCACAGATAAGAGCCGGGGGCTTGAACCCGGATCCTTAACGCCAGTCTTTATCCGATCCTTGCGCTTTGCACCATGTGCACTTAACCTGCTATACTACTGCCTGGAGCCCTGAAACATATTTCTTTTTCCCCTTCTTTGGTGACTACTAAAAATAAAACTGAAAATTATAACGTTGGAGGAATTTTCTCAGTTCTTTCTCCCCCATAGAAAGTTGGAAACAAGAAGCCTTGGTTGACCCTTCAAAATATATATTTTTACATATTTTCCATGAATCTGATTCAATTTTAATTCTTAAAAGCACGCTCAAAATGTGAGAGAAAACTCCTCTATACAATTACACAGGGTATATTCAATCTTTAAGGGTAATAAAACCCACCAGGAACTAACCGTGTTCTCCACTGCTCCTGTGGCCTTTTTTTTTTTTTTTATGTAAGTCACAGAGAAATTGAGAGAGGAGGGGAAGATGGGGGAGAGAAAGATACACTAGACATCTGCAGACCTGCTTCACTGGTTATAAAGCGACCCCACTGCAGGGTGGGAGCTGGATGCTTGAAACCAGAATACTTGGGCGTGTCCTTGAGCTCCAACATTACTATGTGCATTTAACCCAGTGCACTACTACCTCTTGCCTCCCCTCCCTAACTGTTCATTCTTCTTAAAACACATGGAAATCTCTCAGTGTCAAATTCAAGTACATCTGTGCTCTTGCAGATCTGGATGTCTATCCTCTGAGTGAAGGGCTGAGCAAATCCTGGCTCTGTTGCCTAGAGGAAACATGTTTATTGATCTTAACAGCCTAATAGGACTGTACAAAATAGAGCAACCGGTTCAGTAATACCCCTAGAAAGACTGAAATGAATCCAAGGACCAGAAAGATGGTTCCCACATGTTTTCAATTTCAATTTTCTCTTCTGTCTAATCTTTTTAATATAATTATCATGAGCTTAAATCATCATAATAAGTCTTAATTCATCTTATTATAGTTCTGTCATCATGCCTAAACAAAATGGACATAATGGAGATTTATTTCAGTAAATAACACATGCTGAGAGAATTAATTTATTAATGGTTCACAGAGATGTGTAGAGGAGTTCCCCCCTCCCCCACCGCACACAGCAAAGACTATTCCATTCACACCTTCGCCATAAGCCTCCATGTTGAGCTGACAGAGGTCTAACTGCTGCTTTATACTTCCATTAAGAGGAAAATACTCAGACTAATTTATACAGACAAAAGAGAAAGGTAAAATATTTAGTTAATAAGTCTCATTGCATAGGTAATTCCTCAAATGGAAATGGAAAAACTACACAGATGACCACCCCTTTATTTCCTCACAGGGACAATTCCTAAAAGTATGGTTGAATCTGTCCATATTTGCCCCATATCAAAGAATGGACAAATCAACAAGTGACTAAAAATAAATAAATAAACAAGGCTTTTGTCTCAGATGTAGGAAAATAAGTACATCAAAACATTTTGAAAGGAATTTTTAACAGAGGCACAGGTATAAGAAATGTCTAGAGATCTTCTGAATTCTTCAACAAAAGAAAATCTGTTGAGGGTTCAAGCTCTGTGCTGAACTGAAAATACATGAATTCCTATTATTATGTATATGGACACACATAAGACAGGGGCTTTCCTGGGGAAGCTTATTGTGATTGCTGATGTTGATTAATTAGGACTTAAAAGCTTGCCAAAATGACATTTTAGTTATTTATATTAATGGTGAACCCAGGGAGAACTTCCTATTCAAATTAGCCAGTTAAAATGTTTAAGGTAAATAGAAAAGTAAGGTTTTTCCCTGCTGAAGTTCTTGAATTCTAATCACAAACAGTCCTATTTTTCTTGGACCATCTTAACAGTGTAAAGTCAGGTTGTCAGCTTTCTGAGTATTTCTCTTGATGAAATGACTGGGGTGCTGAGGGAACTTTCAGAGGACCTTAGCAGCACCCCACACCCACCTCTGTCCTGCTAGGTCTTCTCAGCTGCCACTGATGCAACTCATAACTAGAACCAAGTTTCCCTTTGCTGCCCAGCTGTCCCCTCCCCCATCAAGGTATTCCTTTATAGAATGTCTTTGTTATACAAAATCCCTGTTAACTACTGTACTCCTTGGGTTTTAACTGGTATCTACTTTTCAGTCCAACTCCCTTTCTTATGACTGATAGCTAAAATAAAACAAGATTTAACAAAATAAAACGAGCAATATATTTTTGAAATGCATATCCAACTAGGTCGTTCTCCCTTGGCTCCTTCCTATTCAAACCCTTTACAATGGAAAATCAATTCTCTGGGGAATAGGTGTCTCTTATCAGTTGATCTCAAACTCCTCTACAGATGTATCTCTTTTCTACAGAGATCTTCCTTTCATCTAGGTTAATTTGTCATTCTCCTCCTAGCCTTCAGGCTTCAGCTTCTATTGTTCCTTTGGATGGGAAGGCACACCCTCCCCCATCCTTCCTCTGAATTCTAACTTTAACATACAACCAAATTTTCCCCCGGTTGATTTCAAAAACCAATACTGATGCATTATTTTGTAATCCTAAAAATGCTGGAAGTTAAAACAGGACCTTATTGGGCTAGAATACAGGTGTTGACAGGGTTGCATTACTTCTAGGGTCTTCCTGGGCCAGCCTGTTGTCGTCTTGCTTTTCCCACTTTCTGGAGGCCACCTGCATTCCTTGGCTCATGGAAGAGATGGATTCCTGTTTTCATCTTCCAAGTCAGCAGCTCTATAACTTCAAAGCACTCTGTTGAACTCTGACCTCCTTCTTCCATTTCTAACGGCCCTTAGGGCTAGATTGCACCCACCTGGGTAATGTTTCCATTGCAACATCTTCAACATAATCTTACCTGCAAAGACTCTTTGGCCATGTGAAGTAAGACAGTCACAGTTTTCAAGAATTATCTTGTAGACACCTATAGGAGGAACCATCATTCTATTTACCATGATGCCCTCAAGCAAATTCTCCTCTGCCTCTTAAACTTTTGACTCCACTTTACTTTAATTAGAATATTAGCTCAATGCACTGGGAATAGAGCTGAAACAAAATCACCTGCTACAGTTAGTGCCCACCACCCTGTTTGTGTGTTTGTTTGTTTTTTCTCGCTGCTGCCAGAGTCCCTCCCCCCATGCTGGTCCTTGTGCTTTTGCCCTACTACCCTCATTTTCCTTTTTTTATTTTTCCTTTTCTTTTTGTGTTCCCTTTTCCTTTCCTTTTTTTCTCTTCTTGACCTAGACAGCGGGTAACAGAGAAGGAGAGAGGCAGAGAAAAAGGAGCGGCAGTTCCATCCTGAAGTTTCCTCTTTGCATGGTGCTTTTTGTGCTAGCCAGGGGCTCAGACCCTGCCCTCCCTATGGCAAGATGTGTGTTCTACCAGGTGAATTCTGTCAGACCTCAAATACTTATTATTAAGGCAAAAACTGATAGTGACTTCAAGTGTTTTCTACTGCATAGTGCTCATATTTTCATTTTTCACTGTCAAATATACAGACAAAAACCAACCTCTAGTTTTATATTTCAGTGCATCTAGCACTAACTTCCACATATATTGTATACACAAAAGCAGGTCGCTTGTCAGATCCATTTTAACTGAAATAATGACAAGAGATTCCATCTGTTGTTAACCAGTGAGTGTTTTTTTAATCTTTATTTTTAAAAATATTATTTATTTGTCTATTTATTAGATAGAGACAGAGAGAAATTGAGCGGGGAGGGGAAGACAGACAGGGAAAGAGGCAGAGAAACACCTGTAGACCTGTTTCACCTCTGGAGAAGCTTTCCCCCTGTGGGTGGGGAGCACACTATAATGTGTGTGCTTAACTAGGTGCACCACCGCCTGGCCCTTTAACTTCAATGTTTTATGATTTATGAGAGATGAAAGTTAGCATTAGGAGTGGGTCGGTAGCGCCGTGGATTAAGCGCATGTGGCACCAAGCACAGGGACTGGCGAAAGGATCTAAGTTCGAGCCCCGGCTCCCCACTTTCAGGGGAGTCGCTTCACAAAGGATGAAGCAGGTCTGCAGGTGTCTTTCTCTCCCCCTCTCTGTCTTCCCCTCCTCTCTCCATTTCTCTCTGTCCTTTCCCTCAACGGGCGATATCAACAACAACAACAACAATAACCACAACAAGGCTACAACAGCAAGGGCAACAAAAGGGAAAACAGAATGGCCTCCAGGAGCACTGGATTCATGGTGCAGGCACTGAGCCCCAGCAATGACCCTGGAGAAAAGAAAAAAAAAAAAGAAAAAAATTTTAGATTGAAAAAAAATCTGCAAATACTTCCAAGTATCTGATAGTTTCAAGTCTAACATTCAAGTCCTTGATTCACTTGGAATTTACTTTTGTGTTTGGTGAAATATAGTGACTCAGCTTCATTCTTATGCACTTTTCAACCCAATTTTCCAGCACCATATGTTAAGAGATTCTTTCCCTTCATTTCTATTGAGCATCTAATCACCATGCCTATAATTCAGACAGAAAGGAAATACACATGTGGAGCCTGCTTTGAGTGAGACTCCACTTTATTTCTAAACTGCCCTAATGAGACTTTTAGGTGAAAATTAAACATCCTGGCCCAGTCTTTTGCTATCTAAAAAAAAAATGAGTGCTCACCTGCTAATATGTTATTGAATCCCCCACACATGACAGCCTTCTGTCAAAAGAAATGCACTTGGGTTCCAATCCAAATGTTTCACCACAAATGACTTAGTCTCAGACCACCTCTCCAAACAATCCTTCACAATTTCTCAATGCACTCACCCTGATAAAAACATACCTTGGGAAGATTCCTTGGTTGTAAATGCAATTTATTATTCATATTCTCAAATGAACACCTTTCCTGATTATAGTATACCCAGATTATTTCTCAGTTGAAAATAAAAGACATCTGTTGGTTCTCTTTTAAGAGATTTCTTGGTAAATACTACTCAGATTCTTTTGTCTTTATCTTATTGATGAAGATATAATGATCTCTCTTAGTTTCAGGAAAAGCAGGAACTATCCTGGATTGCTTTTACTTTGATTGCTATTTTTTTCCTTGCATATATATATTTTTTTCTTGTTGCTTTGAAGTTATATACATTGATCTACATGTGCAGGTCCTATGTGAGAATGTAGCAATTTCATGTCAAACTAGTAATCTGCCAAAATTGGTTTTCTCCAAAGGATTTTTTGAAGATTTACTTATTTAGTAGGCGGGTAGAGAGAGACAGTGCAAAAGAAAAAGACAGACACATCAGGACATAGTTCCAAGATATGTAGTGTGTAGGGTACAAACTAAAGCTTCATACACACTTCACTGTACTGTTTAAGGAAAAGAAAAAAAATGCAGTTAAGATAATTCTAAAGGGGCCAGATGGTGGCACAGCTGGCTAAACAGCCACATAACAGTGCACAAGGACCCAGGTTCAAGCCCCTGTCCCCCGCTACAGGGGTAAAGCTTCGTGAGTGGTAAAGGAAGTCTGCACATGTCTCTCTGTCTCTCCTCCTTTCTAGCTCCCCCTCTCCCCTAGTTTCTCTCTGTCTCTATCCCATAACAAACAAACAAATACATAAATAGACTTTTCAAAAAAAGATAATTCTAGAATGATATGGCTCATGAATATTTGTTACAGAATTTAGCCTTGATTTCTCATATGATTTTCGGTCAGGAAGAGAGTAATAATCAAAAATGTGTATTTTTGATTAATTTATTATTGTTTTTCTTGCCACTAGTGTTTTTGCTGGAGCTCAGCATCTACACAACTCTACCATTCCAGAGACTATCTTTTTCATCTTCCTTCCTTCCTTCCTTCCTTCCTTCCTTCCTTCCTTCCTTCCTTCCTTCCTTTCTTTTTGTAGCGGACAAGAGACAGAGAGAGATAAAGAATAACAAGAAATAGAAAAGCAGAGAGACACGAAATACTTGCAGCATAACTCCTCCTGCCAACAGGGACCAGGGTCTTGAATTTAGACCTTGCATGTGACAATATTCCCACTCTACCAACTGAACCACCACCGGGCCTACAAACTTTAATTCTGATGTAAAAAAATTTTTACTGGTAATAAATCATGCATGCATTTTATAGTCAACTCAGTGCTTCCTTGAGATGCTTCTAGATGTCTTTTTTTAGTTTTTAATGTATCACTGGAGAGAGACTGAGAGGGGAAGGGGGATAGAGATAGGGAAAAAGACAGAGAGATAGCCCCACTTGTGAAGCTTTACCCCTGCAGGTGGGGACCAGGGACTTAATACTGGTCTTTGTGTACTGTATAACGTGTGCACTTAATCAGGTGTGCTACTGCCTGGCCCTCTTTTACATATCTTTAATGCCAAAAAGAAAAGTTGCCCAATCTCCATATCCCACCCCATATGGAGATTGGGCGGTGGGAATTGTGTGGAGTTGTACCCCTCCTACCCTATGGTTTTGTTAATTAATCCTTTCTTAAATAAAAAAATTAAAAAAAATTAAAAATAAATAAATATAGAACCATCAGTAAAAAAAAAAAAAAAAGAAAAGTTGCAGTAAATCACTCTCCTCCTACTGTATTCTCTTTTCCTCATTAGGGAAAATATTTTACTGGGTTGGGTTAAAAGGGGGCACTCTACTCTGATTTATAAATGGAAAATTGTCCTTTCATTTCTTCTCAGACAGGTCTAGAGAAAAGATACAAGGGACTAAGAATGTAAAGATAAATTGTGTTTTTTTCCCCTTCTGTTGAAAGTTCACTTTCAAATTTTGAAAACAAAGCTGGTAATATTAGCTTCACAACACATCATTGCTGTGGATATAGGGTGATGGATGTAAGAACACAGTGAGAAATTTGAGAGTGCTACATACATTATAGGAAGTTAATGACTTCTCAGAATAGTTTACAAATGCTTCTTTTTTTTTTATTTAAGAAAGGAGACATTAACAAAACCATAGGATAGGAGGGGTAAAACTACACATAATTCCCACCACCCGATCTCCATAACCCATCCCCTCCCCTGATAGCTTTCCCATTCTCTATCCCTCTGGGAGTATGGACCCAGGGTTGTTGTGGGTTGCAGAAGGTGGAAGGTCTGGCTTCTGTAATTGCTTCCCCGCTGAATATGGGTGTTGACTGGTGGATCCATACTCCCAGTCTACCTCTCTCTTTCCCTAGTAGGGTGAGGTTCTGGGGAAGCAGAGCTCCAGGACACATTGGTGGGGTCATCAGTCCAGGGAAGTCTGGTTGGCATCATGCTGGCATCCGGAACCTGGGGGCTGAAAAGAGAGTTAACATACAAAGCCAAACAAACTGATGAACAATCATGGACCTAAAGGCTGGAATAGTGCTGATGAAGTGTTGGGGGGGGGTACTCTGCAGATTTTTGTGTACTTCTGCTTTCAGGCATATATTTTTCCCTTATTTATGGACACGTGTGAACATATCCTCTATCTCAGGGGATCTGGACTATATCTAGGTTTGGGGACTTTATTGGGGAGTGGACTACCTGGAATGGAATTAGAGAATACTATTCTTCTTCTTCTAGCGTTTGCCCTTCTTCCATAGCCAGTCAACAGCAAAGCTGTCAGGAGCTGCTTGTTGCTGGCTTTGAAAGTGACTGGGATCCATGTGGATTCAGTCAGCTAGGAAGGATCGTCAGTTTCCTCAATGAATGGGTACTCACGGGATGCACCACGAGAAGGTCTATCCAATGCAACCCAGAGAATACTATGAAAGGAAAGGTCTCACCCGAGTGATGAAGCTGAAGAGTTGTCATTCCACACCTAAAGTCTCTGGACACAGTCTGAAGTGAAGCATGCTGGGGTGGCACTCGTTGCATTGATTTACAAATGCTTCTTAAGTATAAGAAGAGTACTTTATATTAGCTTCCCTATATATGTTTTAGCATGAAAAACAAAAAGTAAGGGAATAATTCCATCTCCTAGCAATGTAAATTGCATGGGAAAAGTCATCCATTACATGAAAAGAAAAAAAAAAAAATATATATATATCAGCTTCAATCATGTACCTTGAAATATAATAATTAGAAAAACATGATCATCGAATTTATATTTTCCAAGTTTTAAAGGAACGCTAATATCACAACAATAATTCACAGCAATGCTTCAGTTCCTCATTACACAATTCTATGGCATAAGTGCTGATAATATCTTCATATTATGCAAGAGAAAATTGAGACATGGAGTTGCTGAGAAACTTTGTCAAGCCACAAATACTGAAAACCATTCAAGCACTTTAAGTACCTGACTCCACACTCTTCGGATCTATTTATCAGTAACAGGGATATGTTTTAAAACCACAGCACTTGCAAATAAGGTGTGGCATTAATTGCTGAGGAAACTTATTGAAGATGTTCTGTTTTACAAAGTTTTGCACACCTGTACTCATAGCACCATTCGAATCTCAGGTTGATTTAGTTGATTTGTGATCTGGCTTTATTAATTAATTGATTTTAATTTATTTATTGGGGGATTCATAGTTTATAGTCAACAACAAAATACAATAGTTTTTACATACATTGCTTTCTGTTTTTCTTTTTAAAATTTCATTTTTTATCTATTTTTTATTGGATAGAGACAGAAAGAAATTGAGAAAGGAGGAGGAGATAGATTGCAAGAGAGACAGAGAAACACCTGTAGCCCTGCTTCACCACTCATGAAGGTTTCCCCTGCAGGTGAGGACGAGGGGCTTGAACCTGGGTCCTTGTGCACTGTAATGAGTGCGCTTAGCCAGGGATGCCAGTTCCTGGTCCCCGTTTCTCAGTTTTCTGCATAACAATTCAACCCCCACTAAGACCTCCTCTGCCATAATGTTCCAGAACCTGAACCCTCCCCACTAATCTGGCTTAATTTAGTTCCCAAAGTGCCTTAAATATCAGAGACTACAATGGAATATTGTAACAGATATCTAATGGCAGTAGAATTTGAGACTTGGGGAAACAATCTATACAATTTTGTTTTGTTCTCTAAAGCCCAGAATAGAATCTATGTCTTTCAAATGCTTGGCCTTGCTAGATTCCTACTGTTTTCTGGGCCTCGGATGGATTCCTTATCTGTAAAATAGAAAAAGTGGTCTCCAATTTGTAGAGTTGTGGGGAACTAGATCAGATAAAAATTTAGAACACTGTCAATGTAAGGGAGGCTCTGAAGGGATGTTGTATAAATTATAGCATATCTCTTTATGGACGGGGTGATTTTTATAATCAGTGTTATCATATTGATTGACTTTAACTTTTTCATTTTAACAAAAAAAAATTAAAAAGAGAACTATGTAATGCACAACAAAAGGATGCCTACAGGCCAAACTCTGTTTTCAAAATAAATCTCAACAGAGCAACCATAACTTAGTCATTTACAGCTTTGGAAGTCTGTGGTAGTAAGTAACTTAATCAAATCCTCTTCAGGCATAGGTTGTATATGAAAATCTATGATTTGATTCTAAAAGGAGTTCCAAATCTGAGGAATTATCTCAATTTGTCATTCCTGACATTTACTACAACTGACTAGTTGTCAGGAAGCTATTTTAGCTATTCTCACATGCAATTGTGTAATCATCTTTAAGTATCAGCTAGGTAGATCAAGTCAAGAGGAGAAATGATTTGCAGCAATCTCAAAACGCAATAAACAAATTATACTACGCCATAGCTGCTATCCTCTGAAGGAGAGTGCTGATTTTTCCTTCTGTTCCTGGAAGTTTTTTTTGTTTGTTTGTTTGTTTTTTTAGTTAAGTCAACTGAGGGAGTTCACATGCTGGGATTTCAAGCCCCGCCCCCCCCCCACTTATGCACATCCAATCTGTAGTGACAGTTCCACAATCAGAAAGTAATTTTGCATGCAAATATGGGGTGGGAGTTTGCCCTACTGTTCTTTTATTGGCCTTCTGAATAGAATCCTCATGATATGAAAGAAATTCTGATAGTGTACAAATGAGCATAGTGGACAGACAGGAGTCAAGTTTTTTCCCTATTCTTTTTTTTTTTTTTTCCATAACACCTTCTCCCACTTTCAAGAGTACTTATTTTTAGGTCAGGGGTGGGGATTCTATTTCCTGCCAAAGTCTATATTGATGTTTATAGAGTCTTTCACAGATAATACAGAATTATCAGGCTAAATATTAGTACTTAATGTAGCTATGAATAAAGTCTCAGAGGGTTAAAGAATAGGAATTTTATCAGAGGAAGGGATGGGATATGGAGTTCTGGTGGTGGGAATTGTGTGGAGTTGTACCCCTCTTATCCTATGGTTTTGTCAGTGTTTCCCTTTTACCAAAAAAAAAAAAAAAAGTTCTGGTTGCTTTAGCAGAATCAAACCAAGTGATTGCAAGGGTCTAGGGACTGTTGGCCAGACACTCCTTGACCTCTGTGAGTCTTTAAAATATTTTATTTATTTCATTTCAATAAGAGCGATACAGAAGGAAAGAAAGAGAGAGTGAGACAGAACGAGAGAGAGAGAGAGAAAAGTGGGTGGGGTTGGAGGATGACAGAACACTGCCATCTCTGGTTTATGGTGGTGCTAGGGATTGAACCTGGGAACTTAGAGTCCCAGGCATGAAAGCCTTTTTGCATAATCATTATGCTGTTTCCCCAACGCCAGCTTTGAGCCTTCATTTGGTAATCTGAACAATGTGACTACAGACAGCTTCCTTGAACAACAGACTGATCTTATGTGGTATGTTTCATTAGCTGGAACAATCTAAGTATTCAGTACAATAGTGATTTTCATAGTTCGTGTTGTCACTGGGGTCACCTGGACTCACAGGTTGGTGCTACTTTCACAGTGCTCATTAAGATTGAAGGACACACACACACACACACACACATACACCACCACCACCTTCCCCCATACACATATAACACAGAAGAACAAGCATATGCACAAATTCTAGAGACTCAGTTTCATAGGACATTTTTACTGAAAACTTACATAGAAATATAACTAGGACATGTGTTGTACCAGTAAGTCAATTCACAACTAATAGACAGTGATTAAAATTTAGTGTGGATGCACATAGCTTCATGAATAGCCTAAAAAACATATTTTTTGAGCACTGATAAATCCTGTTTCAGGGCAGACAGTCCAATAGAGGATAGAAAAGAAAATGGAGAGTTGCAACCAGTGAACAAATACTAAGAGGGCAAGACAGAGGCATCCCTGAGGTTTCTTTCCCATTTCCAGAGAAGGCAAGAGGCAAAGTAACCACTTTGGGTGCAGGGAGTAATGATTTTTGCCTTCAGGTAAATTGAATTACGAGCATGGACCATGAAGAATGTCAGTGAGATAGCTTAAAATTTCACTGTTATTCCCATTGATTTCTGTCCTTCTTCCTTAAATTTAAAAATGTGATAATTCTAAGTCTTATTTCACTACATGTCATAACTATCATAGTTGTGACAGAAAGGTTAGGGTGCCATCTGGTGTTTTTAGTGCCAGGCCCTCATGTATGTATCATTTAACGACTCCTGAGCTAACTTTTTTTTACTTTTTTACTAGAGAGAGAAAGAGAGAGAGAGAGAGAGAGAGAGATGCAAAGAGGGAGACAATACGTAGCTCTGGTCAGGCCTGACCATGCTCAGACTCAAACTCAGGCTAAATGCACAGCAGAGCATAAACTGTACTCAGTGAGCTCTCTGGAGTTTGGTCATTAGGATGTCAACTCTTCTGAAAAAAAAAAAAGAGAGAGAGAGAGAGAGAGAGAGAGAGAGAGAAAGAAATTAAGTCCTGGGTGGTCAAAAGGTAGCCCACTGGTGGAGTGCACACTTGGCCAGGCACAAAGACTTAGGTTGAAGCCCCCATCCATCACATAGGGACACCTCTATCGGGAAACTTTTACAAGTAGTGGAACAGTGCTGGGCATCTCTCCTGTCTCTTTCTTTACCTCCCTTTCTGTCTTTTTCACTCTATCTTTTTTCCTTCCAGGCATATCCCTGGGACTCGGTGCTTGCACGATGAATCCATTGCTCCTGGAGGCTATTTTTTTTCCCTTTTGTTGCCCTGGTTGTTTGTTGTTGTTGTTTTTAGATAGGACAGAGAGAAATCAATAGAGGAGGGGAAGACAGAGAGGGGGAGAGAAAGACAGACACCTGGAGACCTGCTTCATCACCTGTGAAGTGACTTCCCCCTACAGCTGGGGAGCCGGGGGCGTCATGTGCATCTAACCCGCTGCATTACAGCCAGGCCCCCTCTATTGTTGTTGTTTTTTTTAAAGGACCAAATAATCTGCTAAGAATAGTGGAATAATATACCCACAAATACTCAGAAATAACTGAATACCAGAAAGAAAAAAAGATTAAGTCTTGACGTTAGAATGTCACCAAGTCTATTTTAAATCAGTTTACATCCTGAGAACCACATTTATAC
The DNA here is from genome assembly GCF_950295315.1 of Erinaceus europaeus. Taxonomy (NCBI): domain Eukaryota; kingdom Metazoa; phylum Chordata; class Mammalia; order Eulipotyphla; family Erinaceidae; genus Erinaceus; species Erinaceus europaeus. The sequence goes on from NC_080180.1 coordinate 17,544,725, forward strand.
CTTCAAGGTGACCCTAATCTCAGAACAGCAACAAATCACCAATTACTCAAAATTCTAGTTGCCACTGATTTCTGGAACACTAGTTCCATTTTAAGAAAAATCCCCAGCCACCTTTTCACGCTCATCAAGAAATAAGTGTTGTTTAACCACCAATCTTTCTACAGTTGCTTAGGGGAAGAAGCTAGCTTGGCTGCCATCCGAACAGTCCTTCTCTGAGGATGCTTCCAGTTTCCCAGGGATCAACCTGGAGCAGCAGCCACTTCTTCTGATGCCACCACATCACCCGCTGTTACCTCCTGGGAGCATCCTCTCCCCACAAAAGCTCTGTGCTCCAACACTTCTTTCCTGATGGCTATGAGGTTTTTGTTGTTGTTGTTGTTTGTTTGTTTGATTTTTGTTTTTTAGAAATTGCCATCCGGAATTGCTGGAGCAGTAAATAAAAACATTTACAAAAGTTAAAGGGAGGGACAAGGAGTGTTTCCATATTACCTCAGTTACCAAACTCTAGCACGCAAACACCTTCACTTTAAAGGAGGTATCTTTTCCTGCTTAAAAAAGAAAACATGATAATTTCCTTATCATCCCTTCTATAATGAATCCATTGGCTTTTTTACAAACATGAAATTACAATTGGCAGGTGCTTTTATGGATATCAAAGAGAGGAAGGTAGTCACCCACACCCACCAGAACAGCAGAGACTTCCCAGAAAATTACAAAAGCTTCCTGGTCACCCTGGAAATTGCCCTGCATTATTGACAGGTATCTACCTGTCAATCCCCTGAACCTCAGGTGAACATTTCCCGGAATTGCTGGAGCAGTAAATAAAAACATTTACAAAAGTTAAAGGGAGGGACAAGGAGTGTTTCCATATTACCTCAGTTACCAAACTCTAGCACGCAAACACCTTCACTTTAAAGGAGGTATCTTTTCCTGCTTAAAAAAGAAAACATGAAGAAAAAGAGTTTAAATTTCCTTATCATCCCTTCTATAATGAATCCATTGGCTTTTTTACAAACATGAAATTACACCTCATAAAATCTCACTCTCTTACAATTAAACAATTCCATCACACATCTCACATTCTGCAGGGAAATGCTTGAGCTAAATTATCATTCCTGGCTCACTATACAACATTTTGTTTTAACTGCATAGAAATGGGTTTATGTCTAGGAGCCTCTTTAGCTCCCTGGCAACTTTGAATCCTATCAACAAAATGGTTCATAACTACACTATTCACAATAGCCAGAAGAATGAAGCAACCTAAATGCCCACCCACAGATAAAGGATTTATAGGACATAGACTCAGTAGAGCACTACTCAACAATTACACAGATAATATGTCCTTTGAAAGAAAATAGATGAAAGTTGAGGTGATTTAGTAAAGGAGAACTATGGGGTGATTTCATTCACATGTGGAAGATAAGAGAACTGAAATGCATGAACTTGAAAAAAAAATTCAACCCACCTCTAAGAGCTTGGGGAAACTATAATGGTTATTATTGGGTCCTGGTCGGGGAAGCACAGAACTTCTATGGTGGGAGTGATATGAAACCATATGCCTATGAGCTTATAATCTTGTAAGTCACTGCTAGATCACTAATAATAATAAATAAATAAACAAGCAAATAGAATGGTATAACCTCTGAAGTGTTTAATGTTAATAATTGTTAGTGAATTGTGAATTCTGTAAGTGTTGTTTGTTTTGCTTTGTTTTCCTTCATAGCATTCCTCTCTCTCTTAGTTTTCTGTTTCTGTTTTCATTTTTATCCCGGTTTTGCTTGTCATCTGAGCTGTGCTTTGGTGCCTACAAGTGGGAATGGAAAATGGAGTGAAAGCAAATAAAACACGAAACAGTCATTTACTTTAACAATTGGATTAAGACAGAGTCTAGAGAATCTTGAAGTTTCCATTGATTTCAGCTACTCAAATGTTCTCTGACTGCTCAAGGTCTCCTGCCTCCAGAGAGGACCTCATAGGCATGAATTAATGGCTCACTGCACAGCTGGCTGACTGGCGTCAGGAAAAATAGCCGTGTTACCCAAAAATCGTGCACTAGTCACCCTCAATTCCACACATACTATACGCTCCAGGCCTTCACATGTATAACCTCTTTTTTCTTTTCAAAGCAAGGCACCACAACACAGAACTTCAAAGGGCAAACTGAGAGCCATGGCAGGGCTGGGATTTGGACCCAATTTCAAAGGCAGTGTTCATTCCCCACCTCCAACTGCACTCCTTTTCAACAGAATGGCAGTGGTAGTCAAACTGGTCCAAAAGTCTCTGTTTTTATAAATCTATTTTGTTTAACTCTTAAAGCCTGAAGCTTTGGTCCAGCCTCTGGATCTGTTTGTTTTTCTCCTTTGTTATGATGAGGGAAATAAAATGTTGGGAGTAAAATTTTTGTCCTCCATATAATGTACTTTTCTTCAGAGGGCTGTCAGAAAATATGCAGAAGAAGGGGAGCATCTTCTAGCTTGAGTCTGAGGGGTGAATTTGGACCTCCTATCTTGTGTTATTTTACAACTCACTGGTATTGCCAACTGTGACATTTGAAAATCACCACTATATTAAAAAGAAATGTTACTATAATACATAGATATGAGGCTAAAAGTTGATTGATAGTTATAAAGTTTAACTTTTTTGTAGTCATAGTTCAACCTTATTTATTGCCTTAAATTAAAACTAAAATAGAGACATATATTGGCAGTGCCCATGGCTTACTACTTTAAGACAAATGATCTACAGAAATGAGTGGCAAGATGTAGTACACATATTCATATTTTTTTTTCTCAGTGAAAAATGTTTTCGTTGGGGCCAGGCAGTGACACACCCAGGTTAATACACATTGCCATGCATAAGGGCTCAGGCTCAAGCCACTATTCCCCACTCCCAGGAGGGATGCTCCACTGAACTGAAGCAGTGCTATAGGAGTCTTTTTTCTCTTTCCTTCTCCAACTACCCCTCCCCTCTCAATTCCTCTCTGTCTTATCAAAAGAAAGAATGAGAGAGAGAAAGGAAGAAAGATGGAAGAAAAAAAGAAAAAAGAAAAGCACTGAGCTCAGGGATAAAACCGGTGGGGAAATAAAAAACAGAAAAAGAAAATGTTATAATCATGAAGCTATACATAATACTTTCACGAAAGTAATAAATTATTGAACTATTTCTCATAAAGATAGTTCAGTAATGCAGTTTATTTTTTTTTCTTCAGAAAAACCAATATATGCATAGATCTAAGTCACATTTAAATGACAATATTGTACTTCATAGTTACCAACGGGGTCACTGAGGCCGAGAAGCATTAAAGTTAGCCATCAGCAGTTTCCTGTCCTCAGGTTTGTGACACTGCACTCAATAACTGTCACTCTGCCAAAGTATGGCCTCCCAGAAAACACTGTAATGGACTTCAAGGAGTAATAATGGGAGTCTCTGCTCATTCAGGCTCCCTCTAGGTGACAGTTAGAAGCACATTTCCAGGGCCACACCAGTTGACTTTGATTTTTGGCATTTCTTGGCCACACAAATCAAAACACCTAATAGAAGCTGAATTCAAAACACCACATTTTGGGCTGCTGAAACAGCCCACTTAGAACATTGCTGTGCTCTGTGCATGACTCAGGTTCCAGCCTGGTCCCTAAAGAAAGAAAGGAAGGAAGAGAAGGAGATAGAGAGAAGGGAAGGAAGGAAGGGAAGGAAGGAGATAGGCAAAAAAGAGATGAATATACTTTCATCTGGGCTGGCAAGATAGAAAATGTAATTGCTTTGCCATGTTTGCAACCTAGATTCAACCTCCAGCCCCCAAGGCATTGGGGGAAGCTTCAGTTCTTTCGTCTCATCTCAAAGACACTACCTCCTCACAGCTTTTTAAGCAATCCTTTATTTAGTTGTTGTCAAGTGTGACACATTTTGTTAAAGGAAGTCAGCATATTTTTGTCTTCACTTCCCAGGTGTATGTTTTCTACTGCTGGGGAACAAATTCCCAAGCCTATAGCACATTAAAATAAGATCTCATTATTTCCCTAAAGTTTGTAGTCAAGCTGGCCTCAACCAGACTTTCTATTTGTGAGAACAAGATGGAGAGTGAAGTGTTTGTCAAATTGAACTCTACTTCAAAGACTCGGGCTGAAGTTCTTACAAGGTGGCAAAATTTAGTTCCATGTGGGTGTCGAACCAAGATGCTAGTTGTCTTCCTGTCAGTTAAGGGTGGTTTTCCAGTTAAAAGTCATCTTTCAGGCCTTACCACTCATTCCTTCCCAGCTCTGCAAAGAATCTATCTTATGCTAAATCTCTTTTACATTTCAAATCTCTCTCTTTTGCAAACAAGAAAAAGTTTTCTGCTTTGAAATGGTGCATATAATTAGATTGGGCCAACCTGGAGAATCATACAATTTTAAGATAGTTGACTAATAATGTTATTGTACCTGCAGACTTTGCCATGGGATACTATATAATCACGGTAGTGATAGCTCATTAAATCTAGAGAGGGTATGTTTAAATTGCTGCCTACCACACATGTTATTTTCAGGATGCTTACTTCAGCTCTCCTTGCTGGCTTCTCCCAAGTGCTATTCTGCATCTTTGTTTTCCTCATAATATATCATACTGCATACAATACCTTTTGTATGACTTGTCTATAATATAAAACAAATGCAAACCATTTTGCATATTATTTTTCTACTCTCAGTTTGTATTTGTTGGAGGTTAAATGAGAACATAATAAATAAAAATAGAATTACTGTCGGAAGATGGAGGACTGAGAAGCTGCTAGTGGCTTGAGCTCTGACCACATCTTCTGGAAACAGAAGGATTTTCTGCCTTTAGTAGGCCAGTCATAAGGGGTCCTAGCGGTGACACCAAGGATGTGACTATAACTTAATTTGGGTTAAGAAATAGAGTAGAAAAAAAGGGGGAAATTTTTTTTTCCGTTTAATTATAAAGCACACCTCCTCCCCCTCCCCAACCCACCCCCCATAACCAGTACCTGGGGACCAGCTCCTAGCAGGCTCCCCTGCTGAGCCTCTTTCTTTCTTTACCAAATTCCTGTCCCAGGAATATTCCAGGATATTCCAGGGAGTATCACCCATTCTAAGTCTATACCCTTCTGAAACCTCTGGTCTTTTTTTTCTTTCTAAGTAGCCAACCCCCCGCACCCCGCATAGCTAATTAAATAATTAAAAATACATTTAAAAAAATCTTTCCTTTCACTGTTCTTTTATGACTGTTCTGTTTCTTATCTTTTTCTTTTTTCTCTCTTTCTTTTTTTTTTCTTTTTCTCATTCTTGTCATCCTTTCTTCCTTAATCCTACAGCTTCCAAAGCCATAGGCCCCAGCCCCCACACCACCAAACAGTGTGCTTTTTTGAATTCACTGATACACATTTGGGAATTATTTTGGGGAAGAATTCTGACTCAGTGTGGACTTTCACTGAGAGTATCTCTGCTCAACTTCCCTTCCTTCTTTAGCCACCCCTAGAATAGACAGTGGATAGTAGATTTGTATAACTGTCTATTTCAGCCATCCTTGTCTAGTCCTGAGGTTTTTTTTTTCTTTTCACTGCTCTTTAATTACAGCTCTTTTTCTTATCTTTTCTCTCACTTGTCTCTTTTTTCTTTTTCTTTCTTTTTTTTATCTTGTCATACACTCCTTCCTTCCTTCTTCTTTGCCTTTCTTAATTTGTGAATTATTTTGGGGAATAAATCTGACTCAGAGTGGATTCTCTATGTGTGTATCTCTGATATAGTCCCCTTTCCCCTCTTGTTACCCCTAGAATATACAGTGGATAGTAGATTTGCATAACTGTCTATTCTTGCTATCCCTTCTTTCTTTTCTCTTTCTTCTTCACTGGGATTTGGTTACTATTTTTTCATGGACTGGAGAAATTGTTTGGCTGACTGGTAGTGATTAAACTGCTTCAATACTTGCTTCAGTTGCTACTGCAATTCCTGAGGTTGGTGAGTGCAATTGTCATAAAGGTATTTAGTACAGTGTTGTTTGTGCTCAAGACACAACAACTGAGGAACAACAGAGCATAAAAAAATAAACACATAAATCAAAAAAATGGGTAGATCAAAAACAAATAAAACTGCTACTCCAATGAATGAAGACAAGAGCCCAGAAGAAACTACAAATCAGCCAGAAGTAACCATAGATAAGAAAAGTATGCAAGCAATAAGAACTTATTAACCACAGAAATAAAAACAACATTGGAGGAAAGGAATGGCAGTATTAGGGAAACAACAGTTGAGACCCCCAAGGAAAATACTGATTATCTTGAGGCAATTAAAGAACTGAAAGCTGAAATAGCTGTAATGAAGAAAGAAGCTGAGGCAAGGGAAAGCAGACTAACAGAAGCAGAAAACAGAATTAGACAGAGGATGAGTTAGAGAAAACTAAGAAAGAGGTGAAAGAGCTTAAAAAGAGATTGAGAGACACTGAAAACAACAACAGAGACATATGGGATGATCTCAAAAGAAGTAACATTCGTATAATTGGCCTGCCAGAGGAAGAAAGAGAGGAAGGGGAAGCAAACATTCTAGAGGAAATAATAGAAGAAAACTTCCCAGACCTGAATAACAGAAAGGACATCAAGACTCAAGAGGCCCAGAGAGTACCAAACAGAATCAACCCAGACCTGAAGACACCAAGACACATCATAGTCACAATGAGAAGAAGTAAGGATAAAGAAAGGATCCTAAAGGCTGCAAGAGAGAAACAAAAAGTCACATACAGGGGAAAACCCATAAGATTATCTGCAGATTTCTCCACTCAAACTCTAAAAGCTAGAAGAGAATGGCAAGATATCTATCGAGCACTGAATGAAAAAGGGTTTCAACCAGGGAAAATATATCCTGCTAGACTTTCATTCAAACGAGATGGAGGGATCAAAACCTTCTTAGACAAACAACAGTTAAAGGAGGCAACCATCACCAAACCAGCCCTGAAAGAGGTTCTAAAAGACCTCTTATAAACAAGAACATCACTATAATACTGGCAATATATCAGAGCAAACAAAAATTTTTTTGAACAATGGCACTACAATACATTAAATCCATAATACCAATAAATGTCAATGGCTTAAACTCACCCATAAAAAGGCACAGAGTTGGGGGATGGATCAGAAAACATAATCCAACCATATGCTGCTTGCAAGAATCCCATCTGTCACAACAAGATAAACAGACTTAAAGTGAAAGGATGGAAAACTATCATACAGGCTAACGGACCACAAAAAAAGGGCAGGAACAGCCATTCTCATCTCAGACACGATAGATTTTAAATTAAATAAAGTAATAAAAGATAGGCAAGGACATTAAATAATGATTAGAAGATCAATTATCCAAGGAGACTTAACAATCATTAACATCTATGCACCCAATGAGGGACCATCAAAATACATCAAGCACTTACTGAAAGAATTTCAAAAATACATCAATAGTAATACAATAATAGCGGGAAACTTTAATACCCCACTCTCACACTTAGACATATCAACAAAGCAGAGAACCAACAAAGATACAAGAGAATTGAATGAAGAGATTGACAGACTAGACCTCTTGGACATTTTCAGAGTCCTTCACCCCAAAAAACTGGAATACACCTTCTTTTCAAATCCACATAACACATACTCAAGGATAGACCACATGTTAGGTCACAAAGACAATAATAAATTCAAGAACATTGAAATCATCCCAAGTATCTTCTCAGACCACAGTGGAGTAAAACTAACATTTAACAACAAACAGAAAATTATTAAAAGTCACAGAATTTGGAAACTAAACAACATACTCCTTAAGAACCACTGGGTCAGAGATTCACTCAAGCAGGAAATTCAAATGTTCCTGGAAACAAATGAAAATGAAGACAAAACCTATCAAAATATTTGGGACACAGCTAAAGCAGTACTGAGAGGGAAACTTATAGCCATACAATCACATATTAAACACCAAGAAGAAGCTCAAATCAACAACCTTACTGCACACCTCAAGGACTTACAGGAAGAGAAACAAAGGATCCCTAAAGGATCCAGAAGGACAGAAATCACTAAAGTTAGAGCAGAAATAAACAACATTGAAAATAAAAGAACCATACAAAAGATCAATGAAGCCAAATGTTGGTTCTTTGAAAGATTAAACAAAATTGACAAACCCCTAGCCAGACTCACCAAACAAAAAAGAGAGAAGACTCAAATTAATAGAATTGTAAACAATGGAGGAGATATCACAACTGACACCACAGAAATCCAGAGAATCCTACAAAACTTCTATAAAGAACTATACACCACCAAGCTAGAGAATCTGGAAGAAATGGAACAATTCCTAGAAGCATATGCCCTTCCAAAACTGAACCAAGAAGAACTACAAAATCTAAATTCACCACGCAGACAAATAAATTGAAACCATTATTTAGAACCTCCCCAACAACAAAAGTCCTAGACCAGATGGCTTCACAAATGAATTCTACAAAACTTTCAGGAAACAGTTAGTACCCATACTTCTTAAGCTTTTCCATAAGATTGAAGAAACAGGAATACTCCCTTCCACCTTCTATGAGGCCAACATCACCCTGATACCAAAAGCTGATAGGGACAGAACAAAAAAGGAAAACTACAGACCAATATCTCTGATGAACATAGATGCCAAAATATTAAACAAGATCTTGGCCAACCGGATACAGCAACATATCAAAAAGATTGTTCATCACGACCAAATGGGATTCATCCCTGGAATGCAAGGCTGGTTCAACATCCATACGTTAATCAATGTCATTCACCACATTAATAAAAGCAAAGCCAAAAACCACATGATTATCTCAATAGATGTAGAGAAAGCCTTTGACAAAATCCAACACCCATTCATGCTCAAAACTCTACAAAAAATGGGAATAGATGGGAAATTCCTCAAGATAGTGGAGTCTATATATAGCAAACCTACAGCCAACATTATACTCAATGGACAGAAGCTGAAAGCATTCCCCCTCAGATCAGGGACTAGAGGGGGCTGTCCACTGTCACCGTTACTCTTCAACATAGTATTGGAAATTCTTGCCATAGCAATTAGGCAAGAGAAAGAAATCAAAGGAATACATATTGGAAGGGAAGAAGTCAAGCTCTCACTATTTGCAGATGATATGATAGTATACATAGAAAAACCTAAAGAATCCAGCAGAAAACTACTGGAAGTTATTAAGCAATATAGCAAGGTATCAGGCTACAAAATCAATGTACAAAAATCAGTGGCATTTCTTTATGCAAACATTAAATCTGAAGAAGAAGACATCCAGAAATCACTCCCATTTAGTGTTTCAGCAAAATCAATCAAATACCTAGGAATAAAGTTGACCAAAGAAGTGAAAGACTTGTATGCTAAACTATGAGTCGCTACTCAAGGAAATAGAAACTGATAGCAAGAAATGGAAAGATATCCCATGCTCATGGATTGGAAGAATAAATATCATCAAAATGAATATTCTCCCCGGAGCCATATACAAATTTAATGCAATACCCATCAAAGTTCCACCAAGCTTCTTTAAGAGAATAGAACAAACACTACAATCATTTATCTGGAACATGAAAACAACTAGAATTGCCAAGACCATCTTAAGGAAAAGAAACAGAAATGGAGGCATCACATTCCCAGACCTTAAACTATATTATAAAGCCATTATCATCAAAACAGCATGGTACTGGAACAAAAATAGGCATACAGACCAGTGGAATAGAATTGAAAGCCCAGTAATAAATACCCACACCTATGGACATCTAATCTTTGATAAGGGGGCCCAAAGGATTAAATGGACAAAGGAGGCTCTCTTCAATAAATGGTGCTGGGAAAACTGGGTTGAAACATGCAGAAGAATGAAATTGAACCACTTTATCTCACCAGAAATAAAAATCAACTCCAAATAGATCATAGACCTAGATGTCAGACCAGAAACAATCAAATACATAGAGGAAAACATTGTTAAAACACTTTCTCACCTACACCTCAAGGACATTTTTGATGAATCAAACCCAATTGGAAGGAAGACTAAAGTAGAAACAAACCAATGGGACTACATCAAATTGAAAAGCTTCTGCACATCCAAAGAAACTATTAAACAAACAAAGAGACCCCTCACAGAATGGAAGAAGGTCTTCACATGCCATACATCAGACAAGAAACTAATCACCAAAATATATAAAGAGCTCAGCAAACTTAGCCGCAAAAAAGCAAATGACCCCATCCAAAAATGGGCAGAGGATATGAACAAAACATTCACCTCAGAGGAGATCCAAAAGGCTAACAAACATATGAAAAACTGCTCCAGGTCACTGATTGTCAGAGAAATGCAAATTAAGACAACACTAAGATACCACCTCACTCCTGTAAGAATGGCATACATCAAAAAGGACAGCAGCAACAAATGCTGGAGAGGTTGTGGGGACAGAAGAACCCTTTTACATTGCTGGTGGGAATGTCAATTGGTACAGCCTCTGTGGAGAGCAGTCTGGAAAACTCTCAGAAGGCTAGACATGGACCTTCCATATGACCCAGTAATTCCTCTCCTGGGGTTATACCCCAAGGACTCCATAACACCCAACCAAAAAGAGGTGTGTACTTCTATGTTCATAGCAGCACAATTCATAATAGCTAAAACCTGGAAGCAACCCAGGTGCCCAATAACAGATGAGTGGCTGAGAAAGCTGTGGTATATATACACAATGGAATACTATGCAGCTATCAAGAACAATGAACCCACCTTCTCTGACCCATCTTGGACAGAGCTAGAAGGAATTATGTTAAGTGAGCTAAGTCAGAAAGATAAAGATGAGTATGGGATGATCCCTCTCATCAACAGAAATTAAGTAAGAAGATCTGAAAGGGAAACTAAAAGCAGGACATGACCAAATTGTAAGTAGGGCACCAAAGTAAAAACCCAGTGGTGAGGAGTAGACATACGGCTTCCTGGGACAGTGGGGGGTGGGAGTGGGTGGGAGGGATGGGTCACAGTCTTTTGGTGGTGGGAATGGTGTTTATGTACACTCCTAGTAAAATGTAGTCATAAGTTACTAGTTAATTAATATGAGAGGGGGAAAATTATTTGTATGTCTCGAAGTTTTTCAAAACACAAACTGAATCTTTTCAATATATAGGCTGTGTAATTGATATGCAGACTCTCTCAAAAGCCTAGACCAAGTAGATCAGAAGCAACCAATAGCACAGCTATATACAAGATACTGGGTACTGTACAGCAAACCCTAACAAAAGGACTTTTCAAAGTTAACCCAATTACCAAATAATGTGAGGATAACATTAACTATCGATTGTCTTTTTGAACCCTAAGACAGCAGGAACCTCACATCTCCACTATAGAGCCTCTACTTCCCCTAGTCCTGGAACCATTGGATAGGGCACACTTTCCCGTATGCCTCTCCCAATCCATATCAAATAATATTGTATCTGCAGATCACAACCTAACCAACACAACGATTGCCACCTCAACATGCTTCACTTCAGACTGTGTCCAGAGACTTCACGTGTGGAATGACAACCCTTCAACTTCATTACTCGGGTGAGACCTTTCCTTTCATAGTATACTCTAATTTCATCTCAGGTGGTTCACTTTCTAACAAAGTCCCAAAACCTAGATATACACCAATTTCTGTGAGAGAGAGAGCATATGTTCACACGTATCCGTAAACTACTGCAAAATATATACCTGAAAGCAGAAGTGCACTAGAGTTTGCAGTGAGTACCTCCCTAACACTTCCTCTCCTCTATTCCAAGCTTTGGGTCCATGATTGCTCAACAATTTGTTTGACTTCGTATGTTAACTCTCTTTTCAGTCACCAGGTTCCAGATGTCATCAGGATGCCGGCCAGGCTTCCCTAGACTGAAGACCCCACCAATGTGTCCTGGTGCTCCGCTTCCCCAGAGACACACCCTACTAGGGAAAGAGAGAGGCAGACTGGGAATATGGACCGACCAGTCAACGCCCATGTTCAGCGGGGAAGCAATTACAGAAGCCGGACTTTCTACCTTCTACCTTCTGCAACCCACAATGACCCTGGGTCCATGCTCCCAGAGGGATAGAGAATGGGAAAGCTATCAGGGGAGGGGGTGGGAAATGGAGATTGGTTGGTGGGAATTGTGTGGAATTGTACCCCTCCTACCCTATGGTTTTGTTAATTAATCCTTTCTTACATAAAAAAATAAAATAAAAAATAAAAATAAATAAAAAAGAAAAGAAAAATAAATAAATAAAAATAAAATAAATATAAGGCATTCCTAACTTCTTGATTTCTTTTTTCCTCCCTTTGGTTGCCCTTGTTTTATCGTTGTGGTTATTATTATTGTTGTTGCTATCATTGTCGTTGGATAGGACAGAGAGATATGGAGAGAGGAGGGGAAGACAGAGAGGGGGAGAGAAAGATAGACACCTGTAGACCTGCTTCACCACTTGTGAAGTGACTTCCCTGCAGGTGGGGAACCAGGGGCTCGGACCAGGATGCTCACATTGGTCCTTGCACTTTGTGCCACGTTCACTTAACTTGCTGTGCTATTGCTCGACTCCCACTTATTGATTTCTTAAAAATATTTATTTACTAACATGAGTGCAAGAAAAAAGAAGAGAGAAAACTCTGGCACATATAATGCTGGGGGTCAAACCTTGGACCGCATGCTTTTTAGGTCAAAGCTCTAGCCACTGTACTCCCTTTCAGGTGACCTAGTTGAGTTCTTAATACTTTGGTTAAGATTCTTTTCACAAGTTAAGTTCTTCTTTTTTAAAATTTTTTTGTTATTTCCACCATTGGGGCTCCGTGCCTGCATTACCAATCCTCTACTCTTGCAACCATCTTTCAGAGAGACAAGGAAACACTGAGAGGAAGGAGGAGTAGAGAGGGAAAGAGAAAAAGATACCTGATGTGAGGGGGATCTGGCTGCGACATCTGTCACCCCATTGATTGCCAGGGTTGATTTGGCTGATCTGGCTGGCTAGGCAGGTGTCACCATCCTCCCTCACTGCTCGGTGTGCTTCCCTCCCGAAGCTGTGCCACTCACTCAGTGGAAGAGTACAGTCTTCCCCGAGTAGAGATGAACTGGTCTTCAGTTGAGGGTATAGGAGTGGCTGTGCTCCCTGCTAGAACCTTCAAACAAGCTCTCAAGAAAAAAATACCTGTGGTACTACTCTACCACTCATGAAGCTTCCCTTCTGAGGATGGGAAGAGGGGCTTGAACCCAGATCCCTGTGCATGGTAACAGGTGCTCTACCAGGTAACCCACTTCCTGGCCCCATATTCAGAATTATTATGGGCAACATCATCTTCCTCTTCCTTGTACGCATTGCCAATGGTGATGTCTTGAGAAACACAAAATCACAGTTCATAGCCCACCCAAGTTATCCAGAGTTTCCTAAACAAATTTTGGTGCTTTCTTAAGCAAAACTGCCATCTGATTGCCCTCATTGTCAGCAATACTTCCCTCTTCCTCTATCACCTCCTTAACTCTATCTCATTCTAGAAAATGAGTTTTGCCAGAAGTCTGGAAGATACCTTTCTATGTCCTGTCCTGTGCTCTTATCACATGTCCTGAAGTACCTTGTGCCTTTTTGTGCATTTAGTACAAAACAGTTCTCTCTTCTCTATCTGGACACTGTTCTCTTCCAAGAATTTATATTGATCTTTCAGACTTGAGATGGAGAAGGAAACTGACAGTTGGGAGATACACATGTCTCTTACACTGACATCTACCCAACAGAATTCCTGACCAGGTTCCTCTTGGTGGGGTTACCCAGCAGCCTGCCCATCATTCTCAGATATGTTTGACATGCTGCAAAGAATATGAAATATGCTAGTTCTTGGATCACCTCCACAGAGGAATTTGTAAATTGTTCTCTTGCCCCTGTACCTAGACAAATAGTCTTCTAGTCCCAGCATGTAAGTTCTTTACCCCTTTTATTGGGTGGATTTGCAATTGCCTCGTTCACTTCTGGTTTATACGGTTGAGGTCAGAGTGTTAAGTTTTATGAGGAAAAATATAAAAGACACACTGTTCCTTCTCATTTTGCTTGTCATAAAGAGTACAGCACTGGAGTGGCAGGACTTAATGAATCAAGGCTTTAGAATGACACTCAGAACAGCACCTGCTGGAGACTGGAAGTGGCACCACTGTAAACCTTCTACCCTGTGCTCTGGCAGGGTTCACACCAGGGCCTTGCTAGCTCACTGTCCTTTAAAATGATGACAAATGCTCTTATTTTTATAAGGAGGCTCAGATGAGAATGTTGTTTTTCATGTTTGAACTCATCCGTACTACAACCTCTAAATCTAACACTGAGGAAGCCATGGTGAGCTCCTATTTCCCCGCATCTTTCTACTGTACTGCAAAGATTTGACGTCTCTCACCTGCCCTGTCTGTGTGATGGTGATGTCTAAAACAAACATGAGAATTTGATCCCCCAACCCCTCCCCAAAGGTCTTGCATATGCCAGAGAGACTAACTGTATGTTTCTAACTGGGAAGCCAAAGGTCTGCAGTTACGGCAGGTGATATCAATGCTTATGGTTGACAAAAAAAAAAAATTATAGGAAATGGCAATCAAGATTTGACAAGCATTGTCCATCACATACATGAACGTACTTAATAGTTGGGTCACCTTGAAGAAAAAAAATAGAAGTAGGTCAACATGACAGAGTGAATGACACTAGAAAGTTGGTATTATGTGTGGCTAGGTAAATGTGTGAATGTGTGAGTGTGTGTGTGTGTGTGTGTGTGTGTTACTTCTTATATGCAATTGTAAACAAATCATGTATTAAAATGCTTATTTTTCCCCCTTTTAAGACCTCAAATGATATAAGACATGTGTAATGGTGACTTCTTAAAAAAAAAAAACTCCAATAAAATGTGTGATGATTTTTCTGAAGACGTTAAGTCTTTTAATGAAGTTCAGATAAAAACAACTTGTAAGACAATTAAGGTGACATGCTACTCACTCCCAGACAAAAAGCTTACAGTATAACTACTCTTGCATTGAGAAAGTGCTGATGAGAAATTCTTTTAAGACAGCACTGAAAATTTATTATTATGCAAACAAGCTTAGGTTTTGGTAAAAAAAAAATGAAGTCCTTCAGATTAAGTTTCCTTAATGCAACCCAGTCATTTTCAGAACCCATATTTTGTTTTACATAGGGGACCTTCTTTCATGTGATGAAAACAGTAGATTCCAGTAACTCCAGAATTTACCCTGAGTAAATTAGGAATAAAAATAATATTTGTTTAGTGTTTTCTCTGTGACAAACACTATGGTAAGTACTGTGGGATAGGCCACTTTATTTATGCCTCACAAAATCATTTCAAAATATGTATTTTTAAACCATATATATATATATTACCTCTAGGGTTGTTGTTGGGGCTCAGTGTCAGCACTACAAATCCACACTGCATTGGTGCCATTTTATCCTTTCTTTTCTTCTATTTTTTTTCCATAAGCTAGAGAAACAGTGAGAGGGGAGGGAGGGAGGGAAGAAGGGAGGGAGAGTGAGAGAGAGAGGTGCAGACCCTGCAAGTATGAGTGGGGGCTTGAACCTGGGTCTTTGCACAGGTCCTTCCACATAGTACTATGTGTGCTTAAACCCAATGTGCCACCACCTGTTCCCCAAATATGTGCTTTTTATTCATTCCTTTCTTCCAGCTTTTTCCAAGCTAATTTTTCCTCTCCTGCTATGTATCTTCCACTAATCTAGGCAGTGAGACACATCATTGAAGAAAAAGCAAACACTTATAGATTCAAGGAGATTATTACCTCCTCATGGTTGAAGAGAAGAAATATGCAAGGACTATGATAATAAATATAAAAGTAGATAATTGTTTGAAGTTGCTAATTGTATAGTAAAGGGATGAGATGATTATAGATGCGGGGAACTGGAGGGAAGAATAGGGAGCATTTTGCTAAATAAAATAGCCTGGTCAGGCATTGGTGCACCTGGTTAGGCTCACATATTGTCAGGCACAAGGATCCAAATTCAAGCCCCCACATCCCAACTGCAGGGTCTACAGGTGTCTTTCTCTCTCCCTATCTCCTCCTCTTCTCTGAATTACTTTCTGTCCTATCCAATAAAATGGAAAAAATAAGAAAAAAAAAAAGGCTGCCGGAAGTGGTTGATTCACAGTGCTGGCACCCAGCCCCACTGATAACCCTGGTCAGTGTATGTTTCACTGAGATGATGTTTGGTCATAGGCTTGGCTGAAATCATCAAGAGTCAATAAAAATAGAAACAAAAAAAAACCTGACAAAGACCTGTGTCCTAGGAAATTATAAGGAGAGAAAGAGAAAGTGGGGGGGGGGGTGGAGAGGACAGGTCCTGGGAAAGGATGAGAGAGGACCTGGTGGGGGTTATATTGTTATCTGGAAAACTGAGAAATGTTATTCATGTACAAACTATTATATTTGCTGTTGACTGTAAAACATTAATCCCCCAATAAAGAAATTTAAAAAATCCTCTTTAAAATCATACTTAAGCAGGAGTCAGGTGGTAGCACAACGGGTAAAGCACAGGTGGCATAAAGCACAAGGACCTGCATAAGGATCCCAGTTTCAGCCCCCAGCTCTCCACCTGCAGGGGAGTCTACAGGTGTCTGTCTTTCTTTCCCCCTCTGTCATCCCCTCCTCTCTCCATTCCTCTCTGTCATATTCAACAACAATGACAGCATTAACAACAATAAGAACTACAACAATAAAACAAGGGCAACAAAAGGGAATAAATAGATATTTAAAAAAATAAAAATCATACTTAAGCTAAAAAAAAAACCAAAATGGAACTGCTATGGAGAAGAGGAAAACAAAAGGAGAGAAATATACGGAAATATCGAAGGGGGCTGAAAGCTGAAAGGAGTAACAAAGGAGAGCAGACTTTGAGGATGAGCAGCAAAGTGTGGTATTCTGAAAGGTCGACAACAGGCATTTAAAACATCATGCCAACGGCCTACATCAACAAAACAGGAATTGACAAGTGTTGGCAAGGTTGTGGAGAAAAAAAAACAACAACTCTGCTACACAGTTGGTGGGGATACGAACTGGTGTAGCTCCTCTGGGAGACTGGATGGAGAGCCCCTAAACAAGTGGAGATGGAGCTGTCTCCTGACCCAGCAATACCACTCTTAGGCCTTATACAAAAGATAAACACTAATTTGAAGGGACATGTGCACCCTTATGTTCATGACTGCATTATTCACAATAGCCAAAGAACAGAAGCAGTCAAAATGCCCATCAGCAAATGTCTGGACAAAGAAGTTACGGAGGGTGGGTGATGGCTCTCATACTAACATCTGAAAGAGGCAGGGTTCAAGTCCCTGCTCCCCACCTGTGGTAGGAAATTTCACAGGCTTCACAAGAGGCCTGCAGGCATCTCTGATTTTCTCACTTTCTCTGTCTCCTCTACTCTTTCAATTTCTCTCTGTCCTCTCTGTCCTAAAAATAAGAGAAAAGAAAGAAAGAAAGAAAGAAAGAAAGAAAGAAAGAAAGAAAGAAAGAAAGAAGAAGGAGGAAAGAAGGAAGGAAGGAAGGAAGGAGGGAAGGAAGGAAGGAAGGAAGGAAGGAAGGAAGGAAGGAAGGAGAAAAGAATGGTTGTCAGCAGTATAAACACAAACGCCTGCAATGACTCGGGTGGCATAAATAAATAAACAAACTGAAGGGCTTCACAGTGATTGATATTGATCCAGTCCATATCATATTTTACTGTTGACTGTAAGCCATTAATCCCCCAATAAAGGAATTTGTAAAAAGGATGTATGTATCTTTAAAAATGCATATAAAATTATCACTGATTGACCGAAGACTATATTTAAGTTTTAGTTAAAAGTAGCTCTTGAGTAAACTCGGGAAAGAAAGTAATAAGCAATTCCCAGGACACTGACTTCTGACACAGGCGCTCTAGGAAGGTCTCATCGTCCAGCAGCCTCACAATTCCATCTCAGCATCTGTGTGTGAGGATCCGGAACCGCTCCACAGTCACTGGGGTTCAGTCATAGGACACCATCCGTCATCTCACCACAGGTGCCTCTCAGAGTGATGAGATTCCTCTTTCTCCTTTTAGTTGCTCTATTGCTTCTAGAGCCTTCTTGCTCATGAGTGCTAAAATGAGATTCCTGGAAATAATCATCATTAATGTATTTCACATCTTATTATATGCTGAGCATCATATTATCTATGCATGCCTGCATATAACTTACCTATTTAGATGTATTATGTGTATATGCTTTATTGGAATTCACCATGACCAGATGAGGCTAGTTTTAAAACCATTTTCAGGCTCCCATTACTGACATTTGAACATGAAACTCTCTCAAAAGACTGACAATGAACTTGTCTGTGGGAGCATACTACATCTATTCCTTATCATGTGACTCATATTTTTTGGGTTACTTCTTTATTTTGAAGAAAAAAATCCTTTTAAGGGGGTGGGTGGTAGCACAGAGAGTTAAGTGCACGTGGCATGAAGCACAAGGACCTGTGTAAGGATCTCGGTTCGAACCCTCCCCCCCCCCAGGTTCCCACCTGCAGGGGAGTTGCTTCACAGGTGTTGAAGCAAGTCTGCAGATATCTATCTTTCTCTTCCCCTCCTCTCTCAATTTTTCTCTGTCCTGTCCAACAACAACAACAACAGCAATGACAACAATAACAATAACAACAACAGCAAGGGCAACAAAATGGGAAAAACAGCCTCCAGGAGAAGTGGATTTATGGTGCAGGCACCCCGGTGGCAAAATAAGTAAAATAAAATAACACAAGTCATTTTATTATCTTTCTTTATAGATGGGATGGGAGGGATGCATTGGATCGACCTTCTCGTGGTGCATCCCGTGAGTACCCATTCATTGGGGAAACTGACGATCCTTCCTAGCCGACTGAATCCACATGGATCCCAGTCACTTTCAAAGCCAGCAACAAGCAGCTCCTGACACCTTTCAACCTGACGCTGTTGACTGGCTATGGAAGAAGGGCAAACGCTAGAAGAATAGATGGGATAGAAACAGCTAGAAATATAGAGGGAAGGGGCAGATAGAGGGACAGAGAGACACCTGCAATACTGCTTTACCACTCCTTTACCCCTGAAGATAGGAACTAGGTGCTCCATCCCAGGTCCTTTCACATTGTAATATGTGTGTTCAACCAGGGGCACTACTACCTGGCCCCACATTACTTCTTTCTAAGCAAAGTAGATGTGTTTATCTGAGTGCCCCATCTTTTATTTGGGTATTTTCCTTAATCATTGATTCATGAAAGTGACCATCCCAACTCTCTTGTTCTCTAATTTATGTCATCTGAACCTTTCCATGACTTCACAGCTAATCTAAGAAATGACTATGAATGAAGTCATACATTGTTTATGATGGGATCACTCAGAATATTTCTCCTTTGCACTCACCTCTTACTGCATTTGGAAAGAGTCTTTACCTAAACCAACACTAAATGGCTGTGACAAAACTTAGTCTCCCTAATTGGATTGAGAATGAATATAGTTCTGGCTTTGCTGATCTCAAATTGCACCATCTAGAGAGATTTCCCTGCTATGGATGAAGAAAGTCACATCCTAAAAGCACTCAATTTATAAACCACTAAATTATAGCCACTAAGAGTCCATTCCTAGATATTGCAATTGGGATGGACTGCTTGTCTACCCAGAACTTACACTGCCCATCATGAAAGCTCTTCTGAGAAAAATGCTCTCTCCCACTCTTCATTACATACATCCTCTTAGAGCAAATATGGATTTACACTGCCTCCTTTGCCTTGTGTCTCCTCAGATTATGATCCTTCAGTGGCTATGTTTCCTGACAGAATCAGAACCCTAACCTAACCCTGTAGAATTGAGTTGTATTTTGAGTCACTTTTAGTACCATTCTTTTTGCAGAACCTGGAGAGGTGTGGTTTGATAAATAATGGGTTATAATACTGACTGTCAAGAAAACAATACACAGCCATCCAAGAAGAGAATGTAAATGAGAGAACTGATGAATTCTAGTAGTTTTCAAATGCCGGAGACTAGCCACAACCTCACTATCCCGTAAACTGGAAGCAGTATAAAAGGAGGCTAGTGGTATCTGCCAGGGAGACCCATTTAGGCCCAGTAGTCATTTCTGGACCTAATGGAGAGGTTAGTTTAGCAGGCAGTATCTAAACTAACTCTTTCTTCCATTTATGTATGTACACATGTATGGATTTATGTATTTTTATTGGTTTAGTAATGATTGACAAGACCATAGAATAAGAGGGGTACTGTTCTACACAGTTCCCACTGCCAGAGTTCCATACCCTATCTCCTACATTAGAAGCTTTCCTGTTTTTTATCCCTCAGGAGTTTGGACCCATTATTGTTATGGGGTGCAGAAGGTAGAAGATCTGGCTCTGTAATTGCTTTTCCACTGCCCATGGTCATCGGCAGGTCAATTCATACTCCCAGCCTGTTTCTATCTTTTCCTAGTGGGGCAGAGCTCTGGAGAGGTGGGCTTCCATGACACATTGGTGAGGCCGTCTGCCCAATAAAGTCAGGTTGGCATCATGGTAGCATCTGCAACTTGGTGGCTGAAAAGCATTAAGATATAAAGCAGAGCAACTTACTTAATAATCAGGAAGGTAAAGGTAAGAGTAGAGCAGATGAGATTTGGGGTTTCCATTTTGCAAAGAGCTAGGAAGTCTATTTTAAGTATATTCCAAGGGGTCCATGACTTTACTAATTTTTACCTGAGCCTGACAGCTACCAAACAGGTAGGGTAAAGCTATTGTCTGGGGAGATGGTATCAGAGTTGGAAATAGGACCAGAAAGCTGCATCAGGGAAGAGAGTAGCTCCCAAATATGGGAAAAGTATATAAATACCATCAACTATAAACTATAAAGTATATAAGTACCATCAACTATAAACCCCAATCAGTCTGATCTGGGGCCCATATTCAGCACAGGAGCCTGTGCACCGTCTGTATCCCTGTAGGTCTGAGCTTGCAGTCCATGGTCACAGCTATAAACATTCTAGGCTGCACTCATTTCAGGGCCTGTCCTCCTCGAGTGACAGAGTGTGGTGACCCAGCCTCCCTTCAGAGAGTGGGGCAGCCCCTACCATTGTTGTTTGTGATGCTTTCTCAACATCCCTCGGTCAACTGCTCATTCCTTTTATTTTAAAAAGAGACAGACAGAGAGAGCACCATCAGAGCAGTGTTTTCATCTCGGGGCCATGGCACTTGCATGTGGTGCCAGGATTCAAATGTCAGCTGCAGGCATGGTAGGTTGTGTACCTACCAAGTGACCTATCTTCTGATTCCTAAATAATCTTCTTTATATATCAACTCTCTGAAGACGTGAGCTCACAGTGTAAGGAGGTGGAAAAGAGAGATCTCTTTACCCAACCAAGCCCCACCTCTACTTTTTGAGGAACATATGGCTTCTGTCTAGCACCAATTTGTCAAGACAAGTCAGCACTAGCACCATGGGAAAGGATACCAGGGCCTTCATAGTTGACAGTGATGGCAAGGGCCAGAGAGAACATAATTGTCATAGGGACCATGTGACAAACCTCAGACTCCCAGAAACAACTTTGCCAGATTTTAATACAATAGAGGGGGGCTAGAAAAGAAGGTAGAATGGACATAAGCCCTGTACAAGCAAGGGATTATTAAAATTATGCGACAAGTTGAATTTACACTGAAAGCCTATAAAACAGATAAAACTAGTGTAGCTTCATTTTACACTTGAAAACATATCTTGTTGTAAAATTATGTAAGTCATGGCTTAAATGATTTAACTGTGCAGATCAGTTCTTAAATTAAACAATAGTCTTTCCCCCCTCAATTTCTCTTCTCAAACAGAAACACATATTCAGGGCTTTTCTATATTTTTAAATAAACATTTTAAATAAGTTTAACTAAACTGAAACTTTAAATACATTTTAAAAATACTTCTTGGTTTATACCTTGTTGGCATATTTTATTGATTTCTTGTGAAAATTTCCCTACCTCCTCTATAGTCTCTGAGCATATGACTCCTCTATTGGCAATGTTATAGCTTTGCATAATACAATGAAATTGCTATTTCCTCTCCTATTGTTATTGACAGTTTATATTATTAAATCCCAGATCTTCAAATATGGATATAAATACCTCTAAACCTGTATTCTCTAACTATTTTTATGTCTCCCTCCTGGCAGGTTTACTGCTGCTTTCAAACCATCAAGATTGGTAACATACATCTTTTGGAAACCCAGTTGAGTATTACATGCATTTCCACAAAGCTGAAAGTAATGTTTGGCATTACCTGAATTTATTAGTATTATTTGTGAAAGAATCCAACAGTATAATAGACTGGAATGATCATGTGTGTTTCTCTACTGCTCCAATGTGTTCTCCAAAGAAAATAGTCCAGTGCATCTCCTTTCTTATAGTCGACCACTCGTTCAACATCACAGCAAATGTTTAATTTTTCAAAAGATTATTCCTTAACACACTTTGTCATTACAAAAATTTGATAGCCATCTCTCTTGTGTGTGTGTGTGTGAACATACATTTTACCATACCCATATTATATTTTAGTATCTTATTCCTTTTAACTAATAATGAATGTCTTCTCTTTTGTTCTGAAGACTTTTAAATGCTTGTTTCATTCTGAATAGATCATATTATATCTGATACACTTAAAATAATATCACTGGAGTTCCACCCTATGCCTTTTTCTTTTTGTATCCAGTCTTGAAAGTTTGAAATTTCCCCCCAGAATGTATATGTACATGTGCAGAATGTATATGTACTTCTCACCTTATTTAGACTTCCCTTCTGCCAGAGTCTCTACTCTTCTTTCTCCTCCATCTGGATTCTGTATTAGATTCAGTAATTAATGTAACAAACTCTACAATTCAAAAAAAACCTTGCATAGTGTTTTCATATATGGTTTCTTGTTGATATGTTGTCTGAATCTAGAAATCAGTTCAAGTCCAATTTGACTTTTCCTATCATCTCATGAAGGTATATTATACGCCATCATTTTTTGGACTCTATGGCTTATAAATAATTGAAAGCTAGATTACTTCTCTAGTTTCTTTGTCTTAAGATTTTATCTTATTATTTATTTTATTTTGCCAGAGCACTGATCAGCTCTGGCTTATGATGTGCAGGGGATTTAACCTGGGACTTCATATCCTCAGGCATGAGAGTCTGCATTAACCATTATGCTATCTACCTCTGCCCACTAAGGCTTTATTTTTTAGAGCATTGTTAGGCTCATACAAAAACCGAGAGATACATGTCTATTCCATATATCCCCCGCCAGAATGAAATATTTGTTAAAGGTTGTGAACCAAGGACCTGGGTGGTGGCACACATATCGCCATGCACAAGGATCCAGGCTCAAGCCACTGGTCCCCACCTGCAGGGGAGAAACTTCACAAGTGCTGTCCCTCTTTCTCTTTCCCTATCTCCTCTTTCCATTTCAGTTTTGCTGTCTCTAGCTAACAAATGAATAACTATAAAGCCAATTTTTTCCCTAATTGGCTAACCCGCACTGACACATCATTATTATCAAAATTCCATCATTTACATTATGGTTCACTCACGTTATCATATATTCTGTGAGTTTTAAACTAAGGTGTGCTGATGTGAATTTATAATGGTGTTAGAATACAAAGCATTTTCACTACCCTAAAATTCCTCTGTGCTCTGCCTATTTGTATCTCCTTTCTGCTCCTTCCCTCTACCACAAAAACCTTCCCACTTTTCGTAGCCATTTCTAGAATGGCTTCGTTTGGGAACATATAGAATGTAGTCTTTTCAGATGGACTTCTTTCACTCACTAAAATGGATTGCAGTTCCCTTTGTGTCTTCTCCTGGTGACAGCTCATTTCACTGTATGGATATTCCACAGTTTACACATCCATTCACCCACTGACATCTTAGTTGTGTGCAAGTTTTGCAAATGGCAAAGAAAACTGCTATAAATCACCATTGTGTGTTACTAAGTTTTCAAATCTGGGTAATCCCAAGGAATCCAATTTCTGAAACATAGGAGAAAAAAAAATTGCTTAGATTTATAAGAAACCACCAAACTATCTTCACATTTCCCCCAGCAGTGAGTGAAAATTCTTCTTGATCCCAATCTTTGTCTACATATGCTGCTGTTAGTGTTCTGGCTTTTGGGCAATCCAGTAGGTGTTTAGTGTCGTCTTGTATAAATGTGAATTTCCTACATGACTTGGGATGTGAAGCACCTTTTCATATGCTTATTGTTGTTGTTGATGTCACTGTTGTTAGATAAGACAGAGAGAAATGGAGACAGGAGGGGAAGACAGAGAGGGGGAGAGAAAGATAGACACCTGCAGACCTGCTTCAGTGCTTGTGAAGCGACTCCCCTTGCAGGTGTGGAGCCTGGGACTCAAGCTGGGATCATTATGCTGGTCTGTGTGCTTAACCTGGAGCGCTAAGGCCCCGCCCCCTGCAATTTTTTCTTTTTAAAGATTTGTTTACTGGAGGCCAGGCTGTGGAGCACGTGGTTAAGTGCCCATATTATTATGTGCAAAGAACTTGGTTCCATTTCTGCTCCCCACCTGAAGGGAGGACATTTTACAAGCTGTAAAGATTCACATGTGTCTTTCTTTTTCTCTTCCTCTCTACTTCCCCTCCCTTCTCGATTTCTCCCTGTCCTATAGAATAAAATGAAAAAAAAAAAAAAAAAGGAAAAAATGGCCATCAGAAGCTGTGACTTCATAACGCAGGCACCGAGCCCTAGTGATTACTCTGGAGCAAAAAAAAAAAAGGGGGGTATGTATTTTATTGAGAGACAGAGAGAGCTGCGAGCTGCTCAGCTCTGGCATATGGTGATTCCTGCTTTCAAACTGCACCTCTGGGCCTAGGCTTCAAGTATGGACATTCTGTGTGCTACTGCTATGATATCTCCCTGGCCTTCTGCAGCATCTTCATGAGTCTCAGTTACACTTTTGTGTTCCAGTGCTCAATGGAGCACACACAGAACCAGTCTTACTCTCCCAATACAGAGAAAACACAGCCAGATCCTCATAACAAACAGATCATGGCAATGACTTCAAATTTAACTATCAATCCCCAGGTAATCATTTTCAACCAAGTATTGCATTTCCAGATCCTATTACAGTAATCGTATATATATTACATAAAGTTGTACAAAATAATAACTTTTTTGACCAACCAGATATATAGTCAGTTTCATTCATTTTACATTTTTATTATATTTATTTATTTTCCCTTTTGTTGCCCTTGTTGTTTTATTGTTGTTATTGATGTCATTGTTGTTGGATATAACAGAAATAAATGGAGAGAGGAGGGGAAGACAAAGAGAGGGAGAGAAAGATAGACACCTGCAGACCTGCTTCAGCAATTGTGAAGCGACTCCCCTGCAGGTGGGGAGCCAGGGGCTGGAACTATGTTCCTTCCTCTGGTCCTTGCATTTGCCGCCAAGTGCACTTAACCTGCTGTGCTACCACCCAACTCCCTCATTTTACATTTTAGTAATTGTTTCTTTAATAAATTAAATTCATAAAATTCATGCTTTCAAGATCAAAATATATATACAAGTGACATAATCAGAGAAATCTCATTTCCATTTTGACTTTCACCTCTAGGTTAACATTTTTTTTTTTTTAGATTATCATCTAGTTTCTTTTTTGAAAATATATTCCAATAAAACCATTTTTATATACAAGACATAAAATGGACCACGTTCTTTTTTAACATATTTTTACATATATTAAAGTATTTTATTTATTTATTTATTTTGAATGAGATGAAGAGAGAGAAAGTCTCAGAGACAAGCACGAGAGAGCACTGTTCAGCATTGGCTTATGGTGGTGCGGGGATTGAACCTGGGGCTTCGGAGCCTCAGGCATGAGAGTCTCTTTGCATAACTATTATGCTATCTACTCCCCTGCCCGCCCAGACCATATTCTTAACACCACAAGATCATACTGTTTTAGCATGTTTTCCCTGTTCTTTTCATAAATCTCTACTTCATTATGGTGAGGGGAGATGATTTATTTGGTACCCTCTATGGATAATCCAAAATTAGGCTATTCCTAACTTGCTGGTAGTCTTATAACAAATAACTGTGCATAAGTAATTTGGAATTTGTCCAGTCGATTTTTGAAGTATATCTACAAATGAGATTGGTAGATCAAATAGCTAATGCATGCATTATTAATTTAGATTTTGCCCAACTTCCTTCCTTCTTTCCTGCTTTCCACCCTTTCTCCTTCTTCTTCTCCTTCTTCTTCTTCTTCTTCTTCTTCTTCTTCTTCTTCTTCTTCTTCTTCTTCTTCTTCTTCTTCTTCTTCTTCTTCTTCTTTTCTTTAATAAGAGCACTGCTCAGATGGGACTTATGATGGTACGAGGGAGAGAACCTGGGCTGCAGAACTTCAGGTATGAAATTGTTTTCTGCATAACCATTACGGTCTCTCCTGCATCAACACTGAAACTGTGAAGACTGTGCTATCACATTCTCATCCACTATGTATATAGAGGTGCCAGCCTTCCTCTCAATCTAGTCTTAACTACCTACATTGAGTGAAGGGTTTTTTTGTAAGGGATTTTGGAATCTAAGTAACACTTTATTTTTCCACTTTTCACTCTACTATTAGTTTCTTTGGGGCGATTCCTTGAAGACCTGCAGGGGAAAAAGTTATTCTTGAGGAATCTTTTGCCTCCACCCCATACCCCCACCACTCACCCAAAGACTATGTTTTCTTCTGACAGCACTAAGATTCTTTTATTTTTATTACCTAGGGAGAATTGCAACCCTCCAAATACTATCCAATATCAAGTACAATTTTAACCATGGAATTGAGTTTATTTTGGTAGTTTATATGCCTAATTGCCTGACATGCTTTATTTGTATTAGAGGTGCCCTGGGTACAATGTCACAGCACTGGGAGTCAAATTTGATGCCAGCACTAAAAAAGCACAAGTCTCTGTCATCCCCCACTCCCACCTGGTTTTTCAGTTGGCCTGGAAGGAGGATTTCTAGTGTGATGGCAAACAGCTAAGAAATATGATCTCCTGTTGACTTCCTCCAAGAGTGGAAATGAAATGGAACCAAAAATGGAAGCGTCAGCATCACTTTTGTTGTCTTTGCTTTTATTATTATTTCCTTCTCATTTCTCCAAATATATATATTTTCTCTTTAATATCCTTGACTTGTTTTCTTTTATCTTACTCCATCTGTGTAATGTGATAAACTCTTTGCAAACCAGTGTTCATACCAGCACAATTTCTAATAGTCCAAACTTGGAAACAATCTAGTTGTCCAACAACAATACATGGGTGGCTATGAACACTGTGGTATATATACACAGTGGAATATAATTCAGTTATAAGAAATGATGAAGTCACCTTCACCTCTTCTTGACTAGGGCTTGAAGGTATCACGTTAAATGAGATTAAACCAAAAAGAGAACTGATGAATATGGGATGATATCACTCATGGGGATAACTAAGAAACAAAAAGAGAAAGAGGAAATACACAGTAAAATGTCGACTGGTTGGGTATATGGCAACAATGCAAAGATATATGGGAAGAGAGGGGAGAGAGAGGGGAGGGAGTAAGAGTACTTCAGGTTCTGGTGCATGATGATGGAAAAAGCTCTAAGCCTGGAGTGAGAATGGGTGACAGATGTGTATTTATACATAACAAGATGGGAAATTGTACTCCTGGGAACCATTAATCTCCCAGTTAAGAAAAAATATCTGATTATTAGTGAAAAGCAATAAATGCTTTTACCACTATTTTACATCTCTTAAATAAATGGTCATCAAAAATTAATGAGTATTTTAATATATCCTGATATCACTAAAGTCAATTGTGAAACAAAGTTTTCTAAAACATAACATTTTTTGCTAAATCAAGTTGCCATTTTTTTTTTCTCAATTCAGGTGTTATAGATACTGAGTTGAAAGGCATGTCAGAGGTTAACTAAACCTTTAGTTTCAGCAAAAAGAGCAATAAAAACTCTAGCAAAATGCATGGCATGGAGATGAATTTTGTTGAATCTACATTATGGAATTATTCTTGCCTATCTGAATAAACAGAGAGAACTACCTTCTAAAAGCTGGATAAGATTTAGGAGGAAAGTATTTATTTGGTACCAATTTAATAGAATGCCACCATTCCTACAAAGGCTCCATATTGTGCCACTCTGGCGATGTGAGTCTTCACTCTAGGAGAGTGGGAGTACCTAGAGTGGCAGAACTTGGCAACCATGTTGTTGCTTCCAAGAAGACAGCGCTGACAGCAGGGGAAAGCAGCAGTGCCTGCTGGGTATGACCACATGCAGCCAAAGGAACAGTGATGCTAAATGAAAAAGGTTATATTCAAGAGAAGAGGCTAGTGTAGCATAATGTTTGAGTAGATTTTTTTTTTTTTGCCTTTAGGGTTATGGGGGGTGGGGAGGGGGCTCGGTGCCAGCACTACAAATCCACTGCTCCTGAAGCTATTTTTCTCATTTTGTTGCCCTTGTAGTTGTTCTAGTTGTTGGATAGAACAGAGAGAAATGGAGAGAGGAAGGGAAGACAGAGAGGGGGAGAGAAAGATAGACATCTGGAGACCTGCTTCACCGCTTGTGAAGCGACCCCTCTGCAGGTGGGGAGCCGGGGGGCTTGAACCCGGATCCTTATGCGTGTCCTTGCGCTTTGCCCCATATGCGCTAAACCCACTGCGCTACCACCCAGCCCCCTTGAGTAGATTTTTGATATCTCCTACCACCTCTCAGAAACATTTATTTTTCTTTTATTTATTTATTTATTTATTTATTTATTTATTTATTTATTTTTCCTCCGGGGTTTTTGCTGGGCTCAGTGCCTGCACTAGGAATCCACTGCTCCTGAAGGCTATTTTTTCCCTTTTGTTGCTTATTGTTGCTATTGTTGTTGTTATTGTCATCATTGTCCTTGGATATGACAGAGAGAAATTGAGAGAGGAGGGGAAGACAGAGGGGGAAAGAAAGACACCTGCTGACCTGCTTCACCGCTTGTGAAGGGGGAGACCCCCACCCCCCACACACCCCTCCCCCCCAATCCCCTCCCCCCTACTCCTCCACCCCTTCCCCCCTCCCCCTCCACCCCCACCACCCCTCCACCCCCACCACCCCCCCACCCCCCAGTCCTTGCGCTTTGCTCCATGTGCACTTAACCCATGGTGCTACCGCCAGGCCCCCCTCTCAGAAATATTTTAAGGTAGGAATAGAGATGGTGAGGAATTATAGGAAAGTAAATCTTGGCAGTAATCACTGGGCAAGATTTACATGAAATAAACTAGTGCCTTAAAAAAAAAACAACTTCTTAATAACTAATTTTTAAACATTTATTTTGTTTTATTTTTCTTATATTTGACAGGACAGAGAAAAACTGAGAGGGGAGATGGAGATAGGACAGAGGAGACAAAGAGAGGCAACTGTGGCACTGCTTCAGCGCTCCTGAAGCTTGCCCCTGGGCCAGTGGCTTAAACCTGAGTCCTTTGGAAAAATAATGTATGAACTCAGCCAAGTGTCCCAAGGCCTTGCTCCACTAATTACTCATTTTACACATCCCCCCAAATTCACTCTTATTTGTCGTAGCCAAATAATACGAAGGGATCGCTAAAAGGTCTCTCTCCTATCATTATATAATTACAGCAAAAATATGAAAGGAGTAATTTTTACTTAATAAGGCCAGAGTTTTCAACTAAAATTAACAAGAGAAGGTAAATATATGTTCAGTGCTTTAAGCATCTCTGGTCTTTTAAAGTGCCAAGTTTATCAAAGCATAATAATGCCCCCCATAATAGAGTTGAGTTTGCAAATATTTCCCCATCCTATTCTCTCAGTCTCTAAACAACTAAAACTCTCTCCCTTTTGAATACTCCATTACAATGATCTACAATGTCGTTACACAATAACATTATATGAAGTTTTAGTATGGAAAATTAAAAAGGACACGCGGTTCGAGCCCCCAGCTCCCCCAACTGCAGGGGAGTCGCTTCACAGGCAGTAAAGCAGGTCTGCAGGTGTCTTTCTCTCCTCCTCCCCCCTTCTTCCCTTCCTCTTTCCATTTCTCTGTCCTATCTAACAATTATGACATCAATAACAACAATAATAACTATAACAACAATAAAAAACAAGGGTAACAAAAGGGAATGCTCAAGCATGAGGTCCTGAGTTCAATCTCCAGCAGCACATGGACCACAGTGATGTCTGGTTCTTTCTCTCTCTTTCATGAAGAAAGATGGAAGGAAGGAAGGAAGGAAGGAAGGAAGGAAGGAAGGAAGGAAGGAAGGAAGGAGAAGGGAAGGAAGGAGGGAGGGAGATTCCCCCCCCCCCCAAGTTCAAGCCCAACCACCACTGCTTAAAGGGAGCTTTTGTCTGGTGTTCTCTTCCCCTCTGCCTCTCTTAATAAAAATAAATGAAGCACAAGGACCTGTGCAAGTTTTCCTGGTTGGAGCCCCCAGCTCCCCACCTGTGGTGGTGGTGGGGGAGGTCACTCACAGTGGTGTCTGTCTCTCCCTCCTCTCTCAATTTCTCTCTGTCCTATCCAAAAACAACAGCAGCAACAACAAAAATGGAAAAAAATGGTCACCAGAAAAAAAAATTAAATTAAATTTTAAAATAGAATGAAAAATGGCCACCAGGAGCAGTGGATTTTTAATGTAGGCACTGAGTCCCAGCAATAACCCTGCAGGATAAATAAATATATAAATAAATGTCATCTTTTCCCTGCATAAGCAGTCCTTTGGCCTCTTTCACTCTTTCTCTCTTCTGAAATAAATTCTTAAAAAGAAAGCATAAGAATGACAAGCTACTTGCTTAACCAGCAAACTCTCAAGATTTGTCACCTATTGTAGTGTAACAAATCACTCTACAAGTTAGCACTCCAGAATCAAACATATTGTCTCATATTTCTGAGGGTCAAGAATCTGATGCAATTTGTCTCCTACTTCACGCTGTCTTTTAAGGCCGTAATCCAGGTGCTGGTTTGAGCACAGTGCTCTCAAAACTTAGCTACAGGAAATTTCACTTGCAAGCTTACTCCTGGCTCAGTCTCCCACAGAACTTTTCAAAATTCAGCAGGTGTTTCTCCCAAGCAGAGAGAAATTTAGAAAAAGTCAAAAAGAGACCACCAAGAGAAAAACTATATATTTTAATAACCTAGTATCAACCTAGGTACCAGGTAACCTACATATCAACAACTGAAGCTCACTGGTGCCATTTTGGTATTTGCCATCGACTTGTAAGGCAGGGTCAGCTTTGGATCAAGGAATAAATGTTATTTTTACAAAGTATTGAACAGTCTGAGAGTTGGGTGTCCTAATTATCACCATCCTCTCACATTGTCATGCTTGTTTATTGTTAAAACCATCCTTATTTGTTGGGACCTTCTATTTGCTTTTTAAATGTTACCTCTCTTCTGAAAAAAAAAAAAAAGGCTCCTACATAGTTTAATAGTGTGCAAGCAGCTCAAAAGGAAATCTCTTCTAGTCATCCTTAAACTACAAGCAGAGATGCATTTGAAACAGAAAAAATAAAAAGTACAAAGGTGGGAGTAGAGTTGAAGGATAGTGGGGAGCCAATTTGTTTATTAATGGATAGAGACAGAGAAAAATTGAGAGGGGGAGGTAGAGATAGAGAGGAAGAGAGAGAAGCCAGGCAGTGGTGCACTTGGTCAAGCACTCACATTATAGTGCGCAAGGACCCAGGCTTAAGCCCCTGGTCCCCACTGTCAGGCGGGAAGCACAAGTAGTGAAGCAGGGCTGCAGGAGTCTCTGTCTCTCTCCCTTCCTATCTCCTCCTCCCTCTCAATTTCTCTCTGTCTCTATCCAATAGTAAATAAATAAATAAGGAACTATTAAAGAGTGAGAGAGCAAGAGAGAGAGAGAGAAAGAGTAACACAGAGAGAGAAACAGCGAGCAAGCGAGAGAGAGAGAGAGAGAGAGAGAGTCAGGGAGACAGACATCTGCAGCTCTACTCCACGATTCATGAAGATTTCCCCCTGCAGGTGGGGAGCAGGAACTTGAACCTAATCCTTGAAGACTGTAGTGTGTGTACTCGTCCCCACCTGGCCCCTCTTTGAATTTTTCTCTCTCTTTTTCCTCCTTTTGTTTTTCTTTTTCCTGTGATTCCCATGATTTCACTTCCCTGGGCCTTTTTGTTGTTGCTGTTCAGATTAAGACACAGAGATAAAGTGAGTGAGTGAGTGGGAGAGTTTCTCTGGTGCCACAGCACCTTTCAGGTGGTGCTGGGGTTCCAAAGTGAGCTGAGAGTTGACAAGGCACACACCATACCCAAGTAAGCTAACTCTCTAGTCCCCTCCTTTGTTTTACGGTCCTTCAGTGAATTCTCACTGCTTTTTGTGTTTACCATCAATTATATATACATGTTTTGATGACCTTCCCAGAGTGCTCCTTCTCAAATTCAAGTGCCAGCTGTCCTGTCCTGCCACAGCCTCTGTCCCAGTCACACTGTGGACCTGGCTCTCTTATTCAGCTATTGGTGTCTGCACGTGCTAGTCTGTCTGTCGGGTGGTCTGTCTCCTTTCTCTCTCCCCCCCTCACCCACCCCCCACTTCTCCACTAGTTATCTGTTACATCTGTAATGAACATTTTCCCACTAAAGCAGTCCTTGCCTGGAAGATATCAAAACTAAATTTCATCTCAACTATCTCTAACCAGCCAAAGCTTATAAGGAATATGAACTTTGAATGACCTTGGTATTAATCCATGAGCTGGCCTGACTGAAGACAACTTAGGACCAATAAATTCTGAGCTTTGTTTTACCCAACCAGGTGTAGGCCTTAGATTCCTTTGTCGTTTTATTCAGAGTTATTTACAATCCTTCCTCAGCACAGAATACAAAGCCTAGAATAGCCCTAACATTTAAAAACCTTTAATTCCCCCCTGCCTCAGTCATTTCACGAGTTTATGTTCCCTTGTTTTGTAAATTAATAAAACTCAGCTTTGATCTTTTCCCTTACATTCAAGTTCTCTTCTTTTTATTCTCCAAACTTTTACTTTAATCATCTAATTATATAGCAACATGATGAGTATCTTTCTCAGCCACGAGACTTTTAGCTCCTGGTAAGTAGAGACTGTGCTCACTTCCCATGTGTCCTCAGTGCTTAGCAAGACCACAGATTTAGCAGGCTCCCAGCATATCTTTGTTGGATGAATAAGTAACTTTTTCATTTTATGGTCTAAAGCCAAATAGAATTTTTTCTTCTTCTTCAGTGGTGTAGGTCTTAGCTTTTCAGGCATTTTATTTCATAAAGACACATGTATCCCAACAACTGTTTGAGTGTTTACCTATTATAGAAGGCATTAAATGGTTTGTGGAAGGAGATCTGTCCTCCCCCTCCTGCTGACATTACCAATAATGTGCTTGGCGGCTATGCAGTGCTGTCCATGTGTAGAGAGACATTCCTTTCTGAAAAGCACAGGTGATCAGGTTACATCCTGAAGCCTGAGGTCTGATTACTCTTATTATAGTAGCCTGAAAAGTTACAAATGTCCTTAGTAGTCATTAAATTACTCTTCTAGGCTTTTTAAAAGGAGCCCTGGTATTTGACTCAGCGATCTCCCCTCCCTGTACATTCCACATTTTGAATATGTATTTTCATGGGGTGGCATAATCTTTGACAGATTCAGTGTGTTATTACTCAGAAAGTGACTTTCAATAATCAAAGTTGAACCTGACCCAAGAATTCTAATGAAAGTTCATAGAAATTCAGGTCTTGGAATGAAGTGTGAGTATTGGCATGTCCAAATTGTCTTCTCCAGCCCTTCTACCACCCCCTTCTTTTCTGCTGTATTTGAGCAATTTAATTCTGCATCTAATTTTAATCTGTAAACCATATCCCTTCCCGCAGTTGTAAAGCATGTGTTAGCACTTAAGCAGCAGGAGGCGGTGCCTAAGGTAAGATGACTGATAGCATAGAACAGGCATATTGAAAACGGCTTTGTGTGATTTGACTCCAGGAGCTGAGGTTTTTGTGTGGATGCATCCAAACTGTCCAGGGTCTAGAGATTTAGGCAGTCAATACAGACCACTAACTCTTTCGTCCTTACTAGTGTTTTCAGGAAAATTTGTATGGAGGGGAGTGCGGTAAAGGACTCTGAAAGCATTTATAATCTCTTTCTTTGAGCAAAAAGAGTGACTCAGTTTGTCTTTTAGACAAAACTTTCTTAAGGATGGAGATGATTAACTATATACATGGAAATTACATTGGCAGCTGAAGGCATTATGTAAAGTAAAAGTAAAAGAATGAATTTGTAAAACCAGAAATTTGGCTACTAAATATGGGCTGGGTTATTTACTACTTATGATATGTCTTTAAAATTAAAACAATATAGGATAGGAATAATGAGCTCTAGTCCTAGTGAGTTGAAATAATATATTCCATTGACTCTGAGCTGGATTTAAACTTTTTTACATCTTAACATTTCCAATTGTGTCGTATATTTGGTAGAATTTTAATATTACAATGGGGGCCGAGTTATGGGGCACCTGGTTGAGTATACATGTTACAAGGTTGAAGAACCTGGGTTCAAGAACCCAGTCCCCAGCTGTAGGAGGTAAGCTTCACAAGTGGTAAAGCAGTGCTGCAGGTGTGTCTCTCTCTTTCTCTCTACTATTCTGTCTCATTTTCTGCTCCCACTTTTCTCTCTTCACTATTATTTAAATAAAAAAGAATAAAATGTAATCAATCTTAAACTTAAAATAAGAAAAATCGAACTAAAGAATTATAATGGTCAGATTTCATTCTCTCTCACTGTCTCTTATCCTCTCCACACTTCTTTTCTCCTTTTAACCCTTTTATTTATTTTTTTTCTCTACAACAGTGGTTTCTCCTGCCATTAGTCATCTATTATATTGGAAGAAATATAGCAATTTATTGAGATACATATATATATATATATATATATCTAAAAATAAAAAGCAAAACTTAAGGTTTAAATAAAGATCAATGTTAAGCATTTAGTCAAAAAAACATTCAACTATGACATAACTTGAACTTATTACAGCATTTGGTGGAAAGCATTACATTACATGATTCCTTCATCAAAAGTTGCTGAGTTGATAATGTCCTACTACGTGCATCTAAATAAATTTCAAACACTGAGGAAGATACTAGAAATACAACTGTTGGCTCAAATTTGTTTTAAATTCTTGACAAATTATTTCTAAACTTTTATATCTATACATACACTCAGGAGCACTGTATGACTCTGAAAGCAAGAGTTATAAGACAAAGTTCAAAGACAAAAACACACAAAGCCCCTTAGGATTTATTTCAAGGCATAGGCCATCTTATAGCTTTTGGCAAGCAATAGATTGGCAAGCAAAGCAAAGATTGTTGGGAAAGTAGATTCTGGACTTGGTATTGTAAACCTACAGTGCCCCATCCCACTCTCAGGAGCCAGCAAAACTGCTGCTTATTAGTGCTTTTCTTTCTTTTTATGGGGGGGGGGGATTAATGATTTACAGTCAATAGTAAATACAGTTACTGGTACATGCGTACTTGGTGTTTTTCACCACAATCAAATGACAAGTTCCTGCATCTGTTCATGACATTCTAGATCCTGTACACATCTGCTGCTGCATAATTCAGTGTATCTTAGTTCAAATTCCCTAAAAAAGAAATGAACAGTTCTGCCAAGCCTGTTGCTTGGTTCTTGGGACAGGTGTGTGGCCCTGGTCCCACCCAGGCCCCACTGGAGTGGATATGTGCTCAACAAACAAACAAGACAGTGAAACTGGGTTTGCAAGTGAAGGCCAGGAAGAATGAAAAAGAATTATTCTAGGGGCAGACAGCGGCACACCTGGTTGAGTGAACAATTACCATGTATGAGGATCTGGGTTCAAGTTCCCACCTGCAGGTGGGCACATCACAAAAGGTGAAGAGGTCTGCAGAAGCCTATCTTTCTCTCTTCTGCTCTATCTCCTTACCCCCTCTCAATTTGTCTCTATTCTAGCAAGTAAAATATGAAGAAAACAAAAAAGGAAAAGAAAATGGCTGTTTTCAGCAATATATTCCCCAAGTATGCAGAGCTCCAATGGTAAGCCTGGTGGAAAAAAAAATTAAAAAGATTATTTCAGCATCATTAGATTCTGTGTCATTTTCTTCATGAGTTGCTTTACTGAAATTTAATTTTTTTCTGAGTTAGTCAGAATATTATATCACATATATATTAAGTGTTTATATTTCTTCCAAGATTTTCTCTGTTCATTATTCATTTCTCTTTGAGGTATTATTTTTTCAATGTGTTATTTCTATTTTAAGAATATTGAAAAATCTATCTTAAGTATACTAGTCTCCTGTTGAACTTATTGTTCATATTCTCTTCCCTTTGGGCTTATAATTGCATGCTTATTTGATATGCTGTGACTAAAATTTATGTAGTCCCATCATCTTATCATCTCCCCCACTTTTATTTGCATTAATATTGGGAAAATTACCATGTTTAACTAGTAAATATTTAACCACATTTATTTAAAAATATGACAATGAGTTATTTAATATGACAAAAATCAATTTTGAGGAATTATGAGAAGTTCCAGGTAGATTTTTCATTTTCGCCACTTAGATCCCCCCCATGGCAATCCATCTATTAAACATATTAAGACATCTTGTTTGCCATTCCTAAAAAGAAATCCACAGCATAATTAGTTATTTAAACCATCCATTATAAATAATATTGTGTGGAACATAGTAAACAGGTTGACTGATCACATACAGTCAGTTAGGAGACTATTGGCATAGTATAAGTAAGAAGGATGTGTCTCTGGGCACCGAATGGTGGTGCAGTGGGGTAACACACACACTGTACGAAGCACAAGGACAAGAGTAAGGATTTCAGTTCGAGTCTCTGGCTCCCCACCTGCAGGGGAGTCGCTTCACAAGCGGTACAGCAGGTCTGCAGGTGTCTATCTTTCTCTCCCCCTCTCTGTCTTCCCCTTCTCTCTCGATTTCTCTCTGTCCTATCCAACAACAATGACAGCAATAACAACAATACTACTAACAAAAATAATAATAACAACAGTAACAATAAACAACAAAGGCAATAAAAGGGGAAAAATAGTCTCCCAGAGCAGTGGATTCATAGTGCAGGCACCGAGCACCAGCAATAACCCTGGAGGGGAAAAAAAAAATCACCCAAAGTAGTGAAACCTTGATGAAAAATGAAACAAAAAATGTTGTTGTGCGGGCCGCGAAGAAGAGAGAGAGGAGGTCCGGAGCGAAGAGGGAACACAAATCTTTATTTGCGCTGGCACCTCAGAGTTGGGTGCTAGAGAAGCAGGTTGGGCCACGTGGAGGTAGCGAAAATGGCCGCCTCATGCAATAACCTTTCCTGTGTCTGAACACCAACGTGAAGCGCTGGAAAGAGAGGGAGGTGCGGAAGAAGAAGAAGGGCTTTTATAGGAGTAGCTTTTGCGAGAATGGGAAGGGGGAGGAGTAACCATAGCACTCCAGGATAGGATAATAACTCTTGTGAGAATGGGAGGGGGGAGGAGTAACCAAAGCACTCCAAATATCATGGGGAAATAGACAATGCCCTGAGGGCACAACATGGCGAAACAGGCACTCCGAGAATGTCCCAACTCTCGTGGGAATTAGCAGTAGCCTGAGGGGACAACATGGCAGATGTGACTGCATCTGCAGGTGTCTCTTTCTCTCCTCTTCTCTGTCTTCCCCTCCTCTCTCCATTTCTCTCTGTTCTATCCAACAACCACAATATCAGTAATAACAACAATAAAACAACTCGGGCAACAAAAGGCAAAATACCAAAAAAAAAAAAAAAAGTTCCCGCTTCCCTACACCTTAGAGTCCTTGTTAAAAGATAAGTTCTTTTTCCCCATGAATCACCCAGGACCTTCCAGATAAGGGCTGACTACCATGACAAATAATATAAAATAATAATAATAAATGAATAGGAAAGATACATCCCCCAATACTCAGTTACTCAAGGCACCAAACCTCTTTTTCTATAAAGCATTCAAATCAGATTCCCTGCTAACCATGAGAAGCAGATTGTGTTTCTTCCACAGGAATCCCGAAAAAAAAAAAAAAAACATTTGGACCCCTGCACACCTTGACATCACCCACTAGATGGCAGGACTACAGTGGCACACCCCCCAAAACCCTAGATGTCACCTGACACGATCTGAAGAACCTGATTCACAGACTCCAAGGACAGAACTTTTTTACCGCCTGTCTGCCTTTCCTGCTTCTGCTTTGACCTGTCACGTTTTAGCGGTTCCAGCTCACTCTCTACAGAAAAGCAGAATTCCAGAGGCTGACCTTCCTCATGCAGCATTTCATCCCCTGCCATTTCTCCCCCTGGTCGCCTACTTTGGACTGAGACTTCTATCGGACTTGCTGGTATACCCTTTGGACACTTTAGACAATTTTACAACAGCTTCCTTCCATTCACGTTGCTGGTTTTTCATAGACTGACCCTGAGTAGTTCATAGACTTTACACACTGTTGCCCTGGGCATTAGATAAAAGGAAAGGGGGGAGATGCTGGGAAATTGTGCAGATTCAGTCACATCTGCCATGTTGTCCCCATCAGGCTACTGCTAGTTCCCGCGAGAGTTGGGACATTCTCGAAGTGCCTGTTTCGCCATGTTGTGCCCTCAGGGCATTGTCTATTTCCCCGCGATATTTGGAGTGCTTTGGTCACTCCTCCCCCCTCCCATTCTCACAAGAGTTATTATCCTATCCTGGAGTGCTATGGTTACTCCTCCCCCTTCCCATTCTCGTGAAAGCTACTCCTATAAAAGCCCTTCTTCTTCCGCACCTCCCTCTCTTGCCAGCGCTTCACTTCGGTGTTCAGACGCAGGAAAGGTTACTGCATGTGGCGGCCATTTTCGCTACCTCCATGTGGCCCAACCTGCTTCTCTAGCACCCAACTCTGAGGTGCCAGCGCAAATAAAGATTTGTGTTCCCTCTTCACTCTGGACCTCCTCTCTCTCTTCTCCGCAGCACACAACAACAACAAAAAGGATGTGTTTCTGAGCTAGGCAGTAGAAGTACACAGGAAAACTGGAATCTTGGCAGTATAACAAGAGATGGACACTTTAGGTCTTCATGATCATGTATATGGAAAGAAAGAAACAAGAACATGTGAAGATTTCAAGATCTGGAGAAAAAGAAAGAAAATTATTCTTTAGAAAAAAAAGTTGAGTTTATTGTAGTCATGGATACACATGGGTCCATAGGAAAAGCTAAAGGACAATAGATATGTACATCAGAGAGAGCTATGCTGGTGATACTCCAGCAAAACTGAAGGTGATGTAAA
This sequence comes from Erinaceus europaeus, assembly GCF_950295315.1. Lineage (NCBI taxonomy): Eukaryota > Metazoa > Chordata > Mammalia > Eulipotyphla > Erinaceidae > Erinaceus > Erinaceus europaeus. The sequence continues at coordinate 17,584,024 of NC_080180.1, forward strand.
AATGTATATGGCTGAGATTCCTTTAAAGGTTTCAAGCCCGAGAAAAGAAAGTTGATAAGCCAATGACACAGTTCACAAGGAAATGTCGTGGCAGATTGTGTAGATTTAAGAAGATCTGGGGGAGTTGGGCGGTAGCGCAGTGGGTTAAGCGCAGGTGGCGCAAAGCACAAGGACTGGCCTAAGGATCCCGGTTTGAGCCCCCCGCTCCCCACCTACAGGGGAGTCGCTTCCCAGGCAGTGAAGCAGGTCTCCAGGTGTCTGTCTTTCTCTCCCCCTCTCTGTCTTCCCCTCCTCTTTCCATTTCTCTCTGTCCTATCCAACAACAACATCAATAATAACTACAACAATAAAACAACAAGGGCAACCAAAAGGGACAAATAATAAATAAAATTTTTTTTTAAAAAAAGAAGATCTGGGATGTGAGCAGTTGTACCTATGTTTTGGCGAGGTGAGGGATTGTACCTATGTTTTCAACTGTACTGTAAACCATTACCAACCAATAAAATATAAAAAAAAAAACAGGGCCCAGGTGGTAGCGTACTAGCTTAAGCACACATGACGCAAAGCTCAAGGACCAGCACGAGCCCCCAGCTCCCCACCTACAGGGGGGTCGATTCACAGGCGGTGAAGCAGATTTGCAGTTGTTTACTTTTCTCTCCCCCTCTCTGTCTTCCCCTCCTCTCTCGATTTCTCTCTTTCCTATCCAACAACAGCAATAACAACAATAACAATAATGACAACAAGGGCAACAAAAATGAGAAAACATGGCCTCCAGGAGCAGTGGATTCATCTTGCAGGCACTTCTTCTTCTAGCATTTGCCCTTATTCCGTAGCCAGTCAACAGCGTCAGGTTGAGCCTGATGTAAAGTTTCGAGACCTCCTTTGAGGTCTCTGAGCCCCAGCAATAACTCTGGAGGCAAAAAAAAAAAAAAAAAAAGAAAGAAAGAAAAAGAAAAGAAAATAGAATATGGAGCTTTCTAGTACTTTGGTCACATGCTAAAAACAAGATGAATGAAAGGAACAACTGAGGAAAGAAGTGCAACTGGGGATAGCTACTGGTGAAGAAGTGGGAGGGTTACTAGGTTATAGGTGAAGGGACAAGGAGTTTGGAGATCCAAAGATACGTGTGAATTTTTTTTCCCCTAGCAACATTGAAGCACAGCTGCCTTGGGGAGGGACAAGAAAATGAAAAATGAGAATGTTGGGAAGTGATAGGCAGAGAGAAAATGTCATAATTTGTTGGATGCAGTAACATATTTTGTGGTCATGATGAGATCTATATTAATGAGAAAATTTAGATGAGCAATATAAGGTAATAAGCTGTGATTATAAGTTATAATACAGATCAGATTCTTGGAAGTAAAACAGAAAGTGGGCACACTTTTATTTTCCTTTTACTTTGTTATATTTTATTTTGCCTCCTGGGTTATTGCTGGTGCTTGGTGCCTGCACTACACATCCACTGCTCTCAGAGGCCTTTTTTTTTCCATTGTTGTTGCTGCTGTTGGATAGGACAGAGAGAAATAGAGAAGGGGGAGATAGAAAGGGGAAGAGAAAGATAGACATCTGCAGACCTGCTTCACTGCATGCAAAGTGACCCCCTCTGCAGGTGGGGAGTGAGGGGCTTGAACCTGTCTTATCCTCTGCACTGTATGCACTTAACTCACTTCACTACTGCCCAGCCCCTCCCCTTTTTTTTTTTACGTTTTGTATTTACCTAGGATAAAGTATCAGAGTACCATTCTGGCATGCATGGTGCAGAGATGGAACTTCAGATTTCAGGCTTACAAGTCTAGTGCTCTACACACTACTAAACCTCCCAGGCTGCTGAAGGTTTATTTTAAAGTGGGAGTTAATTAATTAAATCAATCTACTTTATGGCTCTCAGTGCACTGATAGCTACATAATTACTTACACCTATTTGCTTCTGAACAAAAAGAGGTGTTAACTATTTTTAAACATGTCTTTAGACCAGGAAATATAACAAAAGACGGAAAGAAAGAAAACATACTTGTTAGTGTTTGAAGGCAAGGGTGTTAAATATACTCCTCGGAGTCTTCTATTTCAACTCCACAGTCAGTGGTATGAAAAGTTATGTAGATGATTATGTTACAGATCTCCTTACTAAAAATAATAAGAAAGAAAGAAAGAAAGAAAGAAAGAAAGAAAGAAAGAAAGAAAGAAAGAAAGAAGAAAAAAAAAACCCTTAAGGAAGCAGTGCTCCATTTATGCCATACATAAGAGGGGGTAATTTTGTGACGGTGTGAAATATTTCTCTTTTCACTTCAACCAAATCACATGACATAAATTGTAGAAATAAACCTGAAGATTCCACAGACTAGAAAAGTTAAAGAACAGTGTCACTACTTTCCATATATCTTTTCAAGATGGAAGATCTCTTCAGTGCGATTGCAAAATGTGGGGCCACAGTTGCATTCATTGATCAGTGAGCTTGGCCACACAGTTCAACCCACCGACAGCAATGAATGTTGATTGTGACCTTTTGAAAAAGAATCTCTACACAGGAAGATGGACATCCAGATTTGGTTTTTCTGTCTTCAGTAAGTTCTGAAAGCCATGGAGTAGATGATGGGTAGCCATAGGGTACAATCAACGGTCGATGGTTTTGATTTTAATTCCAAACTCACCGACAGCGTTGAATGTTCACTGAAGCGACCTCTAAACTCAGAATTCTGCTGACTTTATAGAAGCTGTAAGTGTCTAAAGGGGGTGGGAGACAGAAACAACAGTGTAGCTTTAGTCATACATTTTATGCATTGTAAGCCATTTCAAAAGAAGGAGAAAGCAGTGTGATTCTTCCAACCAAGAGATTGGCAAACTTCCACCTCATATTGTAAGAGAGAAAAAGATCTACTTCATTGAGCTAAAAAATGCCGATCTTGGCTTTGATCCAGAGATGAAATTATCTCACAGTTAATCACAGGGAGAATTTGTTATTCAAAGTAGGTTGAGGTATCAAAACAATATATTGCAATTTAAATATTGCCATGCTTATCACAGGTAAACACAGTGTGTTTAGATTATTCAAATTGAAGAGAATTTTCTTAGATTTCCCCAAATCAAATTGTTAATCACTGTTATCCTTTTAAATTTAATGTCATTTTAACTGAAAGTTTTAAAATTAGTATAATTTCTCTACACACACTTACTGAGAAGCTACTAAACAAAATATGAAGAAACCAGCTCAATGAATTTTTTCTAAGCTTATGACACAAAATTTTCATTAATAGCACGAAGGGTAAATACAACTTATTTAAGGTACAAAACAATTGCAGTCATTTTGAACATGAACTTTCTAACACTTTTCTTTTGTTGTTTTCATATCCTCTTTTTCCAAATGTATTGTGTCAGCTATGCTTATTTTAAAAACATTGTTCTCCGGACCCGGTGGCAGTAACCCAAGCTGACGGCACACATTACCATTCAAAGCCCTGGGCTGCACCTGTAGTGGGAAATTTCACGAGCAGTAGAGCAGATCTGCAGGTGTCTCTCTTTTCCTCTACTTCACACTCCCTTTTCTCCCTCTCTTTTTATTTCACCCTCTATGAAAGGAACAGAAAAGAAAAAAAAAAAGGCTTGCAGGAACAGGGGAGTCATGTGTAGGTACTGAGCCCCAGTGATAACTCTGGTACAAATATATATATATAGTTCTCCACTAAATACATTTTAAGACCTTCTTTAATTGGCCAGTTTTTTAAAAGTCACCTTAGATATATCAGAACCAGGATAGAAAGTTATTATTTTGTACATATAATTGGCATGCAATATTATAGTAATTATCTGTGGTATGATATTCCAGATCTTCTCTTTTTACTACTTGGAATGGTATTCTGAAGATGACTATAGTCTATTTAAACCCAGGCAATTGCTTTTGCACTATAAATAAGGCATACATACATACATATATGTATGCACACATGTACACATGCATATAGATTCACACATTCTAATTTTATATACATAGAATATTGTAGAGTCACTAATCGTTTAATATCTTCTAGGCAAATTGCTTACAGAAAAATTTATTTTTCACTGGAAGAGAAATTACTAATCTACCAGGACTATGCACTGTGGTGACAAAGAGTCTTAGAAAATAAAACAGTGATTAATCTGAATTTTGCAGTATTTAGTTCTTTTGAAATATACTTTGTCCCCCTACAGAGTAAAACCTTTTAGCAGAATGCTTTATCTGTAAGCATTTTTGTGTAACTGCTGGAAAGATGTTATCATGGGTCTGGGGACACATTTATTTGCATTATCAATTACAATCTGAAGGCCCATCACTTCTGTTTTCCTGCCTGCCTATTGTGGAAACAGTGTGATGTCAACACACAACCATTTTCAATCATGCCTATTCATTTCTTGCTATATCTGCTAGCATTTATATAATAGAGATGCTATGATAAAAGTCTCTAAATTGTGTATTTTTCATTAACACAAAATATGCATCTTGCAAACTAATAAGTAAAGCTCTAGGGCAGTTACAATTAATTTCAGTACATAACCATATTATTTGTTTTCTAAAGTATTTTCCCAGAAGCACTTTGCAGAATATAATTAACGTAGGCTTTAAATTCTTAAATATAAAAATGATTCACAAACACCAATAAGAAATTACATTAAATATTTTGCCATGTTCAAATAGAATAAGAATTGTAGATTAATCATTTTATCTTTTCTAGACTAAATTGGATGTATATTCCACCAAGTTTTAGTTTGATGATGAAAACTTGTCTCTGAGCAGTTTAAGTTTTCCTCAGCTAGAAAACGGGATCTCTGTCTTTGTTTGCATGCACACTAACATCAGAAAACAAAGAACAAAAACAAACCTTTTTCTTTTTAACCAGAGCACTGCTCAGCTCTGGCTTACAATTGTGCTTGGGATAGAATTTGGGACTTCCATGCCTCAGGCATGAAAGGCTTTTTGCACAACCATTATGCTATCTCCCCAGCACCACCACCCCAAACAAGCTTAAAGACTACTGTTTAGATGTGTTTTGCTTAACACAAAAAACACTTCTATTTATTGTCTTAGCTAACTTTTCTCCTAACATGTCCTAACACATGTGTTTTCAATCACTATTTTATATCCTCTAGTGATAGATCCCCTATACCTCTATTTTCATGACAAAATCTTTGTAAAATATTTATGTTTAAAATACTGAGATTCAATGGTACTAATGTTTTACATTTTCTTTTCTTTTTTTTAATGAATCTTTTTTCTTTTTTATATTTATTTTATTTATTTATTCCCTTTTGTTGCCCTTGTTGTTTTATTGTTGTAGTTATTGTTGTTGTCGTCGTTGGATAGGACAGAGAGAAATAGAGAGAGGAGGGGAAGACAGAGAGGAGGAGAGAAAGACAGACACCTGCAGACCTGCTTCACCGCCTGTGAAGCGACTCCCCTGCAGGTGGGGAGCCGGGGTTCGAACCAGGATCCTTACGCCGGTCCTTGTGCTTTGCGCCACCTGCGCTTAACCCACTGCGCTACAGCCCGACTCCCTACATTTTATTTTCTTAGACTTTTAAAAAATTTATCCCCTTTTGTTGCCCTTGTTGTTTTATTGTTGTAGTTATTGTTGTTGTTCTTGATAGGACAGAGACAAAAGGAGACAGGAGGGGAGACAGAGGGGGAGAGAAAGATAGACACCTGCAGATCTACTTCTCCACCTTACGCCAGTCCTTGGGCTTTGCGTCATGTGCGCTTAACCTCCTGTGCTACCGCCTGACTCCCTGTTTTACGTTTTCTATAAGAATGTCTGGAATGTTGACTGTAGTGGACTGTCATAATCCCAAATTCTGAACTGACAACAGCTATATGCATTCTTACATTTTTGTTCAAGTGAAAAGACCCAGAAACCATTGGGCAGCTATACATGAACACTTCCCTGTCTACCTCTCTCTAATTTTGGAAGTTTGCGTGGGCTAAAGAAGACCAACTTTCATCAAGTTCAGTTTTATTTTAGCTTTTACTTCTCATCTCTCAGCCTGTGAGAATTCCAAGTATTTTCATCTTGCTTAAGGTTAGTAGGTCATAAATAAACCAAAGCAATTTCTTTTGCTTTGAGCAAGAGTGCCATAGAATGCACAGAACACCACTTGTAAACAGAGCACACCCTAACATGAACTGACAGAGAGACATGAAGAAGGAGTGTGGTGAGCCTTTGGGAAAAGGCCGTGGGGACTCTGGGTGCTGAAGCTGTCGGTTTTAGGCATAGATTATATATCTTGTCTGATGGCCTGCCTCTAATTTAAGTGACTGCCTCTGCCCGTCCTTCCAGAGGGCAAGTGTGCGAAATAGAGCATCTCAGCGTCAGGCTCCAGACCTTTCCTCTGCCTGATGCCTTGACCTAAATTGAGGACGTGGGCACTGAGTTGGACAAATGTGAGGGAATGAGTCTTTGCTATTTCATGCATTTTCATTTTAATTCTCTCCAGTTTGGACATTTTTGGGGCAGCACATGTTCATAAACTGATTTATAGTTAGTTTTATTTTCTGTTTGTGGGGATTAATCTTTTTCAAACAAAAAAAAGTGAAGAAACATTGCATTATTACATGCCCATGACTTCCTTCTACTTCCCCTCACTCCCACCCAAGGAAATAATGTTTTCTCTAAAAGCCATAATGACATGCTAGGATTACTGATTCTGGTTGGGGGTGAAGGCTGAAAACCCCTTCCTCAAGATGATTTCCGTTTTCTTTGACACCCCCCCCCCCAGTCAGAATAGGAAGTCTCATGAAATGATTCACATCAGCATGCTCACTATCCCAACCCTCCAGTTGAACTGTTAGAGAAATGCTTGCTTTGGGTGATTATCATTGTAATTACTGAGACTTCTGGCTGCTTCTGAAGAAAGAGTGAAAGCAACAAAAAGGTCAGAAAACTGAGTAAAGGCAGAGAGAGCCAAGTTGAATACTTGGACATGGTTCTTCACTGAGAAAGCAGAAAAATCAGGGCAAGTGATGCCAACACTTGGCGCCGATTAGACCTCTTTCAGTGCTGAAACACTGACACCCCAGAGGGTCTGCCATTTTGTTTTCCAACAGCTTTGTAATTACCAATAGCCCTTACTCCAGTTGACAGCAGAGGGCCTGACATGTTTCTCATTTTCATTCTTCCCAAGCTGTGGAAGTGATTCAATACTACTCATATTGTCAAAGACTTTATGAATTTGCTTTGGAGAAGAGAAGAAATTTCAGCATAATCTTTGCTAGAGAGTTGGTAACGTTTCTAGCAAGTGAAAGACACAAGTTGATTTTTGATTACAAACAATATGTGAGACCCACATTGCATATATGCTCCAAAATAAACTGTGAATGATCTACAAGTACACTTCACAGACAAATGAGCCCAATGAATACTTATTGAAAATTTACAGTTTCTATAGAAAACTACAATTTCTAGAGAGATTTAGAAATCTATGTACTACTATGTATGTATACTATCTGTTGATTTTAGAAAGTGTTCACAGATATAAATATTTATGTATTGCTCATTTAAAAACTAGACACTGCTGGGGCCAGGCAGTTGCACTCCTGGTTACGCATATACATTATAGTGCACAAGGACCTGGGTTCAAGGCCCTGGTCCCCATCTGCAGGGGAAAAGTTTCATGAGTGGTGAAGCAGGGCTGCAGGTGTCTCTCTCCTTCCCTCTCTCTTCCCCCCTCAATATCTCTGTCTTTATCCAGTAATAAAATGCTTAAAAATAAATAATATTTTAAAAATCTGGGTGTATCTGACTTCATTAAAAAAAATCAACAGTATCTCAACAGTATCAACAGTAAGGTTTAAAAACCAGATTTACCTTATCTGGGAGGAATAGCTCAGCTGGGACAGTCCCTGGATGCGTGATGTTCCTGAAGAACTTCTTTGTGTACCAGAGTAGTGCTTTGACTCGTCTCCTCTTTTTAACTCTGAACCAAACTTTCATCTATATAGACAGGCAAAGAGAGGGAGACACACCACAGTACTGGAGCTTCCTCCTTCTCCACAGCACCTCCCACATGGTGCTTGGGTTCAAACCTGGGTCACAGGCAAAGCAATGCAGATACTCTACTTCTGCACTTTGTCTCTGCCTCCCCTTTCGGTTTCTCTCTTACACGTTGAATTATCTCAATGAAACAAATGCAATAAATTTCAAAAATGTATAGAGTCCCTATAATCCCTATATCATTGACTTTTTTTTATTGCCTCCAGGGTTATCACTGGGGCTCGGTGCCTGCACTATGAACTCACTGCTCCTGGAGGCTACTTTCCCCCTTTTTAGTTGCCCTTGTTGTTTACCATTGTTGTTATTGTAGTCATTGTTGTTGGATAGGACAGAGAGAAATCCAGAGAGGAGGGGAAGGCAGAGAGGGAGAGAGAAAGACAGACATCTGCAGACTTGCTTCACAGCTTGTAAAGCAACTCCCCTGCAGATGGGGAGCCGGGGACCCAAACCGGGATCCTTACACTGGTCCTTGCGCTTCTTGCCAGTGTGCTTAATCTGCTGTGCTACCTCCCAAACCCCATCAACAACAATTTTTAAACAACAGCTTTAATGATTGGCTTTTTGCCTATCTTGCTTATGTTAATCATTTATTATCAAAGAATTAAAACTTTCAGTATAGAGCTAGACACCAAAACAACACCTATATGTATAATAAGTTTCTACTAGCATGACCTGCACTGATTTACAAGATACGTTTACTGGGCAGGTACTTTCCCACTTCTAAAATTGAGAAAGCATTATGTTTCTTTTTAAATATCCTCCAAATACTATATATTTTAAACCAACACAGTTATATTCCCAGTATAAAGTTTTTCAGCATTTATACATTATACTGTGATGGGTAGTTTTCTTACCTGGTAGGTGGTAGTGATTGATAGGCAGAGACAGCTCTTCTAAAACAGGTAGTTCTAAAGAAGATTGATGCCTACTTAAAAGTGACAATTAATCTTGAACTTTCCTAAACTGGGAACCCTTCATTAACCTAATTTACTCTGGTCTTAATCTCCAACATTAATACAGTATGTAGGAACTATGGTGTGTATATTTAGAATTTTCCTAATCACCTTTCAAAATGTTTTTCTTTGAGTATATGTCATAAATTATTTTATTCAAATGACTATATCCTTGGTTCTATATAGACTTAGTCTAGTATTTAAATATTTCCCAAGTGCTCATGCTTTGAATATTTCTATATCTTAGTGTTTCTTTGCTCTGAAAATTGACTTCCTCCCAAAACAAACAAAATACATACATTACTACATCTACCAAAATCCATAAATTGATTGCACATTTAAATTTTTATTAGGCTTTCAAAATTACCTCTTTATAATGTGTCATAAAAAGTCTAATCTAACAGAAAATGCCATTGCATAGAATCAGACTCTTACAGAAAAAGGGAAGTAAGAGAAAATGATGGTGTGAAGTTCGGAGTGAACTGAACATAATGAAAAATCCAAGGCATAATTTCAACAAGGATTTCTTTTTTGTATCATGAAGATCCGTTTGTCAACAGTGCAATCATGACTTCCACAAACTGTGCCAAGGTCATGATCCTGGAGCTCTGGGTTTTAGCAAAGGAATATTGTGTCATCGGCACAAATGCTTGATTGGTCTCTCAGTTTGGAACTGAGACTTTTTGACTGACCTTCAAAGCTGTTTTAAAACCAACCTGCAATAAGCGTTACCATGTCAATAACACAACTTGTCCTAGAATGCTTTTTTTTTCTTCACTAACCACACAAATTATCTTAAAGATTATATAATGAGTGTTATTGAAAACAACTATTTCTTTCCTAAAAAAACAAACAAAAAAAATGCCAGCCTTTAAAAAGAGGTAAAACTTTCTGTCATTTGTGAGCAGATACGCGCAATCAAAAACCTGTTAGGTTTAAAAAAAAAACTTCATGTGAAACAGTCAAGTACTATTTTATAGTTATATTAAACTTGAACTAGTACAGTAATATTTTTAAAAGATTGACACTATCTTCCACATTTTTCTGAGAGCCATTCAAAATTCAGTCTACAACTCAGAGTCTCCAAAGTGTTTTGCCTCCTTTCCTCACTGTGTTTTAGAATACCTTACTATTTATGGAAGATATTGTGAATGTATTTCTGGCTTCATAAATTATATGAAGCATCTGTTCTCTCAATCAGCAGGGTACCACATGTGTTTTACATCAATCTGTGTGAAACAATGTATAGGATACGATTTTATTTCCTGTGTGCTTCTAAGAGTACTGACTCTTACTCAGAAAAAAATTTTTGAATGATTAGGTTGGTAGAAGGGGAAAGAAAAAATAGTAAATAAAACTTATTGCACCGACCAGTCAACGCCCATGTTCAGCGGGGAAGCAATTACAGAAGCCAGACCTTCTACCTTCTGCAACCCACAATGACCCTGGGTCCATGCTCCCAGAGGGATGGAGAGTGGGAAAGCTATCAGGGGAGGGGGTGGGATATGGAGATTGGGTGGTGGGAATTATGTGGAGTTGCACCCCTCCTACCATATGGTTTTGTTAATTAATCCTTTCTTAAATAAAGAAGAAAAAAAAGTTATTGCAAAGTAAAACAAGAATTAAAAACAAGGATTTTATATATTCATTATGCTACCTTTTTTGGTTTCTATAGCATACAGAAAAGCTAGATTAGTAAAACAACTTTTTTTCTTCACGTATAAAGCTGTATCTTTTTTTAATGATTTATTTATTTATTTTTAATTTATTTACTGGATAGTGACAGAGAGAAATTGAGAGCAGACGGGGAGACAGAGGGAGAGAGGGACAGAGAGTGACACCTGCAGCCCTGATTCACCACTTGTGAAGCTTTCCCCCTGCAGGTAGGGACCCGGGCCTGAACCCATGCCCTTGCGTGCCCTTAAGCAGGTGCGCCACCGCCTGTCCCCGAGCTCTATCTCTATTAAAAAGTTATTTTAATGTAAATATGGTATTTGGAAAATATGAAGGTCAATCAAATATTTGGTATTCATATGTGAAATTTGGTTTACTCTGTCAAAATAATCTTTATGAGAAATTATCTTTTAAGAAAAAATAATCTGGGGGGCTGGGCGGAGGCACACCAGGTTAAGCACACATAGTAGGAGATCAAGGACCCACACAAGGATTCAAGCCCCTGGCTCTCCACATGCAGGGAGGTTTCTACACAAGTGGTGAAGCAGGTCTGCAGGTGTCTGTATTTCTCTCTCCTTATCTGCCACTCCCATCTCAACTTCTCTCAGTCCTATCCAATTAAAAAAAAAACAAAACAGAGTTGGGTTGTAGTGCAGCAGATGAAGCGCAGGTGGTGCAAAGCACAAGGACCCGCGTAAGGATACTGTTTCTAGCCCCCCCCCCCCCCCCACTCACAGGGGAGTCGCTTCACAGGCAGTTAAACAGGTCTGCAGGTGTCTGTCTTCCTCTCGCCCCTCTCTGTCTTCCCCTCCTCTCACCATTTCTCTCTGTCCTATCCAACAACAACGACATCAATAACAACAACAACAAAGCACAAGGGTAACAAAAGGGAATAAATATTTAAAAAATAAAGTTTAAAAAAGATAAGAAAAATGGCTGCAGGGACAGTGGGTTCACAATGTAGACACTGAGCCCCAGAAATAACCCTGGAGGCAAAAAAAAGAAGAAGAAAAAGAAAAAATAATCTAAAGTAGACTTACACATGCCAAGACCTTACATAATGTAACCAGCATGTTACTGTATTCTCTCCACAGGTGATTTTTGGGTTGAGAAATTATTTCAGACAAAAGTCAAGGGTCTACTACAGTTAAATATCATATTGTTTAATAAATCTTGTGCAAATTAGGCTCTCTAGCACAAGTTACTCCTCAAACATGCTGTATGACATGTCTGGATTAATTGTCCAAGGGATTTATGCATTAAATTTATGGACTGGTGAATGATTTCTAAACCTGAGATTCTGTGATTGTTATAGATTCCTTTTATACCAAAGCTCAAAAATTTCCTTAGTTTCTACTGGACTTAATATTTCTTCCAGTCCACACTTTAAACAAATAAATGGGCAAAACCATCGTATTTACCTAACAGTTCATAGTTCTTTCTTCTTTTAAGAAATATTCACACATCAACTTGTTCCTTGAACAGTAAGACCATTTGGTTATTTGAATCATTGAAATCATGACTGAGGAGAGAAAAAAATGAAGAAAAATACTTCTTTCAGAGATTATGTTTGTATGAAAATGCAAGTATTCCTTATTATCAGCGCAGTAATAATCAATATTTCAACCATTTAAAAATTACTCTTATGTTTTTATAACATATTTCTCTTTTAAGAGAGTTACATAAAATAAGCATGTGTGAATACATTTCCAGAGAGAAGAGAGAGTGAGGAGATGTGAAGGTGGATGAGGAGAGGAAAAAATGAAAAATGAGAAAGTGACTTCACAGGAAGTTTCTTCCCATTCACATTTTCAAATTGTCTTCACTTTTGTGCTGCTTTTCCCTTTACAGATTTGCAGAAATTTAAATGGTCTCCCTTGAAAAAAACAAACAAACAAACAAACAAAATGCCATGTTATCCATGATAGCCCAACAGAGATAGAATCAAGCCATCTTAGACGTTTTCAGGTAAAAATCAGAAAACTCTTAATTGACTTAAGCTATCTTCATCAGTTTATTTTATAGAGTTCTCAGAGAACACCTTCTCATCATCACTAATCCAGCTGTGAAATCCCCACTTTCTAATAAAGATGGTGTAGGCTATTATGTTTTTCAGGAAGATTCCTTTTAGACTAAATTGACGAGCATCTTCTCTCCTATATTCATCCTAGATGAGCAGTGAAAGACAGACACAGTGACATGTATGTCCAACAGTCATGTTTTTAAAAAGTTACTGACCCTTATCACTACAGTGACTTCACAACTTGACATTTCCAATCAGTAGAAAGATATTAATCAGATAATTAATCAGATAATTCTGGATCAAAGTCCATGTAGGTGCTTATATTCTCTTAAATACACTGCTCTTCTCAGCAGCCCATCTTAAAACCAGGGTTGAGTGGTGCCTGGAAGCTGTTACACAGCTGCAACATTCCAACCATGAAGTGATGAGTGAATTACACAATGGCAAATGCTGTTAAATTTCTCCTGGGATGGGGTTCTTACTGATGCACAGATTTTTTGAAACAAAACAAAACAAAAGCTTAGATGTCAAAGAACTACAGACATAAAAATATAGATATACCTATGCGATTCCAACGCTCGAATTCAGGGCCTCACACACAGCAAAGCTTATGCTATAAGGGTGGTGAACCATCTTCTGGCCCCTTTCTGAAATATCTTTCAACAAGCACTTTCAATTTGTTACAGTTTTCCATGTAGATGAAGCTAAAAAATAATAATAATCTTTTTATTGATATAAAAATTTGTGTCAAAAAGTATGTCAAAAATAATATGTACTGGGGAATAAATAACAACAAATATCTATTTCTATTCTGAGAGAGTCTGGAGGTATACTACAGAGGTAACATCAAGGTATTTAATTTTCTGACTGCCTTCACACATGCCATTTTATTTTAGATAAAAAGCAATGTATTTTTTAGACTTTTAAAAATATTTTTATTTATTCATTTATTTTAGATAGTGACAAGGAAAAATTGAGACAGAAGAGGAGAGAGAGAGACAGACAGACAGACAGACAGACAGACCTACAGCACTGTTTCACTGTTTGTGAACTTCCTCCTGCACGTGAGGACCAAGGGATTGAGCCTGGGTCCTTGTGCACTCCAACATGTCACTCTTCTGAGTACAACATCACCTGGCTCCATACTTAAAAACAATATCATACTACATAATGTTGATCTACTTAGAATGTCTTCTTGTCATTACTAGAGCTTCACCTCTCTAGGCTCACTTTTTTCATATAGAAAGAGACACAACGCAGGAGAGATACCACAGGACTAAAGTTTCTTCCAAGGCAGTAGAAGCTAGGCTCAAGTCTGGGTTGTAACTAAAAATCACTATTATATTTATTTTTTTAATTTTTTATTATCTTTATTCATTGAATAGAGACAGCCAAAAATTGAGAGGAAGGGGGAGATAGAGAGGGAGAGAGACAGAGAGACTCCTGTAGCCTTGCTTTACTACTCATGAAGCTTTCCCCCTGCAGGGGGGACAAGGGATCGAACACATGTCCTTGCTCACTGTAACGTGTGCTCAACCAGGTGCACCACCACCCTGGCCCCAATATATTTAAAGTACAAGATTTGTTTGTTTATTTGTTTTTTGTTTTTGTAAACCTCTCTGACTACTAGAGATGTGTTATTGGAATGGATGGTAAAATTCAGAAATTAGGTGTACATTCATTTTCATAAATGTGGGAGATTTTGGAAGAAATCATGAAATCAAAATACACATGTCATAATAAGAAGTTAAACACTTGTTTCCTAAAATTTATTATGTTTACTGAATTCAGTATATTTCCAGTATGTTCAGTGTATTTGTAAATTATACTTATTTCAAAAGTTAGACCTTTTTTCTACAAGTAGTGCACATGTCCTCATGGGATGGCAGAGGGGGAAGAAGGAGTCTGTACTCAAATCGCTACATTTGGTAAAACTGCACAGCTAAGTACAGCTGAACGTGTCTTTATGAAGGACTGCCTGAGTGACTCTTAAAACAACAGTTTACATGCTTTTGAACGTTTTCTATTGCATATTCTTTAGCATAGACACCTTGGATTTCACATTTTTTACGTTTTCAGAGAGTGGTACTTGCAATTATATACTAGAGATATTTTTTTTAAAAAATAACTACTATCTTTATTTATTCACTGGGTAGAGATTACCAGAAATCAAGAGGCAAGGGGATGATAGAGCAGGGAGAGACAGAGAAACACCTGCAGCACTGTTTTACCACTTGGGAAGCTTTTTCCCAGAGCATGAGCCCTAGTCCTTGTACATTGTAACATGGGCGCTCAACCAGGTGTGCCACCACCCAGTCCCTAGATATTTTCTTTTTTTTTTTTTTAATATTTATTTTGTATTTTCCTTTTGTTGCCCTTATTGTTTTATTGTTGTTGTTATTATTGTTGTTATCATTGATGTTGTCGTTGTTGGATAGGACAGAGAGAAATGGAGAGAGGAGGGGAAGATGGAGAGGAGGAGAGAAAGATAGACACCTGCAGACCTGCTTCACCGCCCGTGAAGCGACTCCCCTGCAGGTGGGGATCTGGGGCTCAAACCAGGATCCTTGCGCTTTGTGCCATGTGTGCTTAACCCGCTAAGCTACCGCTGGACTCCCGAGATATTTTCTATTATTTCTGCAATAATAAGGCTGAGTCTGGAGGTTTAATCAATTATTGTACTTCATTATTTGCTTTGGAATTCTTAGCAGAGTATGATCGAGTAATTATTACAAAACCTTGGAAACAAAAAGTGAAGGAAGGAAAGAAGGGTGGAAAGAAAAAAGGTAGAAAGGAAAGTAGGAAGGAAGGAAGGAAGGAACGGAGGGAGAAAAGAAGGAAAAGAGGAAAGAAGTGATAAAGAGTGGAGAAAAAAAGTGGGAGGAATTCTAACTGAATTTGGTACATTCTACTAACAGCTTTATTTTAAGAATAAGGAAGAAAAAACTTTTAAAATTGCATTATAATATGGGCCTAGACCTCTAATATGAGCCTCTCTCTAGCACACATCATCATTTTGCTGGCTTTCTCAGGACCATACCTTCACTATGAACTAGCAATGGGAAGGACTGCCCTACTCTACCAAGGGAAGCTGGAAGCTGGGCCACTCTGCCACTCAGGCAAGACAGATTCGGAAGTGAGTGCAGCCAAGAATGTTTCTAGCTGTGACTATGGACTGTGAACCCAGTGTCACAGGAACTAAATTAAGGCTCCAGTGCTAATGATGAATAGATATGGACCCCAGATTAGATCCTTGTGGTGAATAGTAAATTGCATTTACATTTTTCCCTCCAAATTTGCAAGCAACTCTATGCCTCAGTCCTGGCTCCTAGTTCAACTCTCAACTCTGACACCATCTTCCCAGACACTATTTCTCAATTTTGCTCAAACTAAGATTACTAGGACATAGAATCCTAGTAACATTCCTAAAACAAGATCTCGTAGCTTCGTTCTACCCTAAGGTCACTACTTTCTTTCATCTGCTCTATGATGACGGTTTCTGTTTATTGAACATATTGTTCTGCTTTCAGTCTTACTGCATTTCAGTCACCAAGTGTGGGGAGCCACATGTGCCCTCAAGGTTGCTATTGGCATGGCCATAGAGTTTATGTTAAAAGATAGTTCCTGGGAATCGGGCGGTGGCGCAGCGGGTTTAGCGCAGGTGGCGCTAAGTGCAAGAACTGGCTTGAGGATCCCAGTTTGTGCCCCCGGCTCCTCACCTACAGGGGAATCACTTCACAGGCGGTGAAGCAGGTCTACAGGTGTCTTTCTCTCCCCCTGTCTTCCCCTCCTCTCTCCATTTCTCTCTGTTCTATCCAAAAACCACAATATTAGCAATAACAACAATATAATTACAACAATAAAAGGCAAGATACCAAAAAAAAGGGGGATAAGATAGTTCCCGCTTCCCTACACCTTAGAGTCTTTGTTAAAAGATAAGTTCTTTTTCCCCATGAATATATAATAATAAATGAATAGGAAAGATACATCCCCCAATACTCAGTTGGCTAAGGCACCAACCAAACCTCTTTTTCTATAAAGCATTCAAATCAGATGCCCTGCTAACCATGAGAAGCAGATTGCTTGTGTTTCTTCCACAGGAATCCCGGCAAAAACCATCTGGCCCCCTGCACACCCTGACATCACCCACTAGATGGCACGACTACAGTGGCACACCCCCCCGAAACCCTAGATGTCACCTGACTCAATCTGAAGAACCTGATTCACAGACTCCAAAGACAGAAATTTTTTACTGTCTGTCTGCCTTTCCTGCTTCTGCTTTGCCTGTCACATTTTGGCAGTTCCAGCTCACAATCTACAGAAAAGCAGAATTCCAGAGGCTGACCTTCCTCATGCAGCATTTCATCCCCTGCCATTTCTCCCCCTAGTTGCCTACTTTGGACTGAGACTTCTATCAGACTTGCTGGTATACCCTTTGGACACTTTAGACAATTTTACAACAGCTTCCTTCCCTTCACGTTGCTGGTTTTTCATAGACTGACCCTGAGTAGTTCATAGACTTTACACACTGTTGCCCTGGGCATTAGATAAAAGGAAAGGGGGAGATGCTGGGAAATTGTGCTGATGCAGTCACATTTGCCATGTTGTCCCCATCAGGCTACTGCTAGTTCCCGTGAGAGTTGGGACATTCTCGGAGTGCCTGTTTCGCCATGTTGTGCCCTCAGGGCATTGTCTATATCCCCGCGATATTTGGAGTGCTTTGGTTACTCCTCCCCCCATCCCATTCTCATGAGAGTTATTATCCTATCCTGGAGTGCTATGGTTACTCGTCCCCCTTCCCATTCTCGCGAAAGCTGCTCCTATAAAAGCCCTTCTTCTTCCGCACCTCACTCTCTTGCCAGCGCTTCACTCCAGTGTTCAGATGCAGGAAAGGTTACTGCGTGAGGCGGCTATTTTCGCTACCTCCACGTGGCCCAACCTGCCTCTCTAGCACCCAACTCTGAGGTGCCAGCACAAATAAAGATTTGTGTTTCCTCTTCGCTCTAGACCCCCTCTCTCTTCTCTGCGGACCGCGCACAAAAACAACCAAGTTGCAGATGCTATCATGATTCCATCCTGACTTCCTGAGGCAGATGACCTCACCAATGCTTCTTGGAACCTCACCTCTCCAAAGTTCTACCGATTAGGGAAAGATAGAAAAGGCTGAGGGTATGGGTCAAGCTGCCAATATCCATGTCCAGTGGAGAAGTAATTACAGAAGCCAGAACTTCCACTTGCTGCACCACAAAACAATTTTGATCCTTACTCCAGGAGGGATAAACAATAGGGGAAATAAACCAGAGGGCTCTGTATCCCTATTCCAACAGGACCTTAAGCAGGAATCTTGTTTTATACTATCAATGAAAGAGAAGTGAATCTGGATAATACCAGAGCAAGCCAGGCATGGGTAGTTTCACTTATCTGAGACAAAAGAGGAAAAAAGGAAAGACACTTAGAAGTAGTAATAGATGGAGGGTTGAACTAGAACGAAGTGAAGGCAGGGGGAAATACATCTGCACATATGGATAAGATAGATAGTTATAGAATCAGCCTGTGTGGTGACCCTGGGAGAACTACTGCAGTTTCCAAAGGAGGAGATGCCACACAGATCTCTTGGTGGTGGTCACTGTATATGGGATTATACCCTGTAAATTTGTGATAATGTAAATCAATATGAAATCACTAGTAGACAAATCACTTTGTTTTCGTTTACCTTTGTTATACGTTTGTTTCGTTTCCCTTTGTTATGTAAGAATATGCTTTACTGGGAAAAGTCAACATAAGAAGTGTTTTTTTAATAGAATGTTTTTAAAACTGTTTATTTATTTATTTATTTATTTATTTATTACCTAGAGAAAGAGAGGGAGAAGAGATAAAGAGGCAGAGAGAAAGAGAGGCACCTGAAGCCTGGCTGAAGCTTCTCCCCGTGCAGGTGGACGCCCAGGCCTGAACCCCGGGGTCTCTATGCACTGCAGTGTGGATTCCCTACCACTGCAATCACCACCACTTGGCCCTGATTACATATTATTAGATGACAATGAATAGACATGGGTATGTTTCTCAGTATATCAAAAACCAGTTATATACTTTGTCATAAAAAATAAATCTTGAGAAATAACTCTAAAATTAATGACTGGTGCTGACAAATTATTCAAGATCTTATTTTATTACAAACATCTGTTGTGTCTGATATATTTCCTGTCAAAATAGACTACTACTTACACTTCCAAAACTTTTTAAATTTTTTTCCTCACCTAACCTAAGGTAGCCTTTTAACTCATGAAAGAGAAAATGTAGACTTTAGAAATTTTGACTTGCCTAAAACCCCAAGTAAAAACACTGAGAAATAGTCAAGTATCAGCTCAGATTTGGGGCCAACTCAACAGATCTTTTCTACTTTGGGGTGCTCAGTAAAGTCCAGGAGACAGACCTAAAGCTTCTTATCAACTTTCAAGTCCATCATTAGTGTCCCAGTCATTATTGCATTCTTTTTGAGATATCTTATGAGTTTTGTTTGAATTTTTTTCAGTTAAAAGATAGCTCCTAGAGTTCTATAATTTCAAATTCTAACATAAATTATCCCAAATTCTAGTTCCTTCCTTGCTTCCTTCCTTTCCAGAATACTGCTCAACTCTGGTTTATTGTGGTGCCAGGGAATGAATTTGGATATTCTGAGCCTCAGTCAAGAAAGTCCTTTGCATAACCATTGTGTTATTCCCTTCCCACTCCTTTTTTTAAAATGTATTGAAGAATTCAGAGTTTCCAAGTTTTTCAGATCAGTGTCATCATGCTTGTACCGCACATACAGCCAATCTCTCTATGGGCCCTTTCTTTTCCTCTCCCAAAGCCCCTGGCAAATATATTTGATCTCAAATGTCATGAAACATAAGCCTCTATTCATTTTTTTTTCCTTGAAGAGCAAGTATTCTTCACAGATATGTCCATCATTATTTTCCCCTAGGACAAGGAGCTGAATGCATTATTATCTTCTAATAAATACAAACATTTAATCTAGTTCTTAAATCCATATATATGTGCATATATTTATGTTTAAATTTCTAAAATTAAGACTGGAAAATTAAAATTTGAGAATACTACCTGCAAAAATATACATTCAACCTTAAAATGGCACTCTCTTTTATAATATCTCCATCACTGAATTGCTAAGATACACACCAGCATTTATTATTAATACAGCTATGTGGGTTATGGCTGGATGTAGTCTCCACCCAGGCATTTCTCTCAAGGAGAACTCAGCACATAAATCAGAGACTGAAAGTCTGCCTCCACTGAAACCAAGGAGCAGCTGAGGGCGTGAAGGAGCCATTGTCTGCAGCTCTTGGCTGTCTGCTGAGGGTTGTGATTATAGGCTGGAAGAAACACAACCTTGCAGAGATCTAGGAGACTGAAAGATGAAACAGTGATTGACTAGGGAAGCCCAAATTGAAAGACCTGAAATAATGAATAAGTTTTCAGGACAAATGGAATTAATTTATAATGTATAGCAGGTCATCTGCCCGACCTCTGAGCAAGTAAAATCATGAAAATTCCACATATTCGACCCCAAATTTGAATTGTTTTTAACTGATATCTAGAACTCTTTGAAGCTGAATGTAGCGCATATGTTTTAGCTTAGATAAAATCTAAAAAAGGTAGCAGTTGTTTGCTATTATGCAAAGAATCAGACTAAACAAATATTAGTGGAGCCCTTAATCTTTTACAAATCCTTCAAAGGTTCAGATTGAGTACATATTAGTTTATTTATACATTTATTTAGTTGTTGCTGGGACTTAGAGCTTCAAGTTTTTTTTTTTTCATGTAAGAAGAAAAAGACACAGAGAGAGAGAGAGATAGAGAGAGAGAGAGAGAGAGTGAGCCTGAGTGGCAAATATATCATAACACCAGAGCTTTCTTCAGTGTGGCAGGAACCAGCATCAAACTTGTGTTGTATGCATGACAGACACAGGTGAGCAATTTTGCCAACGCAACAACTTGCACTGAACACCCTCTATATTTCAGATATTCTGCTCAAGGCTTTGTTGGATGCTTAACATTTTTAATCATCTCAACATCTTCCCATACTCAATTTATAGGTCTATTACCTTTGCAATAATTTAGTAGATCTTGTCATCAAATCCACAGTTCTCAGTAGCCCTATTAATTATGATTGGTCTGAACAATTTATCTCACTTTTGTTTCTGTCTCTTTTCTCCTCATTTCTACTCTGATCCAGAAATACTTGCCTGCATGCCACTAACAGAGCACATGAAATATCATTTAGTCTTAGGGTCTTTGTATATTGTGTTACTCTTTTTCTCTGGAAAGTTTACCCATCAGTTAGCCTGATGGCTCCTTTATTCTTTTTCATTTATATCTCCCCTTCTCTCACTATTCTATCTAAAACAATACTCTATCACTCTATCTGCTTAGACTTCTATTTTGCTTTGTTGATAATATCACTAGGCGATATTATACTAGACATTAAATATAGTAGATAAAATAGACAATATCTATCCCTTCATGGAACTTATAGTTTAGTGAGGAAAAAGCAACAAAAACAAAACAAATGATTTACAATTATGGTATGTCGGAGAGTATTAAGGACTAGAGATTTAGAGTTGTACTGTAGGAAAGGGGATATTGTGTGGTGAGGAGAGCTGTAATGAAACTTAAGATAGGTAGTGAGTGAAGGTGACATTTAGCTTGGACTGAGTTGAGTGTATTGCAGTAAAGCAAAGGACTCTGGCTTAGAGGGAGCAGGGAGGATTATTTTCTGTGCCCAGTCAGTGTGTGATGTTGAAGAGGGACTTGGATTGGTGGTGGGAGTGCTGTGCAGATCACCAGGAGGTAGGAGACCACTAAAATTTTAACAACTATCATGTAAATGGTTACTTACCCAACAAAATGATTAAAAGAACGAGGAGGAGGTGGAGGAGGAATATCTGAACACTGCGAGTAGGCTAACGTGGCCCATAATTACAAGACAGAAATTCCTGGAAGAAGAAAGGACACTCATGACCTAGAGAAAAGAGTGGACAGGCTCATTTCTCAGTGAAGTACCAGCCTCCTGTATGGGAATGGAACCTCCATTAGAACAGGACTTTCATCTCTCAGCCTCACTGCTAAATCCCTAGCATTTAGAATGGAAAGCTCTAGCTAAGCATAGTTGAATGAATTTAGTAATTTCATTGTTCTCAGTTTATAGCTGAGGGAGTGGAGGTGCAGCAATAACATGATGAGTTCCAAGTACCCACGTGGGCATAAGTGGTGAATGTGAAGTTTGAACCCCAGGACACCCTAAGTCCACAATCTATTTCTAATCACTATCTTCTGGGGCTACAGCAGCTCCCATTTCTCCCTGAGAGTGAGGTCACTTGGTGTGTAGACTAACTAGCTGAAGGAGAAATCAGAAGAGAAGAAAGGAAATGAACTGTTGTGGATTGTTTATTTGTATTCCCAACATTTGATTTAGACTTAGTATGGTGAGAACTTTCCAGTGCAAGGGGATGTCTGAGATTGTGGCAATCAGAATGGTCATCATTTGTGAGGCTGGCAAGAGCAAGACAGCTAGTGCTGGTGCTATCATTACACACTGTGCAGCTCTGGGCCGTGTCTTCTCTCTGTACCTCAGCTCCCTTAGCTGCAAAATACAGCACTTGGGCCTACATAATACACAAATCATTTCCCCCTCCACATTAATGTTCTTCTTTTTTAATTATTAAGTTCCTGAGAATAGAATGTTTTGAGTAACTCTTGTAATTAAAGACAGGATTAAAAATCATCGATGAAGAGAAAAAGGAAGAGGCATTCCTAGGAGATAAGTTTTTGATTTTTATTAATTTAAGTGTATTTTAGCATGCATATGAGAAACACACACACACACACACACCCCAGAGCACCGCTCGCCATTTATAATGTTTTGTTTGTTTTTGTTCTTCTTGTATTCATATGTTCTAAAGAGCCAAATTCAGGGTCCCTTCCTTCCCTTCTCCTCCCCATTCCTGTAAGGCTTTGCAGGAGCCATCTGTGCAGAAAGCTTCCTTTATGACTGTGATTCACCAGCCATTGCGTGTATTACATTTCTTAGTGACGCACTTGTTGGATGACCCAAGTGTGCTCTTCACTTTTTTTTTAATTGTTGTAGTTATTATTGTTGTTGCTATTGATGTCATTGTTGTTGGATGGGACAGAGAGGAATGGAGAGAGGAGGGGAAGACAGAGGGAGAGAGAAAGATAGACACCTGCAGACCTGTTTCACTGTAGGTGGGAAGCCCCCTGTAGGTGGGGAGCCTAGGGCTCAAACTGGGATCCTCATGTGGTCCTTGCGCTTATCCCACTGTGCTACCACCGGACTCCCCTGTGCCCTTCACTTCTAGGTGGAGAATGTGTTTGTCCCCCTGATCCTGAGTGGCTTATAATTCACAAGGCTAATGCATACACTTTCAACACAGGTTAGTATAGCATTAACATTTGTTATAGGATAGCTTATAAAATCTACTAAGTTAGTAGAAATTCATTTCTCAACAGAAAGTTAACAAGAAATAAAAGATAATTGGTTAAACACACACACACACACACACACACACAGGTACTCTGGACTTTGACCTTATTAGAAAATTCTATTATAGTCACTTTGAAATTTAAGTATTTAAGTTAAAGTGAGGACAGGGGTAGATAGCATAATGGTTATGCAAAGAGACTCTCATGCCTGAGGCTCCAAATCCCAGGTTCAATCCCCAGCACCACCATAAGCCAGAGCTAAGTAGTGCTCTGGTAAAAAAAAAAAAAAGTCAAAGTGATTTAATTTGATAAATTTACTTATAAACCAATATATTGGGACTAAATCAAACCATGTTACCACTACAATGATTAGAACATCTGCTCTGGTGTTTCTCTCTCTGTGTATGACTCTCTCTCTCTGCATCTCTATCAGAAATAAAATTAATAATAAAAAAAAAAGCCAGAGGCAGAGCCAAGACTAGGGAATTTCTCCTCAGGAAATATATTCAGATCTGGATCTATTTGTCCAGAAAGAAGATCATGGAGAATACAAGGAGTTTTAGAAATAGAGATGCAAAAAAAGACACAAAAGAAACCTGTAGCATACATGTACAGGAAGACTTAAGAAAAAAAAAATGAAGGAAAATACAGACATATATGAGGCTTCCCCCCCCATTCCCCCCTCTGCTCCACCTCTAAGCCTTAAAGACAGAGATTCAAGTTTGTGGAGGTTGCATTTCTGAGCCACCAAATTGTAAATGCCACTATGATTCCATCCTGACCTCTGGGAAAACCAACTCACCAATGTGCCTTAGAGCCCCATTCCCACAGCTCTACCACACTAGGAAAAGACAGAAATATGCTGGAGGAATGGATCTGCCTGCCAATGCCCATTAGAAAAGCCATAACAGAAGCCAGAACTTCCACCTTCTGCAACCCACAAAGAACTTTGGTTCATGCTCCCAAGATGGGGAAAAGTGCTAAAGGACCAGAGGGCTTTGAACTCCAGTTCCATCAGGACCAAGAGAAAAAAGAGGAAAAAAAAAAAAAAAAAGAAAGCCATTTGCTTGTCATCAGAGGATGAATGGATTTATAAAATGTAATATATAGATATGTAATATATATATATCACTTGACTTAAAGAGGGGGCATTATATTAGAATATGGATGAAACTGGAAGTCATGTTTATTAAAATAAGTCAGATGCAGAATTAGTTCATTGGATAGGGTGTGTTGCTTGCTATGCAAATAATCCACATTCAGGCCCCAATGCCACATGGGAGTGCTACAACACTAGGGAAAGCCCTGGTGCTGTGGTGTCTCTCCCTTTCTGTGTCTCTCTATCTGAATAAAAAATTGGGCCTCAGAGTTGTAAAATCGTTCATGTGTTAGGCTCTTGCTCTACAAAACAGACAAAAAAAAAAAAAAATCAGTCCCCAAAGGCCAATACCATGTGATTATACTCACATGAGCTACCTAAAGTGGTCTACTTTATAGTGACAGCAAGTGGTTACTGCGGCTCATGGGGTAGAGTTTCAGGTTAGAAAGACAGAAAAGGTTCTGAAGCTAGATGGTAGGGATCGCTGTACAACAGTATGAATGCTTTTGATGCCACTGAGCTGCACACTGAGAAATGAACTGTACATACAGCTTTATGTCACGTGTCTCTTATACCCTAGACATTTTCTAGCTAATGCTTTCGTATGTTTTTCTGCCTGTCAAATTCTAATTACAATTGTCCATTTGAGGAATGTATGTTAATATCTCTAATAGTAATTTTAATAGAATGTGGGCAGGGGAGTAAAATTAGTCATTTTTGCTTTGACTGAATCCTCTGATCTTAATCTTGATTTCCTGAGTTTAAAATAAATTCATTCCACCTGTATTAGAATAGCCAAAATGGTTTCTGACTCTCCTCCCTCTTCTAGCTAATGGATTTGTAGAGAATAACTGACTGATTGACTTAGCAAAACACTCATTTCACAAAACTACCCAAATAGCTATTTATAAATGGAATTGATACATACACACAAACAGTACTTTTACAAATGCTGCAAATAGTAAAAATGTTGGAGTAATTAAAGAAAGCCATGTCCTAATGTTATAACATACCCATGTGCACTCATTAGCGCTTTTAAGGTTTCCTTTTTGCATATATACAGTTACTCTAGTCAAAGTTCCTGTTCTAATACACACTTGGGAGTTTTTCTTGGTCCAGTGCACCAAAAATATATAAATAAGTATATGTAGACAGTAACATGTTTAATTGAAAATAAATCAACAATCCAAAATGTCAAAGAAGACCAAAGAAAAATAGAGCATAGGGGAGCCTGGGCGGTAGCGCAGCGGGTTAACCACACATGGTGCAAAGCACAAGGGCCAGCATAAGGATCCAGGCTCCAGCCCCCAGCTCCCCACCTGCAGGGAATCACTTCTGCAGATGTCTCTCTTTCTCTCCCGCTCTCTGTCTCCCCTCCTCTATCCATTTCTCTCTGTTCTATCCAACAACAACAGCTATGACAATAATAACAGTAATAACTACAACAAGCACAACAACAAGTGCAACAGACCAGGAAAAATGGCCTCCAGGAACAGTGGATTCCTAGTGCAGGCACCAAGCCACAGCGATAACCCTGGAGGAAAAAAAAAAAGAAGAAAAGAAAAATAGAGCGAAGTAAAAATAAAATATATAGTAGTCAAGTAGAAAACAACACATGTAATAACATAGAGGAGTCAGAAGTGATTTCAAGTTTTTTTTTTTAAAGTGAGTTCTCTGACCAGGTATTTGCATGCATGAGGTCCCAAGTTGTATTCATCATAATGACAGCATGAATGATGCTCTGGTTCCTCTCTCTCTCTCTCTCCCACCCCGCCTCCCTCCCCTCCTCTATCTCACCCCTCCCTGTATAAATATCACAATGTTGGAAAACTCATGATGCATTTTTACATAGAAACACATGGAAAAAATACCACAGTTCATCTTTAAAATTTAGTTCTATTAAGACTTTATATAAAATGCTATAATTTTTTAAATATTTATTTTCTCTTTTGTTGCTCTTGTAGCTTTTTTATTGTTGTTGCTATTGATGTCGCTGTTAGATAGGACAAAGAGAAATGGAGAGAGGAGGGGACGACAGAGAGGGGGAGAGAAAGACAGACACCTGTAGACCTGCTTCACTACCTGTGAAACAACTCCCCTACAGGTGGGGAGCCAGGGGTCCGAACCGGGATCCTTACAGTGGTCCTTGCACTTTGCGCCACGTGCGCTTAACCCGCTGTGCTACTGCCCCACTCCCAATGTTATCACTTTTTGTAAAGCTCAAAGTCACCTACACACACACATACATATACATGTAAAGGTAACTCCAAAGGAGCTCATGAAGTTGGCATGTCCTTGTGAAAATCTGTGCAGGATACATACTGCATACGTTATTCATATAGGACTGATTGTGATGTGAGAATAGCTATCTCTTTTCATTTTTAGGATTTATTTCTTTATTTTAACAAGACACAGACACCACAGCACTGTTCAGCTCTGGCCTATGGTGGTGCACAGCATTGAATCTGGGACCTGGGGTCCTCAAGCATGCTAACACCGTTCTAACAAGCTGAGCTATTTCCTAACCCGACTGGAGAGTAGTGATTCTCACATTGGTGAAGCACACATCTTACACAATTGTACATGGTTTCCTTGGAAATAATACATTCTAGGGGAGGAGAAGAATGATAGAGAAGAAGCATAATTTTTGGTATTATTCTCTTAAATTAGGAGGTTAACTCACAAGTTTTTATTATATGTATCTAAATATATGTGGGGCTTCATTGCTTATGGCTGACCTTTTCAGATAGAAACACAGAAACAGAGGGAAAGACACCAGGGAGCACTGAAACTATATGGTAAGGAGCCGGGCTTGAAATGGAGTCATGCCCATGACACGGCACGCACACTATCCACGTGAACTATCTTGCTGGCTCCGTCTAATACATTTAAACAACCATCCATCAGTAATTCTAGAAAAGATACTGGGGTTCAAGGGACAGCAGAAGAGAAATGGTTATTAAATGCCTATTTTCCACACAAGGAGGTTTGTTTTTTTCTTTATCTTTATTCCCAACACTATTTTTGTCCTACTATATAAAAAAAGAAAAAAAGAAAAACAATTCATTTTTAGAAAAGTAATGGCGCTATAGCAACCTAGTGGACACAGTTTTATTTAGCATGTGCCTGCAATAAACTATGTGCCATACTGTATATACGAAGAAAACACTAAGAATTTTTTTTTCAAAACTTGTGTGTGAGGGGGAGGGGGAGATTTTGTAGGAAAAGGAAAAGAAACAAATTTGTTTAAATGAATTAAGTGGAAATAAACCAAAGTATGGCCTTTGTTCAGTTTTTCTAGGTCAACTCATAAATCCAGTTTAAGAGACAATTTGCACAGCTCTTTAGCACAAGCAAAAAATGAGGACAAATACAGTAAAGAAGAATTTTTTAATGAGACATACTGACAGATTATAATATGGTGTCTCATCAGATGACGTGGTGTTTTGACTACGTGGCTAAGGAAAGGCTATAATTTAAATGCCATTAAAGACACATAAGCTTTAGCACAGAGACAGGAATACTGTAAAGTCTTTTGGTCTGTAGTCGCAATGCAGATAAAATTGCTCCTTTGATCTTGCAATGCCAAAGTCTGCTGTCCAGAAGGGCAAAGTCGTTGTGCTTCCGTCTTAAACTAAGACAGATTTAATCTTCAGCTAAGCCATTTTGTTAACACCACATACAGGGTGAAATGCATTTTATCAGCAGAGCAATATTTCTTTCACTGTTATTCTAGGTTTTTATGATTATGTAGGGCTTAAAAAAATGTGCCCAAAATACACACATCTGGGACTGAAGTGCACAGCCTAACTTCAAATGCCTTCATATGGACCACTTACTGGCATTTGTAATTTAGAGTTGAAGAACATTGTAGCCTTCTTCTCCATTTACAAAATGTCTTCCTTCTTAAAGGAAGACATTTTGTTTACATGACTAAGGAGAACATAAACACACAAGTCTGATCTCTATGAGGAACTTCAGTAGCTAATCATCTGTATGAAATACATGACTACTTGCAAAGCCATGGAAAATTCTCTCTTGAACATATTCCTGTATTACTGTGGGAATAACTTACCAAAAATGTTAAATTAAAAGGCTAAAGTTTCAGCTGTAAGGAATTATTTTAAATGTACACATTACATTTTTTTCAGAGAAAAATATGATGAGAAATTTTCAAAAGTCTTATTATTTGTAAAATCAAATGAAAGCAACCATAACAATTTGTGCAGTTTTGATGGCTCATTGCATGTAAACCAGCCAGACTTATATCACACATATATATTGTTTTTAACCACAGTTTGCTGATAACTTTCAGAAGCTAGTGTATTTTAGGATTCAAACATTTAAATTCTGATTATCACTTTATAATAAAATAATCTTATTTTAAAGAAATAAATATTTTAGCTGAGGCTGTATCTAACATTATAAGTATTATTTCCATATGTCTTTCTATTCTCATTAATAATAAAGAACTATTTTCAGTTTCATCTTGGGGATGACAGAAAGCATCACACTTAATGGCCAAAAATAACTTTAGTATGATGTCAAATTTCTGTTATCAGGTAGGAAAATCTAGATAATAAATTACTTAGATCTATGTGCATAGCTTAAAGGCAAATCCTTTGTATTTAGATCGTGTTAACCTGTTTTTTTCCTGCCTTGATACACTTAATCATAGGAGAAAAAAATTCAGAAAGTCAACTCTGATTGAAAGTTCTTAGGAAAATTTAAAAGTCTTCTTTTTTTAAGTGAAAAAAAAAGTTTATCCAGCACTCTTTCTGGCACAGATCATACACAAAGTAAAACAATCAAAACACAGAGTATTTCTGTCAAACACCCATGCACAAACTACCAAACAAACTCAAAACTAAAGTCTGAGATCATCATAATTGCTGCTGTTGTAAATATGTGAGAGTGTTTTGTACTCAGTAGAAGTTGAGGTGATTTTTGCTGCTTGCCCCAACCTGAAGACTAACAGAAAGACTTCCATAAAAAAATAAATAAAAATGCGTTTTCTCAGGGTTTGATGTCCACTGTCAATAATGGACAGGAACTAAAACATAACTTCCTTGAGAAAACTGTCCCAGGTAGGACATCTTTCCTTCACCAACCTCCTCCTCACCCCCCTCACTCCCTACAGCAAATAAACACATCAGA
Organism: Erinaceus europaeus; assembly: GCF_950295315.1. NCBI lineage: Eukaryota > Metazoa > Chordata > Mammalia > Eulipotyphla > Erinaceidae > Erinaceus > Erinaceus europaeus. The sequence continues at coordinate 17,613,445 of NC_080180.1, forward strand.
CTATGAAAGAAGCCCCACCTGCTTGCTGAGTGCTGTCTCTTCTGTTTGGATGGATTCCTTAGCAAGGCAAAGTACATCACTGGCATTTCACTCAAACCTCTGCAAAACATGAATGAGGTGTAAAAACACTAACATGGAAAAAATAATTCTGCTGTATTGATCCGGAAAACAACTGCTCTGTCTACAAGCCTCCTCAAAGCTGAGACAGAATTCCCCATCAGCCAGTGCATGTTGATGAAAAGTGAATTATAGCTGAGAGAACAAGAAAGATGAGTGGCATTAATGGGAGCAACGGCAATAGCGAACAACTCTAGAAAACATGCTGCATATTTTGCCTCTAGTTTTGAGAAATTACTTTTTAAATACACGTCAGCTTCACTCTGGAATCCACAATTGTTAATGGTTTCAAATTATCAGCCCAAGCAGATTGCCTAGCAAGACTTTCGAAAGCATCAAACATAAATAAACCAATCACTATGCAAACAGATATTGATATATAAACTATACATATATATTCTGTAAATATACAATTAATACACTTTAGTGTACAGTAGAGTATTAAACCATCAGCATATGGCAATATATTCTGGTTAACCCAGGAACAGTTGGGTGAAACTTACAAAACCCTTAAGTACATATTTATCAAAATCATCAAAAATGTAAAGGTAGTACAGAAATATTTCTTCCCAGTAGGGGATGTTAGAGGTTACAATCACTAGACAAGCTAGACAAGAAGGTATTTAAAAAAAATCAGGTAAAATCAACTATTATTTTATGAGGCAAAGATTCAGTAGTGTTTATGAAATTCCACAATGGAATATTACTCAGCTGTAAAAAATGGTGACTTCACCGTTTTCAGCCGATCTTGGATGGACCTTGAAAAAATCATGTTGAGTGAAATAAGTTAGAAACAGAAGGATGCATATGGGATGATCTCACTCTCAGGCCGAAGTTGAAAAACAAGATTAGAAAAGAAAACACAAGTCGAACCTGAAATGGAATTGGAGTATTACACCAAAGTAAAAGACTCTGGGGTGGGGAGAATATAGGTCCATGAAAGATGATGAATGACATAGTAGGGGTTGTATTGTTAAATGGGAATCTGGGGAATGTTATGCATGTACAAACTATTGTATTTACTGTTGAATGTAAAGCATTAATTCCCCAATAAAGAAGTAAATTATTTAAAAAAAAAAAAGAAAGGAAGAGATGGCAGGACCACAGAAAAATTAGGCAAATAGATATAAATATAGATAGTTATAGAAATAATAGTTAACCCATATCTGTGATATTGGGAGAAAAAAAAAGAAATTCCAGAAAAAATAATAAATGTTAAGAAAAATAATAAATTAGAGAATTAAGGCAAATAAAATACACGAGGCAAAACAGCTATGTTTTGAGGAAATGCAAGAAAGAAAGAAAATATGAAATCTGCAAACTAAGTACAAATCACATGTCCTTCCTCACTGTTCTGTAGCAAACCAGTTTAGTTTCAAAGAGATCACTGGGAATAATTTTGATTAATTAATAAGGTAATTGTAGGGTATCACTAAAACCTACTTCAGTTCTATTTTGCAAATTAAAAGTGTTAATGCTCTTAAAATGAACATAATAATTATTTATAGTCCTTTCAAAGCAATATTAATAATGTCAACCTAGTTGCTATATGCTTTGAATCTTCTTAAGAAATAAAAGCATTCTGGACAAATAATGTGTACGCATTTCATCTGCTCAGAAACACAAAACAGTTTTAGACATTAAGTCAAGCGAAAATACGGTTGGATTTTTCTCAACAAAATCATCCCATACTCCTTTTGGAAACATCTTGATTTTAACTGAATTGATAAGTATCTGAAAATCTCCATTTGCTGAGGTACTATGTGGGAAATACAGGACACGATTCTCACAATACTATGATGATCAATTTCTAATTAAATAAAAATTTCCCAACAGATGCTGGTAAGCGTTTATCATTGGAAAAGTCCGTTTCCATGTTGATTATTTGAGAAAATGATAGCAGAGGTGAGATCATCAAATAAGCCCTGGCGTGTACTCTGGAATAAACAAAATCTGACTGAATTTTTAAATCAGGCATTTCCTATTTAACATGGCTAATTTGAAATCCAATTACAATGTTCAGCCATACACCATTAATAAAAAAGATAACATCCAATACCTGTAAGTGGTTCAGAATGTCACAAGTTATATTTTTGTGTATGGTCCCAAAATGAGGTTGACACAAAATAGCATGTTCTCCAACATCTAAGCTTCTTGACTGCCAGAAAAATATCAAAACAATTAGGGCTCTTTGGAATGTGTAGTTAACTTCCTGCTGTAGGACAGGAATCACAGCTGCTACTGTAGCAGTGGGTTTCCAGATGTCAAGGCTGTACGGATAGTGAGGTAATTGCAGGAAGGAAGGGATACAATTTTGTTATCACAGATTACCCTCCCCATAGAGAACCATGGATACGGCATTAATGGCAGCTTTGTATGTGCCCATTATGAACTAGAGGTCTTCATGTTGAAGTGTGGAGGTTTGTACATATGCTTCTGTAGAAGAGGATGGGCCCAAACTTAAAAAAAAAAAAATGTTTGTGAGACAAAGAAAAAGATGGATGCTCTCTCAGTGCAGCATCGTTGGATTTATAAAAAGCCTGCAAATTTTAGTAGGGATTTTTTTAAATCATTAAAGTTGTCCTACAAAGTCCTGAAATAAAATAATGGGACTCAACTCTGAATGTTCCCTAACATAATACACCACTGTATTAAAAGAAAATGAAAAGATTCCTGGCCTGTAAGAGGGCTCAGTAGACTGACTCCGTGCTTTGCATAACTGAGGACATAGATTTGAGCTCTAGCATTGGCAGTGCATTGGTCTCTAAATAAAGAAGTGCATAAATATTTTACAAATAAAATGTTTGAACACAGATTAATTAATCAAGCTCATGTAAGGTTGACTTTGGACATGAGTGACTGAGTAGGGGACACTGGATGATGATTTTGCATTATTCAACCAAGAATAACTCCTGTCTCAAACTCTCTTGGTGTGCTGTCAAAAAATCACAAGTTTATTTTAAAAAGTCTTATAAATGTTTATTCCATAGATAAAATCCAAGTGCTAAATCTCTGTATGAGAACTTTTAAAAGTACACTGTTTTGGCATGCTTCAATGGCTCACAGGCAATTGAGATTGATTTTAAAAAATCAGTCAAAGAATTCGTTGCTTTTCTGTCTAAGCTTCCTGATTATTTATTATGCAGAATACAGAACATTGATTTAATGAACAGAACAGCTGATGCCATGTTTCACTTGCAAATGAGAGAATTCCAGGTAGTATCTCAACATGGTCATTTCTAGATTCTTTCTATCAAGTCACAGACATAAGGCATTTCTTATCCGTCCTACTAAATCATGAGGCTTTACATGGTTTTTGTGGGCAGTTTTACATTGTTGTCAACCCACACTGAGATAATGGTGGTCAACTAAAATGCCATAAACCACACCTGTGAGTTCTAAGCCAGGTAGAATGTTGGAATTATGACAAGAACTTTATATCCCTTTTCTGGCTAAGAATCAGCTGGCTCTACAATTCCAGAAAATACATTCGTATCATTCCTACCGGAACTTGTGCAATACATAGCTTCCATGGCCAGGTGTAGCAGCCTTGCACAGCTTTGCGAATACATTTTTAAATCCTGAATAATTTATGCAGTTATTATAGGTAGCTGAATAAGATCTTAATTTTAATAGCACCTTGCCAAAGTTTAAATAAAATAATTGAACTAATAGGGTCTTCACTCTTATTTAAATTACAAACTATACATGGACAATATACAATGCATTTCCTGAGTGAGGGGCAGAGGGAGAAAAAGATCAATTCTTTTTTTAGCAGGCAGAAAAAAGTAATTAAGGAAAACATATTAGTGTAGAAAATAATCTTCAGTTGGTAGAATTAAAAAGGATTTTGGCAAGCTTATATTACTCTTTTGGATTAATCTATCTTTTTTATTGCTTCCTGTCTTTCAGTGGTGTGTGAAAACTCTTTTATTAAAAACATCCACTCTTGTAACTCATTCTCTCCAGTGACAAAGCTAATTTTGTCTATTGCAAAAAAGTCCAAGTTTATACAATGCTTTTATGTATTTGTATTCGTACAGTCATTGCCATTCTTTTATGATGTGGACATTATCACAGCAGCCTAAGAAGCTTCCTTTGAGGTCAAATCTGTGTAAAGGGCAGGGGCTCTTTCCAGTCCTGGATCACCAGATAATTTGTTAGAAATTAAGATTCTGTGCGCTCACCTACTGAATCAAAAAAGTTAGAGGCAAGTCTTTAAAATAAAGTAAAAATCAATGTGAGGACAGGAGATAGCTCAGCAGATAGAATGAACAAGGTTGAGTTTGAATATTGGCACCACATGTGAGTATCAGGGAAAGATTTCACAGATGGTGGAACAGTACTGTGGCCATTCTCCCTACCACCCCTCCCCACAAAAAGGAAAAAGTTATCTGGGAGGCAGTAGGACTGCACATGCATGAGGTCCCTGTACCGCCAAGGAGAAGCATGACTGGTTCACATTTGAATGGCTTAACATTATCTAGTAGAGAGTTTTTAAAGCAGATGATCTTCATGAACTTTAGAATAAACACATGAGAACCATGAAGAAAGGTTCAATCAGCTGTCTCCCCAATACTCTTTAGGGAAGTCTTATACTCATTCATTAGAAATTTGTAAATCCATACAGAAATGAAATAAACCTTCATTCCATACATTTGAATCCTTCATGTAGTTCTTGTGTTAATGCCAAATCAAGTTAAAATGATTAATTCAATAACTCTCGTGTGTGTGGTTTTTTTTTTTTTTTTAGAATAATGGATTATTAGTATCATATAACACTTGTTTTATGTAAACTGAAACTTAAGATTCCTTTGTTTCTGGGTATGTCTTTTCTGATAAGTTGCCTTCAAGATTTTCATAGGGCTATTGTTTTTTTCCTCTCTTATCAATGCATTGCTATAAAATTAATATATATATATGTATGTATGTCTTCTGTATAACTACCTCATTGCTGTTAGCTAAAACCTAAGTGTTAGTTTATAATTTAGACACAGTCATCAACTCATTTTAATAATTTCCTGGGTTCTCCTCAGACTTTTTTCTTTCATTCTTAAAAGTTGTGTGCCATTTGTGTGCCAAGGATAATTATACTTTAATACACGAACAGGGTCAAACACTGAGGCTCACTCTTCTATAATCAACTTCATGAAGACCCATCTCAAATGGCCTTATTTTTTTACCTTGCTTCAAAACAGTTTTTCCTCTGAATACATTGTTATATTTAATACATAGGAAAACTCATATTCAGTCAAAGGTAACTATTTTTTGCATTCATTTACCTGCTTCACAATGCAGATTTCAAAATATGTTACCAAATATGAGCTGACATTCACAATCTCTGAACATTTATGTTTTGTTCCATGCCTTCTGTAAGATTTTAAGTAATCAAAGGACCATTGAGATTTCCATTTTTTGTATTCTGCAGAAATATTTGCATTATAAATCTGTTCTTTGCTTAGTACATAAAAGTTCTTGATGCAATATTTCTATTAAAGTTAATGAGCAAAATCAGTGTAACTCACTTTGCATTCAGTTAAGAGAAGTGAAGCTTGTCTAGACAAGTGGTTCTCAGCCAGAGATAGTATGCGGTAACCGACGTACTATTGGCACTGACTAACTTAGACCATATAGGCAATTCCCCAAAGCAAATAATTATTTCATCCAAAATATTAGTAGTGCCCCTGCTGAGAAACCCTGGCAGAGGGAAAAAAATTAAAACCTGAACAGTAAGTCCTAATGTGACAAAGTGTGGATAGTGTGGACATTGTCATGTGTGACCAAGTCTCAGCCCAGCCCCCAACTCACTGAAGGAAGTCTTAGTTCTGTGGTGACTTTCATTATCTCTGTCTCTTTCTGCCTCTGTCTCTTTGCCTTTATCAAAAAAAAGAGCAGTGATTCCTGACTTGTCAACTAAATCGGTTACATTTACTATAGTTTCCTTGTTAGTGTGGAAGTCAAATCTTCTACTATATATAGTAATATTATGTGTAACCCTGGAATATGAATCAAATTCCCTTCTGTTCTAGTCAGTCTTCCAAGTTAAGTGAAAGAATTCATTTCCCAAGCCCTTACAAAGTGTTTGTCATCAGTACAGAAAACATGGCTCATTATTCCCAACCACCACTCAGTCCCCCATTGCAGTGGCATTCTGGACCATGTGGAACAGTGCTTTGTGTGCATATTTAGTCTTGTTGATGAACTTTTGCTGAATGACAGTATCTTTTTTTTTTTTTTTTTTGTCTCCAGGGATATTGCTGGGGCTCAGTGCCTGCACCATGAATCCACTGCTCCTGGAGGTCATTTTTCCCCCTTTTGTTGCCCTTGTTGTTGTAGCCTTGTTGTGGTTATTATTGTTGTTGATGATGTCATTCGTTGTTGGATAGGACAGAGAGAAATGGAGAGAGAAGGGGAAAACAGAGAGGGGGAGAAGAAGACAGACACCTGCAGACCTGCTTCACTGCTGAAGTGACTCCCCTGCAGGTGGGGAACTGGGGGCTGGAACAGGGATCCTTAAGCTGGTCCTTGCGCTTTGTGCCATCTAGCTTAACCTGCTGCAATACCTCCTGACCCCCGACAGTATCATTTTTGCATAAGTGATACTTTAGGTTTTAATTTGTAAGTTATTTTCTTTACATCTACGTATATATGTTATATTTTTCTTGAGCATTTTTTCTGGACAAGAAGATAGTTCTTTTCCGGCTCCATGTTATTCCTCAACTGGAACTTGTGCTATCTTTTAAACATTTTTTTAATTGAGAAAATAGGTATTTACAAGCCTTTCTTACAATATTTTTTACTTGATAACTTTATTATTTATCTTAGCAAAACAATCATTTTACTAGCCATATTATTGCTGTTCCTAACAAAACTTTTTTACATCCCTTTTATTTGCATTCCTTCATAATTGAACAATATCAATCATTTTAACAAGTTGATCAAACATTAAGCTACAGCCTACTTTCTAAACAAGTCACATCTTTGATAAAAGCAATCTTTCAATACATATCTAGCTCTTCCAATGTTTTCTCAAGTATATGTGATGACTTTTTCTTTGTTAGCCAGATGATGCTTCTATACTGCTGTGGTTTAGAATGCCAGAGAAATTAATATAATCATACAGTATAAAAATTAACAATGGATGAATGTTATAATGTATATGTTGATGTAATCTATGTGGCACTATAAATACCAGACTGGGAGTATCACATTTTTGTGCAATCGATTAATTTTTGTTGAGTCACATCCTATGAAACCACCTTCAGAATGGAGGCAGATGCTACACAGCTGCATACCTCTGTCCCTGAAGATTCTAGAAGCAGCACTCTGACATAAAGCCTAATTATCTCTCCACTGCTTGATCATGGATATCTTCATTAAGGATACACATACCAAATACCCACAAATTCTGACATTATCCAAGAACCTCTTCTTAAATCAAGAATATAATAAATTTTTAAAAAAGGTTTTTTCAGATTAATTTACAAAAGTAACAGAGTAAAAGAATCTTGTTAATTCTAATTTGTCCTGATTCTCTTTTCCCACAATTCTTGACTAAGGGACTACTTTTTTTTTTCCATAAGTCTGTATTCATTTTAGTTAACTTCTTTATATTTTGTATACTATTATATAAATTATGACAATTACAGAAACAAGTCAGGTCTTGACGCCATTTAACTGAATGTGGAGCGCCTGGAACCCAAATTAAACCTGAAAACTGCCATAAGAGATGGTTTAATTCTTTAAAAAAATATATTTCACTTTGATGTATCCTCAATATTTTGTAGCTAAAAGATATGCCCTGGACACATAGCATATAACACAAAAACTGAAAACCACCACCTACTACAATTTCATCAAAATGTCCACTTTTAACTGAAAAAAAAAAGGCTTCATTTAACATATATGCATCAAAATGCACTTGAACTAAATTTAATTGGTTTATGATTGTCACATGCATGCAAGATTTTTAATTTTAACTCCTAAGTAGTGTTACAGGGTTTTTTTTTTTTTCATCAAACTTGTTTTATTCACAACAGTACTGATTTTTAACGATTTGGTCACACACTTCTGTGTGTTCCAAACAAAAATCTGGATTAAATTTTTTCCTTCCCTTTGCCCTTTCCTTTGCTTCCCTTCCTCCCTCTCTCCATTACTATCTCCTTTCCTCCTCTCTTCTTTGCAATGCTGAGACCTCTCATTTATGTGATGCAACAGCGTGGCCAATGTTTATATTTTCCATCTGAATCGTGGGGGGTAGGGTGATGAAGGAGAAAGAGACACAGAGAGGCAACGACAGCAATGCACCATTCCTCTACCCATGGAGCTCTTTTGGAGCTGCCCATGGTACTCCAATATGGTGCTGGATTTGAACACAGGTTTTTAAACCTGACAAGGCATGTAATCTATTGACTGAGCTTTTCTCTTGGTTTCTAATTTTTTTTTTCCCTTCTTACCACCACCGGGGTTTATCACTGGTACTCTGTTCTTGCACTAGAATACATTACCCCCTTCCAGTTTTGTTTTGTTTTGTTTTGGCCTTTATTTGATGGGATAGAGAAAAGTTGAAAGGAGAGGGTAGAAACAGAGCAGAGAGGGAAAGAAACAGACAGACATCTACGGTATCTGCTTCACCACCTGTGAAGTGTCTCCGCAACAGGTGAGAAGTAAATCTAAATCCTAATTTAAAGAAATTGTTTGACATTCTGGAAACACTAGAAATCTAGCCTGGGTGTATGATTCAAATTTTAAAAGCTTTGTCTCATAAACATATTTATTAGCATGTATAATATTTTGATTTTTTAACTTTAAATATTATGTCTTCAAGAGCAAACTTATTTTCTGCAGAATGCCACCAACTTCTTTGACCAATTGAAGTTAGCTAGTTATATACAGTGGATTTCATCACAACACTATTTTTTGCCAATTCTTATCAAAATATTTAATAATGAAAAGACAGGAACTTTTTATATTCAGTTACTAAGAACACAAAGTTAGTAATGAGGAAACTAACTGTGACTTTCTAACACATCTTAAGAAATAATTTACCTGTTTTCCTTTTGACTCTTCCTTTAAATTCTAGATAAAGCTACAGATCATCAGTGCTAAATAATTGAAATACAAAAAAAGGTAAAATAGAGAATATAGAGGATTGCATTTGAATAGAAAAATATTATTTATTTACACATGTAATTTGAAGTGGTTTACATTACACATACATGTAGAACAGAATATACATTAATAACTTAACTAAGTTTTTCTATATAAATAGTATTCCCAGGCAGTACTGCTATAACTCACTCCAGGTCATTTATCTATAGATTTGGTTGTCTGATGTCTATATATATATATCCTGTTTCAGTAAAGCGGGCTTTTACTGAAAGTCTATAACTACTTCATGGTAAAAATGAGCTAGTCTCTGGCTGAGAGAGAAAGCTCTTTGAATTGTTGTGTCTTGTTTTAAAACATGATATTTTATAGGAACACCCAGCATGGAGCAGAAGTCATGCAACTAAGCAACTCAGGTCTTTTTATTTGTTTATTTATTTATTTTAAGATGTGGCAGCCAAAGAGGAGGGTCAGCAGAAGAGCAGGAAGCAAGGAAGACTGAAAGCAGTAAGAAGGTGTGTAGCCCCAGCACAGAACATTCTTTCAGTCTCTCTTTTGTGAATACATAAATCTTAGAGGAAAAAAAAAGAAGATAAGACAATACTTGGGGGTGGGAAGCAACCATGGGTTATCAATGACAGAGACAGAATCAAGTGCAAGGAGAGAGAAGTAGTTATGAGGACAGGGAAAAGAGAGATTAATGAGGAAGAAGCCTGCAAGGAATCCTCTCACAAAGGATGGCAGTCATCTTCCATCTTCAGCGATGAAAGCCTGGTTTTATTGTCTGATCTGATGTTCACTCTGTCCAGTCATGTCTTTAAAATGCCCGACTCCAACAGCTGATGCAGTTGCCACCACAGAAAGAGAAATTATAGCTTTCAGCCTTTCATTTCCCCCCTCACCTATAATCCTCTAGTTCCAGTCTGTCCGACCAACTAACACACTTTTTTTTCTTTCTCCCGTTCTCTCTCTCTCTCTCTCTCTTTCAGTCTGCTCCTCCCCCCATCTTTTGAGATAACCACTTAAATCTGTTTTACACTTAAAACACTATGTATCCCTTGAAACTCCTGAATCAGGAAAAGTCCAGATGGAGACATTAAATAGCACAGAGGGCATAAAATGATGACTGTCCTGTGTCTTATTAAGAGTCACTGTTTGCCTCCAAGTCTTTCTTTAAAAACAATAATAAACTGGTAAGATTATTTTTTTTAATTTTACATTATGGATCCCTTTTAAATTTTTCCCCCAAATGCTTACTAATCTATTTCCACATGCATGTTGTTTGGTGCAGGGCCTTCAAAGACTCTCAAGGTTTACTTTTATATATAAAAAGAGTGAAGATGAAAGCTATTATTTAAATACAGCATTGCCTTCAGTGGTACCAAGATGCTTATTACAACTGCCCTGATGAGACAGTGGGAGCATCTCAGGGCCCCCAGACTCCTCTAATGTATATTTAGGTGTCTCTGATGGCTTGCCTAAGTGATGTGGCATATATCTGATGAAAGGCCAGTAAACAACAGCACTTATAAAAGGCATCTGTTATAGACAAGAAGAAAAGGAAGAGAGAGAGACTGGGGGTGGGGGGGAGGAGAAAGTATCTGCAGTGGAGAGAACAAAGCAATTAAAAAATATATCATACCTTAATTGTGTCCCAGTTTTAGGGTAAACTACATGCCTCTTTGGAGACACAGCATTTCTTCAACTTTTGTGGAACTGTCATCAAAGAAATCAATCAAACTGCCTTCACTGGTCTTTATGGATTTGCTGGTAATTTTGTCAAGATCCCTGTACAAAGCAAAGAGAGATACATGGAACTCTAGCCAAGCTAAGAAAATCAGCCACAATTGATTGTTTAATCTTCTAATAGGAATGTTTTCTAGTCCATCAATCCATAGAGATCTGTCAGCTTTTCATATCCTATACTTTCTCTTCTCTGGGATACTAATTTGACCTTAGAAAACATTTGGGGGGGATGGTTCCTCCTCTACATGAAACAAATCTTTACAAATAACTACCAAAGATATCAGAAACAATAAACAAAATAAATTTCACTACCTCCCCTACACTGATGCTATAATTTTCATGTTCCTTTGGATGCATCTTTCATGTATAAAAGGCTCTGCAATACAAAATAATAATTGTTAAATAAATCCCCAAAACTTAATTATATTTTCCTTGCTTTTAATCACAAAATTATGCAAAAGAGACTAATTCCCCATCTTAATAATACTATGGCTTTTTATATCATTCTTCTAGTTTGCGATACTAATTGGATTTTCAGAAAAGAAACTACTGAATGTGATTAGGCATTATGATTTTCCTTCCTTTTAATTTGGCTAAACGAAGACAACCAAGTGTGTTCCCTTTTCAGTACTGAATTAGGGAATTTTCATATTTTGTTTTATAAAAACAGTACTATAAAAGAAACTTTAGAATTTACAAGTTTGATGATGATGGAGGATGACCTAGTTGGGGACGGGGGTTAAAGTGTTAAGCAGAAAAGTAAGAAATGTTCCACATGTACCAACTACTGTGTACCAAGACTATAAACCCTTAGGCATATAAACCCCAATAAAAATAAGTAAATAGATAAGTAAATAAAGTGTATTCCTTCACACACACACACACAAACACACAGAATTTACAGGTTTGTTGACATCTTTTACTCTAGACATAATGTGTTGTCTCTTCAGGAATGCATTTTTATTACTTTTGTTTTGAAAAGCTGTCAATATCATTCTGAGTACATCCCCTATAAGTCTTTTACCCCAATAATTATCTTTGATGGCCATTGTCATCCATGTGTGAGGCTCTAGAGACTGCACATGAAGCACAACTGAAGAGGTATGAGTGACCCTGCTGACTGAAACTGCACAGAAGTACTTTGAACAACTTTACGTGTCTGTTGCTATTCCCAAGTCTCTCAAGGGAGAGGCGGCAGTGAGCTTAGCAGTGAGATTTCAACTAACTCAAGATTTTTCTGGCTGGAGTTGGGGGCATTACTTTGGTTTCCTTTGCATTACCCTGCTGGTCTGTGTCCATCTGCTTAGCAAGAAAATGACTACTAAGGGGAGAGAGAGCTAGTGTAAATAAATACATCGGATATTCTTTGAGACGTAAAGTATCAGATGTAATGTTACAGCATGTGGAAACATTCTGAAGAGTGAACAAACAAACGGCACCAGTAGACATGTCTGTGGTGTGATGACTACATAGTTTTTGACTGATTCATTGTACTGTATTCACTGAGGATCCCTGACTATTAGACACTGAATCTCTCTTCCATTAAACCTTCAAGTTCTAAAAAACAACAAAAGTCTCATGACTCTCTCCTCCCATAAGTTTGTTGTTAGCATTTTAGAGTAGATGAATTATAAATGTATTAATTATAGTTAATTAATCTAATAATTATAGATTAATGTAGATTAATTACCAAATTATTTTCTGTGATTGGCAAAATTCCTCAATATATAAAATAGGGGTACTGAGGCTTGGAGACTCACTGAGAGTGGCTGAACAGGCACAAAATGTCATACTCTCAAACTCCAAACCCAGAGATCCAATGTGTCTCCTCCCTTTTAAAAACCTATAGGTGGATGTTTGTGAACTTAGTTTCCAATATGGCAAACGAACTATGAATTATTTTTATAAATAACTTTAAAGTGCTGCATTGTATTTTAAATATATTAGAAAAGATGACTAGAATATATACTGGCAGGAGTGTTGTTCTGGGAATAAGAAAATTGTGCAAAACCTTCTAATGGTCATAGGATTTACCTCATAGTCTCACTTCCCTTCCAATCACATTTCATTATATTATGAGGCAATCTGTCAGTTTCTTTTCTCTCTCTGATCCATCTATTGACTGAAGACATTCATAAATTTCTGGAGCTTAAAGAGAGTGGTAGGTTACAAAACGTATACTCGATTAAAAAAATAATGAAAATATTCCCAGTGATATCTTTTGGTCTGTAACTCTTGACAGCTACTGTTAATTACATTTTAAAGTGTCAATGGCCTAAAACTCCCAACATATATTAAGCCTATTCCAAGTACTTTGTGTTGTCGAGCCTATTGTACACTAAGCAAAGAATGTAGTTGAACAGATTGGAGTGGGGATGTATCATACATGCTTTGAGAAAAAACTATCTTAAAAAAAAAAAAGGTTTCAACTGAGCCCAAAATTTAAGGCATCTGAATAACATGAATTCTACCTGAGTCAATCTAAAACTTCTTATAGAATTTTACTTCTGAGTGACCTCAAAAAAGTCTGAGGGCAGGTGGAAAAAACCCTTACATAAAAAGATGTTCAATGTTTTGACTCTAATTTTATTGACTTGCATGGGTGTAGAATGCCAAAAAACTGCAGTGGTACACTCTCACACTTGTATTTGTTTCTCAGACTCACTATACCCATCCACAAAGTCCCAGGGCCATGACTCTATCTGAACAACTTCCTCCACCCTTCCCTTAGCCTTCTCCCCATTTCCTCCTGGTAACCACTATATCTTTATCAGTTCCCAAGAATTACTTTTGTTGCTTTACTGTTTTTTTCCCTCTCAGTTTATATAGGCTGAAGATGGAAGCCAAGACCTCAAGCATGTATGCAAGTATGTAATCTGCCACTAAGTTACATATTGGACCCCCAAAATATTATTTTAAAGAAAACATTTAAATACTTTTCCTTCCCCTTCAAGCCCAACATAGTATACTACATTTGCAGTATAACAAGACAGTAGGTTATGAATTGATTCCCTAATTAATTTTGTTTATTCATTTCCCCCCATGTTTTTCCCCAGTTCTCAAAGTCATTCTGGCCCTTCTCAACATAGGTAGGAAGAAACATATGACTGTCCTTTGTAAACGCTGAGTTTTCTTTGTCTCTCAGCTCCAGCTCTTGCACCTCCACACTGCCTGGTGTGGTGTGGAGGCCAACCAGACGGGCCTCACCGTCAGATGCCAGAAGCAACGGTGGAAGCCAAGGGCCCTGGGCTCACAAGCTAAAACTTGCACGCTTGGCAAGACTCAGATGCCAAGGCTTGAATCTCTAATAAACCCCTCACTGCCTCTCCAGTAATGATACCCTGGGGCTGCTGGGAGGGGATTCTTTTTATAGGAAGCATACTCATAAGGATTTAATATTATCTTTCTGAACCCTTTGATTCAATCGTGTTTTTTTTTTAACTTTCTCCCTTTATTTTTCAGACCCTCTAATGTGAGCCAGTGTTAATTCTTGATGCAACCATAGCATGTAATCAACATCTCTCTACTGAGCTCGAGATTCTTTTTCCCCCTTTAGCCATGTGCTTCAAAAAATATCTTGCCACTGAATGCCTTTTTACAGACTGAAAAGACTTTTTAGGCTAAACAACATTTGTTAGGTTTTGATGCAATCAAACGCAATTTCAATCTTCTTGAAATATTCAGCCCTGCCTCTCTAAAATTGCACATATGTGTCAGCTTTCAATTTTTCTCACTGGTGTTTTACACATGAAGTCTATTTTCACTGAGAAAATGGAATCTTTGTGTCTTTGTCTCTCAGCGCCTTGCTTTCAGGCATGTTCTGGCAGGGGCTTTGACTATCTAGGCACTGGGGGAGGGGCCTGACTGTCATTTGTCAGCTTTTCTTGCATCTGTAATTTCTGGCCACTCAGCATTATTAGAGGGTCTTAGAAAGGAGGGGGGGGGTTGTCACTGATGAAAGCCAAACTCTGAGGAACTGCCCCATGTTAATGACCAAAGAGAGAGGGAGAGAGTCTGAAAAACTTTTATTGTGCTTTAATGAAAAGGATTTTTTTTTCCTTTTGGAAATGGCTAATTTACAAAATTGCACATGGTAACATTTTCAGATCTCAGTTTAGAAAGCCCCTGTCCATATTATGTTACTGATTTCATTGCTTTCAGCTTGGCAATGGTTCATGAAACTATTTTAATTTTCCACCCTTGGCTTCTGGTTATTTCTGCCCTTATTTCCTCGTAACATAACTGACAGCCCAATTAAACATCTGCATTTTTTAATCTGGATTTCCCCCCCAAAAAAAAAAAAACTTTTTTTGTTTTCTTCTAAAACTTCCAGATGTTTGGGCTCGTTTATGATTTTAATGCATGCGACTTTATTTGCTCCAATTTCAAAGGGAGGGAGCTAGATGAACTGACCAGATGTTTCTATATGAAAAGCTTTGTAATACATCAATAAACAGGTCAGTATTTTTGTCTCCTTATGAACATATTTACATGAGAATATATCTTACTTTCTTTTTGCACTGTATTGTTTGAGTTGATCTTTGAAACATTTTTGTGGGAGACTAGAGCTTAGATTTCATACTGTGATCTTTTAATTAACTGGTGTAGTTAATGAAGAAAGACTCCTACTCTGTTATCTCAGCATCTAGTTGTAAGAATAGAGTCTGCTGTGATTTTTATTACTATTTCTGTCTTCTTTTTTTTTTTCTTTGTCTGTGAGAGATAAGAAATTGTAAGCTATGTGTGGCAACAATATATTTTAACTCAGTTTCCGGTTTGGTACAAACATTAAAGCAATCATCAATATCTTGCCTTGAAGTGCTTAGATAAAAGTTAAAAGAGTCTCTAATATATTTCAAGAAAACTTGTTTCCCATAGTTAATAACAGGAAGCTGAGTAAACAGACATTTTCTGACAAATGAAAATGAAAGAGTAACATATACACAGAAACATGGGAAATGAAACAATGAAGCACTGTACAGTCACTCCAGAAGAGTGGTTCAGATTCCAGCATCACTAAACATGCAAAACTCATACCAACTCCAGAGTAAGTCATCATTCATTTGATATCTCAAGGTGATGTTTGAACATTTAGAACCATCTTAGAGAGTGAAATAAGTTCTTCTACTGTTAATATTTCAAAGTGTGCAGGCTATTTCTTTCATTGATTTTTGGGAGGCAGAAACATTATTTCCTGGAATCTAGATCTTCAGACAATCCACTAGACATGGAGGAAGACACTGTTTTCTTTTGAAAAATCACAGCTAGGAGATTTTTTTTCTAAGGGTATTCTTGCTGCACACTTCTGGAAAGAAGAACAACTAATAGAATAATTTTTTGGCACATTAAGATGGGTTTGGGGGGGTATTCATGAGGTCTCAGACAAGCTAAATAAAACAGTCATTAATTAGACAGACAGAAAGGATCACTGGGCAACTTGACCCACTTGTGCTTAAAGCTCCAGACAAAGCTTCCCCGGGAAGTAATGTGTCTTTATCTTCCAATTGTATCATAGAGTGGGGACTGTCTGATCTCAGTACTGACCTTGAAAGCGGTAAACTGATGTGATATGTTCTTCCTCTGGTTTGCAGAAACCCTGAGCTCAACTTTCATTTTTGATGTTTGTGCAGACTTAGTTTCTATATTTTTCCCCCAAAATGAATTGTTTCATCCTCTTGTTAATTTTTTTATAATAATTTAAAGGTGATTATCTAAGAACTGCCAAATGTAAAATTAAACTTAATTAAATACCTATTTCTAGTTTTACAGGATGAATAGAAAGATAAAAAGTGATGGCAAGAGTAAGGAGATTTTTTTTTTTTGCTCTATGATATACTTGATTGCAAATTAAAGGGTTATTTTGACTGCTCAAATGCAATAAAGAAACCTTGACTATCATATAGTCAGACTAGTGAGTATCCCTGGTAAGCTTCGACAAAGACTCAACTTAAATAAGGGGTCAATCATTTTTGACCATGTATAATAAATATTCACAGAACAGACCCAGAAGCCAAAATCAGATTAATTTCATCTTGGCTCAAACTCAGGAGAAATACATTCAATTGGGGTCTAGAGGAGGAGGTTTGTACTCAGAGCTGACCAGATGATCAAATTTAAAAGAAGTACCTCTCACTTTTTTTTTTTATATACACATGGATGAGGAAGAGTATACATGATATACTTTATTCAAGAACTTTATAGTTGTTGGGGAGTATGCAAACAATAAAGTGAATATCTTGATTTTAAAAAGAACAATTTAAAACAAACAAAACAGAAAATTAAAATTGAATCAGAAAATAAGTGAAGTTTTGTTAGCTGCAAGTAGAATATATTGAAGTTTTGTTAGCTGCAAGTAGAATACATTGTTTAGGTTGTAAAATTTTAGTGAATTTGTAAATTAATGAGGAGTACATAAGCATTTAGATGATCAAGTCCAAGAAGGATGACAGAGGACCTAGTGGGGGTTATACTGTTATATGGAAATCTGAGAAATATTATGCATGTAGAAACTATTGTATTTACTGTAGAATGTAAAACATTAATTTCCCAATAAAGAAATTTTAAAAACATGATCAAATGGAATGTGTACTTATTTGGATATTTACAAATATAGGTTGAACTATTGTTTATCCTATATTCTAGTAATATAATCAAATATATTGATTACTAGTAGTCTACCAGTTCTTTGCATTTTTGTAAGACAAGTTTATGATACTAAATTATAAGAACCCTCACTATAGTGAGTTACCTTTTGTTAGATCTTTATAGGAAGAAAAGTAAAATCCATCAGGCTTAGAACTAGAATCTAACTATATATCTGAAAGATATACTTTCTTGAAAAGCTACACTTTGAAAAGTATGTAATATTTTTCCATTTTCAAAGAGAATTTCTAAGACTTCAGAAATCTAGAAAATTTCTTGCAAGTTTTATGGGTATAAACTAACATGATAACTGTCAATGATATATCTAGAAAGGGGTAATCAGGTTAAACATTTTTTTTAATTGACACCATGCCTATCTCTGGGGCACATCTCTGATTTAGTATCAGTACTAAATATACCTCTGTTAGGGGCCATTTTTTCCTTTTTTCTTTCTATTTTATTTGATAGAACAGAGAGTAATTGAAAGAGGAGGGGGAAGTAAAGACACACACATGCACACGCACACGGTGGGGGTGGGGGGCCAGAGAGAAAGAGATACACCAGCAGCCCTCCTCTACCACTTGTGAAGCATCCCCTATGCAGGTGGGAAACAGAGGGTTGAACCTCTTATGGTAATTTGTGCAAGGGGGGGGGTCTGCCACAACCTGGTCCCCTAAACAAAAAGTTAAATGACAATTCTTCTTAGGTTGCATCATTATTGTTTACTCTCAGAAAGCGTTTATCATCAAGTTCATATAGATGATATGAGTTCACTAAATTATTCAATCAAATAATCCCAGGGTCACTCAAGATATGACTTGTTTATATCTCAGGTAAATTGGGTTAAATAGAATTACCAAATGTTCCTCTTCTATTCCATCAGAGCAGTATGTACCAGTCTCTAGATGAATCTGACTCAAATTTTTGGTATATTTATTAAGAGAACAACAATGAACACCACATAATTACTTCAGTCATTAAATAATCTTATTTACAGAGGAAAGTACTAGCTAAAATTTCATTTCTTGAAAATGAGATCTGGAAGTGAAAAAAAAAAAAGACCCTTACAGACTTGTGTTCAGAGCTTAGACTTGGACCAGTATTTTGATCACAAAAACTAATATTAAAATCACAGAGCTGTAAGTTAGACTTGTATAAATTTTCTAGCAGCAGCATTTTTTATTCAAGTGGTTTGTGTATGGTATATGAATTTCATTCCTCTACGTATCACATAAATGTACTTTTCTTCCTGCCTTCTTTTCTTTCTTTCCTTCTTTCTTTCTTTCTTCTTTTCTTTCTTTCTTTCTTTCTTTCTTTCTTTCTTTCTTTCTTTCTTTCTTTCTTTCTTTCCTTCTTCCTTTCTTTCTTCTTTTTTTACCAGAGCACTGATCAGCTTCAGCATATGGTGGTGCTGGGGACTGAACCCGGGACTTTAGAGCCTCAGGCATAAAAGCTCTAAAAGCTATTTGCATAACCATTATGCTTATAAATGTACTCTTAATGTTTTGTGCATTCTATTTTTATTTGTTTTGTAAGGAACCTGTTTCTTTTTTATTTTATTTTATGTATGTGTGTACATATATTTAGTGGTTTTTTGTTTTTTTTTTTGGTTAATTTTCTCTGAAAAGTAGTCCTAACACATATGGGTATAATATGGGTCAAATTTACGAATATATAGGGAAGCCAGCACAATTGTTTCTTGGCTAGTTGTCAATTTCTTTAACACCTTCAGTAGCCTCTGTAGTCTCCCTGTTACTAGTGAATTTTCTGCTGCGGTTGTTAGATATAAGTTGGGCAGCACATGTCAACACTGTTAGTTGAAGTAGAAAATAGTTAGATATTGGAACAATTTTCTGACAGAGGATTTAGCATTCTAAACATTCCCACCTAACCATTTTAAGCTTCAATTTTTTTTCTTTTTTCTTCCTATTCTTTCTTTGTTTCTTTCTTTCTTTCTTTTTTTTTTTTTTTTGCATTCAGGATTATCACTGTGCCAGCACTCCAAGGCCACAGTACCTGGTGGCCATTTTTTTTTAAATTTTTTTATTTTATTGAAAAGGACAGTGAGAAATTGAGAGGGGAAGGGGAAATAGAGAGGAAGCAATAAAGGGAAACCTGCCAACCTGCTTCACTACTTGTGAAGCGGCCCTGCTGCAAGTATAATACTATATGTGCATTTAACTGGTTCTCAAAACAAGGAAGTTCTTCCAAGCTTCAACCATGCTTCTGAGATCTTTTTGGTCTTGTATTTTTGTTAGTTTTAGTAAGCACATCTTAACACGTTTCCTATCACTGTCATCTTTTTTTTTTTTCCTTTGGATAGGACAGAGAGAAATCAAGAGAGGAGGGGAAGACTGACAGAGACACCTATAGATCTGCTTCTCCTCCAGTGAAGCACCCCCCTGCAAGTGTGGAGGCAGGGGCTTGAACCAGGACACTTGTGTTGGTCCTTGTGCTTCCGGCCATGTGCGCTTAACCTGCCGTGCTACCACCCGACTCCCTCACTGTCATCTTTTTGAACATTACAAACTGCAATACATACCAAATCTACTGGTGGAAACCATATTATTTTGCTAAGAGTGTTCTAGCAGCAGAAATTATTAAGACTGAAGAGCAGTTTTAGAATTTCTACTCAAGCTTGGGTTAATGACTGTGATGGGACTTTGAAGCAATGATTACAATTTTAATTGTAGTGTAAATATAGCTCAAGAATAGACATGTTTATGATAATAAATATTAATAATATATATTACTTTTCTGAGATAAACAATGTAATATGTGAAGCTATACATCCTTTTATCTTTTGCTTTACAAAGAAAGTAAATGGTAGGCTATTACTGCCACACAATTTGTATCCTTTCTTTACTCTTCCCTCCAGGTATATGTCTTCCTCCTTTGCTAAAGGGAAATTACTCCTATAAATTTTAGAGAAAGTAAAAAATATATAAAGTTTTGTGTTAGTGGTTTACGATATATATATATATATATATATATATATGATATTCAGAAACTAATTTATTTCAATTTTAAAAAACCAAGCATGTCAGATTAAAAGGTTTAAATATAAGCTACATTTTCAGCTTAAGTTAAAAATTTAAATGTTGTTTCAGAGGATTCCTAGAAAACCCAAGTATGCATCATGAATTTTGTTTGTTTCAGATAAAAAAAGCTTATTGAAACCTAAAGAAAATATAGCACATGTTTCTCCATGAAAGAAAATAAGAATAACTGAAATTTTAGGGCAATGATGCAGTCTATTTCAAGGTAACTATTGTGCATGAGTTACACTAACTCTAAAGTTTTCAGCTCACTCCTAATGCAGTGTGCTAAGCAGGCATGTAAAACTGTATGTACAGAGTAGGAAAACAGCCTGCTCTGAGTCTGTTGTTTCTGCATTTTCTAAGTAAGTCTCTTTTGTGCATATAAACAGGCTGTATACCCTTTTATTTGGCAACTCTTACTTCTGCATTAGCTTCTGCATTTCACAGGGTTAGAATAAAATCAGCAGCATTTTACATACCTGGGAAGTTTATTGAATAAGAAAAATCACAGATTTCTTTTTATTCTTGTGTGTCTTAATGACACACCTTTTACTCTATGAATTCTGTGTCAAAGATAGTGATCAAGCCAAATTTGTTATATAAATTCAAGTTAAAATTCCAGATAATAAATATTCTTCCTTTAGCTGTGTTTATTAAATAAAACTATACAAGCTGTTTATTTCTTTCAGCCTAGTATATAATTTTAATTATATGCAATGTGGAAACATCTTTATAAAGTAATTAGTTCTAAATGTTAATTTTGTGTAGTTTATGAATGCTTGTCAAGATATTACAAAATAAAATGTTTTTATATTCTATTACTAAATTTCCACGTATAATTTTAAAAATAATTATTTGATTTGATCTTAAAGCTCTATGACAAAATATATTTAATTCTTATTTGGGCTCAATAAGCTTAACAATCTCAGATATTTGTGGCTTTGAGGGTAATTTATTATTTTAATGGGATTAGCACATTTTGTACTCCAAAGCCTAACAAAACTACCAAGGTACCTTTTCATTGTACTCCTCCGTTGTACTTAGTATACTCATTGAAAATAAAACACACTTAAAAGGAGATCCAAAGGATAATAAACTCCAACTCCTTGTCTAACACAATTTTCCAGAAACATCTAAAATATGTAATCATTGTTTAAGGACGCCTGACTTTCAATCAATCCCATTTCCAAAAAAAGGATTGTAATGAGCATCAGGGAGTTTGACAGGATAAATGACTTTAGCTGACTTTACACTAAATATACATGCATCTATTACATTTTGTAAGGCAGGAAGTCACTTGTGTCTCTTCACATCAATATGAGAAAGTGAAAGATTTTCATCATGAGAGGCCTGAGACATCATCTAGCCAATAAGAGTATTTGAAACTACCCTGCATCATCCTGACTGCCATTGATGACTGGATATACCTAAACACAACAATACCATATTTTATTATTGTGATATCCATAGTCCAGCAACCATACAGTGGACTGATGACCCTGACTGTAAAAAAGAAATTGGAATGTCCCATTTTTTTTATCTCCCATCTTCTAAACTTTAAATTCCACTATGATCAGAGTCTAGTTTAGCATTCAAGAATAAAAGGAAAAGAAGAACTTAAGAGAATAAAATGTCATGTGAGAGAGGCAAAATTTAACTTTCATGGGATCCAAGAAAAGGTAGAAAATTCTTGTTGGACAGTTGGCACAATTCTGATTTTGTCTCTTGATTAATATTTAATTGCTAACAGTCATTAGACATCAATTATTTAACACTTTAAGCAATGGCAGGACTTCATTTCTTAGATTATCTGACTTAAAAGATAATTTAGGAGTCACACCTTCATAAAGCTGAGGCTGTGTCCAGTCTCTGTTAACTATTTCTACCTCTTGGCTAGAATGCCAGGCATTTTAAGGATGTTCATGAGATGCAGAACCCATCAGACTCTATTTGGGTTTCCAGAGATAGTAGTAGATACAGAAGAGAAAGAAACGAATGCTTGACTTGAGAGGCTAAGAGTCTGAATCCAGTGTGAGTGTAATAGAGATATTCAGAAAGGAAACTTGTGAAGAAAAAAAAATAATTCACAGGTACGTGAGGAGGTAGACTTTTTAAGGCAGTTTCCTTATTCTGTGATTAAAATATGGACATTTGCATCATGTTCTAGCATTTAAAACAACAGTAGCTAAGATTATCTAAGGATAAATGCTTATTCAGGAACAGCAAGGAGAGAAGTAGTTAGGATCCTAATGTTCCAGTACAAAGTGTATTCTAAGATAATATTATCACTACAGAAAATCCCTGTTACATTCAGTGGAGAAGCAATTACAGAAGCCAGACCGTCCACCATCTGCATCCCATAATGACCCTGGGTCCATATTCCCAGAGGGTCAAAGATTAGGAAAATTATCAGGGGAGGGGATGGGATATGGAGTTCTGGGGGTAGAAATTGTGTGGAGATGTACCCATCTTATCCTATGGTTTTTGCCAATATTTCCATTTGATAAATAAATAAACAAAAATGTTTAAAAAGATAAATAAAATCCCTGTTAGCTGATTGGTTAATATCAACAGTTCAGAGTAAATAAGTAGGGGATTGAAAGCATTCTTAGAATGAAAGATTGGTTATTAGTCCCAACATACTGTGGTTCATAATTCAGAATCCAAATTATGTGAACCCTCTGGTGCAGCAATAAAGTTATATTTCATTCTTAGAAATAGTTTTTAAAATGTTGTCTTCTGGTAATTTCTTGGTAGGTATTTTGAGCCCCTTGTATGTACAAATAAAATAACAGAAAATACCACCTATCAGATACAGGAAATGTGCTCATTAAAATTGCTCAAATGGGAGTCAGGCTGTAGTGCCGTGGGTTAAGCACACGTGGCGCTAAACACTAGGACCAGCATAATGATCCCAGTTCTAGCCCCTGCTCCCCACCTGCAGGGGAGTCACCACACAGGCAGTGAAGCAGGTCTGCAGGTGTCTGTCTTTCTCTCCCCCTCTCTTCCCCTCCTCTCTTCATTTCTTTCTGTCCTACCCAACAACAATAACTACAACAATAACAAGGGCAACAAAAGGGAAAAATACATAAATACTTTTTAAAAATAAAGAAAATTGCTCAAATATGTATTATTAAAGTATTATTGGGGCCAAAATTTAAAAAACTGTCAAAAATGACAACAATATTAATCATTTGAAAATAATAATTTTTAGGAAGCTAACAATTTAGTGAATATTAAAAAATAGTCCTAATGCTAAAACATACTTTACATGTGACATGTAAAACTCCTAATGGATATACAGAAAAAAAAAAAACAGAAAAACAAAGAAACTGTGGAATTTAGTGAGAGTGGAACTTTGAAGCTCTGAGATCTCACTTAATTTTCTGATGTAAAGTTAATCACCTAAGTCTCTCTGAGCATGACAATTAAGCCTTCTCAGAGACGACCTACGACAGACGTGTATTAGACGTCCTCCCCAGAGAAAATTACTACTAATCATATTACTACTACACACATGTCATAGAGTCAGCTATGAGAAGAGATTTTTATTTATTTATTTATTTATTTTACAAAATTGGCATCAGGTAGAGTTCTATCCAGTATGTGTCATAAAGAATGATTGCCTTTTGCTTCTAAATTCTACCTAGGAGGAGTTAGGAGATACAATGGTGTCAGGAGAGCCCATACTTTATCATGCACAAGGTTTGAGCCCCAATTCCATATGGGAAGACCACACAAAGGAGAAGACCTCACAAATGGTGGAGCTATGCTGTAATGTCTCTCTTCTCTCTCTCTCTCCTATGTTTAAAACAACAATATCAATAAACATTCTGCTAGGAGTAATGGAAGCATGCAGGCATGAAGCCTGAGAGACAAAATATAGTCCCACTCACCCCCCAACCTCAGCCTAGCCTGCTTGTTGCTCAGAATCCCATGTATCCTTTGCAAGTCAAGCCTAATTACATCAATTCCACTTCTCCTAGAGGTCAGCATGTTCCCATCACTCTTAGAATACAATCCCAAATAGTAACCAAATTCTGCAAAAAAGATGCAGTGATCTTCCCATCTCCCCATTCATAGTACCTCCTTGCCACTGTTCTCTTAATAACTGTATTAGAACTAAAATGATCTCTCTCCTCAGTCTTGCTCAAGACTCTACTATCATTCCTGCCTTGGGGTATTTGCATCTAATGTGCCCTGGCTTGGAAAGCTATTCTTTGGAAATTCCTGTTGATTCCACCACCTTTTCATTCATTTCTACCTTATAAAGGTCTACCCTAATAGCCTTACTTAACATTTCCCACTCCACTTCTTGCCACATAATTGCCTATGTGTTTACATGGGTGGGAGTGTGGGGGGCTTTGTTTGTTTAGTGTTGTCTTCCCAACAAGTGGAAGATGCCAACTCTTAAACATCGACTTTCAACAAATATTTGTTGAATAAACATTAAATGTTTAGCAGTTGGTCTCATGAGTATATAAACCAAAAATTCTGCATCTGTTTCTCATATGTCACAGTCACCACTTATAATGTCTTAATAGTCCCTATGATTTGTGTAATTGATTTATTTCTCAAGATCAATTACTTGATGAGTCTTTGTACTTCTAAATGATTAAAACTTAAGGTAAATTGGCATGAAAATCTGCAAAACTAATCACAGTCTTCAGCACTGGCCTTTTGTTGAGCATAGATGGGTAAAGTCAAGAGAAATGAAATTTATATAATAAAATTTAACAACTCTCTGATGCCCCTCAGTACCTAGGGTTTTCATATTCAGCATATAAAGGAAAGTAGGACTATATGATTGTTACACTATAGGCATGGAAAAAGTAATACTATTAAAATTTCTAGAGCTATTTCGGTCCTAGAACCAACATTTAGATTTCTACAAGGAGGTCTCCAAGTTCCTGCTTGTTCATTCAATGCACTGACAAAAATATACTTTGCAGCTACAAGGTAAAGAACACTCTGATGGGTGACAGAGACACTGCTTCAAGGACTGGTGTTTTAAGGATGAGAAGACAACAGCACAATGAACAAAGTAGTTGGTGTCTTGAAGGAGTAGAGCTGGCAAGTTTCTAGAGTTTATGAGGAGATGGAATCCAGCCTGGATAGAAGGGGGGGGAGGGTAGGAGAAGGTGGCATTTCTGTTGGGCTACATTTGGACTTCAGAGAACGAGTGGGGGAAGATCTTTTCAATAGGAGGAAATAGCATAAGCAAAATGGGGAGGTATATATGGAAAACAAAACAATAGCTTCACATAATAATGGGAAACCTTAGATTATGACCATTTATACACTTAAGTTCTTGCAGGAGAGTACTATAACACTAGCATGAAATTGAGACTAACTTCAAATACACTTGGAAAGATGAAGTTCTAAAAACTAAAGTAATAATAATAATAATAGTTTGCTTTAGCTGCATGCTTTAAACAAAAAAGAAATCCTCAAAGATCCAAGAACATTAGAAAAATCCAGTGTTATATATTATTGTGGCCATGAAAATAAAGCTTGCATATATTACAGGCAGGGAGGTGGTGTATCTGGTTGAGTACACACATTACAATGCACATGAACCCGGGTTCAAGTCTCTGGTCCCCACCGGCAAGGGAGAAAGCTTCACTGCTGATGAAACAATGCTGCAGGTGTCCCTATCTCCCTCTTCTCACTAAATTTCTCATAGTCTCTATCCACTGTATAAACATAAATAAAAATTATAAAAGATACTATCTTATTTTGCAAAATATCAACTTATTTATTTTACATGTAAGAGGTAAAGAGAGAGTGTGAGAGAGAACACACAAAGCATCTCCCCTATACCCAAGTTTGAATCCAGGGTCTCACATACATAAAGCATATATGCTCTACCATTTGACTCAGCACCCTGAAAGGTGATTAATTTCTAAGCCATTCTTTGTAGTCAATGTAACTTAATTATGAGATGTACTATATGCTCAGATTAGTTCACATTATTTTTTAAAAGATTTTTTAAATATTTATTTCCTTTTTGTTGCCCTTGTTTTATTGTTGTAGTAGTTATTATTGTTGTTATTGATGTCATCGTTGTTGGATAGGGCAGAGAGAAATGAAGACAGGAAAGGGAAGACAGAGAGGGGGAGAGAAAGACAGACACCTGCAGACCTGCTTCACCACTTGTGAAGCGACTCCCCTGCAGACGGGAAGCCAGGGGGCTTGAACCGGGATCCTCACTCCGGTCCTTGTGCTTTGTGTGACATGCGCTTAACCCACTGCGCTACTTCCCTACTCTCAGTTCACATTATTTTAATACATGTAAATATTAGCTGATAAACAAAAAATAAGAGAAAGAGAGAAAGAAAAAGCAAGAGAAAGGAACGGGGTGGCGGAGAGGTGGGAGGGAGGGAGGGAGAGAGCAGGAGTTTCTGCAATGGAACCCAGGCCTTCCTGGAGGCAATTTAGCCCTTTTATCACTGAGTCACTTTTCCAGCTCTTCCAGAGTCACTTATTAAATCTGCTATCATCATCAGATTTCACTATTACGGCAAAAAAGCATGTCTATAAATGCACATCAGACATTTCTCATGCCTTGGGTATGTGGTAAATATAAACTTGGTGATTTTGCTAAGAAACCCCAGGGGGAAACTGTTCTCCCATCTATGCTTCTCTTATGAGAATTAACATTTTATCTCCTACATGCAACCCATGGCTGTGACTTCAACTTTCCCAATCTATCACAGTCCTTGCAAATATATGGCCAAGGTAGACAATACCATGTCCAGTGAAAAATGTCAGCATATTGCATTTTTCATGTCTGAATGCATATTTCACTTTCTATAGTGTCTTTTTCAAATGAAAAATGTCAGCATTCCTGCACAAAGTGCATCTGGAACAGAACAGAGCACTTACATGACTGTTGAAAGGCCCAAACGAGCATCAGCCGCAAAGGACAGAAAACATGCACTTGGGGCATCCTTGCACTAATAACAACTGAGAGTTGTCTCTTCCGTGGTTCGCTTTAGCTTTTTACACTTCCAGTAACAAAGTTCTATCTAGTCTGAAACCACACTGACTTAAGTGTTATGATCAAACATGTAAAGGAGGCAGAAGATACAAAGGAAAGTTAATGGCTCCCTGTTTTTAAGTATTTTAGAAAATGAATGCTGTGAGAAAAATACAGATTACATTTCATTCCTGATCATTACTTCATGTTTTGACAATGACAATGCTACTTGGTCCAAATGGATCCTAGGAGTTATCCTCCTAAGATGCAATTTTGAACCTGTCACTCTTGTGTCTACAACCCTTAGATGACTATTGATTGCTGGATTTGAGAACTTTATGAACCTAGTTTTGGAAACAAACCCGCGTTTGCAAAGGAGCAGATGGAATGCTCCACATGTCTCCACAGGGAGTTTATTTGAGAGGGAACTGTGCAAATGTCCCTATAAACCCATGCCGTTTGGTGGGAATTTTGTAGCAAAGTGCCCTTGGTCTCAAAACTCTTCTCTAGATCTGACGGTCATAGTCACTCCCAACTCCACACTGCCTACAGATTCTGACCATTCTCTTCAGTCATGTGAGCAATTGCTTAAATATGCACGTGCGCTTGTGCATACACACACACACCACATATATGGCATTCACACACTTGGTTCTGCTTCTTGAGAGAGTCCTGTCTGCTACAAGATGGATGAGTTGTCTTAAAAATGATTTCAGAAGGGCACCAAGCAGGGTACACCTGATTAAGCACACGTCATCATGTGCAAAGAACCAGGTTCGAGCCCCTGCTCCTCACCTGAAAGGGGGGGGTGCTTCATGAGCAATGAAGCAGGTCTGCGGGCATCTCTCTTCCTCTCTCCCTTTCTGTCTTTCATGCTTTTCTCAATTTCTCTCTGTCCTATCAAATAAAACATAAAGAAATAAAAGAAAAAAATGGCTGCTGGGAGGGTGGATTCAAAGTGTTGGCACAGAGCCCTAGTGATAACCCTGGAGGCAATAAAAATTTTTTTTAAAACTATGGTTTCAGAATACTGATAGGTCTTGAGCTATGCCTTATGTATTACTATTTAAGTCCTTGTGAAGTCCTGTCACATACTCCCTCTCAGGTTTATTTTAGAACTAGCTCAACTGAAATCTGTTGGATGTCTTGGCTCCCCAATGTACTAGAAATATTCCATTATTCAGGACTGGCTGAACCAATAATAACTAGCATGTCTGTGCTGAAACGTGGCAACTTTGTGAGTTCCTTCAATAGTCATCCTATTGCTGTTTACCCCACATGACAAAGGCTTGATATAAGCAGAAGGGCTAGAAACATAAATCCATGGAGAGGAGCCATAACTGAATTCCATGACTGTAATCAATGCTTGGAGCTAGGCTGTTTCTGCTCTCTGCAAAAATTAACATGCAATAGCTACATGAGAAGGTTTCTGCCTGTGATGAGACTGTACAGGACTTTTGTCATCCAAAAGTTTTTATCACTGAGCCTCAGACAATGGAATTTCTGCAGCAAAATGTTTCTAGATATTTGCCATATCCTACTATTTTAAGTATTTGTGACAGTGAGACAGCTTTAGAAGAGTTATGTATAGAAATGTTTAATGCAATGTTTTTTCTTTATTTTTTAATATTTATTCCCTTTTGTGGCCCTTGTTTTTTTATTGTTGTAGTTATTATTGTTGTTGTTATTGATGTCATCATTGTTAGATAGAAGTGGAGAGAGGAAGGGAAGACAGAGAGGGTGAGAGAAACATAGACACCTGCAGACTTGCTTCACCGCTTGTGAAGCAACTCCCCTGCAGGTGGGGAGCTGGAAGACCAGAATCCTTAGGCTGGTCTTGCGCTTTGTGTCACCTGCACTTAACGGCTGTGCTACCACCCGTCTCCTGGAAAGCTATACTTAAAAGTGCACGTTTAATTTGATGGTGAAGCCTGAGTTGAAGCAGCTGCTCAAATGGTGAGTGGAGAGTTGAGGCGCCATTTTTCTCAGCACCAGCTCACCGGTGGAGGGTCAACATACTTCACCCTTTACTGTTTGAAGCTCTGGCCCTAAATCCCATTGGGCTCCACGTGTAAAGACCTCATGTCTCTAGGGCAAATCCCTAAGGATCTTGACTTTAGTGTTATATGGACATTTTTGGCAGTCACTTCAACCCACTAGTCACCATTATCCCCTGTGGAAAGATCTCTCCTTATTATCTATCAAACATGTCTGGGTTATTGGCTAGCTGTCTTCACTAAGATAAAGAATCAAAGACAAGTTATTTTGTTTAGCTTTCAAACTGTCTTTGGGGGCTAGAGGATGGTGTACCCAGTTGAGCACAAATGGAACTATGCACCACAATCTGGGTTTGAGGCCCTGGTCCCCATTTGTAACAGGGAAACTTCACAGTGGTGAAGTAGGTCCGCAAGTGTCTTTCTCCCTACCTCTCAATCGCCCCATCCTCTCATTTTTCTCAATCCTATCAAAATTAAATCAGATTAAAAAGCTGCCTGTTACCACTTCATTTATGTTGTTCTATTCTAAACCTCTTTTATGCATATCTTACCTTACTCTTGATTTCCCACATAAAGCTATCCCACTAGCACATTGCTCTAGGTATGCAGTCAGCTTACTCATATAACTCCAGATAGACATTTACTTGGAAAACTTAGGGGAATAATGGACACACGAGTCAGTATATGGCCAAGATCTCGTGTGTGTGTGTGTGTGTGTGTGTGTGTGTGTGTGTGTGTGTGCACATACACTTATCTGTTCACATCTCCCTGGAGCATTGCTCTGCCTGCAGAGAGCAATGCACTCTGGGGACTTCTCCATGCTGAACTGTTCAGCCCATGTGCTTTAAGGTGTGAGCCATATTCTTCAAAATAATCAGCTATAGCAATAATAAAGGTGAGATTATGTCTCCATCTGTTTTACATTTTATTTTATTTCAGAACCTGAGTTGGGAAGAAAGGTGCTATTTATGGATTGCCTTCAGAACTCCAACTATCTAATGCTTTGCTTGCTTGAAGCAAACAAATCCTGATTTTCTGCATGAAAAATGAAGCATTACCAAAATATATCTACCTATATAACTATGTCATACTGCGACATAGTTCTATAACTATGACTCAGAACTATGTGGCTGAAGGCCCATTGTGACACATTCTTATTTTCCTCTTTAAATAGTCTAAATCAATTGCTTCAATTAGTTATGCTGACACTTAATTTCTCAGAACTAAAATGATCATCTACACTTAAATTAGAATAATGTCAAATGAATACTGATTAAGACTTTTGGGAGTAAGACGGTAGTGCAGCGGGTTAAGCACACATGGCACGAAGTTCAAGAACTGGTGTGAGGATCCCGGTTAGAGTCCCTAGCTCCCACCTGCAGGGAAGTCGCTTCATAGGTGGTGAAGCAGGTCTGCAGGCGTCTGTCTATCTTTCTCTCCCCCTCTGTCTTCCCCTCCTCTCTCCATTTCTCTCTGTCCTTTCCAACAACAATGACATCAGTAACAATAAGAATAATAACTATAACAATAAAACAAGGGCAAAAAAAGGGAATAAATATTTTTTAAAAGACTTTTGATAGCAATTGCCTGTATTATCTCTCCTCCATCTACTCTATTAGAAAATATAAATTTGGCCCAAAATGACGTAAACAGCTTTGATGACATTTTTAAAGATGTTTACCCACAGATCAAGCTATTTTGCAGGACTGACATGTGCTGCATTACAAAATGTTTCAACTCCTCATTTTCACACAATGGACAGAAGACTCTGCTCCAGAAATATATTAAGATATGTTTCTTTCTTGAATGTCCCTGTTAATTTAAAGGTGACATTTCTCCTCTAAGGAGAAAATGGTTACAACTAAGAACAGAATTTCACAACTACCTTCTCATTGGCTTTTTTTTTTTTAACAATTTGAAACAGCTACACTACTCTCATATGCGCCTTACTGTGTATTAATGTTCAGCATAGAGAAGCTATGGCAATTTAGTTAACATTATTGAAACTGGCTGTATATTGGGCAGATAGGACAGTGTACTAAAAAAAAAAAATCAAGAGACAACATTTGTGTCACAGAGAGAACTTTAGGGCTGGTGAATCAAGAAATACCTTTATACTAAGAGGTGCATTAGAGAGAAGGAATCCAGTCAGCAGGAAGGCACGTGAGGCATTCCTGGGAGGAAGCACTCTAGTAGCTGTTGTCATAGCTGCTGCTGGGAAATTTACTCTGAAGTGTCATTTACTCCAAAATGAGAGGAGAGCACAGAATACCCAGGGCTGATTCTGTGATACCTGGAGTCTGTAGAGGCAGCACTGCACACCTGAATCTACAGGACCAAGTTAGAAATGGAGCTGATCTTTCTGTATGCCTCAACAACTTCATCCTGACTCCCAGGTCATGGCGCCCCATTTAGTCTGTATGTTGTGTTCCTTTGCCAGCTCCCTGCAATTTTCTACTTTATAAAGCAATTCTATCAATGTTATTTCAGAGACTATTTTAGCTTAAAATCCATCTAGCGGTTTCTTTGACAGAGACACACCCAGGCCCATTCTCAGAATCAATAATCAAAAGCCCTGACATTGATGTGGGCAGTTTCTAGGAAGTCAGTGTCATTCTGTCATCTGGCTTGAATATCCTTTAGGCTAATTATGGGTGAGGACAAGTCAAAATAAGCTCCTTCACATTCACCCTGCATACAGAAAGGAAATGGATCATGGTGGGGATAATGCTGAATGGGATGGGATGACGACAAGGCTTCCATGATAAGAGAGCTAAGAAACGCAGACGCAACTTTCAAGGTGATGAGAGACCAGAACTTGTCAGTTGAACCAAATGTTCTAAAATATCAACTATTCCTTGAGCTACCATTACAATGAGACTCCAGATTATCGTGAAATTTATACAGTGGGGGAAATATCCTGTCTCCATGGGTCTACTTACACAGTCAACATAGCACTTACCAGTTCTACTGTGCTGAAACAATTTTGAAACCAGTATAATTTTGGTCTTATCTGATGAAACATTTATGTGACAAGACATTTAGGCCACAAGAAGAGGTCCTTGAGACTATCATTGGTAGCCCTGAATTGATCCAGTGACCATCCCTAAGCTGATCAGTGCTTATGCTGTTCCATCTATACTCTCAATGAGAGAAGTGCCTTGATAAAGATGAGCTCTGGAACATAAAGAACATAAAAAAATGAGTGTGAATATTCCAGGTGATAGTTGGAGTGTATTTGAAATGCTTGTAAATTTATTGGAGCAAATGTCAAACAGCAGAAGATTCTTATATGAAAAAACAAAAAAAAGGAAAGAAGGAAAGAAAGAGAGAAAAAGAAAGAAAGAAAGAAAGAAAGAAAGAAAGAAAGAAAGAAAGAAGGAAAGAAAGAAAGGAGGTCTGTTTGGTGATTTCTTCTCTTTCATAGCATTTACATGCTCTGAGAATTGGGAGATTAGATTTTAATCAAATAACACATGAATGGACAGCATTGTTTTTACATATATTAAAACAAGTAGTGATTATTAGATTTAAAATACCCATTCATTACATGAGACCAGAAACTTTAAAAACAGATAAATCTCTTTATGAAACTGGATTGAAACATTAGATTTTTGTTTCCCTCCTCCCCCATTTCATATACTTTAGAAAATATAGGCTTTATGCCAAAACTGTACTGACAATAGACCAATGATTATTTTTATAATTCTACAAATTTAAGATAATTATTTCTCTGGTCATTATTGCAAAGATCAATACTTAAAAAAAAAGTATTGGCACCAGCTAAGGCTAAGTGTTTATCTGGTTAAGTTCATATAATATAATGTGCAAGGAACTAAGTTCGAGTTCTGGTCTGTTTCAACCAAGTAAAAGCTTCATGAGTGGTGAAGCAATGCTGCAGATGTCTCTCTTTCCCTCTCTAGCTCTCATTTCCCTTTCATTTCTCTCTATCTCTATCTAATGAAATAAAAACAACTCAAATATACATTTTTTAAATATTGTGTAAGGACAATTTTGAGAATGCAATAACTTAAAATATTCAACTCGAGATTGTGCAGATCTATGAACCAGCCAAACAACAACCATAGTATTTTTGTTTTGCTTTGTTTCATTTTTTTTACTTCATCATATAGATTTAATAAAATAAGTTAATTTATTTGAGTTCCTCTAAATTTTAAATCAGCTTTCTTATGAACAACCTTGGAGAGTGATATTTTTCATATATATATATATATATATGTATATATATATGTATATATATATACATATATATATATATAATATCAGGAATGATCAATAGTGTAACAAATAGGTAGTGAATTCAATGCACACTGATCCAGCCTCTGTCTTTTTACCCTGACAATGTGGTCAGTTTCTCTTTTCCTCCTTATTCCTCAGGAACATATAGCGATCAGAATACATGAGTGTTTTTATTGAATGACTCAAAAATCACTTATGAGGGACGGGGGAACTATCACAATAGTTATGCAAAAGACCTTCATGCCTGAGGTTCTAAAGTCCTGGGTTCAATTCCCCACATCATCATAAACCAGAGTTGTGCAAATATTTATAATTAAATAATTAAGTAATTAATTAAATAAAATTAAAACCATTTAACAAAGTTACCCTTGACCATTAATAAAAAAGTTTTTGTCATAGCTATCTGAAAGACATTAGATATGATTTAAATAGTGCATATCTAAATAGACACATTAGCTATGTTTTAATATTTAATTACATATTTATATATATATATAATAAATTTATATATAATAAATTTATTATATATAATAATTTAACATATTTAATAGTCAATTAGATATGTTTTAATATTTAAATAGACACATTAGATATGTTTTAAATAGCAAGTATCTTCAAAGTTATTTAAGCAAGTGAAGGCTATATTTAGCAGAGGAATGGTGAAATAGCTCACTTAAACAATGTTTTTTGCCATGTATGTGACTTAGATTTGAATCCAGCAGACTATCACCCCTTTGAACGAAGTTTCAGTGCTATGATCTATCTCTTTCTCTCCTTCTCTTCTCAATGTAACAACAACAAAAGGCCATATATAGCATAAATTACTTCATATAAAGAGAAAAAATTAAATCATCCTTTATTGCTGTTTAAAGAATGAATTACTTTCTGTGATGAGTTTCACTACTTGACATAAATCAAGAACTTTTTTTTTTTTAAGAAATCTGAAAATCAACAAGTAAATTTTCGGGCAATGACTTATGTCTCTTCTCCAACAGAGAAGTTGATTTGAGTCGGAGTTTCACATCTACTAACATCTAGTTGATTAATGCTTAAAGAATCACGAGACAGAGTCATGTGAGTCCAACCAAGTTTCCAAGTAAATCAAATTTTAGTTGTTTATGGAAGTATTAGAAAATGCTAGGCAAATGAGAGGTGTGAGATTTTATTATTCCTACAACTTTAGCACATATTTTTAACCCATTAACCTTAATCCAAGGATGAGCTTGCCCACAGATTTTCTTTTTGAAGCCACAAGAATATAAAACATGTTGGTACACAATATCTTTTCTACAACATTCAATGCAAACTTGAGATTTCTTATAAATGCCTATATTGTTATAATTTGATAGCACTGTTCTTGGTTTCAGGTTGGTCCTTTTGTAGTGGTTACTTGAAGACAGGATTTCTATGCTATTGTAAACTATTTGGTTATCAAGCTTAAGAGTATGTGCTAAAATGCTTCAAGATTAATTTTTAACTGTGCAACAACTACAGACATATCATTGGGACATCTCTGCTATTTTGATGAAATAGCAGAAAATAATATGTTGATTAGGTGGAGGAGATTAAAACAGGAAGCTGATGAACCAAAAGGAAACATGACTGAGAACAAACTGATTTCATAAAAGCAAATATTATGGGTGTGGAAATGAAAAGTGCATTACTCACACACGTCAAATTTTATTACATTGATTTTCAAGAGAATCTGGTTACAAGAATTCAAATAAATTAGTAAAATAAATGGGCTTTTCCATGGTGTTTACATATGTTCTATCTAAATCTTCCTTATCATGGAGTTCATTAGAGAGAATGACCTGCATATCCTAAGTGACAACCTTGATAGAATGAAAGAGGAACACCATCTTTTCTAGAATCAATACTATCTTACATTTGTTAAGATGTTTTATTATATGGATGTCACCCCCCACACACATATAACTCCATCGGTGCTAGTCCATATTTTAATACAATATAAAGAGGCAAAATTTTGAAGAAATGCAGATAGATAAATAAATGGCATCTGAGTTTGTAGTAAAAATACTAGCCCTCCCCCACAGGCATTTGGGAGTTTGAGCTTTTAATTTAGTCACCCTGTTTCTGGATTTCCACCGAATTCAGCTCAAGGAAATTTTTGTGAGAATTGGATATTGTGTACATAGTATTATGATTTAGAGAAGTAGGCACTCAAGGTGCATGGCATTATGAGAGCTATAGGCAATGGGCTTGACAGTTTACAAATGATGGAACTGAATAACAAAGGGGTTTAGTTCTTCTGTAGATGGTTTGATGTTTCTTATTAAAATGAATTGATTCAGTTGTATCTTTAGCAAGACTTTTATCAGAACTAATATTATTAACCAAATGGAACTGTTGTTCTTTCATCTTTATATATTCTTCTTTATTCAGCCATTAAAAACAAAAGGCAACTGAGTAATTCACTCTAAGTAATTTGTTTTTGTGAATTTAGATGAACTCCTTTTCTTCTTAGGCCTCAGTTGCTTTTGTGTATTGGAAATCTCTTGAGGCCTGTTCCTGGTTAAAATAGTATTTCATAAGCTGATCAATCTTTGAAGTTCGGCTCATAAATAAATAACACAAATTCTAAGAAAAGTAGCTCACATTTTGATCACAAAAATTTCATTATATTTAGATTTATACATATTGTGTAGGCACTGATTTCCTTGGTCATTTCTTCCTTTGATTTAATATCCTATTTTTTAAAAAGTTATGGTGGACATTCAGATGCATTAATTCAACTTAACATTGATAGCAGTTAAAGAGTTAAATTTTTCTCTACCAAATCTAATATGACTAATAATCTATTGTGTATTAATGTTTACATTTGGTCTAATGTAGAATCGTATTAGACCATAAGTGATATCCAAATCATGTTAACTAGGAGATGGCTAAGTGAGTGGTTAGAGAACTTGCATATATGAAACTACTGGTTGAATTCCTAGAGCTGTGATCTCTCTCTCTTAATTATTTTTATTATCTTTATTCATCAGTTGGATAGAGATAACCAGAAATAACCAATTGGGGAGGGAGAGAAACAGAGAGATACCTGCAGCCCTGCTTCACCACTTGCAAAACTTTGCCCTGTATGTGGGGACCAGGGGCTTGAACCTGGGTTTTTGCAAATTGTAACGTGTGCTCAACTAGGTGTGCCATCACCAGACCCCAGAGCTGTAATCTCTCTATCTCATGGGATAAATAAATGAATATTTAAAAATAAGATAGTATTTGAGTATTATTTAATGATATATTTCTAAATATCTATGCATACTTCACTAAATGACTAATTCCACATTTTTAGCAGATAAAACTACAATCTAGGTTCAGTATAATCTTCAGTCTCTTTTTGATTCTTCTCCTTCATTTCCTCTTTCTTAAAGATTAGGCTATATATGATTGCTTAAGTGATTTTTTAATGAAGAAAATCACAGGCATTTCTGTAATTTCATATTGTGAGTAGTTTGATGACACTTGATTTTTGTATGCTGGGGATACCTATAAAAGCAATTTAATTTGGATCTATTCTGTGTAGCAGAATATTCTAGAAGCAGAGATAATTTTGGTGGACAAATAAGTTTAAGAAATTTATTTCTAATTGTCTGCTTTATGACTCGATCTGAATAGTTGTTGATTAAATTGCTGATTACAATTTTCTGAAAGAATAAATGAAATCTTTAGACAAAGAAAACTCAGTATGTTCATAGTTCTTTATTTCAAATTTATTTTTGCAGTTCAACTCATATTTACTATTTGATTCACTTGGGATCTGATTTTCCTCGCTGAACTCCCAAGGCTCAGACTGCATTCTTAAGTTTTGTAGTTTTAATATTATCCCTGCTTCTGTCATTCGAAACTAAGTTGAATTCCTTATACTCATTCCCCCATGGCAGCCAGTATACATCCACCTCAGTAATAAACTCATTTAAACCTCAAACAACATCTTAATTAGCATGTGAGTTTATTCTAACTTATCTTAAGTTCATAAACAAGAAATATGAGTAAGTTTGAACTGCTAAAATAGAGGGTAATAATGTTGTAAGAATTCCTCAATAGTCTCCCAATGATCAACTTCCCTACAATAAAAATACTAGCAATGTTAACTTAAAACACTATAACTTTGGTAATATCTTGAATATGCCTATTTTGCAACTTTTGTTATTAATGTCTAAGTGGGTACTTGGGAACCCCTATGGTCATATTGCATAATTACAGTAATAACAGTAACGTTATATCCGCCAGTAAATTCTATTTTCTATGCAATCCAATACTTTCTGATGATTATGGAGTTTTCAAAGAATATTCTACTAACAAGATTTTTACAAGCAAATGACCATACTCCATTCTGACTTTACTGGATCATCAGCAAAACTCATTGTGGGAATTAGATTTTTCAAACCATCTGGCTTCACATATGACATGGATGGTCCATACAGAAATGAAAGCGTATATACAGGAACTGATATATGAAAATGAATACTTAAAAGGAAGAGTCTTAGACAAGTGTAAGAGTTACCATAGTTTAGACAGAAGGGACCACTTCCTACACATCTCACTACTGAGTAACAACTATCTTGAGAGCTCAGAATTGATCCCTGTGCCACTAATCCCATTTTTAGTTAGTCATGCAGAGAATATCCTAGGATTTTGGAGATCTGCTAGTCCAAATATTCTAGCTTACTTATAAGTAATTGAGGACCTAGATAGTAAGGTAACACTCTTTGGACTTTAATTTCAACTAATTGGTAATACATCTTCCCACTTCATATCAGTGCTCTTTGAGAGGAGACATACTTGTTGAGGGTGATAGTATAGTTTGGTTTGAACCTGAAAAAGTGATGTCATATGACATCTTCATTATTAATCCATCATATTACAAGTATAGCCTGAAGCATCTATTTGCCAGTGGTTGCTTCTTGATTGATCTTTAAATAGCATGTGATCCATAAATCCAATTTGCAAAGCTTTGATATAAGCGAAATCAAAGTAGTTTGATATTCCTTTCCCTTTACATGTTGATCTTGGATTTAAAATTTAAATTGACTACAGTTCTATCTTGATATGTGTGCTACCCAGATAATTGAATCAGCATGGAAATGATAGGGAAAATAAATCTCAATTAACTGTTATGTAACTGTAAATTTATCTACCTGAAGATTATGGTTAGTATAACACCTGACAAGAGACTTGGTGGCTCTATAGGTAATTAATTGCATACCTAGGACCATATGAGAACAAGGACATCATCATGGACCAAAATAGGTGGAGCTCCTAGGATGGTGAAACAGTATCTGAGTGTCTTTCCCTCTTTCTGTCTATATCTTAAAACAATATCCAAATGATATTGGGTTAAAAAAGCATTCAGCTGCATCATACATGCATAAGGTCCTAAGGTCGTCTTCTGGCACAACAGCAGCAAAAAAATTAAAAATAAGTCTGGGAGCCAGATAGCTCACCAGATAAAAGAGGTGGTTTGCTATGCACATGACCAAGATTCAGTGGCACCAGAAAAGTTCAAGGGCAACAGAGGAAGCTTTGATGTTATGGAGTCTCTCCCTCTCTGTCATCCTCTCTCTAAAAGAAAAGAGAAGCCTGCTGTGGTGAAATTTTCTGTGAGACCAAAGTTACACTGAAGCTAAAGAAAATATAAATAAACTCTGGACAATAAGGTACAGGTGTATATTTCTTCTTTGGTACCATTACAGAGATGATGGTATTCAAAAATCTATATAAAGGGGAGTCGGGTGGTAGCACAGCAGGTTAAGCGCACGTGGCAGGAAGTCCAAGGACCAGCATAAGCACCAAAATCAGCCCCAGGCTCCCTACCTGCAGGGGAGTCGCTTCACAAGTGGTGAAGCAGGTCTGCAGGTGTCTCTCTTTCTCTCCCCTGCTCTGTCTTCTCCTCTCTCCATTTCTCTCTGTCCTACCCAACAATGACGACAGCAGTAACAACAATAATAATAACTACAACAATAAAACAAGGGCAACAAAAAGGAATGAATTTTTTTAAAAAATCTATATGACAATGTGCCTCCGCACACATTCTGTGAATCTATGATGATGTTGTGTTCAATTTTATTCTTAACTTCAACAAATTTTTTTCAGAAAATGCATTTGCTCCTTTTCAAGGGTTGCCTGACTCCAAAGAGAAACAATCCTTATATAAATTCTCCTTTCTTTACCTATGATAATGCTGGCATTTTCTCAGAAAATAATAAGAATTCCTTATTATTGTGGTCCAGGAGGTGGCGCAGTGGATAAAGCATCAGACTCTCAAGCAGGAGGTCCCAAGTTCCATCCCTGGCAGCACATGTACCAGAGTGACGTCTGGTTCTTCCTCTCTCTCCTGCTATCTTTCTCATTAATAAATAAATACATCTTTAAAAAAAAGAATTCCTTATTATTATTGTGCTCCTTAAATATTTTTAAATAAGCATTCTTAGAAATATTATGAGTATAAAATATAAAAAAATAATATCCACATCTGAAGCCACTTAGAATAAATGCTTCCTTGTGAAAACAATAAAATGGGTGATAATCTTAAAATAGATTGCAAACAGTCAAAAATTCTAAAGGTTTAATTCTAATAATTTGAATAAGAAGGGAGTAAGAAGCATCTTTTCTCATTCTCTGTAACTAAGGAAGTTAGCTGAATCAGAGCAGGATTATTTTAATCAAAATCTTTATACTTACTTAGTATTGTGGATTTTAAACCAAAAATAAATGAGTAAATTGAACTACACATAATTTATTTTGCAATGGATTAAATACAAAAATATTGAAAAGTTAAACATTCTGGTGGTGAAAACATGGTGGTATACTATATTGTATTTTTACTTTTTGGTGTAGTTTTTCTCATTTATTTTAAATTTAAAAAAACTTACATATCTATTATTCCTTCTGTAAAATTTGAAAAGTTTTCATAAGTTAGAGATTTTATCTTTTTCATAGTTTAAAAACAATGTTTAAAATGAGTAAATTTGAGAATTGTCTCTAAGCACTCAACAGAAGGATAAAAAAATCCTCAGTATATTTTGTGTATTCTGATAGTTAAGACATTTTATTTCTATCTTTATATTTATGAGTTCACTTGAAGTAATTTTAAATACTTTATTCATGTTACCAAACATTCAGAAGCATAAGTGTTTTATTCAGAAAATTCATTGATGGATATATGTAAATGAATGTCATATATGTATGTATATATATCGAAAATAAAACAGAAGTAAAATGTACTTTAGAATTGTCATTGTATAAAGCATCATATTTTGGGATAACATACTAAGGAATTTTGTGGTTTTTTTCTCCCTTTTAATTAATGAAATTAATCTTTAAGAAAAAAGGGGACCTGCACTTCATGTGTAACTAAGAGTAGTACATGAATTTTTTGAAGAAATCATTAGATACACTTCAAGTATAATTCATTTAGACAAAAATAATCTTAAACATAGTCTCTTGAAAAAATTCACCACAGCAACACATGCTGGTTTAGATGTAAGTTTGACTTAGTCTCCTTGGTGAGATCTTGGAAAAGAGCTACTTTCCCTGTGTATTACTTCTTAAAGGAAAAGGATGTAAATTTACTGATCACCACCATTCTTTTTAATATGGGCATCATAACTCCTGGATATATTTTATGCTCAACAGAATCTCTTATTTCACAATTGGACACTTGCACAGTGTCCAATAAAGGCCAAGTAGTTGCAAATATGTTGCACCTGGAACAGGGAGGAGTGGAGAGAGCAAAGGTCAAAACCAGGCCTTAATAAGCATTGACTAAACAGACTTTAGACTGAG
The DNA here is from genome assembly GCF_950295315.1 of Erinaceus europaeus. Classification (NCBI taxonomy): domain Eukaryota; kingdom Metazoa; phylum Chordata; class Mammalia; order Eulipotyphla; family Erinaceidae; genus Erinaceus; species Erinaceus europaeus. The sequence continues at coordinate 17,655,147 of NC_080180.1, forward strand.
TAAAAGTCCAGACGACCCCCGCAGCGTCATCTTACAGCTCTGATTTTCTTCTTTTCAAAATGGAGTATAATCCATAAATACAACCAAATCACCAGCAGCTTAGTCTTTGCTTTGGTTTTTATCTTCCAGGTTTTTTTTTTTTTCCTCCCTCTCTCCCTCCCTCCCATTCACAGAGATTTGAAAAATTAACCCCTTTCTATCCCCAGACTCACTAAAGAATGAATTTCTTCATAGTCACTGTTGTCAACTTAAATCTTTAAGTCCTTTCAGGGCAAGAGGCATTTTGTAAAGTGGCTCAGAACACAGGGCACTGACTGAGGACTTCTTTTTTCTCCCTACTTTGCAGAATAATGTCCTGATAGATGGCTAACAGTAACAAAGCAATCAAATGAGTATACAAATCACTGAACTATCTCCTTTTATGATTGTTTCTGAAGCAATACATTTAGAAGACTTAAAACTAAATGGAATTTTTTGTTGTTTAGTTCTTGTTTCCCATCACACAGAAGCTCCATTTACATACAATCCTAAATATGCCATAAGTATGATGAAAATGTCTATAACCAACTTATAAAAATATATATATCTCCTCCTTTTGGATTATCATACCCATTTGGCGTGGGTACAGCTCACAGCCTCATATTATTATGGATATAAACCTTTTTTGTTAGGTTTAGTTTCCTTAGTACAACATTTCCTAAATGTAAATAAGAGAGAGTGTGTGTGAGAGAGAGAAAGAGAGATAGAAGTCAGGGCTTTGGGGTTAAAAGGAAACATATTGTTCAGATTAAAGGGAACAGAGCATTTAGGTTAAAATGAAATAAAACAAATCAAGTATAAGCTGTTAAGACTGCAGAGTGTACTGGAGTGCATTAGTTGAGAGAATCTTTCTGCTCCTAGTGGACACAGTCCACATGCTAGGAGTGAGAGGTGTCCAGTCAATTTCACTATAATCTTTATCCCCTTACAGAATTTCTTTCACAGTTTTAGAAAAGAAGTGTGTGTTCACATGTAAAATGTACTTATTACATTTAATAGATGCATGTGCAATGTATTTTATGTATGTATGAAATGCAGCTCTGCGTATGAATCATAGCTGCATAATTAAGGGTGAGACAGAGTCAGACCTAAGCAGTAATGACTTGGAAACGGCAAACTGAGTAGGAAATCTAAGGTTTCCGATGTGTGCTGGAGTCTGAGGAGACATCTCCTTTGGATGGAGTGTGAAAGCCGATATAAATGGCACTCCTGGAGAGAGTGAAAGGCGACCAGGTTTCTCAAGAATCTCTGCCTTGAACAGATCATCACAGTCTTATGGAAGAGGAAAGGGGAACAAGGAGGGGCAGACATTTTGCACAGCTTCAAGGCTTCCATAACTGACCACAAGTGCTCCTGTACTGTTCACCAAACGAATCAGAAGACAGCTAAAGTAGCAACTCTCAATCATGAGTCCACATAAACACAAATATCAAAACACATTGGAAACTAAAAGGACTATCTATTTAGTGCCTGTGGTCACCTATGATGCTGCAGAATTCAGACCTACCCATTTATAGAGCAATATGGGGGAGAGAAAGGAAGTAGCTTAGAGTTCTAAGTCTTCTTTGTACCTGTTTTGAACATTTTGGTTTCAATGATCTAAAATTACAATACCAATATAACTTTGATACATTCCCCCAGACCCCATTGTCTCTCAATACACATACTGCCATTACTGATTTAAAATTAAGTTACACTGCTAATTAAAATCTGTTTTTTTAAATACACATAAGCTAGAAATATATACTGTTACTAACTTAGACTGTATTAGACTTAGGTTTTGTTTATACGTAGATAACTTAAATTTCTAAATACATTTACTCATTGGGCTGGGGTAGTAGAACAAGAATTGGCTGAATCACTGCCATATACTCACATTTCCAACGGATATTTTTAAAAAAATTTTATTTATAAAATGGAAATATTGGCAAGACTATAGGATAAGAGGGGTACATTTCCACACAATTCCCACCACCAGAACTCTGTATCCAATCCCCTTCCCTGATAGCTTCCTTATTCTTTATCCCTCTGGGAGTATGGACCCAGGATCACTATGGGGTGCAGAAGGTGGATTCTTATAATTAATAATACTATAGACAAACACAATGTGTGGAGGAATTTAGGTTTTGCAGTGCTCATTAAGGATTGACTTTTTATGTTGGTGACTTAAAAAAAATACCCTCATAACTATGAACCATAAGGGAAATCACACTTAAATTTTTGTATGATTTCTATTCCAAGAAACCCTATAATTGTATGTCATAAAATTCACATTTTTAAAACAAATAGTATATCTTTTGGTAAGATTTATTACTTTTAACAGCTAAACTTACTTAAAAATAAAGGTTACCTGAAGAAGAATGAGTAAAGAATTTCCAGGTGGAATTTTTCTTATCTTTATATTTTTAAAGAATGTTCCTTTAGGGCATTGTTTTTTCTTTCCTACATTTGTTAGTCAACACCAGCACCAGGATAAGCTGTTTTTATTGAACTTTTATCAATCAAAACCCAAATTTTGAAAAAAAAAAAAGTGATCACTTCAACTCTCCAGTAATAAATTATTATGAAAATTATGTGATTCAAAACTTTGTCAAAGGAAAAAAAAACCTAGAAAACACACCCATGTTTTATGACATACATAGTAGATGAAGCAATCTGTAGACCATATTCAATTCCTGATATATTTTATTATCTGAGTGATGAGGATAATAAAGCTGGCGTTATTGTTCTTTTGTCTTGTTTCAATGATTATGCCAACATTCTTATACTTTTTTAGCCAATACCTTGTTGAACAGCAAGACAAGGGCTTGTGGAAGAGCCTGCTAACTGAAATTTTTTTTTTTCACTTGTGATGAAATGGCAGCGAGTGTTATCTCAAACAGATGCAAGAGGTTTAGTCGTGCAGCTATGTTAATAGTAATAAAAATTAAATGCTCTCAATTAGTTTAGATTGGCTAGTAAGAGGCAAATACAAAGACAAAACTGAGGCGCGGAGTCTCACAATGACTCCACTGATTTCTCCACTGGCCCTTCTTCTACACATGGTCAATTAGAATTGAAAATCCTGTGCTGATTTCATTCGCTGGAATTTTTAAGCAGGTCAGGAAGAAAGATGTTATTGAATGGAAAAGTCTCATCTAAATGAGAAAGGAGCACGTGGCCATCTGGTCTTGAGCTATACATATAAAAAAGTTATTTCAGCTGAACTGCAGGCTTGATGTTTAAAAAGATGTGCCAAAAAGCAACTCCAAATCTGTTTATGGTGAAATATCCCAAATGTTTCTTTTTAAGCCTCCCCCCAAAATGCAATGCACAGTTCATTTCCTATCTGTGATTCATGAGTCCATTTGACCCCAGTGCCTCACTGAGCTTGACTGAGTTACAGGCAGTGGGACATTCAATCACTCTCAAAACACTTTTCCTTCATGGGATAGCAACAGGACTGAGAAGGCTTTGAAAATAACTTTGATGGTATTCACTTGGATTCATTTGGAGTGTCGTCTGCATGTGGGCTTGAACGAATAAAATTTGAGGCATGAAGCAACCAAACCAGTTCCCCTTCTTTGCGCATTGGGACTTGAGGTTCCTGTGTATGCCCTGTTCAATACTCAAAATAATTCCATGATTCTGACTAAAGACTAGTTCGGGAAAAAAACTCAGTCTCTCCTTTCACAAAAGAAATTATAAGTGTGAGTCTGCTTTTGGAAATCATCTTCATGATGGTAAGAAACAAAGATTTTTTTAAAATAACATTCTATAGTATTTACAAATTAGCATAATATATTTTGATACAATCAAAAAATGTTGATGGAAGGCATTTGCAATGATTAACACATTAAGTTAGTCATTATCTTAGTATATCCTCTGCTAGCATAGCCATATTGCAACCGAGTTTCACTGTACTAAAATATAGTAATTTCTAGTTAAAGAGCATTTAATAACTTTAACTGCAATACAATTACCTTTAGTTATAATACTGCTTTAAAATACATATATTTGCATATGCATACATACTAATGAGTAAGTATAAAATTTATACATTTATATGTACATATATAAATGCTCCATGTATGAGCAAACATTCAAATATACACGTTACATATGTATACTATCAATACATATATGCAATATAAATGAACAATATAAAATGAACTCATGCTAGGTAAGTATAAGCTTAAATAATTAAGCAAATCATTGAATTTAGACTATTTTAAATTCAAATGAAACACAAAAATTCACAAGACACACAAATATATGAAACAGAAGAATTTGCTTTGTCTCTCACATAAAGATCACTGTTTGGTTTTGTATATTTACTGTTTGTTCTGCTATTTCAAATAGACCATTAGCATTGTGTAAGGAGAATAAACTGTACTATAGTAAAATGTTCTCTATCCGTTATGCTCTGAGAAACCATTTGTTCTTGAATTGGCATTACATAGTTCAACTATTTCAATCAAATCCATTATTTTCTTTTCTTTGAAAGATGCCTTTTCAGTAACCTGTATTCCCAATGGCCAATGCCACCTTTTATTTTTAGGAAGTAGGTAAAATTTAAGTCCAATGGTTAGTTCATTTTTATAATCTTTGATAAAACAATTATATAAAGCATCTTTAGGCAAGGATTTCACTATATGTTGCAAGAACCGTTTATATAAAAACTGTAGTCAGGTCCAAGAATTTCTCAAAAAAAGTTATTTATTAGTTTACACTGAAGTCTTGCCTCATAGAATATAACCTAACTTGTGTAGCTTGTTTTTTCTAAGTACAAAATAAGCCCTTTAAAAATGTATTACTTTTTATCTATAGTAGTGACATGAAAAAAAAAATTCACTTTAAAGAAATCCACCAGCAACAGCAAACTGAGTATCAGGCATTTGCTGATGGAGAGATGTTTGGACTCGTGCACTTTGCAAATTCAAAATTAATCCTCTTTAAGTATGCAAGAGCATTAAGAGAAAATTCCACAATTGAGAAACTAGTGTATTGAATAATTGATACATAAGTATACCCAGACATTGTATGAGGACTAACTTAAATTGCATATTAAAACTTAGCAAGCAACTAAAACACACTATAAATATGCAATCATTATATATTTACAGCTCAGCTATTATTTAACTTCACACTATGTGCCCTAAGCAAAATAAAACAGGGTTTTTAAATACACATATTACCAAAAAGTGAATGTTTACTTGATGGGTTACTGTTTTAGTGTTAGAACCACAAAATAGACTTGAAATTTATTATAAACACTGCACTAGCCTTCAAAAATTTAATCCAGCTATCATTGAACCTAGAACTCATGAAATGAGCATTCCTTCTTAATAGTTTATATGAAATGATCCTTTTTTTAAGCTGTAAGTTAGCAGTAAAGACAGTTTAATGGGTACAATAAATGTTTAAATGAAAGAAACACCAAGTCATAATAAATACCAGCACTGCAGCAAGTTTATCTAAATATCTTCAAAATGCTCACCATTTCTACAGCTTAGTCTATCATGAAATCCAGTCACCTCTGAAATCTTCAACCAGAATATTAATAAGGCTTCCTAGAACCAGGAAACTCTGCTCGTCTGCATACATCTTGATAAACATGCCATACTGTCTCATCCTCACATCCTCAAGAAAGAGATAACTACAAATAAAATAGTCTTTCCTGTGGGTGTCGGTTAACCCCACAAGCACGTGAACTTCCTATGGGCACACACCCAACAGACATCGGCGACTAGGTGATTGAGAACGTTGCCCACAAAGGCGAAATTTTATATGTGGTGACATCACTGGCAAACCTGAGTTTTTCTGCGATCTAATTCCCTGGCTGAATGCCCCTGTTGAGTGTGAGAGAAGGAGAGAGAGGGAGAGAGGGAGAGAAAGAGAGAGGGATGGGGAGAGGGAGAGGAGTGAGAGAGACTTAACCTCATCAAAAAAGAAAAAAGAAAGAAAATGCCATAGCCTTCTGCAAAAGATTTAAAAGATCTTTCCACAGACCTTTTGACTTTTTTTCTCCTTCCAGATCTCCCCCAGATTAAGTTCATTCAAAACTGCATTGCCCCCACACGCCGACTATGCTGTGTATCTTCAGTACAACTACTCATCCTAAAACACCCCGGTGGGTCTGCTGAGACGAGATTTCTGGACCAAATGAGGCATGTGCATGTGTGTAATATGGTGCAGGAGTTGCAGGCTCCCCCGAGACCCGCCTTTGGCCTTGAGAAGACGTCTTGCTTGCAAAGGCAGTGAAAGGGTTAAAAGCTGAGGCTGTCTAGGGTAAGAGAAAGGGGATATTGTTGTCTTTAATCTTTCCGCAGTATGTGCAAGACTTCCATCCCGTATCTGCACACAACAGTGGAATAGGCTCGGCATGAATTGCGTGCAAGCTCCTTGATTGTAGAAGGGGGGGGGGTGGACCTGGCTGGCGTCCAGACAGACTGGAGCTCTGTTGATCATTATGTCTAGCCTTCAGGTGTCTCAGCACACAGTGGGCGGCGGTGGGGGAGGTGTAGATAACACAAGAGCAGACAAAGAAAAAAAATGGTGCATTAAAAAAAAAAAAGATTATGTGAAACTGTGTGTCCAGGTCTTTTTATTATTATTATTATTATTATTTAAAAAGAACCCTAACGTCTTGGACTTTCATAATTAGAACACAAGCTCTCAGCCAGCCAATCTCTTTAAGCTGTAATTAGTTATGTCTGGAGGTTTTGAATAATTCTTTTCAATAACTGATTGAGTTAATATTCTCTTTTTAAAATGGGGAGGGCAATGTTTTCTAACTAACTCTTGTCTTTTTTGTTGGTGGTAGCTTTGTCGTTCACAGTCTTCATCAATCTAAATCGCATCTATTTGATTTCCCTTTTAATTTCCTATGAGAGCTAGCTGGTAACTTTTTTAAAGATTCAGAGGATTCTATAAAAGTAAAGGCAGAATGCATTGCTAAAAATTACCTTTAGCTGGATATAAAAAGAAAGCCATCAGGCAGAATTATCGCCACCCCCCAATTTGTTTCCATTTATTTTATAAATAAGACGTTGCTTTGTATGTTGCTGCTGTTCTGAAACTCCATTTAAAAAAAAATCTTGCCAGGAATGCAACTTAGATGTTAATCATACCTTTTTGCCAGCTTAGAAGAAGAAAGCTGAAACATTTCATTTTTCTAGAGAATCTACTGCATGCTTCCACCCCACCCCCACATCCTCACTCCACCCTATTAGGAATTAAAAAAAAAAAAAATCCTTGTACATGGAAGGTTGGATCCTGAGACATACAAAAAGCTTTCATTTTTTGGTTTATTTATTTATTTATTTTTTTACACTAGCCACTTTCAGCCACCTTCCACTTAGGCAAGGACTTTATTTCACATTTTCTGGGCTGAGACACTGAAACCAGCTCAGTCTCTCCTTATTCCAGAATTAAAAGTGATGATTTTAAAAAAAGAAAGAAAGAAAAAAAAACCGCTAAAATAGAAAGCAAGCCGTGGCTTGAAGCCATTGTTCAGAATTTAAGAGCTATTTGCCCCCAAGTGTCTTAGCCATCTTTCAGAGCTAATTATAATAACTGTCAGATGTCTGGAAAGTCGATGGTGCCCTTGTCAGTAGAGTCAGCAAAGTTTGTCTTTTATTTTTCTTGGGGACAGATCAAACCTGATTAGACATCAAGAGGGAACAGAAGTGAACTAAGTGCATATGTGTGTGCCTTAGTGGGTTTTTTTTCTTCTTCTTCTTCTTCTTCTTAACAAAGCAGCATACTAGAGCAGTATTCCGAGTGCAGCCTCCTGCAGCTCCTCTTGAAAAATGTCTATCTTTTATTTATTTATTTTTAATTCTCTGACTTCCACATAATAAAGCATGCAACAATTGTCCCTGAAATATTTCCCTGCCCATTGAATATCTGTCCACACACATATAAAGGCATGCCCTAGGGGGAAACAAAAAAAGCTGCACCGATTTGATGCTTCTGACATCAAACTATTTTAATCAGTGCACTCGACGCAAAGAAATGTATACTTACAATTTCCCACCGGTTATTTGTGCTGGTCCCTTGTCCTCGGAGGCAGAGCAGAGAGGCTTTGGCCAGCTAGCCCTTATGCAGGTGCAGAATCCCTGATTTCATGCAGGAGGGTGGTGGGAAAGTGCTTCGGAAAGTCACTGGGAACTCGGCCACTTGTGCTCAGGCATCCCTTGCTCCTGTGGAAGCTGTACTATCTGCAGTTCTGAATTGAACTAAATTACAGCCCATGTGAAAGACAGGGGCAGCGAGTCATGTGGGAGATACACAGCTACCCGATTGGCCACCAAGACATAGCTTAGGCATTCTGCCTTTTCCACCATTGGTGAATAGTTAAAACTGAAAGCATCTAGATCCTCCTCTTGAGCTTATTTGTCCTTTATGTGTGTGGAAGAATGACTGTAGGATTTTACAGTGACAGAATTAGTTAAGAAAGGGACTGAAGTCATCCTTCACAGAGACTGGTGGGAGGAAAGTGGAAACTGGGCTTTTTCAAGAATGTTTCCCTGCCATTCCCCCCACAACCTTTCTATCTCTCTGCTCTGCAGTTTTGTCAGGGATTTGCCTGTCTGAAAAGCGGGTGTGTGTGTGTGTGTGTGTGTGTGTGTGTGTGTGTGTGTGTGTGTGTGTTTCCTGGTTAACTTTAGAGGTGACAGAAAGCAAATTATCATCTTATTACTTTGTAGAACACAGTCATGCTTTGAAACACAAAATCATTTTTTTTTCTTTCAGTGATGGATTTTTCTAATTTTATTTTGATTTTTTTAAAAGAAGCTTTATGGAAGTTCTAAACTCAAACACAAAATTGTTCACTAGTGACACCAGAAACAGAATCTACTTTGCAGTATAGCTATTACATGTTCATGAAAGCAGAGAAGAAGAATAGAAAAGAAATTTTTAAAAAAAGCAACTCTGGAAAATATTAACAGGCAACCATGTCAAAGAAATCAAAGAAAGCGCTCTAACTAAGCAGGGATAAAGAGGGAGTATAATTTTTCCAAAGTCATTCTTTAATTTGCCTCCTTTGGTAATGCAAAATGCCCATGAAACTGGCAGCCAGATGGTATTTTTCAGTTATTCCAGGTTTATTTAATTTACCTAATTCTTGAAAATCTCTCATGCATTTGTAAAAAAAATTAGAGATATAGTTACCTTAGAGAGCACTGAGTTCTATATTTACAGGCAAAAACAAACAAACAAACAAAAACAACACCGAGGACAGAAATCTTTAAGTCTGTTTCTATTTGAGAGTTTGTTATCTTATTTTCATTAAATCATTTCCTCTATTGTATTATAAATATTTCACGGATCAGACTCTAGCTCATAATTTTCTAATGTGATGCCTGAAAAAAAAATAAGAGTCTTCTGTACACAGCTAACCTCTGAGCATCCTCTTCAGCCCTGTAATTTCATTAGATATTTATTTAAGGGGGTGGGGTGAAAGTAATAAAAAACATAGCCATGTCCTGTCATCTCTGGAGTCTCCTTTGGTGCTGTCCATGGTGCCCACATGTGGTGACGGGAATTGAACTCAGGGCCTCACAGACTGTAAGGAGTGTGTTGTGTTAACCACCAACTTATCACTGTGCCACCTCCCCGACCACAACCACCAAGTTATCTTCCTGTCCTCTCACTATTTTCTAATTCCTCATGATCCTTGTCATGTAAAAAATATATGTATACACACATACACACATATGTGTTCCCTGCCACTAGCAGTCACCAGAGAGAAACAGGGATGAAGAGCTGACTCTGCGGGATATAGTACATGATAGAGATCCTAGGTTTGGATGCTAGCACCGTATAAAATAATGGAGCAGTATCCTGGTCTTTTCCGATGATGTTGATAATGATAATAACAATAATGTCTTAAGAACCACTTATAATTTTATTTATTTTAATATTAACTAGTCATTGTTTATTAAAATATATTACATATCATATTTTATTATTTATTGGATAGAGACAGAGAGAAATTGAGAGAGAAGGGGAAGATAAAGGAGAGAGAGAGAAACCTTGCAGACTGAGGACTTGAACCCAGATCCTTGAAAATTGTGTACATGTGTGCTCAACTGGGTTTGTTACCACCCAGGCCCTAAATAGAAATTTTAAAATGCTTGTTTATTATGAATTAGAAAGTAAACAGGAGGGAGAAAGGTCAGAATAATGCCTGTCTCTGGCATATAATAGTGCCAGGGATTGAACCTATGACTTTTAGGACCGCAGGTATGAAAACTGGAGTTTGTTGAAACAGATTGTGCTATAGATTCAAGCCCCAACTTGAAGTCTAAATAAATGAGTCAAAATAGAAGGATAAGTACAGGAAATTACTCAGAGACACAGATTCTTTCCAACATTGGTCTAAATCATATACAACAGCATTTGGCTAACCTGACGATCACAGTACTGATACACACTCACTCCACTGTTGTCATTTGCTATTTCTTCTTTAGTCCCTCTAAATGACTGGGGAGCAGGCACCATATACCCAGATTTCCTCCTCACTCTGCCATAGTTTAACGTTAAAGGGGCAACTCAATGGACGCTCTAATATCTACGTTCCCTGACCCACTCACTTTTGATGACCTTTACCTTCTCTCTCACTGCAGTCACCTATGCTCATAACATGGAATTTGTGGAAGTTTACTATTAAATTTGTAAATTCAAACCATCTAATCACTAACTATAGTCTTCAAGCCTTCAAATTCCACCAAAACATTTCTTTTTTTTTTATTATTTATAATAATGCCAACTCTTTTTGTTGCTGTTACAGGGAGTTCAAGCCTCTGGGCTGACTTTTCAGATAAAGGGGGGGGGACATCACTGTGGTAGGGTTCAGGCTCAAACTTGGGTCACACATATGACAAATCAAGTGTACTCTGCAGGTGAACAATCTTGCAGGTATAATTCTTTGACACCTCTGCTTTCTTTTGAACTGGAATTCTCTCCCATTTATAACTCTTTTTTTTCTCTTCTACCTGTCCCTTGGTAGATTTCATACAGCATCTCCTCATTGTCCTCAACATTCTCACCCTACTTCCATTCTGTAGCTCCTCTGCAATCCCACCACATAAAATCTATTTAGGATTATTCCATCGTGGAATCTCCTGGCATATAATAGTGTCGGGGATTGAACCTATGACTTCTAGGATCCCAGGCATGCAAACTGGAGTCTGTTATAACAGGTTGAGCTATAGATTCAACCCCCAACTTCTAAGACCAACTATATAAAATATAAATGTCTTAAAGTAGTATTACTATAAACTCACAATCCATGAATTTGACTGGTTACTCAACAATGTGTAAACCTCATGTTTATCTGCTCAGTTCTTTCATTCGTTTTTCACGATTCCACCCAACCACACCCTTTATCTCTCTCTATCCTGGAATTCCCCCTAGATTACATAACCTTCTATGTACATAAACTTGCCAATATATAGATTCATCCTTTGCCCATTCCTTCCTTTGACAGTGGAAAAGTTGTTTGCAAACTTGTTTAAGACAAATCACTAATTGCATATATAGACCTTGATTTCTCTTACCTCTATTAATCATCTCAAATTTCACACAAGTTTTTCTAGAGACACTTAATTCTATTTCAAAAATTTTAAGTCACATCATAAACTGCTATGTCTCTTAAAGTTGGTCTCACACCTTTTGAAATCTTCAGATAAGATTATGCATATATAATACAACACATTTGTCTAGTGGCTTGCAGAACTTCCAAGGGAACTAGCATCCAAGTCCTAGAATATAAGGATGATGTTAACTAGAGACCCAATCATGGTGCACATATGATAATGTTCAAGGACCAGCCTTTAATTCCCTGGATCCTGCATACCAGGAAGAAACTTCATGAGCTGTGGGACAGAGCTGCTGACCTTCCCTTCTCTATATATCCCTATCTATCTATCTATCTATCTATCTATCTATCTATCTATCTATCTATCTATCTATCTATCATCTATCTCACTATCAAAGTAAAAGGGAAAAATGGTCCCCTGATAGATGGAACCTTACAGGCATAAGTCCATTGAAATAACCATGGTGGTAAGAAAAAGAAAAAGAAAGACAATCTTTCTTGGTGTGAACTTGAAGAGATTATTCATATTCACTCAGATATGGTTTCCATTCTCCTACTCAAAAAACCGCTTATCATGAACTCTAGTAAAGTTCTAGGAAGTCTCAAATATTTTTACATAGTTCCCTCCCTTGCCTGGGGTCTATAAAAGTGAGAGCTTCTAAACATAGAACTAATGAAAAGTATGAGGTTAGTCAGGCACATGGTTTTAGTTTTATTTTGAGTTCCCTCTGTTCTTTAACTATGCTGCTCCTCTTGTTTCCCCCAACTCAGTTAACAGCAAACTCATTTGGAATTGACCTATCATCCTGATTCCCCTTTTTCTCCTTTGAATGTCCAAAGATAAACAAATGTTAGGAGAATTTTCTTCAAAGTTAACCTGAAAAGCAATTGCCTCTCACTGTGACTTCTAATACCATGAATGTCCAAACCATTACTGCCGCTCATGTACAGTATAATAACCATCTCCTATCCAGTTTGACTCTACATGTGCACTCATTCCTACCAGAGCATTTCCCCCACACAACAGCTTACTTACTTTTAAAGTGTTAAATAGGCAGTTGGAGAGATGACTTAACTGACAGAGGTTTAGATTCACATACCTGGGGTTCCATGATTAATCCCCAGCACCACATGTATCAGAGCACGGAATGCTCTGGCTTCCCTCTTTCTGTGTGTGTCATATGTGAAACTCTCTCTCCCTCTCTCTCTCTTTCTCTCTCTGTCTCTCTCTCTCTCTCTCTTGCCTCCAGGGTTATCACTGGGTTTTAGTGCTTAATCCACTGCCCCTGTGGATATTTTTTTCAGTTTTTTTGGATATGACAGAGAGAAATCGAGAGAGGAGGGGAAGACAGAGAGGGAGAGATGAAGATAATATCTGAAGACCTGCTTCACCACTTGTGAAGTGACACCCCTGCAGGTGGGGAGCGGGGGATCCTTGCGCAGATCTTTGTGCTTTGTACTATGTACACTTAACGCACTGCCCAGTCTCCCTCCCCCCTCGTTTGTCTGTCAGTCTGTCTCTCCGTCAGTCTGTCTGCCTGCCTGTCTTTCTATTTATCTACCTATGTATCTATCCATGTATCTCACACACATTAAATAAAATAAGTTTAGAAAATGAAATAAGGGCCTGGGCAGTGGCACAGCTGGTTGAGTGTACACACTACAGTGCATTAGGATCCAGGTTTGAGCCCTGTTCCTCATCCGAGAGGGGTATGCTTCAAGTACAGTGAAGCTGGTTTGTAGCATCTACCTTTCTCTCCATTTCCCTCTCCCCTCAGTTTCTCTATACTATCAAATAAAATAGAAAGAAAAAAGAAAAAACAGCAAATAAGAAAGCACACACTATGCTCCTGCTAAGAATTCTGTTTACTACATCTGTATTGACCTCTTGATTCATGCTATAGCCTGTGAGACACAGCATCGTCCCACCTAAAGCCTTACCTAAAGCCTCAACACATCCTGGATTCACTTCTCCTCCACTGTGCTACAATTGCACAGGATTCCTTAATGTTTAAACTTCCCTCAAGCTCTTACCCCTGCCTTAAATGTCCCCTTCAATATCTTCACCTGCTGTGTCCTTCTCATTATCTCTTCAAATAGCACTACTCAGAAATAAATAAATAAATAAATAAATAAATAAATCTTCTAGAATAACTCCCTACCTTTGCTCATAGAAATTACTGTGTGGGAGTCAGGCTGTAGCGCAGCGGGTTAAGCACACATGGCACGAAGTGCAAGCACCGGCTTAAGATTCCCAGTTCGAGCCCCCGGCTCCCCACCTGTAGTAAGGCTGCTTCACAGGTGTTGAAGCAGGTCTGCAGGTGTCTGTCTTTCTCTCCCCCTCCCTGTCTTCCCCTCCTCTCTCCATTTCTCTCTGTCCTATCTGGCAACAATGACATCAAAAACAACAACAATAATAACCAGAACAATGATAAAAACAACAAGGGCAACAAAAAGGAAAATAAATAAATAAATGTTTTTTTAAAAAAGAAATCACTGTGTTTAAAAAAATATATCATATTGTTATGTGTCTCTTCCCACTTGAATATAACTCTCCTAGATAGTATCAGTCACAATTATTTTTTTCTTTTAGAACTTTATTTATGGGTCCTGGGAGACTATATAATGGTTATGCCTGAGACACTGAGGTCCCAGATTCAATCCCAGGCTCCAACATATGCCAGAACTGAACAGTGCTCTGTCCTCTCTCTCTCTCCATATATATATATATATATATATGTGTGTGTGTGTGTGTGTGTGTGTGTGTGTGTGTGTGTGTGTATGTATGTTTTTCTTTATGTACTTCACATTAAAATAAATAAATAAATTATTTTTGAAAAGAACTATAGTGAGGTAGAGTCAAGATGGTGGCTTAAGGACAACACCTGGCCAACTCTCCATAATACAGAAAAACAAAGTAAAAAAAATGCTTTGAATTCTGTGAATTCTAAGTGAGAGCAGGATTTCCAGGCCAGTAGGAGAAAAATTATAGAGGAAGCGACAAAGAGGAACCACAGTGGAATATTATCTATAAATTGGCGAAAGTGCACTGAAAAGGACAAAGGAGAATGGAGTAAGGATCCTGGTTTGAGCCCCCGACTCCCCACTTACAGGGGGAGTCACTTCACAAGCAGTGAAGCAGGTCTGCAGGTGTCTATTTTTCTCTCCCCATCTCTGTCTTCCCCTCCTCTCTCCAATTCTTCTGTCCTAACAGTGCCGACAGCATCAAGAACAACAGCAGTAATAACTACAACAACAACAACAAAAAAAAAAACAAGGGCGACAAAAGGGAAAATAAATATAAAGTGTAGAGGTCTACTGTACTGTTGCTAAAAGCTAAATGCACAACTTAACAAAAATGTCTGAGGGGAGGGTCAGCAGGATAGCTCATCTGTACAGTATTCCTGGTTTGTTCTGAATGAGACCGGGGTTTGAGCCTGGCCTCCAACACACTGGAGGAAGTTTCAGGGCTGTGGTATCTTTCCCTCTCCCCTTCTGTCTCTCTGTCTCTTTCTTCATTCTGAAATAGCCCAAAATGAGGAAACCCAATGAACAACAACAAAACATACATGTCTGCAGAGGAGTTGGTGCAGAAGGTGGAGTGCAAGACTTATAATCTGGACATTCAGGTTTGATCCCTAATAACACATATGCCAAAATGATGCTCTATTTCTTTATATATCGCTCACCGTAATAGATACATAAATAAATCTTCAAACACACACACACACACACACACACACACACACAAGCATATGTTAATGGTAAATATTCAGTGATCTAGCTAAATATTTCATGTCTAAAACTTGTGCTGTGTATGGTTCAAAAATCTTAAAAATTCCAAATATCTTATATTATACAGCAGCCAGTCATCTCAAAGTTCTTAACATTGCCTGTTACAGTTAATATTTACAGCACCACAATGAGGATAGTGACACGTGCATTCTTTCATTCCTCCACATAAATTGAGATCTGGAAATAATATGATTTGTAGAAACTTGTAAGAAACATCATGTCTGTGCCCTCTACTTGCATGCAAAATGACAGAAAATGTTGAGTTCTGTACCTTTAATGTGCAAAGATCAACTCACATTCCATTTAACTAATCTAAGCTGCCCTCAAACTTGCATTCTAAAGGAGAGGATACAGAGAAGTCTCCGCCTTTCACACATTTCCATACAAACCGTTTTCATTATAAAATTAGCTCTTGGTAGAAATTGTGTTTGTTTGTCATGGGTGGTCTGAGCCTTGGGTGGGAAAATTGGGATCAGATGAAAATAAGAGATATCTGAGCAGGAAGTTTCCCAACCCTTCTGCATTTACAATGAGCATATATTGGGATGTGTGTCCAGCAATACGGAGTTGAGCCAAACATGACAGAAGCTACTTTTTTTTTTTTTTCTATTTTTTGAACTCTAAAAGTAACAAATCTTTTGTGAACTTAGATTTCTTTTTACTTTTAAGTGACTGGAGTGCTTAGTTTATCTTTCCCCCTTGGATTTGGTAGCCAGATATCTCTATATGTAAGCAAAAGTTCAATATTTAGATAGAGGGGAGAATCTTAAATGTGCCATCAATGTGCATATAATTTAGGAGAACAAAGTGAAAAACTTATGGTTTTGCTCTTTTTCATTTTTCATGGTGCTATGTTGACATCATGCAGAAATAGGAAGAGAAGCAGGTCAAGCTACTGTTGTCTTAATCTGATTTTCAGTATCTTAGCTGATGAAAGACAAAGCATGTTCTCTGTTTCTTTTCAGCCACAGAGAAACATCTATGAAAGCAGCATGCAAGCTGGGAACAAAGCTCCAATTTTAAAAGATCAACCAAGCTTATTATTCTATTATCACAATCTCATGCAAAACAATACAATCATATTTACCTTAAAAGAATAATGGCTTTGGGCTGGATGGTGGCTCACCTAGTGGAGTATACCTACTCCCAGGCACAAGGATCTGGGTTCAAGCTTCCAGTCTCCACCAGCAAGCAGGAAGCCACACAAGCAGTGGAGCAGTGCTTCATGTTTCTTCCACTCTCTGCCCCTGTCCTGCTACACACACTCACACTCTGTTTCTGTACAAAAATGAAAGGAAATGAACAAATAGCTATAAGGAATAGTACCTCAGCAATAACCCTGATGACAAGGGAGAGGAGAGAAAGAACTAATGAAAGAGAGAAAGAAAGAGAGAGAGAAAGAAAGAAAGAAAGAAAGAGGCTTAGAGAGTCCTTATCCCTAGCAACATACACATATCAGCAAAATGTAGCTTATAGAACCTTAGTTGGAAACATCTCCTAATTAAAATTTTACTTCCTGCCACCTTATTTATCTGTTCAGGGTATTAAATTTACTTTCATTCACAACTCTAACTTTGGAATGTCTTCTCATAACTCTTGGATTTTAGACTCAAATATACAATGCCATTTTTGCTTTATTTTTTTTTTTTGTTGTTGTTTCTATGTCACAATGAGTTGAAAAATAATCTATTTTGGGGGAAAATGTTTGTTCAGCATTCTGCTAAACTGAGCTTGTTTTAAGAACATTTACCAGTAGATCTGTTCTAAATGAATTTCATTCTGTAAGGTACACTGCTCCCCACCTGCAGTGGGGGAAGCTTCATGTATGATGAAGCAGGGAGTGTGTGTAAAATATTTATACATTTGTGTATCCAATGCATAGTAAGATGAGAAACTGTCTTATCTATCTACAATGGTATTGTAAACCATCAGCCTCCTCCAGTCAAAAGACAGAAAGAAAAGAAGTCAGTAGCTACTTGGAGAGAAAACACTTTACTGCATTCTGTTTGAAACATTGAAGTTTCTCTCAATAGCACACATATGGTTAATTTAAACTGTACTAGTTTCTTTTAGATTCTTTGGCACACACTGTCAAGCTTCATTGATATACACTGTCAAGTTTCTTTGGTATATACTGAGTATCCTTGTACATGCAACACAGTCAAGGTTTGAAGCACTTTTAACTCGACTTGGGAAGCTACAAATATTTATGGAAACTGCAGCTGAATGTTCTTTAAATTTTCCTAGGTCTCTCTCTTTTAAATCACAAAAGTGTCACTTCCATTATATTGTTTTTACCATCAAAAATATTTCTCATTCTGTGATCATGATTGACTTGACACTATTTAATGAAAGAAAGTATGCTACAGGCAATTGACTTTCATAAATTATCCCATTGACCCTGGAAAATAAAATAAAGGCATGAGGAATTGTATTTCACTCTATAACTCTGGCTTCTTAACCTACGTAAATACATGGTTTTCGCAGACACACCAAATTATCTATTAAGGTCTTCAATTATGAAAATTGTCAGGCCTACCAGACATTACATTACTTCTAAGCTGTATCTATATACTCAGTTCTAACTCTACTTCCAACTCTTGGGTGGGCTAAAATTGAGATAATTAATTAAACCCTTTGAAAAGCATCTGCTATCCACATTTTGTCTTGGATGAAAGAAATTATTTCATGCTTTACTTAAGTAAAGTTAATACCCAAAGGCTGCACATTAACACTGTCCTGAATTAGAACTTACCAAATCTGAAAATTGGCTACTCACATGCAGTCTTCTTTAATAAGTTATAAAGGTTTAAATTAAATTGGATTAATAATTCACATAGAAATTTCTACCAGTGAAGCTTAACACTTTTAAGTTTTAGAAAAATCAGTGTAAATTTCACCTAGGAAAATGGGTTACTTGATGTACTAATCTAATGGTTTTAAAAGACATTACAAACAAAAAATATATATTTCTTGGGAATTTGTCCTAAAACAATTTATAAAGGAAACTATAGAATTTGTGAAAGTTCCAAAGAAAATGGAACTATTCTGCCTTCTCACCCAACTAATTTCTCCCACCTATATGGGACTGGAGGGTAGAAGAGGAGAGGGACAGTATTATCAGTTGAGCAATTTAAATGGATAACTCTTTCACTGGAAATTTCCAGTAAAATCTTTAGCATCATAAAACATGGACATAGGAAACGAAAATCAAATGATAAAAATACACCTCTTAGTGGGAATGCAAGCAAAAGAGGGGCATAACCAGCAGTTTTCCCGGGCATGTCTGACCCACTGCAGTTTCTCCTTCACATGTTTGCAGCTGGAACATTTGTGTTCATATAACCCAGCCCAGCACGCACTGACTCAGATCTAGGACTTAATCTGATTAACTCCTATAATCACAGTCCTTTTCTTGGGAATCTAAAGTTATGGCAATAGATTTCTGTTTCAATCTAAAGAAAAGAAAACTAAAGGAAACTAAACTAAAGGAAACTAAAACTAAAGGAAAGAAACTCATTTTTAGTAAGAAGAAAGACGAGGAAGTGAAGTCAAGAACAAAGAGTGATGCAAAACCTACAGATGCGGATGGTTGACTACTCGAAATTTCTGCAATCCATTGTCTGCTTCAGTCTTAATGCTCAGCTATATTCTGACTCTGGGTGTTCCTGACTCAACCTGTCCTTCTACACCAAAGAAGATCACAGAAACAGTCATCCTTATTAGAAAGGCTTCAGTGTAACTTATGCTGGTAACAGTATCATTTGTGAACAAGCTTTATTTTCCCTCCGTCTTATTTAACAAACTGCACTTTAACAGAAAAAAGTATACAGTGTATTAGTATTTCTTTGTTTTCATTTTGTTTTGGTCACTTCCATCTTCCTGGAGCAACTGAGAAGTTTTTCTAATGCTTGAGAAGTTTTTCTGAATGATGTTATCTTCTTCACTTACAATCTACCCAATATTATTTATTTATTTAACTGAAAGTGAAGGAAATGTCTTTTTCTTACTACAGGAAGAGAGGGAATGACTAACCCCACTAACGTAAGTCCCTTGTATAATTATTGCAACATCTAAATTAATATATATGGAGATGGGTTACTTTGACATACTGAATTTCAGGTGTTTTCTATATATAATCTAAAAAAAAAAAAAAGAAAGAAAGAAAGAAAGAAAGAAAAAAAAAAAAAAAGAATTACCTTGGCACTAAGGAAATGAAAGTTTAGTCGACACTACCACCAAAGCACCCAGCCATAGAGATTATTGTTCTACAAATATCTCAGATAATGATTTGCTTGTGATTTTTTTCTTTATGTTCTGTGGTGCCTAAAAATGGTATGATGTTTATTAAGTTCCCTGGGGAGAGCTTTTTAATCAATGTTTTTAGTTCATCTATTTCATCTCTTATCTACTAATCTTGATCTAGAATGAAAATCAGCTCCCGAAGGAATGAAGAAAACTGAAATGACTGATTTATTTCAATTGATTCTATCTTTGAACACTAAGTTGGTAGTTTTTAAAAAAAAATACTCAAGGCTTTACAGATGATAACATATTGCTTTCTACTTTGCTTATGTTTGTGAAAGCAAAAAAGTGAACAAATACATCCCTACCAGAATTTTAATTATAATCATTTTTCACCCTCCATCCCCTAAAGCCACATCCTTGTAGTTCTCCCCAGGCCCAAATCACTGTTAATCTTGACAGCTTCAGTTGCTGTGAAATTCACCAAGCCTCCCAACTCTCACACCCCTTCATTTCTGTTGCTACTATGCCTTAACAGCTTTAGGATAGTTGGAATTTACCAGTGCTCTGAAAGGACCCACATCTTTTGTCTATGATGACTCTAAAATTCAGAACTGCCAAGTATATTTGAGCAGTCTAAAAATGGTATGCTGTTTTCTAGAATATTAGAGCATCTAATTAAATTATGTATGCTGCCTTGACCAAATAAGGCATTGGTTTATTTTAATAGGAAGTGACATTTATTTTAACATCCTAAAAGAATACCATAGATTTTTTTTTTTTTGCCATATATCTTTTATTGTAGTAAAGGACAATTTTAGCTATAATATGATAACCCTATAGACATAATACAATTTATGGGTTTAATTTCATTATTTATTTATTTGGTTTTGATTGTTGTTGTTCTGGATTAGTCCTCATAACTTAAAGAGGTAGATTTTCCTGACATGAATTTAAAAATTAACACTAGGCTTAATATCTAACTTCAACTTTTCATCTTAGTTTTTTAGTATAGGTTTTGTCCTACCACCCTACCCCCAGTTGGGGAACTGAACATATCATTTGACTATACAATTTAGAATCAACATAACTATTCTAAATGGGTTATTTTAATGTTTCAAATGACTACTGAAATGTATACAATGGGGTCAAATTGCAATTGACAAACCTTTATACATATTGAAAGTGATTTCTTTGGTGGTGATATGTTTTCGACAGATAATGATGTTATCCTCTGCTGGGCTGAATTTAATTTTAGCAATTTTTATTCATGGTATTCTAACTCATGCTATATTAAAATATGTAGAGAATACTTCTAGAAGTGTTTAATTCTCTTTGAGATGTGGTTTATCATACAGTTAAATACTACACATCATAAGCAAACAGTTCATGTAGAAAAATGTGCCTGTTCTTTGGATGGCAGTAAATAGCTAGGCTGTCCAAAGTACAAGGAAATAGAGCATAGATAATGTAGGTTGCAGATATTCTGTTGCTTAAGTGATGCATTAAATCAATATTCTGCAGCCTTTTACTTGTGAAGTTATTTACTTGAAAACTGTCACAATTTTCTATTAAATTGTCTCTTTCAGACAAAAAAATATTTTTCTCCATTCCCAATTTCATTTGATTAGCATTCTTTAAACTATTTCACTATATATGCAAATTACTAGCGATTTTCTTTATGTCACTCTTCCACCCAAAGACCTTCAGTGTTTCCTTATTTCTTGTCACATCATAGGCAACTATTTTCATCTGATTTTCCACATCTACAATATGGGGGGGCTTTCTGTAATGATGCATCATTATTTTCTGGTACTAGCCAACATTCTCTCTAATGCAGTCAGAGCTGATGATTCCCACTGCCTCATAGGCCTGTCATTGTCACCCATGGTAATGGAACCATTTCTTTTTGTTTCTTTTCCTCCTGCTCCTCTTCTCTTCCTCTTCTTTTGCTCATGTACATGTAATGCTTTTTCTCCCAATCTTTTTCTTTACTATTTAAAGGAAAAAGGAAGAAACTTTACTAAAGGCTTGAAAAAAAAAAAAAACTTTTGCAAATATAGGCACATAACCCAACCATGAAATACAGCTCCTGTTTATATTGTATTTATTTAATGGTCATTCTTGTATAGTAGGGAGACTTATTGTGTCATTTATCACTTGGGATAAATGAACACAGCAAAATAAATTGTTTGTGGTGGTTACAGATGTGCCAGAAACAGGAAACCAATCCATGTTTAAATCCAAAAACTCATTTCTTCTCACTCTACTAAACTGTATGCCATGTCGGTAATTTCTCCATTGCTAAATCCCATGTATTAAGTAACAACGGAGTAAATATGGAACACTGGCAGCAGTGAGATCATATGACTGAGTGAGTATATGTCTGGCTTTAAACCCTCTGTGCTGATTGAGGGTCTCTATCTTTCTGAGTGAGAGTTCTACTCTCTGTTTCCTTAAAGCTCTATAATTCCTTGACAACAGTTTACGGTTCTTTATTTTTTCAAGAAGATGATCAAATACTGAGAATATACTTGGCATCCAGTTGAAAAAAAAACTTTTTTCAGTGGTAAGGTGCTAATTCAAATCATGATTATAAGAGTTTGATTCATGTCTACTATAACCAATGGAAAAAATACAGAAGTTGGTAACATCTGTCATAAAATCTTTATGTAAAAATACTTTAGAAATATATAATGTAAGGTGAATGTTGAAAAACATATGTTCATGTGACGCTGAGGAATTATTCTGATGCAGTCTCCGCCCCCAGGTTTTACCACACCCCAGGAAATCCTAGCAGTGCCCCCTTCAACCAATCCTGGCCCCACATGTCACCCCTGGTTGTCGCCCAATAAAAGCCCCCTCACCCCCCTCGCTCTCTCTGGGCTCTCGGTACCCCCCCCTCGGCTCCTTCACTCTCTTTCAGATCTCTCTTGCCTCTCTCGCCCAGTGGTCAGGTAGTGGGGACGGCCATTGTCGGCTGACTCCACGTGGCCTGAGCCACCCCCCCCATCCTATAATAAAGATTTGTGTACCCCACTTGCTCTGGACTTACTCTCTCTTCTCCGCAGTGCAGCCTGACACCTGATCGCCACAACAACATTCATGAATAAATAGTCCAACTAAAAATGAACAGGGTATTATTACACAACACATATGAAACAAAAGAGAAGGCCTTTTGCACTGACCAAAATTTTAAATGTCAGATGCACAAGATGAAATTCAAAAACAAACCATATATATTAAGAAAATAGATACTTCTTTTTAAAAATTAAAAATTTTTTTTCCTTTTGTTGACCTTTTGTTGTTGTTGTTGTTGTTGTTATTATTGTTGTTGTTAGTGATGTCATTGTTGCTATTGGATAGGAGAGAAAGAAATGGAGAGAGGAGGGAAGACAGAGAGGGGGAGAGAAAGACACCTGCAGTCCTGCTTCACTGCTTGTGAAGCAACTCCCCTGCAGGTGGGAAACCTGAAGTTCGAACCAGGATCCTTACCCTGATCTTAAGCTTCACGCCACGTGCGCTTAACCCGCTGCACTACCACCCGACTCTCTTTAATTTTTTTATATTAATTTCTCTTTTTGTTGCCTTTGTTTTTTTATTGTTGTTGTAGTTATTATTGTTGTTGTTATTGATGTTACTGATTGTCAGGACAGAGAAATGGAGAGAGGAGGGGGAGACAGAGAAGGGGAGAGAAAGATAGACATCTACAGACCTGTTTCACCACCTGTGAAGCGACTCCCCTGCAGGTGGGGAGCCGGGGGCTCCAACCAGGATCCTTATGCCAATCCTTGAGCTTCGCATGCGCTTAACCCGCTGCACTACCTCCCAACTCCCGAAAATAGATACTTCTATTTTAGCACTACAGTGTGATCATTGAAAAATTAACAATTCTAGATTACTTTGTTTAAATCTTTAAAAAGTAGTTGAAACTCCTAGGCTCCCAGAGCATAGATTTCTTATAATATTTAGTTGTTATTTTTCATCAAGGACATAGTGGGCTGATATTAAGTTCTGATCTCCAGACCTAAGAATCTTATCTTCAATGGGAAAAGGTGTGATTTATGATTCTGAATATGGGAAGTTGGTATTTTGAGATTATCCAGGTGTGGCCAGTGTACTCACAAGGGTCACTATAAGGTGAAGACAAGGAATGTTAACACAAAGTGATATAAAGACAATAGCAGAGGGGGTCAGGCGGTGGCGCTGTGGGTTAAGCGCACGTGGCGCAAAGCGTAAGGACAGGCATAAGGATCCTGGTTCCAGCCCCCTGCTCCCCACCTGCAGGGGAGTCCCTTCACAGGCGGTGAAGCAGGTCTGCAGGTGTCTTTCTCCTCCCCTCACTGTCTTCCCCTCCTCTCTCCATTTCTCTCTGTCCTATCCAACAACGAACAACATCAACAATGGTAATAATAATAACCACAATGAGGCTACAACAACAAGGGCAACAAAGGTGGGGGGAAATGGCCTCCAGGAGCGGTGGATTCATGGTGCAGGCACTGAGCCCACCAATAACCCTGGAGGAAAAAAAAAAAAGACAATAGCAGAGATGGGAGGTATGTGGCCACAAACCAAAGAATGTCAGCAGCCACCAGAGGCTACAAGAGGCAAGGAACAGAATCTCCACTGGGGCCTTTGAGGCAGCATGGTTCTGACAACTTGATTTAGAACGACACCTTGATTTCGACCCGTGACTTTGCTTTTGCACTTCTGACCTTCAAACCTGTGATGGAATATGCTATCTTAAGTTAGTAAGTTTATGTTGATTTGTTTAGAGTGGTAATAGTCATAGGGAACCAACAAAGGTGATTCCTATTTAACATTAGGATTTTGTTGTACTAGAGAAAAATTAAATTAGAAAAAAATATATACTAGTCTAATCCCAAAGGGCTATTAAGCACTTTGATTCCATCCTGACTTCCCTGGGCAGAAGATCTTACTAATGTGTCCAGGTACCTTACCTTTTCGGGGCCCTATCCCACTAGGGAAAGATGGAGACAGCCTGAGGGTATGGATCTACCTGCCAATGTCCATATCCAATGGAGAAGCAATTATGGAAGCCAGACCTTCCACCTTCTGTACCCTAAAAGGAGTTTTGCTCCATACTTCTTGAGGCAGAGAAATGGGAGGAGATGACCAGAGGGCTCTGAACTACAACTCTATCAGGACCTGTAAAGAGAAGAGGCAAAAAGTAGTAGTAGGTATGAGTGTGAGTGACAATGAAGGGAAAAGAGAGCAGGGCCACAGAGAAAAACAAAAGGCAAATGTATATGGATGTAGACAGATAATTACAGAGTTAATAGCCTGTGTCTGCGACTCTGAAGGAAACTACTGTAGCCTCCAGTGAAGGGAATGGGGACGCAGGGCTCTGGTGGTAACTGTGTGGAACTGTACCATTGTCATTTTGCGGATTAATATTAAGTTACTAATAAAATTAGTAAAAAAAAAATAGCAACATTCTATTCCATTATTTAAATCATTTGCTAGCTCTTATAGTATTTAATTCTGCTGTGCAATATCATTTGTATATTTTTCACAAATTCTCATCTAATAAAGATATAAAATGCTGATTTTAAAAAGGAGAATGATCTTATCAAGCAGAATGAACCCGTTCTACAGCTCAACTAGTTAAATGTACACAGAAAGAACCGCAACACTGCCATGAAATATATGGCCATGCAAATACAGGTCCTAAAGTGAGATGCACATCTATGCTTTATATAAAATCTGGTAGGGATGTGAATTCTACTTTTTCCTTTGATTTTTTAAAATTTTTATTTATTTATTTTTATTTGTTTGTTTTCTTATTTATTTGTTCTGGATAGAGACAGAGAGAAATTGAGAAGGGAGGGAGAGATAGAGAGGTAGACAGAGAGGCACCTGCAGCCCTGCTTCACCACTCATGAAGTTTCCACCTGCAGGTGGGGACCAGAGGCTTGAACCTGGGTACTTGTGCTCTGTAATGTGTTAGCTTAACTAGGTGCTACACCTCCTGGCCCCATAAGTGGTTTCTTTAAATTAGGTTGTCAGAAAAAGGAACTCTGATAAAGAAAACATTATCAATAGTTTATAGAGGGCATGAAGGTCATGGGTCTTTGAATGATCAAGGAAATACTCAAATCAAATTCAAACTCTTGTTGGCAAAAGCTCTGTAGCAATGAAGGAATTAAGCTGGTATATGAGAACTTTGTACCATGGTGAGTGGTTTTGAGGGCATTATAAATATTGTTAGGTTACTTTGAAAACTTTAGTCCTTTTTATTTATTTTATTTTATTTAAATATTTATTTATTCTTTTTTGTTACCCTTGTTGTGTTTTTATTGTAGTTATTATCATTGCTGTTGATGATGTCATCACTATTGGATAGAACAGAGAGAAATGGAGAGAGGAGGGGAAGACAGAGAGGGGGAGAGAAAGAGAGACATCTGCAGCCCTGTTTCACCACTTGTGAAGGGACTCCCCTGCAGGTGGGGAACTGGGGGCTTGAACTGGGCTTCTTAAGCCAGTCCTTGCACTTTGTGCCACCTGTGCTTAACCCACTGTACTCCCCTACCCGACTGACTTCCTTATTTTATTTTTTAAACTGAGGCCATCACTGCATTATAACATGGCATAGCTCCTAAGTGTGTATTCTTGAATAGCAGCATATGCTTCTTTGTCCCAATTAATGCTCTCAAATGCCCCAAAGATCATAGGAGGGTGTGGGTCAGGACAAAGAAGAAGCAAATGTTAGTTCTAAGAGTGTACAGGAGGAACTATGTCATGTCATAGAGTGATGATAGGTTATTCACCCAAGTCCTTGAGGGGAGATGTGTGCTTTCCTGGAAACAGTGAATGAAGAAGTCTGGAGAGGCTATGCGGGAAGTCTCTTCTTCATTCTAAGGTCAAGTCCTGTCATGTGTATTTATGAAAAATACACTGTCTTTTTTTTTTCCCTCCAGGGTTATTGCTGGGCTCGGTGCCTGCACCATGAATCCACTGCTCCTGGAGGCCATTTTACCCCCTTTTTGTTGCCCTTATTCTTGTAGCCTCATTGTTGTTATTATTATTGCCATTGTTGATGTTGTTTGTTGTTGGATAGGACAAAGAGAAATGGAGAGAGGAGGGGAAGAAAGAGAGGGGGAGAGAAAGATAGACACCTGCAGACCTGCTCCACCACCTGTGAAGCGACTCCCCTGCAGGTGGGGAGCTGGGGGGGCTTGAACCAGGATCCTTACGCCGGTCCCTGCGCTTTGCGCCACATGCGCTTAACCCACTGCGCCACCGCCTGACCCCCCACTATCTGTCTTCTATCCACTCCTCACACAAGGGCATGTTGAGCTTCACACCCCATGGAGATATAGATATAGATATGGATATAGATATATAGATCCAGACAGATATTACAGTAATTCTGTCATAGAAAGAGAAGTTGTAGACTTATAAAAGGAAGGGGTTGACTAGTTTCAAGAGCAGCCTTGTGACAAGCAGAAGTGTATCCTTTCATAGGCTTTAGAGGATATAGGCATTAAAAGCAGAGGAGCTATAGTCATTGGAGTTCCCCGTAAGTTCGGTTCCCCATTCTCAAACTCATTGTTGGTGGGCGTATTTTTTTTCCTTTGTCTCTACTTTTATTGCCCTGCACAACGTTTCTTTCTTCATTTATTTATAAAAAGGAAAATACTGACAAAACCATAGGATAAGAGGGGTACAACTCCACGCAATTCCCATCACCAGAACTCTGTATCCCACCGCCTCCCCTGATAGCTTTCCTATTCTTTAACCCTCTGGGAGTATGGACCCAAGGTCATTGTGGGATGCAGAAGGTGGAAGGTCTGGCTTCTATAACTGCTTCCCCCTGAATATGGGCGTTGACAGGTCAATCCATACTCCCAGCCTGCCTCTCTCTTTCCTTAGTAGGGTGGGGCTCTGGGGAAACAGAGCTCCAGGACATATTGGTGGGGTTGTCTGTTCAGAGAAGTCTGGTCGGCATCCAGCTAGCATCTGGAACCTGGTGGCTGAAAAGAGTTAACATATAAAGCCAAACAAATTTTGATCAATCATGAACCTAAAGTCTGGAATAGTGCAGATGAAAAGTTGGGGGGTCCTCCCTTTTGTGGATAGCTAGTAGGCACATTTTAGTTATATCCTGAAAGGCCTGTGACTATACTAGTTTTTTTTTTTTTTTTTTTTCTGAGCCTGAAATCTGATATGCAGGTGGATCCAAGTTATTGTCTGGAGAGATGATGTCATGGCTGGAAAAAGGACCAGAAAACTGGATCAGGGAAAAGAATAGCTCCCAAATATGATCTATAAATATGGCCTATAAATACTGTTGACTGTAAACCCCATGGATTTGATGTGATCTGTGGCCCATATTCAGCTTAGGAGCGAGCCTATGTCACCTCTGCATCCCTGTAGATCTGAGCTCACATTCTGTGGTCATGAGTAGGAACATTCCAGGCTGCCCCAGTATTGACCCATCTTCCTCAGGTGTAGCATAGAGTATTTTGTCCATCCTCTCTTTGGAGGATGGAACATTCTCTACCATTGTTGATCCAGGTTGAGGGCAAGGTCCCATTGGGGGCCTACAAAAGGGTCTATTTTGTTGTTCTTGTTGGATGTAATTAATGTAGTCACTTCCCAATAAATGTTGCTTTCCGATGACCCAGGAATACAGTTGAGTACTTCCTTTATAAAATTACTTCTCTCTTGCTTCTTCTTTTTTTTCCAAGATA
Organism: Erinaceus europaeus; assembly: GCF_950295315.1. Lineage (NCBI taxonomy): Eukaryota > Metazoa > Chordata > Mammalia > Eulipotyphla > Erinaceidae > Erinaceus > Erinaceus europaeus. The sequence continues at coordinate 17,683,533 of NC_080180.1, forward strand.
AAGAGAAAGACAGGTGAGGGGGCAAATCGAGACTGTAGCACCAGAACTTCCTTCAGTGAAGTAGGAGCCAGGCTGGAACCTGGGTCATGCACATGGCAAAGTGAGCTGTTTCATGGACCCAAAATCACTTCTCTGGGTTTATTTTTATTCTTTCATAGTTTTAGTTTAGCACGACAGCATTTGGGGTACTATTTTAGTAGTTGCCCTAGAGTTTTAAATTATACAATAACCATTTAATTAACCAGTTAACTCCACTTCAGTTTCAAATAAAGCTTTACCCTATCTTCCAACAGTATGAATACAGGCCTCCCCAACTAGGTGAGAAAAGATGCTCATGTTTATTTTACATTGATAGTTTATCTTGAGGGATTTGGGGTCACTATCACCACTAATGTATACAGAAAATTCTCTGTACACCCTCCTGGACCAAAAAAGCACCCTACCAAACTACACCAAGTATAAATTTTTACTTTTCTATAGTGGGGGAAAGCGCTAGTCTTCCTTTTATTAGCAAAATAATTATTATTCCTTCTTTCTGTCATTTACTGGTGCCCATTCCATTTGCATATAAACAGAGATGATAGAAAGATACATGCATAAGCATACACTGCTCCTATTATTACCTATTAGATTACTTTAAGCAAGATACAAGTGTAATGATACCTGTATTCATTCTTTCCTAGGCATTATTCTTTTACGTGTATTTGAGTTTCTCTATAGTATTTTCATTTTTTCTCTACAGAATTTCCTTTCTAGGCGACTGGCAACAAATCCCCTCAATTTCTGTTTATCTGAAACAGACTTTCTGTCTCCATTTCTGAAGGTTAATTCCACAGGGTACAGAAGTCTCAGTGGGTAGCTACTTTTTTTTTCTATAATTTGAAAAATTATATAAATTTGTACTTTTTGTTTTATATTGCTTGATGCTCTTAAGATTTCTGTATCTGTGGTTTTATGTCTGCTATAACTTTGGACAAATTCTCTACCTTTGTGTCAAATAATTCTTACGTTATTCCCTACTCTTCTTTCTTCTTCTCTTCCTTCTCCCTCTTCTTCCAGTATTCCCATAACATGTATAAGGCATCTTTTTGAGCTATCTCACAGATCCTAAATATTTTCTCCTGTTTTCTATTGTCATTCCCATCTGTCCTCTTTGCTTTTCAGTTTTTTTTTTAAATTTTATTTATTAGATAGAAATTGAGAAGAAAGGGAAGATAGAGAGGGAGAGACAGAGAGACACCTGCAGCCCTACTTCACCACTCGTGAAGCTTTTCCCTTGCAGGTGGGGCCCAGGGGCTTGAACCCGGGTCCTTGTGCACTATAATGTGTGTGCTTAACCAGGTGTGCCACCATCTGGTCCCAGCGTTTCAGTTTTTGAGAATTCTATTGATACAGTCTCTAGTTTAGCTTATGTCTTCTAGGTTGTGTCCACCTTACTAATGAACTAATGAGCCCTTGAAAGACTTTCTCTATTCTTGATAGTTTTTTTTTTATCTCTAGCATTACTTCTTAATTCTTTCATAGAATGTCCACATCTCTCCCTTTGTTTTTGCATTTTTGTGCACTTTACTCCATTAGAGCCCTTATGATAGTAATCATAGCTGTCAAAAATTATTGGCCTAATGATATCAACATGAATTGCTATGCCTGGTTATGATGCTTTCTCTGTCATTGCATATGGTATGTCATGTAATATTTCCCTGGCCAGCTAGCTGCACTACACAGACTAAAAGGACTTAATGGAAGTAAGACTTAGTCATGTGGTGGGGAGAGGTGGAGAGAAGGGCAGCATTCATTTTCTTTGATTACATCTGAGCTTTTTGGTAAGCTTGTGCCTTTGGACTCTGAGTTTTACAAATGTTTCTCAGATTTTGTTTGTTTTGTTTTTAACCCCATTACATAGCAAAGGATAGCTAGAGTGGGCCTAAGTTGAATATATTTTCCTTCCTCAAGTCAGTTAGGCTTTGTTAGACCCAACAGTTTAAGGCATGGTTAACTGATTCCACTGAGAGCACATCTTGTTAAAGAGAGAGTATATGCAAAAGCATTTCAAAATGACTCTATTCTTCATTTACCAGAAATCTGAGGGAATCTCTTTGCCTTGGTAGATACTATGGAAACTGGCCAGGCTCCCAGAGGTAATTCTCATAATCTTAGGGATCTTTCATAATTGAGCTCTCTCTGGAGTGTTAACTTTCAGAATTGTTTACACTGAATCTCCAAGCATTTATAAATATCTGTTTTCTTTTTAAGAAGCAAGGAGAACGAAGGAGAGAAAGGACTAGAAACTTACCCAGTTTAGGCATGTGGTGTTATTGAGGATTGAACCTGTGACTTTGGGGGCCCTGGGCAAATAAGTTGTCAGTCTAACAGGCTAAGTTATCACTCCCAAAGGAGTTGACAGCCTTTCAGAAACTATAGTTCAGGGCATTGGTCCAAGCATTGGTACATACCACAGAATGTTTTTGCTCTGAAAACTGTTCCTGTGGGTTGGCCCAACCTATGTTAGTTAGCCTCTGTGTCTCCCCAGATGTGAGCAGTGTGCCCTTCTCACTTCTATGAATTTGTAACCAACTAGCTATAGGTGTTTCCCATGAAATTAGAATTAAGAATCTACAGCACATCCACAGGCTGTGAAGCAGGTCTGCAGGTATCTATCTTTTTCTCCCCCTCTCTGTCTTCCCCTCCTCTCTCCATTTCTCTCTGTCCTATACAACAACAATGACGTCAATGACAACAATAATAATAATGACAACAATAAAAATACAACAAGGGCAACAAAACGGAATAAATAAATAAATATTTTTTAAAAGAATCTACAGCACAAGATATAAAGAATAATTTTATTGCAAGGCTAGAATATGAGAGAAAAACAGTGTTACCATGAACAAGGACCTGAGTTCAAGCTTTTGGTCCCCACCTGTACAGAGGAAGAGCTGTGCTGTAGCTCTTGTTCTCTCTCTCTCTCTACCTCCCTCTCCTCCACCAGATTTGATATTTACATCAAATATAAAATTAATTAAAGCAAAGAAAAGATGAACAATTTGTTCTTGTCCCTTTAAAAAAAATCTGTTTGGGGCTGGAATTACCTAGTTTTTCTAGTTCTACAGGCCGTTTGAAAATGTAATTAGCCTTGCATAATTGGAGAAGAACAAGATGAGACTTGATGAATAGTTCTCATAGATTTTCTATGGGGTCTACCTCACCCTGGCTGAGACTGGTGTGATCACTGTCATAGGCTTTCTCGCAGAAGCTTATACCTGCTTTGACTATTTCCTTGAGGGGTAATGGATGAAGGGCAGAAGATGAGACTCCATATGCATCATCTCCACTGTTGCCGTAAAGGACATGCTCTCTGGGGGTTGGGCAGTAGTGCTACTGGTTGACCACACATGCTACTATGTGCAAGAACCTGGTTTTGACATTTTGAGCCCCCCAACTCCCCACCTATAGGGGAGAAGCTTCACAAGTGGTAAAACAGGTCTGCAGTTGTCTCTCTGATATCTCCCTTCTCAATTTCTCCCTGTCCTATGTAATTAAAAAAGAAAAAAAAAAAAGGAAAAATGACTACTACAGGAAGGAATGGGTTTATGGTGTAGGCACCAAGCTCCATTTATAATCCTGGTGGCAAACAAAAGTAAATAAATAAGTTAATTAGTTAAAAAGAAATTTTCTTTAATGTATATTGGATAGCATGACCCTCCGAGGGCTCCATCTATTTAGCTAGTCTAATCCAAGAAATATGATTGATTTTTCTGTGTCTTCAGTATTTTCTTTATTGCTGGAGTGGAGAGGTAAGTACCAAACTTCTCCCATACTGAACACAGAACTTACTGTGTGAGTCTGTCCTGACACAGAGTCTCCTTGCTCTAGCTGAGTTGTGCTAGGTCCTAATGTACAAGACATACTGTTAGCGTTCCTCCATTATGGCATGCCAATGTTAGGCTGTTCTGAGAAACACTGGATACCATGTAGAAAGTGCTTTATGATTTGACCCATCATTACAGCAAAGCAGACATCTGAAAATATGAGTGAGACCTTAGAGACTCAAGTTCATTCACATGCCTAAATTGAAAAGGGAAGGACATCCTAGCAAAGTGAAAGAGAAGATGATCAAAGGTGCTGACTTTAAAAATGTAAATTAAAAAACCTGAAATTGACCTCAGCCCCCACAGACATCATCATTAGGAACTAGTAAGAGAAAAATGAAGGGAACAAGAATCAGGACTAACTGTCCTCTCCATTCCATCTCCAATCTTTAAATTTAACTTTCAAAGGTGGTAGCATAATTGTCCCTAGAGAACAGACTAATGACACAGGCAAGGAATACTGTCCAACTGGGACCACTCTGTCTAAAAAAAAAAAAAAAAAAAACAGAATATTGCTCTAATTTGAAACATATTATAATGTTCTCAAGTTATTCATGTTTATGTTGAGCCAAAATGGCAGATGTTGGGGCAATCTGGCTGTGGATTATCGGGGGATATTCAACTGAAATTGAACGGCTAAGTGTCTGCTTTCACCCTTACAAGTCCCACTGAACATTATGGGAAACTTTTCATGCTGAGAAAAACCCTCTTCATGACAGGTTAAGTTTACCAGCAGAATCCAAACTAGGCTTCATTTTCTGTACAGACAGAAACAATAGCACCAAATTGATATGAATCTCCCAGATAATTAAACTACTTAGTACATCATAAAAATTGATTCAATGAGAGGAGTCGTGGCAGTGGTTCACCCTGTAGAGTGCATATGCTACCATGTACAATGATCGAGGTTCAAGACCCCAGTCCTCACTGACAGGTGGTGAAGCAGGGCTGCAGGTTCTTTCTCTCTCTCTGGCCCCACTTGCTTCTCAATTTCTCTGTCTCTATCCAGAACAAATAAGCATATAATTTTTGAAAAAAATGATTAAACTTGACTTTCATTTGTATGCAAATACTTTGGTCTTCTCTAATATTGAATTCATTTATAATTCCCAAGTGAACGGAAACACAGGTTTAGATGTGGCTATTTTCCAGGTACATCTAATTCAAGAAGATGCTTTTATTCTAGTGTTTTTGAACACCAGGCTATGGGTAATCAATCACTCATCACATCAGGTACATTCGAAATTTTTGGATTTGCAACTTAATACTTTCTGATTTCTTTGTAAAAGTCTGTCCAATGAAACTGACAAAGGCAGGCTTTACGAGATCTCTCCATACTGATTACAGGACTTTAATGGCCAACAGTGTCAGGACAGAAAAAAGACTGTAGAGCTATTTATGATTGTTTTCTCCATACGAATATAAAATTCTGCAATACCAATGGCAATGGAAGGACTCCAAAAGTGTTTTGTAAAGCACAACTTACCTCTTGATGAGATTTTAAAGTAATATTTTGAAGTTTTTACTTAAAATAATGTATTTTACAAATATTGTCTTCAAATTTTTAAATGCTTGATTTCTGCTACCAAAAGTGAATACAGAGCGGAGGGCAGCAACATAATGGTTATGCAAAGAGCCTTTCATGCCTGCAAAACCAAAAGGCCCTAGAACTACTGAAACCAGAACTGAGCAGTGTTCTTGGAAAATAAAAACAAAATAAACAAATAAAAAACAAACAGCAGTGAATACATATTTACTTGACCACACTTTATGGATACAGTCACTGCCACCCAGACATTGGTAATTAACCAGGACAATATAAAATTTTTATCCTCAAAGTCTATGAACTTCAGTTTGTCTAGTAATTTGTTATGTTACTATGGCTTTCCCATAATACTAATGATAGTAATTTTAAAAATATTTTAAACATAGGAGGAAAGCAAAAGGCATCCTTTAATTATGTTCAAGAAATTGTATATTTCCCCAATGCATATTTCTATAACAAGCATCTAATATAAAAAAATTTTTTAATGGGAAGAATGCCTTTTCCTGTGAGTTGTAGTCATTTGGTAACTACAACTGAGTTGACTCTTTAATCACAATATTACTGACATACATAGATTCAATTAGCTCCAAAAAGTGAACATTTTCATGCTTCTTAACATGTAATCATGTGATCACTCCAGTACAGCATTCAGTTTGCCCAAGAGTACTGCTCTGGTTTTTCCCATAATTGGATCTCATCCAGTTAATGTATGACCCCTTTTAGCCCTTGTAATATCTGTTCCATAATGAGCAGTGGGAAGGATAAGAAAAGAAAAGAAAAAAAAACTATTGAAACTCTATCAGGTAGTAACAGTACCAAGAAGATGAGGTGGTTAAATTTAATATGTAGCATTACTACCCAGTGATGTGAAACATTTGCTATGAGCCTGCGGTGGAGGAGTGAGACTTCTTTTACCTTTTGCAACCATGTAAGAAATAAATCTCAGGATTTCATTATGTGGGGGATGGGAAAGGGTCATAAATTACAGTTTAATGCTCATTTCAGAGTCTCCCCCTCCCCCCAGACCCCCTTTTTTTGTGCTAATGGAATACAGTCCAGGCCATGCAAAAATGGATTACTTTAAATGACTTAAAAATCTGGTTATATTTTATGAAATCAGACATTTGTTTTTGGAGAAAGAACAATGCATAGCAGTGAGATTCATTTTACTTAGTGTCCCAACAACCACGTGTAATTTTCACGCAGGAGCAAATTAGTCAAGTATCTGGTAAAATAATATTTAAAAAGTGGCCAGACATTTGAAATTTTAACTGACTAGAAGTTGCTTTGACCGTTATTCTACTATGTTTTGTCTTCCCCCTTTCTTTCATTTTTTCTGTGTTTTTTGCTTGCTTTCTAAGCCTTATTAATTTAGGCTTATCTTCAATCTGAAAATGGCTGATGAATTTTAACTCATATTGTATTATAACAAAAAAAAAGAGAATTTTTTTCTTGCTTTAATTGAGTTCATTTTTTTTTAACCATTCAAAGTATTACACATGAAGGTATTAAAATTTCCATAAAAGGAAACTCAAGAAGCACTAGGAAATTTTAGAGAAAGTGGAAATAATTTCATACAAAACAGGACACATAACTATATAGATTGTATAGAGAGTAAATAGTGAAAAGATTCTGGAAACAACAGATTTTGGAAGTTCAATGTGAATTCATGATGACAGCCAAGAATAAGTGCCCAGAAAATGGTGAAACAGACTGTTGGAGACTTATAAGGAGAAAGATTGAAAAGAACCATGAAAACTTACTTTGAAGTTGAAAAGTTATCCAATAGGACAGAAAGGAAGAACTTCTATGAAATGCTGTCACCTGCAATGTGACAATCATGGACAAAACTGATAGGGAAGATATGCCAGTAATTGGAACTTTGCTATGATCAATAAAATCAATAAGTACCCAGTCACTTGTAGTTTAAGCAGAAGTTGGGTAACTATTTCTCATGTTTAAAATAACAAAACAGGTTCTCTCACCTTTGTAAAATTTCCTGCATTGCATCAGATCAGGGCGATCATGGCTTAGAAAGTTACTCTTACTTCATCTTCACTTCTCTCTCTTTAAACTACTTTATTATTTCAATTTTCACCCTTAACTTCATATTTTTAGGAAGTGAAAATTCACACATGAACCATTTCACTACTCCAGGTCTACTTTTTCATTCAGATTTAGAGATCTGAGGAAGGGAAAGATATCACAACACCGATGTCCCTGGTGTGGTACCAGTAGTTGAAATTGTGTGACACTCATAGCAAAGCAGGCATGTTATCCAATAAGATACGCTTGTTCTCTTTAACATTTTATTGATAGTTAATTAGCTTTGATAGTGAGATCAGAAACCTATTTACTCTATATTAGACCCTAGCAGGAAAGGGATAATTTGATTTTTATATCATTAGAAGTGATGCCCCAGAGAAAGGGTTTTTTGTTTAGTTATAACAGTATTTTTTATAAACATACATATATTGCCTTCTCATAGAGATTTATGTTTTTTCACACAAACTAGAATCATAGGAAATTAACAGACTCAAAACTTTATTTTCTGAGACCATACTAAAATGTTAGACATGTGAGAATTAAAAAAGCAACAACTAGGTAAATACTTGGTAGTTTTTTGGGTTTTTTTAAATTTATTTTCCCTTTTGTTGCCCTTGTTGTTTTTCATTGTTGTTGTAGTTATTACTGTTGTTGTTACTGATGTTGTTGTCATTGTTAGATAGGACAGAGACAAATGGAGAGATGAGAGGAAGACAAAGAGGGGGAGAGAAAGAGACACCTGCAGACCTGCTTCACCACCTGTGAAGCGACTCCCCTGCAAATGGGGAGCAGCTGGGGGCTGGAGCCTGGACCCTTATGCAGGTCCTTGTGCTTTGCACCACCTGCTTAACCAGCTGCGCTACCGCTCAACTCCCAAAATGGTAGTTTTGTTTATTTATTTATTTATTTAAAGATCTGCTTATTTTACAGGGCCTCCTCTCCATTTCTCTCTGTCCTATCCAACAACAATGACATCAATAATAACTACAACAATAAAACAACAAGGACAACAAAAAGGGAATAAATAAATATAAAAAAAGAATACAAAAGAATAAGAAAGCTACTAGGGGAGGGGATGGGATATGGAGTTCTGGTGGTGGGAATTGTGTGGAGTTGTACCCCTCTTATCCTATGGTTTAGTCAATGTTTCCTTTTTCATAAATAAAAAATTAAAAAAGAAAGAAAGAAAGAAAGAAAGAAAGGAAGGAAGGAAGGAAGGAAGGAAGGAAGAAAGAAAGAAAGAAAGAAAGAAAGAAAGAAAGAAAGAAAGAAAGGAAGAAAGAAATATTTACATATTCTCAAAATCACAGGATGCCTGGCCACATGTCTGAAATTTCAAGGTTGGTTCCTTGTCTCTCTCTCCTTCCTTCTGAATTAGTTGTAGCATTAAACACACTGTGAGTCAGCCTCAGGCAAGTGCTATGTGTAAACAGAAACCCTGCTGTGTTTGATTGCTTGTGCCTCTGGAGATCAAGCACCATGAGTACACTCTCTGTAGCATCTATTGGAGGGAAGCAATGGTGTAATCAGGAAAATCAATTAGTAAGTTAAGATCCTGGCAAAGTAAGACACAGTAAAGGATTATGAGGAGAGCAATGTGAGAAAGAAGAAAAATGGGTAAATTCTAAACCATTTCCAATGACACCATCAAAAGAATTATTTCATTTTCCTCTGGTGTGTCTTAAAACGAAAAAAAAAAAGTCAAGAGTTGAATAGCGAGGCGTGCATTGGTGTCATTTTCTAAAAGAGAAAATTTAGAAAGAAACAAGTTGGTGCTTTTTTTTTTCAGTGGGGGATTGGAGGGAGAAAATGATCAAATACAAATGTGAAATTTTTGAGATTTATGAGGCTATGTTAAAAATTATTTTAGCTAGAGAAAAAAATTGAGAAATCTCTATTTTTATATGGTATTTAAATTACAGAAAAATATATGATCTTGTAGAAGAGTTTAGAGCAAAAATTGGGAGTGGAAATTGACTTATAGAAAGGTAAACACATAGGGGCCGATGGTGGCTCATATAGCACTATGCTCAAAGACCCAGGCAAGGACCTGGTTCAAGCCCCTGCTCCCCACCTACACCAAGGATGCTTCTCAAGTGGTGATGCAGGTCTGCAGGTGTCTATCTTCTCTCACCTTCTTCATCGCCCTTCCTCTCTGCCCTCAATTTCTCTTTGTCCTATCAAATAAATAAATAAATAAATAAACAAACAAACAAACAGCTGCTAGGTGCCATGGATTTATAATGCCAACACCAAGCTCCAGCTATAACCCTGGATACAAAAAAGAAAGAAAGAAAGAAAGAAAGAAAGAAAGAAAGAAAGAAAGAAAGAAAGAAAGGAAGGAAGAAAGAAAGAAAGAAAAAGGAAGGAAGGAAGGAAGGAAGGAAGGAAGGAAGGAAGGAAGGAAGGAAGGAAGGAAGGAAAAGAAAAATAAGGGCAGGGGAAGCAGAGGGTAGTGCACCAAGTTAAACATACATAGTGCAAAGCACAAGGATCAACACCAGGATCCTGGTTCAAGCCCCTGTCTTTCCACCTGCAGGGGAGTCACTTTGCAAGTGGTAAAGCAGGTTTGCAGGTGTCTATCTTTCTCTCCCTCTATCTGTCTTCCCTTCCCCTCTCAGTTTCTCTCTATCCTATCCAACAACAGCAGCAACAACAATGGAAAAAAAAAAGGCCACCCAGAGTCAGTGGATTTGTAGTGTAGGTACCCAGTGATAACATTGGAGACAAAAAGAAAGGTAAACAGATAAAGTTAATATGCATTTTTCTTAAAGGAAATCAGATAAATTTACCAGAGTTCAGTAAACAATCAGTTCTGAATCATAGATTTTGTGTTGTAAAATGCAATATTGTGTAACTGAATCAGGATAACAAATAAATTCTAATATTTAGGAGAGATTGGGAAAGCTGTCTGGATTAAGGAGTTCAGGATTTGAGCAAGAAGCTAGTGACTTGGTTTTAGCAAACAAGAATTTTCACCCAGTAGGCACATATCCACATAGACAAAAAAGAACTCAAATCAGGGTCAGGTGTGTGTGATACAAGTTAGTATTAAACTTTAATTGGTAGAGACCAGAAAGGCACATTACCATGGACTATGTAAGTACAGCTACAGAAGAATAGGAAGAATCAAACCTTTTTTTTTCTAGAAAAGATGATGTAAGCTATACCCAGAAAAATCAGCAAGTAGCAAGATCACAATAAGTTCTGACTTAGCAACTGGATAATAACACCACCTTCCCTACTGAAATTACACTGGCATGTTGAACTTAACATTTGCCAAAGCAATCACCCCCTACACCAGCACTCCAGTAACCCTTGCATTCTGAACATGCTTGCTGCACTCAGCATTCCCCTATATAAAGCATTCAAATGCATACCCTGAGGCAAGTCAGTTCATAAGACTCTCCTCATGAAGCCCCTACAAGGGCTTCCTTTTGCACTTATAATAAAATACGTGATTTCAAGGGCTCTGACATTCAGATTTTGACCCACTCCCTCTCCTCACATTGTAACACTCCCCTTCTTATTGATTACCCTTTGGCCAATTAGCCTTCTATATGCTCAGATGCATTAAAGCTTCAGCTTTGTCATTTCACTTAGAATGCCTTCCATCTACTTTCAAGTTTTAGCATAAAAGTCTCTTTCTCGGTGTTTTAATGTCTTATTTAAAATAGTTCCCCTTGGAATAGGGCACCAAAGTAAAAATCTCTAGGTGGAGGGTGAAGGTAAATGTTTGGCTTCACTGCGGGGGGGGGGGGGGGGGTGAAGGGGAGACTGGATGAGATGGGACACAGCCTTTTGGTGGTGGGAATGGTGTTTATGTACACTCCTATTAACTTCTAGTCATATAAATCACTATTTAATTATTATGAGAGGGGAAAAACTGATTGAATGTCTCAAACTTTTTAATGCACAGACCATAGGCTGAGTCTTTGAAATGTTGACTCTCCTAAAAGCTTAGAGAACAGAAGCAACTAGTGGCGTTACTCTATAAGACACAGCTATATATAATGTCAAAGGACATAAATTATGGTGATGTTGTGTATGATATAGCAAATCCTAACAAAGGGATTTTCAAAGTTAACCCAATACTAAATAATTTGATTATAGCAATAACTATCTATTGCCTTCTTAAACCCTAAGACAGCAGGAACCTCCCGCTTCCTCTATAGAGCCTATATTTCCCCCAGTCCTGGAGCCTCTAGGGTGGGGCTCACTTTCCTGCATGCTTCTCTCAAGTCATACCAAATGATATTGTATATGCTGATTCCAACCTAATCAAATCAATGAGTACCATATCAGCATGCTTCACTTCAGACTGTGTCCAGAGATGTCAGGCATGGAATGTCAACCCTTCAGCCTCATTACTTGGTGAGACCTTTCCTTTCTCAAAGGATTCTCTAAAACCATTACAGGTGGTTCACTTCCTAACAAAGTCTCAGAACCTAGATATAGACCAGGTCATATGAGATAGGGCATATGTTCACATGTATCCATAAATTTTAGGGCAAAATATATACCTGGAAGCAAAAATACAACAATAGTCTGCAGTGAGTTAGTATATGCAGCAAGCAAGTAGAAAGACTTAAAAAGACTCCATAAACACCATTCCCACCACCAAAAGACTGTGACCCATCCCTCCCACCCACTCCCACCCCCCACCGGCCCAGGAAGATGCATGTCTACCCCTCACCACAGGGTTTTTACTTTGGTGCCCTACTTACAATTTGATCAGGTCCTGCTTTTAGTTTCTCTTTCAGATCTTCTTACTCACTTCTGTTGATGAGGTGTTTATGTACACTCCTAGAAAAATGTAGATATATAAATCAGTAGTTAATTAATATGAGAGGGGGAAAATCAGTTGTATGTCTCAAAGTTTCTCAAAACACAAACTGAATCTTTTTAATATATAGGCTGTGTATTTGATATGCGGACTCTCTCAAAAGCCTAGACCAAGTAGATTAGAAGCATCCAATAGCAAAGCTATATACAAGATACTGGATACTGTACAGCAAACCATAACAAAAGGACTTTTCAAAGTTAACCCAATTACCAAATAATGTGATGATAACATTAACTATCGATTGTCTTTTTGAACCCTAAGACAGCAGGAACCTCACATCTCCACTATAGAGCCCCTACTTCCCCCAGGCCTGGAACCCTTGGACAGGGCCCACTTTCCCGTATGCATCTCCCAATCCAAACCAAATAATATTGCATCCGCCAATCACAACCTAACCAATGCAACGATTGCCACCTCAACATGCTTCACCTCAGACTGTGTCCAGAGACTTCACATGTGGAATGACAACCCTTCGGCTTCATTACTCGGGTGAGACCTTTCCTTTTTATAGTACACTCTAATTTCATCTCAGGTAGTTCACTTTCTAACAAAGTCCCATAACCTAGATATACACCAGTTTCTGTGAGAGAGAGCCTATGTTCACACGTATCCATAAACTACTGCAAAATATATACCTGAAAGCAGAAGTACATTAGAGTTTGCAGTGAGTACCTCCCTAACACTTCCTCTCCACTATTCCAACCTTTGTGTCCATGATTGCTCAACAATTTGTTTGGCTTCGTATGTTAACTCTCTTTTCAATCACCAGGTTCCAGATGCCACCAGGATGCTGGCCAGGCTTCCTTGGATTGAAGACCCCACCAATGTGTCCTGGAGCTCAGCTTCCCCAGAGACAAACCCTACTAGGGAAAGAGAGAGGCAGACTGGGAGTATGGACCGACCAGTCAACGCCCATGTTCAGCGGGGAAGCAATTACAGAAGCCAGACCTTCTACCTTCTGCAATCCTCAATGACCCTGGGTCCATGCTCCCAGAGGGCTAGAGAATGGGAAAGCTATCATGGGAGGGGGTGGGATATGGAGATTGGGTGGTGGGAATTGTGTGGAGTTGTACCCCTCCTACCTTATGTTTTTGTTCATTAATCCTTTCTTAAATAAAAAATTTTTAAAAAATTAAAAATAAATAAAATAAAAACAAAACAAAACAAAAAAAAGACTCCATAAGATGCATAATGAAATAGTTTCTATTTAGACTTAGATACCCTCCTCACCTACTTCCTATTATACCTTCCTCACTCACTCCAAAGCTAACATTATCAAAGCAAGGACTGCACAAGCTGAATAAGGCCAAGAGACTGGCATACTTTAACGATGACTCTCTATTCAGTATCAGGCCATCTCATCAGCTGTGGCCCTAGTCAGGGAGTTCTGAGATTCCCGAACAGACATGATGGGCCTAGACCTCGAACAAATCCCTCTCTCCCTTGTTACTGGTCATCTCTATCAGAAAAAACAAAATAGACCCCTTTGTGGGCCCCCAATAGTACCTTGCCCTCAACCTGGATCAACAATGGTAGAGAATGTTCCATCCTCTGAAGAGAGGATGGACAAAATACTCTTGGAAGATGGGTCCAGATACTGGGGAAGCTTGGAACATTCCTACTTATGACCACAGAATGTGAGCTCAGATCTATAGGGATGCAGAGGTCACATAGGCTCCTAAGTTGTATAAGGGCCCCAGATCCCATCAAATTGATGGGATTTACAGTCAACAATATTTATAGACCTTTCCCATATTTGGGAGCTACTCTCTTCCCTGATCCAACTTTGTAACCCTTTTTCCAGCCATGACATCATCTCCCCAGACAACAACTTGGATCCACCTGCATATCAGATGTCAGGCTCAGAAAAACCAACAAACAAATAAAAAACTAATATAGTCATGGGCCCTTTGTAATATACCTAAAATATGCCTACTAGCTATCTACAAAATGGAGGACCCCTGCCCCCAACTCCAATTCTTCATCTGCACTATTCCAGCCTTAGGTTCATGACTGATCAACAATTTGTTTGGCTTTGTATGTTAACTCTATTTTCAACCACCAGGTTCCAGATGTTAGCATGATGCTGACCAGACTTCCTTGGACAGACACCCCCACCAATGTGTCCAGGAGCTCAGCTTCCCCAGACCCCACCCCACTAGGGAAAGAGAGAGACAGGCTGGAGTACAGATCGACCTGTCAATGCCCATGTTCTGTGGGGAAGCAATTACAGAAGCCAGACCTTCCACCTTTTGCACCCCATAATGACCCTGGGTCCATACTCCCAGAGGGATAAAGAATAGGAAAGCTATCAGGAGAGAGGATGGGATACGGAGTTCTGGTGGTGGGAATTCTGTGGAGTTGTACCCCTCTTATCCTATGGTTTTTGTCAGTGTTTCCTTTTTATAAATAAAAATAAAAAAAATAGTTCCCCCTCTTAGTGCCTCTGTTCAATTGTTCAATTTGCTTTTTTTTTTTAACTCTACATGGGTTATTAATTAAATATTTATTATTATATACTTGATACATTTCTGCCTGAACATTAGGCTAAAATTCTATGGAAGAATTATGGATTTTTGATTAAACACTGTATGTATGGATGGACTGAGCACATCAGCTATTAACATTAACAATGTTTACTAAATGAATGAGAGTATGTACATTGAATAACAGTAATGGGAATGTGAGGGAATAATTTAATAAACAAAAAAACAAACCTACTTACTAGCATCTGGCTTTTTAGTGCATTAATAAAAGACATCAGCAACAACTATAGTCCCGGCAATCCATTTCTTTCGGCAAAGCATGAAATGTTGTAATAGTTGTACTCAAACTAAAATGTCCAAGAACAACATCTGCTCTTGAATTTTCATATAGCATGTATATCTTCTTTGGCACTGTTCTATATTTTAAATTATGTTTGTGAGTCTAGTTAATGCATTTATACCTTTAATCTAAATATTTGCTTCTATTTTTAATATCCTATGTCCAATTAAAAATCAGTAATTTACTTATTCTAGTCTGACTAGAATGCTAATGTTACAATTTATTAAGTAATTCTACTTTCAGAATTTAGAAATACAATGTATTTATTGTAATTAAGTATTTAAAAATATTTTTTATTCTAACCACTAATTTAGGGTAATCTTACAATTAGGGACCACAATGAGATGTAATTGGACACAAATTCCACCCTATTTCTAGTTTTTAAACCTAGTTTTCATGTTAAGTTCATATAAATGTCCAAAAGAAGTGATTGAGGAAATGAGGTCAGTGTTTTACTCTGCTATGGATAATACTTTTGCAAGTGGTTGGAAAGCCTTCTAAAATCTGTGGTTTGAGGGGAAAGTGCATTACCTATTTTTCATTTCACTGTGAATCTTTCTTTGAAGTCACAAATCATCATGATCTTTCTCTATGCCAAGTTACATTCAGTATATAATATGGAGCTAATGTTACACCATGAAAAGGAATGTTCTCATATTAAAACTCAAGCACTGATCTAGGCAGCTCTCACTCTTCACGCTTCCAATACGCACTGATATACTCATATACTCATATACTATGACTTAATTAGGTAACATCAGTTTCCAAAACACTGGTTCAAATTTCAGTCACAGGGCATATGAATTGTGAACAACTGCATAAAGTAAGCACTTTGCTGCTAGCTCTTCACTTCAGAAGTTACTATGTAAAATACAGATCCAAGGCAAGTTTAGTAGCCAGTATGTTGCTTCTTCCCAAGACTGCCAGTGTTGAGTCACTCTGCATTTGTTGTTCTGTTCACACATAGACAGGAAAGTAGGTAGTTGTGTTGCCTCTTTTTATTCCCCCTGCAAAACACTCTCACTCCCAGCCTAGGTCCTCCTCCACCATTATGCACCAGGACCTAAAAGACCCTTCCCCTCTCCCCCTGCCCAGAGTCCTTACACTGGGGAAGTACACCAGCCTTTCTATTACCTATGGATAAAGTTATGTGATGATAACAAAACAAATGCAATAAAAAAAAAAAGGAAATTGGATAGCAAAGACAAAATTTTATTAAAAAAGAGAAAAAAAGGTGAGAATAGTGGCAATGATATTTGAGTAAATAGAGGTACAGAAGAAATAATTATTGGGGGAAACTGTGCATGTGTGGTCAGAAGAATTTAATAAAGTTGAGATCATCAACATAAATGGAAAGGATGAAAAGATGATAGAGAGAATGAATACATTCTAGAGGAAGAGATAAAGGCAAAAATACATCACATTAAAGGTTTACTTGAAAAAAATATATATACATATATATATTTCGTTTAAAATCTAAAGGATAAAAATGATGGAAGGTGATCCAGCATTAGAAAGGATTTGATAATTCATGAAAGTAGCACAGGAAAGATGCCAAATTTTTTATCTCGTGTTATAGAATATATCTATTCAAAAAAATAAAAATAAAAAAGAATATATCCATTCATAAAAAAGTTAATCCATTCTCAAATTACTCTTGGAAAGATTTTCACAAGGCAGGGTTAGGAAGCTAGTGTAGAGCAAGCAGACTTGCCTTGCATGTCTCGGGCAGTAAAGGTCCCAAGATCAATCCTTAGAATCACCATAATCAAGACTTGAGCAGATCTCTGGTTTCTCATAAATAAATCAGTAAATAAATACACTTCTTTACTTCATTTGCATGATCAAGAACCAAGTAAAATACTATTTACTCTCTAATTGTTGTTGCCAGCATGTTCTGTACATTTGATGAGGTAGCAGATAGGAATTATTTCTGATTGTCATTAGTTATACTTACATAATAATGTCTAGGGTACAGGTGGTGGCACGCCTGGTTAAATACATAATATTTAACTTCTGTGCAAGGGCCTGGGTGCAGGGGACACTTCATGAGTGTTGAAGCAGGTGTCTATCTTTCTCTATCTTCCCTTCCCTTTCCAACTCAGTTTCCTTCTGTCTCTATACAATAGATAGATAAATAAAACTAACACAAATAAAATTTAATAAAAACTGAAATTTTATATGCTTTGGAGCATATTAATAAGACTAAACTTGAAGGCAATTACTAATATAAACATTTTGATATGAACATTAACTTACCCTGCTAATGATCAACATTACAAGGAGAATAAAGCATATGGAGTTTTCACTGGCCACATATTACTGGAAAATATTTACTGTAATTAAACACTGAAAAAATAGAAGTTTAATTTAAGCCTCAAAATATACTTGTTAAAGTTATGATTGATTTTTTTTAAAGAAAGTACTCATCTGCATTACTCCTATCCCAAGAAAGAAGTCGTGATTTATTTTTTTTATAAATTATTGTCTTCACATGTCATAAATAAATTAATTACATAAAGATTTTCTCCCATTATAGGAGCAAGGGGATAAATTAATAATGTATTTTAGTGTGAAAGAGGTACAAAATATGGGGCCAGCAGAGATATCTGTAGAGAGAGCTCATACATGAGGCTGTGTGTCCAGTTTATTACACCATAGTGGAGTAAGATGGGCAGCACAAGAGGGAGCTCTGTAACCCAGGAAGCTGTCCATTGGTTTTTCCCTTCCCCCTCCCTTCCCCTCCCTTCCCCTCCCCTCCCCTCCTGTCTCTCCTCTCCTCTTTCTCTCTCCTCCTTAAATACATAGAATGAAAAAAAAAATTGGGGCTCGAGAGACCACTCAGAGGCATGATCCCTGTACATGTTGATTTCATTAAAAAGAAAAGGAAGAAGGAACAGTGACTTGAGATATACCTGAATTTGTAGTGCTATAGAACTTCCAAAGATTTCCTGTTCAGTCCCCAGCATCACATGTATCAGACTGTTGCTCTGATTTGTCTTTGTCTCTCCCTTTCTCTTCCAAATGTGAAATTCTCTGACATGTAATAAAATAAAGTAAATCTGCATATAGAATAGAGACAAAGATAAAAGCTTTGTTAGTCTAAGTTGAACCACAAATTAGTAAGCAGACCAGAAGCCAGCTGTATCAATCAGACAAGGGTGAAAATAGAATACAGCAAGAATAATTCAAGAGATGTTAATGAACGCTTTGAATAGAATTAGAAGAGCAGGATGTGTTGAAACAACCAGAAACTAGTAAACATGAGAAGCTTTTGCCCTTGGCCTACAGGAGTAAGGAGATACATTGTATTAATTGCCTACTGAACACAAGGTGAAGTGATAGGGGTTACTGAACAAAGTCTGTTGTGATGAAAGATGTAGCCTCCCCCCGGTGGGGGGGGGGGGGACAGTAGCACAGCAGGTTAAGCGCACATGACATGAAGCTCAAGGACTAGTGTAAGGATCCTTGTTCCAGCCCTAGGATCACAACCTGTAGGGTGTGTCATTTCAGGGCGGTGAAGCAGGTCTGCTTCTCTCCCCGTCTCCCCCTCCTCTCTCAATTTCTCTCTGTCCTATTCAACAACAACAACAGCAATGACAACAATAACAATAATAAGAACAACAGAGGCAACAAAAATGGGACAAAAACATGGCCTCTAGGAGCAGTGGATTCGTAGTGCAGGCACTGAGTCCCAGTAATAACCCTGGAGGGGGGGGGGGAAGGAAAAAAGGAAAAACAGAGAGAGAGAGATGCAGCCTCTGTGAGAACTACGGCTTTAAGGAGGAAGATATAGGACACACAACACCCTGATGTTAACTCATACTTGAATCTCTTGTGTGTGTACTGTATAGTGCACTATACAAGTGAACCTGTAATACAACCTAGAAAGGTCCACTTTCCAAAGATTTAAGTAACATAAAGAAAAGATTTGGGTTCTGGGGTCTTGCCAATGTGCTTGTATGCCACCAAATTCTACTTCAGAGGCAAGATTCAAACACAGCTCAGGATTTCAATACAGAAGTTTAATCAACTCCAACAAATGTGCTTTATTACTTATAGTAATGCTAATGTCTCAAGAACACATATGCCTGGCCTTTCTTTCTTCCTTCCTTTTAAGTGTGTTCATGTGTTTCAGTTTTCTTTATATTGTGCATATGAGTGAAACTATATAGTAGTTGTCTTTCAGAGAAATATAGGTCACTTGGTAACAGATATAACCTATAGCAATAAGAGTACTTGAACACAAACATTGTATCAAAGAATCTCAAGATATTATATAAATAAGAAGAATGAGAAAAAATAATTGTAACAAAAATTAAAAAGTAGTAGAGAAAAGTGACATCATTTAATAAGACAGAGGATTGTATATATGTAAATGTGTTACACATAAAAGTATTATCCATTAAATTTATCTATAGATTATATATCAACGCATCTAAGAGTCTTAAACTGTTCTTGTCTCACTATTCTTTTCTTGAAAATGAACATATCCTACTTCTTCCTCCCATCTCATACTTTGAAGTCTTCTTTGGCTTATATTTCCAGGTCTGTTTTACTGTGTGTCACTTTGCTGAGAGTTTAAATAGTCCTTATTTCTTTCTCTGAGGTGCTCCTTTCAGTAACTCTTTCAAGGCAAGTTTGGTAATGGCAAACTCTTAGTTTTTGTATGTCCAGCACTGTAGTCATTGTTCCTTCATATTTGAATGCTAAGTTTTTTAGAGTAAAACACACGCATAGCTGGAAGATAATGTCTTTTAAAACCTTATATATAGGGAGTCGGGTGGTAGTGCAGCGGTTAAGCGCACATGACGCAAAGCACAAAGACTGACATAAGGATCCCAATTAGAGCCCCAGCTCCCCACCTGCAAGAGAATCACTTCACAAGTGGTGAAGCAGGTCTGCAGGTGTCTCTGTCTTTATCTCCCCTTCTGTCTTCCCCCCCTCCATATCTCTCTGTCCTATCCAATAACAATGACATCACAACAATAATAATAACTACAACAATAAAACAACAAGGGCAACAAAAGGGAATAAACAAATATTTTTTAAAAACCTTATATGCAGCACTCTACTCTCTCCTGGACTCCATGGCTTCTGTAGAAAAATCTGATGTAAGTCTAACTAAAGCACCTTCATAAGTTGTTTTCGTCTTTCCCCTGCATATGCCTGATTTTTCTATGAAATTTTGCCTACTTCTTTTTTCTCACATTATTTCAACTATTGTATATATCCTGAGGTCCTTGTAAGCTGGGAGTTAGCAGGTAAAAATAAAATAGGTGAAAGACAGCATGTATTACATAAAGGAATAAGTAGTCAATGTTGCTGGTCCATTCTTCTTCTAGCGTTTGCCCTTCTTCCGTAGCCAGTCAACAGCGTCAGGTTGAGCCTGATGTCAAGTTTCGAGACCTCCTTTGAATCTGGAGAGGTGGCAGTCGTTGACTATGTGAGTCATAGTCTGTCTGTAGCCGCAGGGGCAGTTCGGGTCGTCTCTGGCTCCCCAGCGATGGAACATAGCGGCGCACCGGCCATGGCCTGTTCGATAGCGATTGAGGAGGGCCCAATCATAACGTGCTAGGTCAAAGCCGGGTTGACGCTTGTAGGGGTCTGTGATGAGGTGTTTGTTCTTTACCTCAGCTGACTGCCAACTCTGTTTCCAAGAGACTGGAACAGAGAAGTTCGCTGGTTCATTAAGAGAATGAGATGTCATTATATGTGATGAGTAAGGGTGAACAGGAATTAACTCCCCCCCAAAAGAGAGGCAGCATGTTCAAAGGCAAGAAACACCAAAGACGTTTCTTAAATTAATGATCAGCTCTCTATACTTCATTCCCATCTAACAATCGGTTATGATACATTTGTAAGATGAGCCATCTTTTCTTTCTTTCTTTCTTTTAATAAAATACAGTTGTGTTTTTTTTAACATTTTTTTAATGAAAGTTACAGAGAGAAATATAGAGAGAGAGGGAAAGAGGGGGGAGAGGGAGAGAGAGAGAGATTGAGAGAGAGAGGAAGAGAGGAAGAGAGAAACACCAGAACACTGCTCAGTTCTGGCATATGGTGGAACAGGAAATTGATCAGTTCTGGCATATGGTGGTGCAGGAAATTGACCCTCGGACTTTTGGTGCCTCAGGCATGGAAGTCCTTTTTGCATAACCATTGTGCTATCTCCCCATCCCTGGGCTACCTTTTCCAAAGGACAGGGCTTTATGTGTCTTCAAAGTAATGTTGCATTTTAGGTTTGGGGATAAAATGGAGATAAGATTTAGTTCCTAAAAACTAGGAACTAGAGAATATTTAATTACTTTAACAGCTTCCTCTGCTGGTCAGAGAGATTCTGCCTTCTATCAAGGAGATGTTAGAGCAGTTTAATCAAGATTAAATTATTTTAGGTGGGGTAGATAGCATGATAGTTATGCAAAAACACTCTCAGGCCTGAGAATCCAAAGTTGCAGGTTCAGTCTCCCATTATCACCATACACCAGAGCTGAGATGTGCTCTGGTAATAATAATAATAATAATAATAATAATAATAATAATAATAATAATAAGTTAAATTATTTCACAATCTGAAGGGGTTTAAAGCATTAAAAAAAATAATAAACTGGAGGGTCAGGCGGTAGTGCAGCGGGTTAAGCACATATAGCGCAAAGCACCAGGACCAGCATAAAGATCCTGGTTCCAGCCCCCAGCTCCCCACCTGCAGGGGGGTCACTTCACAAGCAGTGAAGCAGGTCTGCAGGTGTCTATCTTTCTGTCCCCCTCCCTGTCTTTCCCTCCTTTCTCCATTTCTCTCTGTCCTATCCAACAATGACATCAATAACAACAATAATAAAAACCACAACAACGATAAAACAAGGGCAACAAAAAGGGAAAAAAAGCCTCTAGGAGCAGTGGATTCATAGTGCAGGCACTGAGCCCCAGCAATAACCCTATAGAGGCAAAAAAACCAAAAATACAAAACAAAATAAAAGAACTGACAATGGCGAGTATATTGGTCACCTGATAGTAAATTGTGACTTTTGATATACTTTATAGTTCCAAGGTCACATTTAATTAAGCATAAAGAAAATGTTATAAACAGTGTGCCAGGCCATGTACTTGGCCATAGCTACAGCATCTGTCTCTAGGTCTTCAAAATAAGGCACATAAAACAGCTGAAAAAGCATTTGCCATTTATAGCTACAGATTTGTGTGGATCTGGGCTTTTGACACATCATGACTTTAAGATATGGAAGAGAAATTGTTTAGATGCTCAAGTTAATGTGCACTGTCAGATCTCTAGCTGTCTTAAGGGGAAAAAAAATGCCAGAATTTGCTGATTTATAGAGGCAGATCTTCAGGGGATACATGTAAGAATAAACTCAGAGCTGATTGAACAGAAAAGGCAGAAATCATTTCAAATAAGTCTGAGTTTATCAGCTTTCATGCATTTAACCAGGGAAGTCTAGTCACAACATTTAGCACAAGCAGCTGTAAGTAGTTTGAATTATTTGCCAATTTGGTTTTAATTCACAAACAGACCACTTCAACGCAGTTGACCACGTACCAGGTAGTTGCTGCTACAATATATAATGTAGAAAAGAATCCAAGGACTTTAGAGACTGCCCTTTTTAAAGATCTAGATGCCTTCCCTTTAGTCCTACGCTAAGAAAAAAAATAAAGTAACACTATAACAACAAGGACAACAAAAATGGGGGGGAAATGGCCTCCAGGAGCAGTGGATTCATTGGATTCATAGTGCAGGCACCTAGCCCGGCGATAACCCTGGGGGCGGAAAAAAAAGATTAAAAATAAAAAATTAAAAAATAATAAAGTAACATTACAGTGCAGGATATAGTATCATTCTTGAAAAAATAACTTTGTGGATTTTTTTTAAAAAGACTAAAGATTCTGATGTCAGATTCTGTAACTGATTTCAACAAGGATGAGAGATGTGGTCAGGCCAGGTTGTGGCTGTAAAGAATTAATTCCAGATGGGAGAGTGGCCTTGGGAAGTCATATGATGAGTCTGCTCACCATTGGTCTGACTGCTATAAGAGAGCTGATGAAAGGTTCTCTGGGGTGGAAAGAAATGGTGCAATGCACACAAATCTTCTGTTTTATTTACTACCTGGAGATCCTTCTGGGGAAAAAGCCTCAGGATCAGATGCTAGAATCCTTGAAACATCTCCCATGTAATTTCCTGATGGGATCTAGCTCCTAGAATCATATACATATTTTTTTAAAAAAATCCTTATTTTTATTCATGAGAAAGTGAAAGAGAGACCAGAGAATTGATCCATCATATATGGTACCAGGGATCAAACCTGGGACTTCATGCATGCCATGTAAGTTCTGTGCTCTACCTACTGAGCCACCACCAAGGCCAAGTCAAATACCCAAAAACCAAAGTCCTTGCAACCATCCTTAATGTGGATATACCAAATTTCCCATCAAATGTCTCCCAAGCTGATTGACTTATTTCAGCAGATAATTCTGTACTGTTAAAAAAACACCTGGACTTTTGAGATATTATTGGACCTTTCATCTGAGGTCACTCTAATACCTACAAATCCAGAATAATTCCATAAAATCTCAGTCAGATGGCAGTGCTTCCTGGGTTATTTATTAATAAGCTTGATTTGAGCTCAGATTCTGTTAAGTTGCATTGAGTTCCCAAATTTACTTATACACTCATCCTCATTCTTGAGTGTGATTGAAATTGATATTTCTAGAGTTGGCAAGACTATTCACATTAAGAGAAGGCATTGAATGAGACTGGAGGGAACTACTGGATTTCCTACACTTTACAAAAAGAAACTAAAAGCAAATATTTTCAGAAATAGGGAAGTCACAGTGATTATTCAGATTGCCACCAAATTGTATAGTTTAACCATCACAAAAGAAAGATGAGTTTTGGAAAATGGTGCTTGATCGCACAGTACTTCACATTTAATGAGATGGTGGTTACTATTGCAGCTCTTATTACAGACATGTGCTAAAGGTAAGGGCTAGGGAGTCGGGAGGTAGCACAGCGGGTTAAGTGCACATGGCGCGAATCACAAGGACCAGCATAAGGATCCCAGTTCGATTCCCTGGCTCCCCACCTGCAGAAGAGTCCCTTCACAGGCGGTGAAGCAGGTCTGCAGGTGTCTGTCTTTCTTTCCCTCTCTCTGTCTCCCCTCCTCTCTCCATTTCTCTCTGTCCTATCCAACAACAACGACATCAATAACTAACTACAACAATAAAATAACAAGGGCATCAAAAGGGAATAAATAAATAAATAAGTATTTTTTTAAAAGGTAAGGGCTATAAAGGGAACCAGAGGGAGAAGACCCAGGTGATATAAAACAAAAGAAAGGCTACTACAATTTCTGACCTCATTTTATGCACAATAACTAAAAGTGGCAGCTTTGTACTCAAGGGAAAGAATAATAATATTCCAGGAAGAATGGGTCTAAGTAATAAGGTAAAAAGTAACTTGCTGCAAGTTCTATTTCAAAATGTGGAAGAATTCATATGCTTTGAATGCCAGCTACCCCATCACTGTTTCTTTCTCTTCTGTGAATTCAATCACATCAGTTAAAGTATTTCATAGTATCCTACAGGTTAATGAGGCTCTTTTCTTCTTTTTTTTTCTTAGCTCCCTCCACCTGTTTCAATTTGAATAATTATCACTGTGTTGCAGATCTGTTTTTGTGCTTTCTTCTTGAATAGTTTCAATCCTTATTAAGCATACCTTGTGAGAATTTCATTTCATTTATTGTTTCTTGAGAGTTCCAGGATCCGCATTTGGCTCATTTTGATAATTTACATGGCTCTATTTAGATTCCTCATCTGTTCAGTTGCTGAATTTCTTTTTTTTTTTTTTTTTTTTACTTTAAGTGTATAGAGACTCACATTTCACTATTTTTTTTTCATAATCTAGAATCTTGTCATTTAAACCTGATTTGTGGAACTGTGGAAATGTAACTGAGCTTCTTCCTTTTTTAAGAACATAAGAGTGAAGACATTCATTCTGGACAAAATTTACTGATAGGCAAGTTGACCCTCTTGAAGGTTACTAATTATTTTCTAATATTTTCTATTATCTCTAATATTTATAATCCTAATATAAGAGTAGTCATTTTTTTAGTTATTTAATAATAGTTTATAAGATTACAAAGGTTTACATTGTTAATTATTTTTATATACTTTTCCCATATTTGGGAGCTACTCTCTGACCCGATCCAGCTTTCTGGTTGTATTCCCAACTCTGACATCATCCCAGACAATATTTTTAGCCCACCTGCATGTTAGCTGTTAGGCTCAAGCAAACGTTAGTAATGTCATGAGACCCTCAGAACATACCTAAAGTAGACTTCCTAGCTTCTTCCAACATGCAGACCCTAAATCTCATTTGCTATATTCTTACCTTTAGGTTCCTGATTATTAAATGTTTTTCTCTGCTTTGTATCTTAATGCTTTTCAGTTACCAAGTTGCAGATATTATCATGATGTCAATCTGACTTCCCTAGGCAGATGACCTCACCCTACCTCCCCATATCCCTGCTCCACTAGGAAAAGACAGAAACAGGCTGGGAGTATGGATTGACCCGTCAACAGCCATGTCCAGTGGAGAAGCAATTACAGAAGCCAGACCTCCCACCTTCTGCACCCCATAAAGATCTTTGGTCCATATTCCCAGGGGGATAAAGAATAGGGAAACTTCCAGTGGAGGGGATGGGATACAGAACTCTGGTGTTGGGAACTGTATGGAATTGTACTCCTATTATCTTTCACTCTTGTTAATCACTATTAAATCACTAGTAAAAAAAAAAAAAAAAAAAAACTATTACAAAGGTATAGTTCCACAGAGCAACTACCACCGAAATTCTATGCCCCCTCCCCTAACCTGCCACCCACCAGCTCTCCAAAGTCTTAGCCGTAATTTGATATTCTTGTTCTTTTCTTTTCTTTTCTTTTCCTTTGGCATTCTTTTAAATGAGTTCACGTGTTTCAGATTTTTAAATATGTATGAGTTAAACCATAGAGTACTTGTCCTTTAGGGAAATACAGGTCATTTTGGAGCAGATATAAACTATAGCAACTAGAGAACTTGAACACAAATACCAAATTAAAGAACCTTAAGATATATATAAGAAGAATGAGAGAGAAACAAAAAATGTCAAAAGAAAGACTTAAGAAGGATTACAAAGTACTAAAAATCCTGAGATTCCCAAACAGACATGATGGCCTAGACCTTGAATAAATCCCTCTCTCCATTATTACTAGCCATCTATATCAGGAACAACACAATAAAATCCTTTGTGGGTCCCCATAGGACCTTGCCCTCAACTTGGATCAACAACAGTAGAGAATGTTCCATCCTCTGGACAACATACTCTATGTTACACCTGAGGAAGATGGGTCCTGATATTGGGGCACCTTGGAATGTTGAATGTTAGCTCATATCTATAGGGAAGCAGAGGTCACATAGGCTCCTAAGCTGAATTTGGATCCCAGATCACATCAAATTGGTGGGTTTACAGTCAATAATATTTATAGACCTTTCCCTTATTTGGGAGCTATTCTCTTCCCTGATCCAGCTTTCTGGTCCTTTTTCCATCATGACATCATATCCCCAGACAATAACTTGAATCCACCTGCATATCAGATTTCAGGCTCAGGGGAAAAAAAAAAAGAAAAAGTAAAACAAAACAACAATGACAACAACAAAAACACTAGTATAGCCACAGGCCCTTTGGAATATGACTACTAGCTATCTACAAAATGGAGACCCCAAAATCTTCATCTCCATTATTCCAGCCTTTAGGTTTATGATTAGTCAACAATTTGTTTAGCTTTATATGTTAACTCTCTTTTTAGCCACCAGGTTCCAGATGCTACCATGATGCCAACCAGACTTCCCTCGACAGACAACCCCACCAATATGTCCTGGAACTCCAATTCCCCAGAACGCTGCCCCACTAGGGAAAGAGAGAGGAAGGCTGGGAATATGGTTTGACCTGTCAACACCCATGTTTGGAGCAGAAGCAATTACCGAAGCCAGATCTTCTACCTTCTGCATCCCACAGTGACCTAGGGTCCATACTCCAAGAGGGATAAAGACTAGGAAAGCTATCAGGGGAGGGGATGGGATGTAGAGTTCTGGTAGTGGGGATTGTGTGGAGTTTTACCCCTTTTATCCTGTGGTTTTGTCAGTGTTTCCTTTTTATAAATAAAATTAAATTAAATTTAAAAAAAAAAAGAAAGAGAAATCAAGAGGACGGTGGGGGGGAGATGGAAGGGAGAGAGGTGAGAGAGACACTTGCATCACTACTTGCCTACCTATGAAGCTTCCTCCCTTTGACTTGAACCTTATGCACTATAATGTGTGCACTAAACCAGGTGAGTCACTGCCCAGTGCCAAAATTAAAATACTCTAAAATAAACATACATGTTTTTTAAAATATTGATTTATTCCCTTTTGTTGCCCTTGTTGTTTTATTGCTGTAGTTATTATTGTTGTTATTGATGTCGTTGTTGGATAGGACAGAGAGAAATGGAGGGGGGAGAAGGCAGAGAGGGGAAGAGGAAGGTAAGACACCTGCAGACCTGCTTCACCGCTTATGAAGCGACTCCCCTGCAGGTGGGAAGCCTGGGGCTGAACCAGGATCCTTATTCTGGTCCTTGTGCTTTGCGCCACATGTGCTTAACCTGCTGCACTACTGCCTGACTCCCAAACTTACATGGGTTTTAAGGTGTTTAGACAAGTATAAATAAGTTTATAAATGACACATGAATTAAGTCTAGACTCCATCAAGCTTCCTCTTAAAATTAGCTACACTTAGAAGCAGAAAAATCTGAAAGCTAAATTTAAAAGCTAAAGTAATCATTTATATAAACCTATATTCTTAAAAAAAACATCATTTAACACTTAACTAATGACCATCAGAAACCATGTACAGCTGCAAATATTTATTTATGGACAATATTAGCAACATTTTTCTCTTCTGGAAAGTTGTAAAGCCATATAAAGACAG
The DNA here is from genome assembly GCF_950295315.1 of Erinaceus europaeus. Lineage (NCBI taxonomy): Eukaryota > Metazoa > Chordata > Mammalia > Eulipotyphla > Erinaceidae > Erinaceus > Erinaceus europaeus. The sequence continues at coordinate 17,711,673 of NC_080180.1, forward strand.
AAAAGAATATCAAATGAGAGCACCTTTTTCTGCTGATCTGGGTCTTCTAGAATGCCTAGCCTATATTGGCACTCAATAAATATTTGTTTCATCATCAAAATAGGCAACAATTACTTAACAGTTCAATGAGCTAGACAAGAAAACTATGAAGCGTCGTATACAAATATGTGGTATCAAGATATAGACAAAACAAGTTGTAAAAAGGGTAAATGTGTGCTATAAAGTAAAAATAAAAGTGATAGGAAAGGATAGAAATATATCATCTGGGGGCTTGGCAATAGCGCAGTGGGTTAACTGCACATTGAGCAAAGCGCAAGTCTAGCATAAGGATCCAGGTTCTAGCCCCCAGCTCGCCACCTGCAGGGGGGTCACTTCACAAGTGGTGAAGCTGGTCTGCAGATGTCTACCTTTCTCTCTCCCTCTCCATATACCTGTCCTCTCTTGACTTCTCTCTGTCCTATCCAACAACAATGACAGCAATAACAACAACAACAATAATAACAAGGGCAACAAAAAGAAAAAAATAGCATCCAGGAGTAGTGGATTCCTGGTGCAGGCACGCTGGAGGCATAAAAAAGAAAAAAAGAAAAAAGAAAAAAAAAGAAATATATAATTTTATTTATCTTCTCCTATAGTCCTAAGCAATAAAACTTAATTAAAAAATTTTTGTTGCATTATATTTATTTATTTATTTATTGGATAGAGACAGCCAGAAATTGAGAGGGAAGGGAGTGATAGAGAGAGACACCTGCAGCACTGCTTCACCACTTGCAAAGCTTTCCCCCTACAGGTGGGAACTGGGGGCTCGAACCTGGATCCCTGAGCACTGTAATATGTGCCCTCAACCAGGTGTGCCACCACCCAGTCCCAAAACTTAATTTTTAATAAGAATTTTATCCATTTTTTACCTCCAAATTTAATGATTCTACAATGGAGTGAGTGCCCAGGGCACCTTAGAAACCAGGCACTGATCAAAATCTGTTACCACTTTGCTCTTACCTTCCAGGCACCTTCCTTGGGACATACAGATATTTTCAGGCAAACCACAGCCAATATTTGACTAGTTTATTAATCATTAATCATTAATCTTCCATTTTCTGTGCAAGGATCTGAAAGTAAACACTAATCACCATTTCCTGAGACTAAATTTAAAGGATCACACAGAAGGTACTAAAAATGTACTGGAGGAGGAAGAATAAAGTTATAAATCAGTTAAGTCACTATGCAGTATCCTTCAAAGACCCTTGAATGTGATCCTATTCTTTTAAGGTCTTTTTAGTCTTTATTCTTTCATTTTTCTCAATTATCATACCCTGTGATTAAATGATATTTAACAGTTCTAGTCCTTCCACTGGTAAACAGACTTATGTTAACATAACTTTAAGGGGGGGAATTCAAATTATGGAAAGTTGATAAAGTTCTTGTATTTTCAAATGGAAAATTTCTATTTATGTAAGTTCAATGAAGGCAAAGTACATTTCTTATTTCAAGATTAATGTTCACCATCTAGCATTATACCTGACTCAAGATAAATGGTTAATAAATATCTGGTTAATGAATGAGAACTATTTCATGAAATCTGATCAATAAATATCATAAGCAAAAACAATACTAAAAAGAATAAGAAATGACGAGCTGGGGAGATAGCATAATGGTTAGTAATGGTTACACAAAAGATTTTCATGCCTGAGTATCTGAGGTCCCAAGCTCAATCCTTGACATCACCATAAGCCAGAGCTGAGCAGTGCTCTGGTGTGTACTCTATCTATCTATCTATCTATCTATCTATCTATCTATCTATCTATCTATCTAATCTATATCTCTCATTAAATAATAAATAAATCATATTGGTGTTCAATAAATATTTGTTTCATTATGAAAATAGGCAACAGTTACTTAACAATTCAATGAGCTAGAGAAGAAAACTATGAAGCCACATATACCAATACGTAGTATTAAGATATAGACAAAACAAGATGACAGAGGACCTAGTGGAGGTTGAATTGTTATGTGGAAAAACAGAGAAATGTTATGCATGTACAAACTACTGTATTAACTGTCGAATGTAAAACATTAATCCACCAATAAAAATTTAAAAAGAAAAAAGTAATAAATAAAATATTTGTTAAAAAAGAAATGAGTGTACCATGTACTAGGAAGATTTTTTTTCTGAAGTTGGAGCCATTGGCTTTTAGTGGGTCACTTAGTAAAATTGAGACTCAGTCTTTGGATCAGTTAAATGGGAACTGATATGTTGAACCTCATTGGATTCCTGTGAATCTTTAATAGTATATGTCACCACTTCCTTTATTTCTTTTTCTACTTTCCTTTCCTTCCTCTCTTCCTTTCTTTCCATTTTTCTATGCAAAAGTAACAGTTTTCAGAGACACAGTTCTAAGCCCTTTGCATATATTCATTTAGCCCCATCCTAGATGTGATTTATTATGCACACTTTATAAATAATGAAATGTGAAGACAAGTAAAAAATGGATTTCCATTATCCTGCCACAAAAGTGTAATGCAGTAAAGTACCAAGTACTGAAGGTAAATAGAGGAACAAACTTCTACAACCAAGAACTTTCTTTCAAAGCACCTGTCGTAGATTGAAGTTTTTCTTTCTTTCTTTTTCTTTCTTTCTTCCTTCCTTCCTTCCTTCCTTTCTTTCTTTCTTTCTTTCTTTCTTTATTTCTTTCTTTTTCTCCTCCAGTATTTGACTCCTCTACCTACAAGAGGATTATATGTTGGTGATTTTTGCTGTCCAGGGAGAGGGCAAGAATATTACATATGCCCAATACATAACACTTTGGCCATAAAAGCTTATAAAGGTATATCCAGTTTTTGAATGTTTTTACAGATGTCTCCTTTTCCATGTCCCACACAAGACCATGCCAGCATCCCTCTGCCCAGAATTAACAACAAGGTGAAACAGCCTTGAATCTAATTCACAGTCATAATTACCTCTGTTGGGATGTGATACCCACAATAAATAGCATCAGTTTTGCGCTTGTTTGTTATGCAGTGTGAGTTTGTGAACTCTAACTATAGTCCCTTAGTCATAAAAAGCAAGTGAAAGTTTATTCACCTTGCCAGATCACAGCTTAAACTGAGTACCCAGAAGCATGGATGACCTTTACAATGTATGTTTTCAGATAATTAAATAGATTAGATAGATAAGTTGAGAGAGAGAGAACTTTACCTTTCAGTTCACAGTTCTTGTGTCTCATTAGATATAAACTGTATTTTAAAAGTACTTTCAGTGAGGTAATGTTTCCCACCAGGAAGGTTTTAAAATACATGTACTTGTGGCACCTAACAGCACTTCTGAGATTCACAACTCTGAAACTGACGTGTACAAAATTAGGTGGGGCCCTCCCCCCCCACGTTTTCTTTTGAAGTAGAATAAGCCTACACTTAGAGGTTTTTTTTAATAGGCTTTTAAAGTGTAAAGACTAAACATTTGATAAGTATAATATGTAATAAAGTATAATATAAAACACAGACTGGTTGGCTTAAAATATGTAGACAGAAAAAGCATGATTTACATGCATGAACAGGGCTCAGCAGTTGGTCTGCACTATGTGTATGCATTCACATGTGTAAATATGCAAATTGATTCAATTGTCTTTGAAGTTTTAATTGTGATTTTTAATTTTTCAGAATTTGTCATCATAACATCTCTACACAGAAAAAAATTTTTTTTATAGGAATAACTACTGTCATGTTTAAGTCACAGCTGTGTATTAGGCATTCCTTAATCTTGCTATCAGGGCCATCATAATCAAAACAGCCTAATAGTGGAACAAAAATAGGCATACAGACCAGTGGAACAGAATTGTAAGGCCAGAACCAAACCCCCACAGCTTTGACCCAAAGTATTAAATGGAGGAAGGAGGCTCTCTTCAATAAATGGTGCTGGGAAAACTGGGTTGAAACATGCAGAAGAATGAAACTGAACCACCTTATCTCACCAGAAACAAAACCAACTCCAAATGGATCAAGGGCATGGATGTTAGACCAAAAACTATCAAATACTTAGAGGAAAACATTGGTGGAACATTTTCCCACCTAAACCTTAAGGACATCTTTGATGATACAAACCCACTTGCAAGGAAGACTAAAGCAGAAACAAACCAATGGGACTACATCAGATTGAAAAGCTTCTGCACAGCCAAAGAAACTATCACACAAACAAAGAGACCCCTCACAGAATGGGAGAAGATCTTCACATGCCATACATCAGACAAGAGACTAATCACCAAAATATATAAGAGCTCAGCAAACTTAGAAACAAAAAAGCAAATGACCCCATCCAAAAATGGGCAGAGGATATGAACAGAACATTCACTACAGAAGAAATCCAAAAGGCTAACAAATACATGAAAAATTGCTCCAGTTCGCTGATTATCAGAGAAATGCAAATAAAGATAACATTGAGATACCACCTCACCCCTGGGAGAATGGCATACATCAAAAAATATAGCAGCAACAAATGCTGGAGAGGCTGTGGGGACAGAGGAACCCTCCTGCACTGCTGGTGGGAATGTAAATTGGTCCAGCCTATGTGGAGAGCAGTCTGGAGAACTCTCAAAAGGTTAGACAGGGACCTTCCATATGACTCAGTAATCCTCTCCTAGGGACATATCCCAAGGACTCCATAATACCCAACCAAAAAGAAATGTGTACACATATGTTCACAGCAGCCAAATTTGTAATAACTAAAACCTGGAAGCAATCCAGGTGCCCAACAACAGATGAGTGGCTGAGAAAGTTGTAGTTTATAGACACAATGGAATGCTATGCAGCTATTAAGAACAATGAATCCACCTTCTCTGACCCATCTTGGAGGGAGATAGAAGGAATTATATTAAGTGAGCTAAGTCAGAAAGATGAGTATAGGATGATTCCACTCATAAACATAAGTTGAAAAGAAAGAACAGAAAGGGAAACTCAAAGCAGGATTTGACTGAATTTGGAGTAGGGCACCAAAGTAAAAACCCTAGTTTGAGGGGGAGGGTGGATGTTCAGCTTCACAGTGTGTGGGGGGGTATGGAGTGGGACACAGTCTTTTGGTGGTGGGAATGGTGTTTATGTACACTCCTATCAATCTGCAGTCATATAAATCACTATTTCATTAATATGAGATGGGAAAAATTGATCAAATATCTCAAACTTTTAAAATCACAGACTGAGTCTTTTTCATATATAGGCTGAGTTTCTGATATGTTGACTCACTTAAAAGCTTAGACCAGGGAGAACAGAAGCAACCAGTGGTACAGCAAAATACAAATAATGTCAAAGGACATAATTATGGTGATGTTGTGTATGATACAGCAAATCCTAACAAAGGGATATTTCAAAGTTAACCTAATTGCCAAATAATGTGATTATAGCAATAACTATCTACTGTTTTCTTTTATTTAAAACATTTTCCATTATCTTTATTTATTGGATAGAGACAGCCAGAAATTGAGAGGGAAAGGGGTGATATAGAGGGAGAGAGACAGAGAGACACCTGCAACAATGCTTCACCACTTACGAAGCTTTCCCCTTGCAGGTGGGGACTGGGGGCTTGAACCCGGGTTCTTGTTCACTATAATGTGTGCGCTCAACCAGGTGCACCACCACCCAGCCCTCTCTTGTCTTCTTAACCCTAGGACAACAGGAACCTCATGCTTCCTCTGTAGAGCCTATATTTCCCCCAGTCCTGGAACCTCTAGGGTAGGGCTCACTTTCTTGCATGCTTCTCTCAATTCATACCAAATGATATCGCATCTGCAGATCCCAACCTAATCAACACAATGAATACCACCTTGGCATGCTTCACTTCAGACTGTGTCCAGAGACGTCAGGCATGCAATGTCAACCCTTCACCCACATTATTCAGGTGAGACTTTTCCTTTCATAGTATTCTCTAATTCCATTCCAGGAGGTTCACTTCCTTACAAAGTACCAAAACCAAGATATAGACCAGGTCTCGTAAGATAGAACATATGTTCACATGTAGCCATAAATTAGGGCAAATATATACTTGAAAGCAAAAATACACAATAGTCTTTAGCGAGTCAGTATCAAGTTCATAATGAAATAGTGTCCACTTAGATGTAGATACCCTCCTCCCCTACTTCCTATTACAGTTCTCCAAAGCTAACCTCACTAAAGCAAGGACTGAAAAAGCTGAATAAGCGCAAGAGACTGGCATACTTTAACGATGACTTTGTAGTCACCATCAGGCCACCCCATCATCTGGGGCCCTAATTAGGGGGTCCTGAGATTCCCAAACAGACATGATGGCCTAGACCTCGAATAAATCCCCCTGTCCATTATTACTAGTCATTTCTATCAGGAACAACACAATAGTTCCCTTTATGGGCTCCCATAGGACTTTGCCTTCAACTTGGATCAACAACGGTAGAGAATGTTCCATCCTCTGAAGGGAGAATGAACAATATATTCTATGCTACACCTGAGGAAGGAAGATGGGTCCTGATATTGGGGCAGCTTGAAACGTTCCTAATTATGACCACAGAATGTGAGCTCAGATCTATAGGGATGCAGAGGTCACATAGGCTCCCAAGTAGAATATGAGACCCAGCTCACATCAAATTGATGGGGTTTACAGTCAACAATATTTATACACTTTTCCCATATTTGGGAGCTATTCTCTTCCCTGATCCAGCTTTCTGGTCCTTCTGCCAGCCATGACATCTCCCCATACAATAATTAGGATCCACCTGCATATCAGATTTCAGGCTCAGACAAAAGAAAAAAAAAAAAAACTAGTATAGCCACAGGCCCTTTGGAATATACCTAAAATATGCCTACTAGCTATCTACAAAAAGGAGACCCCCACCCAACTCTTCATCTGCACTATTCCAGCCTTTAGGTACATGACTGATCAACAATTTGTTTGGCTTTGTATGTTAACTCTTTTCAGCCACCAGGTTCCAGATGCTAGCAGGATGCCGACCAGGCTTCCCTGGACAGACAACCTCACCAATGTGTCCTGGAGCTCTGCTTCCCCAGAGTCTTTCCCCACTAGGTAAGAGAGAGACAGGCTGGGAGTATGGATCTGCCTTTCAACACCCAAGTTCAGCTGGGAAGCAAGTACAGAAGCCAGACCTACAACCTTCTGCATCCCACAGTAACCTTGGATCCATACTCCCAGAGGGTTAAAGAATAGGAAAGCTTCAACAACAAGGGCATCAATAACAACAACAATAAAACAACAGGGCAACAAAAGGAAATAAATAAATATTTTAAAAAAAGAATAGGAAATCTATCAGGGGAGGCAATGGGGTACAGAATTCTGGTGGTGGAAATTGTGTGAAGCTATATCCCTCTTATCCTATGGTTTAGTCAATGTTTCCTTTTTAGAAATTAAAAAAAACTTGCTATCAGATGGGTCTGTGTTGAATCGTGATTCTGCTGTGTTATTGAATACTTTTAACATTCTGACTATATACAATTTCCTTTTCTATGCCTATTTTTTGTTTCACATCTGTAAAAATACAGTAACTCAAAATTACCCCTTAGGTTTGTGAGGAAATTTTAAAATTTGCATAAGATACACAAGAGAATTTTTGTGTCACAGGCACACAACAAATGCTTTCAGTCAGATGAGTATACATTGTAAGGAAATTTCCAGTGAAACTGCAGGGAGGTCAAAGAGAGAGCCTAGTAGGATAAGGAAAGTAGTCGCTGATGATGTTCAACACAATTTAAATGACTTTAGTGGATAGTTAGAAGTTTTATCTTCATGCATAACAAAGGCTGTTCATTGGTTTCATAGAGACCGGGCTGAAGTAATCAGAATAGAAGATGGAGAACAAGTTTGGATGTCATATTTTAGAGTGAGATGTATGGGGATGAAGAGAGAGTTGAGGAAGAGAGAATGGATTTGAAACACGTTTTAGGGATAGGACCATAGGGTTTGCTGATGGATTGGATCGAAGAAAAAGACAGGTATCAAGGATGACACCCAAGCTTTCAACTTTAGCAATCAGGTAGAAGTAGATGACCTTTTCCATTATACTTATTAAGATGAGAAAATTTTTTGGGGGGATGGGAAGTATTTTTATGAAAATGATGAAAAATTCACTGGCATTGGGTGAATGGGATGTGCATGAGAGAGAGAGAGAGAGAGAGAGAGAGAGAGACACTAGATCACCACCTAACACCATGCACCAAAATTAACTCCAAATTGATCAAAGATATGGATATTAAACCTGAAATTATAAAAAAAAAAAAAAGAATTGGTGAGACATACCAGAATCTTAACATTAAAGACTCCACCCCGTGGGCAAGGAAATAAAAGCAAAATGAATAAATGAGAGTATATCCAATTAAAAAGCTTTTACACATCAAAAGAAAATTCCATAAGGATAAACAAGAAAACCAGCAAGTGTGAAAAGACATTTGAACACTACACTTCAGACAATTGGTTGATATCAAACATCTAATAATAAAGAACTAATACAGCTCAACAAAAAGAAAAAGAATAGTCCAATAAAAAATGGGCAGAAGTGAAGCACGCTGAGGTGGTACGTGTTGCTTGATTAGGGTGGGATCAGCAGAAGCAATATCATTTGGTATGAATTGAGAGAAACATGCAGGAAAGTGAGCCCCACCCTAGAGTTCCAGTGAGGGAAATAGGTTCAGTAGAGGAAGCAGGAGGTTACAGTTATCCTAGGGTTTAAGAAGGCAATAGATCGTTATTGCTGTAATCAAATTATTTGACAATTGAAAATACCTTTGTTAGTATTTGCTGTATCATACAAAACATCATCATAATTTATGTCCCCTGACATTATTTGTTTATAGCTGCGTCTTATAGAGTAATGCCACCAGTTGCTTCTGTTCTCCCAGGACTAAGCTTTTAAGAGAGTCAACATTTCAAAGATTCAGCCTATGGTCTGTGCATAAAAAGTTTGAGACATTTAATCAGTTTTTCCCCTCTCATATTAATTAAATAGTGATTTATATGACTACAAGTTAATAGGAGTGTACATAAACACCATTCCCACCACCAAAAGACTGTGTCCCATCCCATCCTCCCCCTCACCCCCAGTGAAGTCAAGCATTCACCCTCACCCTCCACCCAGGAATTTTTACTTTGGTGCCCTACTCCAAACTTAGTCAAATCCTGCTTTGAGTTTCCCTTTCTGTTCTTTCTCAACTTCTGTTTATGAGTGGGATCACCCCATACTCCTCTTTGTCTCTCTGACTTAGCTTAATACAATTCCTTCTATCTCCATCCAAGATGAGTGAGAAAAGGTGGGATCATTGCTCTTAATAGTTGCATAGTATTCCATTGTGTATATATATATATGACATATATATATGACAGCTTTCTCAGCCACTCATCTGTTTGGGCACCTGGGTTGCTCCTAGGTTTTAGCTATTATGAATTGTGCTGCTATGAACATAGGTGAACACATACTTTTTTGTTTGGGTGTTATGGAGTCCTCGGGGTATATCCCTAGGAGAGGAATTCAGGATGCTTCATTTCAGACTGCATCCAGAGACGTCAGGCATGGAATGTCAACCCTTCAGCCTCATTACTTGGGTGAGACCTTTCCTTTCATATGGTTCTCTAATTCCATTTTGGCTGGTTAACTTCCTAACAAAGTCCCAGAACCTAGATATAGACCAAGTCCCATGAGATAAGGCATATATTCACATGTATCCATAAATTAGGGCAAATGTATATGCCTGAAAGCAAAAGTGCACAATAGTCTGCAGTGAGTCAGTATATGCAGCAAGTAAGTAGAAAGACCTAAAAAGACACCATAAAGTTCCTAATGAAATAGTGTCTACTGAGACTTCCATACCCTCCTCACCTACGTCCTGTTATACTTTCCTCAGTCACTCCAAAGCTAACCTTATCAAAGTAAGGACTGTGCAAGTTGAATAAAGGCAAGAGGCTAACATACTTTAAGGATGACTCTTTAGTCACTATCGGGCCACCCATCAGCTGGGGGCCTACTTGGGGAGTCCTGAGCTTCCTAAACAGACAAGATGGGCCTAGACCTTGAATAAATCCCTCTCTCCATCGTTACTGATCATCTCTATTAGGAACAACAAAATAGACCCCTTTGTGGGCGCCCCATAGGAATTTGCCCTCAACGTGGATCAACAACAATAAAGAATGTTCCATTGTCCCAGCTCCCCACTGCCACCTTGACCGTAATTATAACAATTATATTAACTACATATAGCATAATCCTCAAAAACAACGATTCTCTTTTAACCAAATTAGAAATCATTTGATCCTGTTTAATGTAGCATGCAGAAAAATTCACTGTTATCTCATTTGTAATTGGATAGATGATAGCACTATTTATTGAGATGGGGGTAATAAAGAAACAGGTTTGGGGGCCTGGGTGGATGAGTGCACATGTTAGAATGCACAAGGACCCAGATTTGAGCCCCTGGACCTCATCTGCAGGCTTGAAAGCTTTGCAAGTGGTCAAGCAGTGCTGTAGGCGACTCTCTTTCTCGTTCCCGTTCTGTCTTCTCCTTCCCTTTTGATTTTGGTTGTCTCTATCTCATAAATAAAGAAAATTTTTAAAAAGGTATGGCTATTATACTGAATTTTTGAGACTACCAAGTCTCTGCTTTCAGGGTATATTTTTGAGACACCTTTGAGGATAGGTTAAGTCTGAATTTTGTGTCTGCAAGTTTGGCATATCAGTGTGAAATGGGCTGGAGATAATCATTCTAGAGCCAAAGATATGAATTTTAATGATAGCAAGGGGCCTGGGAAGATACCTCACTGGGTAGGGTGCCTACTATGCCATGTCTGCAGCCCAGATTCCAGTCCTGAAATCTGGGGCTAGAACACAGAGAAGAAAACTTGCTAGTAGTAGTAGTAGTAGTAAATTTTGTATTTAAACTATTTTTTCTATTCTAGTGTTTATGTTTTCTAAAATCAAATAAACCAAAAAAAAACTGTGTGTTACAAACACACTCCAACTTGCTTGAATAACACAATAACATATGAATTCCTGAATTCTTTGAAGCACATATTACACTTTGAAAACTTGTGTTTTTTAGAGTTTGGGCGTACTACTTTGTAACACTCTGGTTCTCAGTCTCTTGTTCTAGTGACTGCTATTTGAAGAAGTAGTAGTTCAGTGTATACTGTGATCACTACTACATCGAGTTAATTAGTATTCTACCCTCACTCTGTCTATTAGCGTTTTTCTATGAAGTATAGAGAGTAAAAAGATACACTTCCTAATAAAGAAAGATACACTTCCTAATATCCTCTACAAACATGATTAGCAGTGCAAATGAGCTCCCTTCAATTATAAATAGATATATCAAGAGAAGTCAATTTACTGATGTTACTATTTCCGTTTTAAAAAGTATATTTTATTTACTTGTTTTTAATAAAAGAGAGAAAGAGAAAAATAGAAAGCAAAACAGAGTCAGATAGGCAGATAGACAAACACTCTCAGCTTTGGTTTGTGGTGAAGTGATTGATTGAACCTGTGACTTTGGAGCCTCAGGCATGAAAGCCTCTTTGCATAATCATTATAGCCATTGACTTTCCTAGGGGCAAGTTACAGAAATGCCCATTCTGCTGTGTGGAAGCTGAGTGACTAAAATGGTGGTTACAAATATCAACATATTAATCTAGTCCCTAGACTAATAGTTAATCTTAGTAATTAATGATATTTTAGAAGCAATGATCAGGTTCTTTTTTCAGGGTCTAAATTACTGTGGGGGGAGCGATCTTATTCTGGCTTTCTAATCACTGGACCACAAGCGAATTCTGACTCCCTATATTCTTGGCTGCGTTAGAAATAGTAGCAAATCAATGCCACCATATTCTGGGAATCATTTTAGGAAATTCATCATTGTGCCCAGAACTCCAGTACTGGCACAGTTTCACAAAGGACTTCTTTCTAAATCCCTGTCTTTATAAAAAAATACCTAGCCACATATTTGTTTTATTTCTTGAAACAGGATCCACGGCTCAGTGGTATTTTATTCCGAGGTAAGTAGAGTATCAATTAAAATTCAACACTATAAAACTGTTGATAGAGGGTCTCTTCAGAATCATCAAATTTTCATTATTTAATTTAGTATAAAACACCCACATACTAGGGGCTTACAGTGCAAATATAGCCAAACTTAGTAGCCAGTACTGACTTTCAAATCTTCAGAGATAATTCCTAGGTGAAAATAAGTGACTAGCAGTCATGATTAACAATTTACATGATTGTGCTTAATGTCCTCATCCATTACACACTGATCGAAGTAATTTATTTCTAAAAGCACTTTATCATCTGAAAAAGGAAAAGAAGACTCATTTATGTAACTAAACTCATAATAAAATTGTCAGAATCTTTATATTAGAAACAAGCTACTATTTTTAAGGACACAAATATATCGTCCTTTTCATTGCTAAAACATTTGATATAATTATGATTTATGGCATTTCAGTTGGACAGCCAAGAAATGCAAATGGACTCTTTTCAGGCTTTGCCATAAATATGTACATACCCTCAGCTCCTACTCATTATTTTTTATTGCTCTATTTCCAAAATATTGAAAGAACAGGAATTGTAGCTTTGAAAAGTTAAGTCTAGTCTTTTTATACATGAGAAATAGAGTATGAATATTTTAGCCAAGAGAGCAGGTCCATCACTGCCTTGCACATACTAAGTAGCCCATATTAGGTGTGCAATGAAGAATGATTTATGTGACTCTCCTTGGGACAAAATATGTGATTTGGAAAATCACCATAATTGAGGCTAGCTACTAAACTTAAAATCTCAGTAGTTATTAAGCAGACATTATAATGACAATGAGCTTGCATGTCCTTTGAAAGAAGTTAAGGTCACTTTAGTTACTGGATAGGTCTGTACTTTAATGTTTTACATGTGCAAATCTAAAAAATTTTGGCATTTTCCTTATCTGTAAATAAAGATAATGCTTCCCTAGAAATGATAAGATGATGTGGGAGGTGCTCAAGAAACAGTAGTGGTAAGTGTTGCATGGACATTTTCTTAAATCCTGTCAAGAAGGTACATGTCTTCACGCTAATAAAAAGATGCATCTCTTTACATACCTAGGTCCCTCATACTTAGAAATTTTTTCACCTCTCTCTCTTTCTCTCTCTCTCTTTGCCTGCAGGGTTATCACTGGGACTTGGTCCCTCATACTTAGAAATTATTTCACCTCTCTCTCTCTCTCTGCCTGCAGGGTTATCTATCACTGGGACTTGGTGGTGCTGGCACTAGGAAGCCACCACTCCTGGTAGCCATTTTTCCTTTTTTTTTTTTTTCATTTTATATGATAAGACAGAAAAAACTTGAGAGGGTTGGGGAAATAGTGGAGGGACAAGAAAACACCTGCCAACTTGCTTCACTGCTCATGAAGTGTCTCCTCTGCAGGTGGGGAGCAGGGCTCCAACCCGGTTCCTTGAGCATAATACAATATGCACTTATTTGCTTATTTGGGTACACCACTGCCCGGCCCTCACTCCCTCTTTCTCTGTGAGAATTCTTCATGCCTGTTGTTCTTTTGGGAAAGATTTAATTCAGTACTCAAGTGAATTCTCCCTGGTAAGTACCTTCACCTCACTAATAGATAAAGAAGTGTTATTTCATGAGGTCAACTTTGCTTTCTGTCATTTTTTTCTCTCTCTCTCTCTCTCTCTCTTTTTCATTTTACTGGGGAGTTAATATTTTACAGTATGGTTGTTGATACATGAGTACATTAAGATACCAAGGTCTGCTTCACCCCTCCTGACTGGTCTTTTCCCAGAGTCCTTTGCTTTGGTGCTGTATCCCCCGCTCAGTTCATGTTTTTGCTTTGTGGTTTCCTTTTCTAGTCTTTCTTCCTTTCTCCCTCCCCCCTTTTTAATGTTTGCCTGCATAATATGGCATTCATTTAAAAAATTAATATCTTTATTTATTTTTGGATAGAGAGAGAGTCAAAAATCAAGAGGGAAAGGGGAGATAGAGAGGAAGAGAGACAAAGGGACACCTGCAGCCCTGCTGCACCACTTGTGAAGCCTTCCCCATGCAGGGGGGACCAGGGGCTTGAACCTGGGTCCTTGTGCAGTGTAATTTGTGCATTTAACCAGGTGCACCACTACCTGGCTCCTTCTCCCTCGCCCCCTCTCTCTTTCTTTCTCCCGTCTCCCCTCTTCATCCTACCTCTCACCTTCCTTCCCAGGAGTTCTTTACTTAGTGCAAGTTCCATCTCAAGTTTTCCCTTACTGTCTTTTTGTCTTAAGTTCCACCTCTGAGTGAGATCACTTGGTCCTTCTTTCTGACTTATCTCACTTATTGCCCCCCCCCACACACACACAACATGGTACTTCCAAGTTCTTACCAGAATATTGCAAAAAAAAAAAATGGCCTTGTCATTTTTAACAACTGCATAACCCAAAGTTATGGGAGTATGATTTTTTTCACATTTTAAAATTGTGTTGTGCAATACCACTCTTAGATATTTATCCAAAGGACACCCAAACACTAATTTGAAGGGACATATGCACCCCTATGTTCCTAGCTGCATTAGTCACAGTAGACAGAATAGCAGCAGCCTAAATGCCCATCAACAGATGACAGGCTAAAGAAGTTATCGGATATATATTCCATGGAATGCTGCTCTGCAATCAAAAAAGTTGATCCCATGCCCTTTGGGACAAAATGGATGGAACTGGAGGTGACTATGCTTAGCAAAATAAAAAGATGAAAGGCAACTGATGATGGCTTTACTCATGTGGAATCTAGAGAACTGATATACATGAACTTGATTAAAAAAAAAAACCCTGAAGGAAGCAAACTGTTTTCTAAGACTTTGTGAGAACCATGGTGGTTTTCTTTGGGAAGTTGGAGGATGGGGATACAGAACAGTGATGGGTACAGTGTGGAACTGTAGTCTGACAATATTATATCTCACTTTTTATCACAAATGAAGGAATGAAGAGAAATAAATAAATAAATAAATAAGAAAACTGTTCTGTCAAAGCTAAATTATCACTGCGTATTTTTTCATGCTTATGCAGGATTTGACCGAACATATACATATGTGTATTTTCTATGTAAGCTGGTGAACTATCAGGTGGGACATTTATATGTTTATGCCCAAAGCAGTAAATTGCCAAACTGTACAAAATATGTATTTATATATTGACATCACAGGCATATATAGTTAACATTAATAACGTACAGATCTGTTATTCATATATTTTGTAAGAAAACTCTTATTAAAATAATCTATTTTTAGTAACTCAGCATATGTTATATTATATTTTAAATTTTTTGTATTATCTTTATTTATTTATTGGATAGAGACAGTCTCTCTCTAAGTTTATATCCAAACCAACTACTGGGAGATTAAAATATTTAAACACTTCTAAAGATTTGAGCTATGTATAAAAATCTAGGTTGTCTATGCTTTTCTTTGTTTGGTCCTAAAGAATGCATATTATGTGACCTATTTATGATAAGCTCTGAAGAGGATCATGGTGAGTTCAAGTGCAAAAGGGATTTCTATTTGCATTTGAATTGCCACTTTACTTAAATGACCATTCAAGAAATTTTTCCTTTTGAAGAGCAGGTGGGTGAAAAGAAAGATTAGTACAGTTTATATTGCATTTGCTGTTCCAGATCTTACCCCTCACCCCACACACATACACTTTTTTCAACACACTGAGCAGTGGAATAGAATTGAGAGTCCAGAACTAAGCCCCCACACCTATGGACATCTAATATTTGACATAGGTGCCCAGACTATTAAATGGGGAAAGCAGAGTCTCTTCAACAAACAGTGTTGGAAAAATGGGTTGAAACATGCAGAAGAATGAAACTGAACCACTATATTCCACCAAATACAAAAGTAAACTCCAAGTAGATCAAGGACCTGGATGTTAGACCAGAAAATATCAGATACTTAAAGGAAAATATTGGCAGAACTCTTTTCCGCATAAATTTTAAAGACATCTTCAATGAAACAAATCCAATTACAAAGAAGACTAAGGCAAGTATAAACCTATGGGACTACATCAAATTAAAAAGCTTCTGCACAGCAAAAGAAACCACTACCCAAATCAAGAGACCCCTCACAGAATGGGAGAAGATCTCTACATGCCTTACATCAGACAAGAGGCTAATAACCAGAATATATTAAGAGCTTGCCAAACTCAACAACAAGAACACAAATAACCCCATCCAAAAATGGGGAGAGGACATGGACAGAATATTCACCACAGAAGAGATCCAAAAGGCCGAGAAACACATGAAAAAATGCTCCAAGTCTTTGATTGTCAGAGAAATGCAAATAAAGACAACAATGAGATACCACTTCACTCCTGTGAGAATGTTATACATCAGAAAAGGTAACAGCAGCAAATGCTGGAGAGGTTGTGGGGTCAAAGGAACCCTCCTACACTGCTGGTGGGAATGTCAATTGGTCCAACCTCTGTGGAGAACAGTCTGGAGAACTCTCAGAAGGCTAGAAATGGACCTACCCTATGACCTTGCAATTCCTCTCCTGGGGATATATCCTAAGGAACCCAACACACGCATCCAAAAAGATCTGTGTACACATATGTTCTTAGCAGCACAATTTGTAATAGCCAAAACATGGACTCAACCCAGATGTCCAACAACAGATGAATGGATGATCAAGTTGTGGTCTATATACACAAAGGAATACTACTCAGCTAATAAAAACGGTGACTTTACCGTTTCTGCCCATCTTGGATGGAGTTTGAAAAAATCATGTTAAATGAATAAGTTGGAAACAGAAGGATGAATATTGGGTGATCTCACTGTCAGGCAGAAGTTGAAAAATAAGATCAGAGGAGAAAACACAAGTAGAACCTGAACTGGAACTGGCATAATGCACCAAAGTAAAAGACTCTGGTGTGTGTGTGGGGGGGAGAATACAGGTTCAAAAAGGATGACAGATGACCTAGTGGAGGTTGTACTGTTAGATGGAAAACTGGGAAATGTTATGCATATATAAGCTATTGTATTTACTATTGAATATAAAACATTAATTACCCAATAAAGAAATTAAAAAAATATAACCCACAATCAGTCATGAGTAATAAATGGACAGAAGATATCTAATTTAAATGAATAAATGCTCAGCTCATTCTGAGAGTATAATACCACTATATTTCATCCTAGCATGCCAAATATCTTGTCTGGCTTCTCTAGGATTACAGTTCATCTGAATAAAAAATACATTTGAAATATATGGAATTCTCCAATAACTGAAAATGTAATGGCTATAGTTTTTAAATGAATAGTGCTATCTGTAAAGAAAACTATAAACAGTGGGACATTGTGAAAATCTGTATCTAGTCACCAAATGACAAGCTAGTCTTTACCATACTCTTCTCTTTAATTATGATCATGTAAATTAGCATTGAAAGCCATGTGGATGATTAAGATGAATCACACCCAAAACTTTTTCAGTCAGTGCACATATATGGTATTTTGGCTACTCATATTTCTGACCATCTGTCAAAATGGCAAAAGGCCCAATTCAGAGTTGTCAGACCCTAGTAAGTAGATATTAGATGAGTATGAGTTTCAAAGGACATTTCATATAACAAATATTATTTATTGTTTAAGTATTACTGCTTTTAACATAAATGTAGAGTATTATATTCTTTGTACCAACTCATGTCTAGATGAACAATATATTCCTTGCAAACAAAAAAAATGGGGATGTCTTGAAAAGCAAATGACTTAGTATTAAGACTTGCAGATTTTTACTGTAATTATTGCCTCCTTTTGACAGTTTTGTTAAGCACTGTCTTGTTCAGTAAAGAATCTATAATGGGCCTTAAGTGATTACAGAGATAAGATCTGTAAAAAACACTGACTTGGGGATAGAGGCCTATGTGAAAGAGAAACTCCAGGAAGCTGGAAACCAAGCCTCTTGCATTTCTTGTATCCCTATATTCCTCTTTGCCTTTTCCTCTTGGTACCTTTCAGGAAGTCATGTAAAAATTCCAAGTCTTGTTTTATTCATCTTTAAAATGAGGTAGTTGGGTCAAATAATTGCTAAAAATTGTTTTGAAAATATTTTTTGTGCCTCTAAAATACACAAAATAGTTTCATTTCTCAAAGTCCATTTCAAAGAACACCTCTGGGCTAAAAATTCCTTCTCCTCAATAGGGAAACAGCATCATGGTTATGTAAAGAGATTTTTATGTCAGAGGCACTGAGATCCCAGATTCAATTCCCAGCACCACCAGAAGCCAGAGCTGGACATGCTGTGACCTCATTCACTCTAACTTTCTCCCTGTATATCTCTCATTAAAATAAATCAGTAAGTAAGTAAATAAATAATTATAATATCCACAAAACTCCTCTTGCCCAATTACAATTATTTCCTTAGTCTTATTTCAATAGAAGTCTGCTTATACATATAGGATAGTGCTTAGTACATTATTGTGTAAATTTGTTCATTTATAATCTTCCTATGCTAAACATATTGTGAGCTCTCTAACTAACCTTTTTTTCCGCCCCAATACTTAAAACAATACTTGGCATATAGTCTTTATGGAATAGATATTAATTACACATAAATATGTGAAAAAATTATAAATAATAGCTTTAAAAAATAAAACCATGCACATTAAATGCTATTTCTTTTTAAAATCTTTACTAATTTTTAGAGACTAGTATCAGTATATGTTGCCCAAGTATACAGGGAACAAACTAGGATAAAAATGTATTGCTTTTTAAAACGGTATGCATCTAGGGGAGTCGAGCGGTAGCATAGCAGGTTAAGCACAGATGGCTCAAAGCACAAGGGCTGGCTTAAGGATCCAGGTTCCAGTGCCCTGGTTCCCCACCTGCAGGGCAATCGCTTCACAGGTGGTGAAGCAGATCTGCAGGTGTCTATCTTTCTCTTCCCCTCTTTGTCTTCCCCTCCTCTCTCCATTTCTCTGTCCTATCCAACAACAATGATATCAATAACAACAACGATAATAACTACAACAATAAAACAACAAGGGCAACAATAGGGAATAAATAAATAATTAATTAAAAAATAAAACTACGTATCAATAAAAGGTTATAAGACTTTTATTTGCCAATGTTCAATTTAATTAGATAAAGAATAATTTGTGTGCTGTTTAAAATTGTAACTAATTATTGCTTGAAGATAATTTTCCCATAAATATGTTTATATCCATCTGTCTTCTTCCCAGATTTCATCAAAAGTTGATTGAATTCTGTTTCAAGATAAACTTTTGCTATCTTTTTTAAAAAAAGATCTGTTTAGTAATTAGAAAGAGAGAGAGAGAATGCCAGAGCAGTGCTTTTCTAAAGATTTTTTTTAATATTTAAAATATTTAAAAGCACTCCCCAGAGTGGTGCTTTTCTACATGCAGTACCAGGGATCAAATTCTGGACCTTGTTGAGGGCCCAACACTGTTCACTGCACCACCACTCAGGTGTCCAATGTTTTGCATCACCTGCCATAAAACCACTCTACTAATTATTCACTAAGGTCGGGATCACTGGGGTCCTTTCTTATTTTCTGCATAGCATCCAGACCGTAATTCCAAAGACCTAGTGGAAGACCCAACAGCTTCATCTGGCCATGTTTTCTTTGGATGAATGGAAAAATTAGGTGGTTGAACGAGGATCTGAATCTGGATAATGCCTTTCTTTTTTCACAGGGTTTACACGGTTCCTTTAACTGGCTCATTTACTCTGTTTACAATTGTCTACATTACTGAGAACTGCTCCTATGCCTCCTATGCAGCACCTTTAAGACAGGGGAATCTGATGTCTGAAGAGCTACGTAGATCATACTTTGAGAATGAGACTTGGGAGTCTAGCCTCAGAAACACTGCATAACTGATATGAGCATAGCTCAAGATCAAAGAATATAATATTACTAGCTGGAAAAAATTAAAAAGTGAATATTTCTAGATGATTTTACTTGAAGGATATAACTCATGAATGGTGCTCTGCTTTCCTTTCCTTGGTAAATATTTCATAAGATGGTTGTGTGAACCTCTCTTGGCATTATATGCTACTGAAGGCAGGACAAGCATACTGAATGTTCAGCAACAATGACTCAAGATGGCTATTTCATTTGAAGTCATGTTTTCTTTAGAGGCCTTCCTTAGTGAGAAAGGCCTTTTGCTATATCCCATAGTAACCTTGATTCATTTTACTTTCACTTTGCTTTTTTAAATGACAGCGATTTAAAAAGAATGTAGTAGACTAAATTATGAGGTTTATATTGTATAGCTTATCTGTTTAGTCTCACTAAATGTTTTTAAATGGACATTTTATATAATCATATAGAATTTGTGGCATTGTTTTAAAGAAAGGACAGAAGATACACATTTGAGGTTGAAATAAAATGTAGGAAAATAAGAAAAGTGCAGTTTAAAGCACAACCTGAACTTAAGTTGATCTTTTTTTAGATTTATGTGAAGGAGTTATCAAATCTGTAGGTAAGGCAGATGAAATATAATCTAAACAATTTCAGTTAAGCAGGTAGCTATTTAAACAAAAACAAAGGAGAAGAGGAATGAGAACAACTAGGAAGATACCTTTCCAGACATTTTATGACTCCTGTAAGGAAGATACTCCTTACTTTATTTTCACGCAGTTAATAGCATGACATTGCACAACTATTTATTAAAAGAAACTATGGCTTATGGCTTGTGGTATATCATTTTCTAGGTAAAATGGAATGTGGGCTCGAGGCCAATGAATTTGCTTATTCCTTAAAATAGGAACATCTTAAAATCTCTACAATGCACTTCAGGTTATTTCCAAACAAGGACCATGTTCAAAGTAAGATAGCAGAGAAATTTCTGATTCTTCTATCAGAAAACATATTAGAAATGCTAAACACTTGGCATAAAAATGACATCGAAAATAGGCAAACATTTACCTTGAATTGACCTTTACATAGATATTGATATTCTGATAATGCAAATATGAAAAGAAACTCAAGATTTCTGTCCTAATGAAAAAGGCAATTATATATAAGTATATTTGAGTGATAACTGTGTAGCTCAACAAAACAACCATTTAAACAGGTCCAAGGCATCCCCTCAGCTTGTGGAGTGATGTTCAGGGTTTGGCTAAAAATGGATCTCTACAAAACTCTTGTTCACTTTTCCATTTTCAAGTGCGTTTTCAAAGAGATTTAATCACCATGGGTCTGATTAATTTACCTTCCTCTCATCAGAATTCTATTTTGCAAGAGCTGGATATTTGATATCTAGTTATCTATTCTGGACCTCTTTCTTAATATGGGGGAATGGTACATTCTGCCAAGAGCAAAAAGAAATCAAATAACAAAAATATGTGGGTTTGGTCTGAGATGCTGTGGAGTTCCAAAGTGATAGAAATAAAATACAGTTGTGGTATGAAACTTGTTTCTTAACCTCCATCCTCATTATGTATCATGCAAAAAGCTTCATTCCAGATAGCTTCTGAGGCCAGAGCTAATTTAGTCTCCTAGCATATGAGGAGACACCTGCTGGTCAGAATCAACTGAGTAGCTCCAGGTGGTCTTTTCCATACATTCATTGTAACAGTACTTAAAGAGCCTTTGCCATGAGCCAAACATTGCTGTAAATACTTCACATATGCTTACTGGCTTCATTTTCCCTACCAAAACTGTGATGGAGTTACCATTACTAGGTCTACATTTTCGAGGAGGACAAATGTTAAGAAAAATTCCGTATGGTCATTTAGATCTTATTTGACAGAGCTAAGCTTCAATGCCAGGCACTTATCCTTTAGGACCTTAGGGTTTTTGTTGGATTTTTTTTTTTGTACTTTGCTACATTGCTGCTTGTTTAAATTTTAAGATGAGAGTTAAGCCCAAATTTGCATCTGTGGTGAAAGGGTTACAATGATGGGAGATTGATGTATTCTACTCAGTAATGCTGAGGTACTGATGTGACACAAGTCATGTTCAAGTGCATGATTCCAAGGTTGAGCCTTTTTTCAATAAAATCAGACTTAATGAGAAACTCTGGAGCTGACTTACCATGGAACTGACACCTGGTCTTTAGGTGTCTGTTATGAGCACACTTTTTTTTTAAATTGCTTTTTATTATGTGGAATATGTAGCAGGCTTCCTATTTTGCCTACATCAGAAGTTTAAACAATTCTAAATAGTCAGACAAGCCTATGATGTGTAAGTTACATAATATTTAAGGCCACTGAATACCTAGTTGTCACCAGGGTGGTTTACTCAGCTTTGTTGAGTCAAAGTTTCTTCTCTGTAAAGTGGGTTAATTGGAGGACCTACACCATCATCTTGTTTGTGAAAATTATGCTTTGACATCTGGAAGCTTTTTTTTTTTAAAGATCCATTTATTTCATTTCTGTAAAATCATGACAGCTTTTTAGGGTTTTGTATCATTTCAAGGATTCAAAAAAAATTTTGTGCTTTATTATTTTACATTAACTCAGTGTATGTTTTCACTTAGTTTGCTGGATTTTCAGACTGTGTGTGTGTGTGGGGGGGGAAATACTAAGGTTTTCTCCAGGAATTGTTTGTGCCTAGTCCGTTTTTCTCTGTTCATTTTTCCTGAATTTGTGGATGGGTTAGCCTGAGCCTCAGTATTCTCCCAACATATCCAAGCACACTAGTAAGAATGTTAGCTGGGTGATATCATTTATTACTTACTTTGCCTTCGTTTTCATTTGTGCCCCGCTACCTCCTCCCCTTTGTTGGCAAATAGATCAATTTGAGGTGTCTGCTTTCTTTCTCAGGACCATATGTAAGCATTTATTTATGTGTTTTCTCTTAATGCATTCCATATTAGAAGAGACCAAGAGCACAGCATTTCTTTAAAAATTCAAATTTCTTGAGAAAGAAGGAGGTGGTGAGGAGGAGGGAGTGTTAACTTGGCAGACTGTGTTTAAAATATTTTGCAAAAAGGGCCCCCTGAGGAGCTGTCCATTAAAACTCCCACCATTTTTCTGTGAGAAGTCAATGTTTTTTCTGGCTTTAAATTTATGTGATTCTTAAATGTTCTCACAGGTTGGAATAAAACAGAAATAAGGGTTTGAATACATACTGGACTATCCATATCTGAATTGTCTCGATTAGTTATAAAGAGAATTGAGTTTTTGCTGTAACTCTGTAGTTTTGTTTTTCATCCTTTATTTTTCCTTAATCTTCCTACCATGTGGATTGGTTTTATCAATAGCCTAAGAATACCAGGAAGGGAAATTACCATTAAGCCATAAACAATTTACCCAAGTTTGCATTTCCTAGATTTGGGGGCACTACTCAGTCTCAGGAAAGCAGATACTTTGAAAAGCACATAACAAATTCTGCTCCCTGAATGGGTAAGTGTTCAAGGTCACCCATTCATTGTCTTTGCCTTGATTCTTTGAACTAGTAGCTAATAATGGTACTGAAATTTGAATGAATTATTAGCAATGGGGCATATTTTGGGGAGTGTCAGGAAATATTACCAGGCAATTAATGTTATCCAATAGCAAAGCTGTGTTCCTAGCAGATGTCCTATAATTACTGTGTTTAAAGAGTGCAAAGCTTAAAGTAAGATTATAGCTTTTATATTGTCTGCCCTTGGAAGTCATATTTGGAATTTATTCAGTTTATTCTCCTGCCCTTTCTCTTTTGTTCTGGTTCTGTCACTTGCATTTTGATTTAACTATAGTCTTTTTTTATGAATTAGAAGAAGTATCAGCAGATGGCATGCGGTATCGATGTTTATAAAATAAGAAAATAGGTTACAGATATACTTAACATGACAACTGATAGATAATTTTAGATTTAGGATGGATTAAAAGGCAAGCTGGGTACTAATGTAATCAACAGAAACCATACTGAAACTGTTCTACTGAATGATGGAGTCCTATATAGCAGTCATTGTGCACTTCAGCATTTTTCCTATTTGTTCCTGCTGACTAGTGATATTTGTTCCTCCTGATAGTGAGCCTTTTTTGCCACACTATTGCTTTCACTAAAAATCAAGCTGCCAACATTTTCAAATCATTTTTATTCGTATTATTTCCTTGGTACCTACCTACTTCTTAATTTCTGTCATCTGTGTGTTTTTATCCAAATAGTTTACAGACCGGTGCCTAT
Source organism: Erinaceus europaeus (assembly GCF_950295315.1). Taxonomy (NCBI): domain Eukaryota; kingdom Metazoa; phylum Chordata; class Mammalia; order Eulipotyphla; family Erinaceidae; genus Erinaceus; species Erinaceus europaeus. The sequence goes on from NC_080180.1 coordinate 17,735,772, forward strand.
GAAACTGTAGTCTCAATTTAGCCACAATTAGCAGAGCAGTACAAGTCACTTCAGAAAATGTTGAGTGACATATAATCTGGGACTTCCTAATTTTTAACACAGCATTTGCAACACAAGTATTTAATTTCTTTCTTCATCACTGACCTGCCAAATTTGCCTTTGCTTCTTTAAGTTCTGAGGAGAAGATTCTGAAGTAAGTGAAGTGGAAATTCTCCCTGCCCCTACAATAAGCATGCTGATTTGCAGACAGAACTTCAGGAAGCCGCATGTCATGCACTGAATACATCTGTTGTGAGTACTTGATGCAGCCAGGTGGGGGGATGCTTTGAGAACACACTGCAGAAGACTTGGTTTCCTATTATTTTAAAGATTTATTTATATAAAAAATCCCGACAAGACCATAGGATAAGAGAGATACAATTCTACACAATTCCCACCACCAGAGTTCTGTATCTCATCCCCTACCTTGAAAGCTTCCCTGTTCTTTATCTTTCTGGGAGTATGGACCAGGATCATTATGGGGTGCAGAAGGTGGAAGGTCTGGCTACTGTAATTGCTTCTCCACTGAATGTGGGCGTTGGCAGGTTGACCCATACTCCCAGCCTGTTTCTATCTTTTCCTAGTGGGGCAGGGGGTTTTCTTCTATTTGACAATGTTTACCATTACAAGGCCAACTGGAACATTTTGAAACATATTTTACTCAAACATGAAAGCTGATTTATTTGACTATGTAAGTTATTGGAGGACTAAGAAAATAAATGAATGAGGAACGACATCTAGCAGCTTCCTCATTTGTAGATCACCGTTCTTCTAAAACTATGCAGAATGTATAAGAGTCTCAAAGTCTAAAAGTTAAGTGAAAGCTGAGCATTAAAGAAAAAAAAAATCAAGCATTAAAAACTAAAGATCCACCAAACCCAATAAATTATCTTGCTAATAAAAAGGTCAATATATTATTGCCATGAGAACCTCGATTTCTAAAAAAAAATATTTTATTTATATTTTAATCTTATTTATTGGCTAGAGACATAGATATTGAGAGGTGGAGATAGAGAGGGAAACAGAGAAACACCTGCGGCCTTGTTTTTACCACTCATGAAAATTTCCCCTTGCAGGTGGGGACCAGGGGCTTGAACCCGGGTCCTTGAGTGCTATATTGTGTGCACTTAAATAGATGTGCCATCACCTGGCCCCAACACTTAATTTTTCATACTAACATATTGGGAAAATTTTAACTGGGGCTTCTGTAATTATTTCTGAATGTACTGTTTAAAAAATTATTTAACTTAGGGTAGGTAGAATAAATTCATTAATCTTTGAGACCTTAAACATTTGCTTAGAGGTCTTGCATTGCTCCTAACAAATAATAAAACATGAAAAAGGTATTTATGCTCAGAATACTGTGACTTGTCATTAACTCATCATAAATATTACTGGTAAATCAACATGATTTACCAATTTTTAAATATTTTGTTTAAAAGTCAACAAATTTGGTGTCTGTCATAGGCATACACTCTGATGTATACACATTCACAGAAGCATCAGTGTAAGAAGATATGGATAGTCAGGTGCTCTCTGATCAGGTGGGCATAAGCTATGTAATGTGATTTCAAAAAGAATGTTGAGTGAACTATAAGCATGGTTCATGCAAAATGGAAACATAACACCTCTGGTAACCAGAGTCATTTTCTTAGCTGTCCAATAGTTTTATTTACGGGTAAATGGGAGCCTGGATAGGGAGAGAGCAAAGAGGGCAGGCACTCTAGGTCGAAAAACTGGGATGGAAATTGATAGCAAATGTGAACAAAGTGTCTTATTTGAATACGGGAAAATACTTCAAGAATGGGTGAGTTGCTTAGAGATAAACTGACTAAGACTTAATGGTCACTTAGAGGGATTTGATGTGGTTAGACAGCAGTAAGTTTTAGCAAGGAAGTGAGTGCTCAGGGCAGTGGTGGTAGATAGCATCATAATACAAAGAGACTCTCATGCCTGAGGCTCCAAAGTCCCAGGTTCAGTCCCCTGTACCACCATCATCCAGAGCTGAGTAGTGCTCTGCTTAAAAATATAATAATAATAATAATAATAATAATAATAATAATAATAATAATAATAATAATAATAGACTAAAGGAAGTGAATGCCCAGCCAGATCTGTGATTAGAAGATAATTTTGGAAGTTCCAAGGATATATTAAAAGGCAAGTTGGATAATGAAACCAATGGAAACCAATTCTAGTAAGCGATGGAGTCCTGTGGAGCATAAACTATGTACCTGAGTATTTCCTCCTATTCGTGTGATCTTCTTAGATGCTGAACCTTAAAAAGTCTCCAATGCTTTCAAATCATCTTTAAAAATTTGAAAAATGTGTGACAGAGTTTTAAAATCAGTGACTGACAAGATTATAACAGAAAAGCAATGATCTTCAGAAGCAAGTATAAGGAAAATAAAGAAGTATAATTTAATCTTTAAAATGTGAAATCTGGGGGGTTGGGCGGTGGCGCAGTGGGTTAAGCGCATGTGGCGCAAAGCGCAAGGACCGGCGTAAGGATCCCGGTTCGAGCCCCCGACTCCCCACCTGCAGGGGAGTCGCTTCACAGGCAGTGAAGCAGGTCTGCAGGTGTCTATCTTTCTCTCCCCTTCTCTGTCTTCCCCTCCTCTCTCCATTTCTCTCTGTCCTATCCAACAAAGAATTGCGTCAACAAGGGCAATAATAATAGCCACAACGAAGCTACAACAAGGGCAACAAAAGGGGGAAAAATGGCCTCCAGGAGTGGTGGATTCATGGTGCAGGCACCGAGCCCAGCAATAACCCTGGAGGAGGAAGAAAAAAAAAAAAGTGAAATCTGTTGTATAACCTTAACTGAGAGTTAAGAAAGAGGGGAGCTGAGCTGGGCATTTATATCATGGTGAGAACGTGTTCATTTTCTTTTTCTTTTCTGTTTCTTTCTCTCCTACCCCGCCCCAAGAGCACAGCTCAGCTATGGTTGGGATTATTTTTCCTTGATTAAATAGGCTTTACCTATCACTTTGATGAAAGCTAACTTTCCAAGTAAGAGTGCCTCACAGGTACATTTTTTTGAGATCTAATGTTATCTGAAGTTGCTTTTGTCTTTCTACTCTGCCTTTTTGAATCTAGCATAGATTTCTAGACTAAATTTATTTTTCCTTCAGAACTGTAATGAATATGTTTTATTTCTCAATAGATGTGATTCAGTTCTCTCTAGAAATTGCTTTTTTGTTGGGGCATCCCCACTTAGCCAACTTTTCAGAGAGAGAGAGAGAGAGAGAGAGAATGAGAACACAGTTCCTAAGTTTCCTCAATGTGGCGGGGGTCAGACACACTACCCAGATGACATAATATAGATATATTATAGCCCTTTCTCTAGAAGTCTTTTAGGATCAACTTTTCATATTGACATTCTGAAATTTCACAATAATGTAATTTTGGATATGTTTCATTTTTCATTTATTATGTTGACTTTTCACTGGGCATTTTTGTTTATCCAACATATATATATATATATATATATATATATATATATATGTATGTATTCATCTTCTCAAATTCTCAGGCATTTCACACAGTTTTATTTTCTATTGTTATTATGGAAGTTTCAGTGGCTACAGATGGGTAGAGCAGAAAGAGCTTAAAAACAGACTGGCAAGTTAGCTCACCTGGGGTACCTACTTTGTCATAAGTACAACCCAGGTTGGAGCCTGACTCCCACTGCACTAGACTGAGCTTCTATGCTACGGTGTCTTTCCCTCCCTCCGTCTTTCTGTCTTTGTCTCAATTTGAAAAGAAAATTTTTAACTAGCTCAACTGCATGTTAGCTGTTGGGCTCAGCTAAAAACTAGTAAAGTTATGGACCCTTTGGAAAAAAAAAAAACTTAAAATAGACTTTCTAGCTCTTTCCAACATGAAGACCCAAAATTTCATCTGTTATACTCTTACCTTTTGGTTCCTTATTATTAAGCAAATTTTTCTGCTTTATATCTTAATGTGTTTTAGCTACCAAGTTGCCGATGCTACCATGAGGCTAACCTGACTTCCCTGGGCAGACGACCTCACCAAAGTGTCCTGGAACCTCACCTCCCCAGAGCCTTACCCCACTAGGGAAAGGCTGAAACAGATTGTGGGTATGGATTGACCTGCCAATGCCCATATTCAGCAGACAAGCAATTACAGAAGCCAGACCTCCCACCTTCTGCACTCCATAAGACCTTTGGTCCATCCTTACAGAGGTCTAAAGTACAGGGAAGCTTTCAATGGAGGGGATATAGAACTATGGTGGTGGTAATTGTATGAAATTGTACCCCTCATATACCACAATCTTGTCAGTCATTATTACATCACTTAAAAAAAAAGAAAGAATGAATGAAAGAAAGGAAGGAAGGAAGGAAGGAAGGAAGGAAGGAAGGAAGGAAGGAAGGAAATGGTTGACTTGCAAAGAAAATTGTTGACTTGGAGCAATGAAACCCTGGTGGCAACAACAATAGAACCAGAAGGCTTTGGTAACAGAAAGGAAAGCCGTCTATTCAAGGATCATAAAAAAATGTCTAGTAAGTCCTCAAAGGCTCATCAGTCATTCATTCACTCAACAAGTGTCACCCCAGCATAGGCAGCTTCTCTTACACCTGGTTCCTACAGTAAAAAGAAGCTAGCATATACTATCCCCTTGCTTTCTCTCTTGAGTGGTGGCAAGATTCAGGTGGTCATGATGTGTCTCAGCTATAGCCCAGGCCCAGGGATAGTGGCTATGCCTTCTACCTACTATACTATATTATCTCAAATGCCTTTACTGACTATTAATAATCTCTCTCTCTGCTCCAACACACTGCTATTACTAAAAATTATTTAATATTTCCTGCTCAAGTCACTGTGTTTTCCCTCCTTTGCCTGAATCCTAATTGCTAAACTAGATAAAATATTAAATTATAAACATGAATAAAATTATACCCTCAATTTACATTAATTCTTGTTGTCTCTATACATATGGTCATTATTTCCTTATCTGCATACTCTAAGTATTTATAATGACAGTGAATTATGCTTGTGATAAGAAACAATATCAGCATACTTTTCTTAATCTTAAAATAAAGTGCTTTTATTCCCCTGCATGAAGACAGCGATAAATGATCTGCAATTACAGCCAATTACTCAGCAGGATTTAATTTAGACTGTACAAAATTCAAATACTGTATGATAACCTTAGAGATAATCTCCAGAAAACACTGAGTCAAGCCCCTATTTCCATTACAAAATGTATGACCCCAACATAATTCATGGATACATTAATATTCCTGAATCATTATTTCATTATTTCCAGAAGGAATGCAGGTGCATAATCAAAACCTTAGGGCTTTAGGCTTACCATCATGTAGGAATAAAACTACAGCTTTCTGGCCTAAAATTTAATTGGTTTCACTGCCTAATAATGATGTGGGGTGTAGGAAATTTTTAAACCTTTCTACATCACCATGTTATAAAAGTCAGAAATTATATATTATCAGGAATAGTCAAATTTTTTGGTGGAGTGACATTTTCTAAGTGTAGTTTTAATTTTTGACATTTGTTTCTATTTAGCAGATCATAGGAATTCTGAACTGACAAAGCCCTGGCACAGTGTACCTGGAGAAAGCAAGGCGGATGCATATTTGCTGGAACACACAATGAAATGGAAACAATTCTCCTAAAGGGCAGTCAGACCATAAAGTGGTCCTTAACAAATGGCTACCAGTTCCACTCAAAAAAAAAAAAATTCATTACTGTAACCATCGATTTGGCTCTAACTTAACTTGCCTTTGTAACGTCCACATTAGTAAAATCTGGGGATGATATAATTTTTAAAATGCCAGGTTGGAAAAGTTTAACTAAGACCATGTCCTGTCTTATTCTTTGGGATAAAATAAAAATTATCCCACAATAAGATCGAAAGCTCCACTACTTATGTGTATTTAATTACTTTATTTATTCACTTATTTATTTTGTCACCAGGGTTATCACTGGGTTTCAGTGCCTGCACAATGAATACACTGCTCCTGGTGGTTTTGGTTTTGTTTTTCTTTCCATTTTTTTTCACTTCTTATTTGATAGGACAGAGAGAAATTGAGAGGAGATGGGAAGATAGAAAGGGAGAGACAGACACCTGCAGACTTGCTTTCATTGCTCCTGTAGCTTCCCCCTACAGGTGAAGACCACAGGTTCAGTAGTGGATCTCAACCTATGATAATGTGTACACTCAACTGGGTGTGCCACCGCTTGCCCCCCCATATTTATTACTATTCTCTATTCTGAGGTCGGGGGGGAGGTGGAGGGAGGAGACAGAAGACAGAGCGCCACTCCAGTACATAGGGTGCTATAGATTAAATCAGGAACCTCTGACATGGAAGTCCTATGCTCAAACAATTCAGCTATTTCAGTAGCCACAGTTCATTTTTATTAAAGAGAATCATACTATAATCAATGTAAATGCACTGCTTGTCTATTAGCGGTTAATTTGACTTGTCCTAATGTAATGTGAATTACTTGTCCTTGAAAACAAATTAATAGTTTTGTTTCAGTGAATGGCATCATTATGGATACAGCAAGGAGTGTTCTAGCTGGAAATTCAGAAATTATTATTATTTTTTTTTGGCCACTGGGGTTATCTCTGGGGTTTGGTGCCTGCACTACAAATCCACTGCTTCCAGTAGAAATTTTTCCCATATTTTTTCTTTTCTATTTTTATTCAACAAAACAGAGAAAAATTGATAAGAGAGGAGAGTGGAGGGAAGATAGAGAGGGGGTAGAGAAAGACCTGCAGACTTCTTCACTGCTCCTGGAGTATTCCCCAGAGGGTGGGGAGTGAGCGAGGTGTTCAGACCAGGCCCTTATGTTTGCTGATATGTGCACTTAACCAGGTGGACCACTGCCTGCCCCCCGCCCATAAATCAAGTATTTTGCATTCTAAAAGGTGACAGCAGATACCATATTGGATATGGGAAGTCCAGAAGGTCAATTTCTGGCAGTGCATATGCCAGAGTGATGCTCTGGTTCTCTGTGATGCTCTGGTGTTCTCTCTCTCTCTCTCTCTCTCTGTCTGTGTTTCTTATAAATAAATCTTTTTTTTTAAAAAAAAAAAAAAAGCCAATACTTTCTTTTAAGAATTGGGTATCTAGGTAGAATTTTTAAAGATATAGTAAAGTCCAGGGAGTCGGGCAGTAGAGCAACGGGTTAAGTGCATGTGGCACAATGCACAAGGACCTGTGTAAGGAACCCAGTTCAAGCCCCCGGCTCCCCACCTGCAGGGGAGTCGCTTCACAGGCGGTGTAGCAGGTCTGCAGGTGTCTGTCTTTCTCTCCTCCTCTGTCTTCCCCTCCTCTCTCCATTTCTCCTGTCCTATCTAACAACGACGACATCAACAACAACTACAACAACAATAAAAAAACAACAAGGGCAACAAAAGGGAAAATAAGTATACAAAAAATATAATAAAGTCCAAGACGATCAATTTTGACCAAATAGCACTATTAATACTGTGTATAAAATATACGTACTTGATATAGGGAGGCAGAGAGAAAATTCAAAGATTGCATTTTTTGTTGTTATTTTTATTATCAGTGATTGAATAAAATCATAAGATTTTGATTTTTTTTTTTGACGTTTTACAAAATCCTAAGATTTCACAGCCTAGATGCTGTGTATAAGTCACTACGTGCACTATACCTCATAGCCGATGTAGTTCTCTCCAGCCTGGTTGTTTTGCTACTCTTTCTTTTTCCAAGGTCATTTGCCTGATGTTCCACATATAGGCAAAACGATCCAATAGTTGTTCAAAGTTTATACTGGGAACTATACTAAATGTCTACTCTTCTCAATATTACTGAAACTCAGATTGCAAGCACTCCCATAGAGACTAAACCCAATTTTCATAGGCAAACTTATCAATTTCCCCCTTGACTAGTATTTTCCATGTTTCTTACATCCTAAGTAGAGCAATCAATGAAAATTTCCTCAGGGGTAATTCTTTTTTATTCTAGAGTACCAACACATTTGTTTTAAATTCCAACCTAAATGTGCTCAGGTTTTGTACTTGGTTGGATTCCTAAATTTAGAATAATAACATCTTGTCCTATCTGTTGTCATAATAGAAAAAAGATCACTTTATATACAGTTTTGGTTAGCTTCTAGTTTGCTTTGTCAAATTTAGAACCACTTGAACATTGTGGTTTCTAAATTTAGTAAAACCCTTTGAGCTTTAAGTTCCGTTTGGCACTGACTAAACATGAACTGCCTCTTCGAGAAAAAAAAAAGTATGCCCTTGGTACTAGAAGTAACTATATATGCAAAGCACAAACCTCTTCTTATTTCAAAGAAATGCCTCCACTTTTAGTGGAAAGTTGGAAGCTCCAAGGGGATAAATAATAAAGTATGAAATTACAAAATGGATCATATTTTGTGACCATTCTCAAACAGAATAGGATCTTTGGGTATAAGACATGATATTCCTGGAAAAGAAAAGGCTGAGGTTCTGGTTATTTTTTAATGTATTAGTTTATTTATTTTTAATACTGTGCAAGGGGTTTAACCTAATGTCTTACATATGCACTATACCACTTGCTGTTTCTTGGCCAAATTTTCTTTTTTTACACATTGTAGCTTGTATTGTTAAATGTTACAGAGCTTTATCTTTTATATGTACATATATATTAGATAGATAAAGGGACAGAAAAGTAGAGGTAACAAAGCGCCATCCTCTATGGGAGTCCCTTTGGGGCTGCCTGGAATGTTGTCATCTGGTACTGGTGATTAAACCCATGGCCTGACGCACAGTAATTAATGCAGGACGCCCTCCATTGAACCACCTCCTAGATCCCGAGATTTCTTTGAATTAACTTGGCTCCATGATTTAAAGCAAAAGAGAAAATTAAATAAATTTAAAATATATAAAAAAGTAAAAGCAAGAACTTTTCCACTAGGCTGCCATTTATTTGGTTTTACCAAGGAGAACCTCACTGAACTTTTTTTTTTCTTTAAGGGTAGACTATAAGGCATGGTCAAAGTATACAGATCTCAAGTCAGTTGGGTTTATTCTTCTCTTTTAACATTTCTGTTAAAAGCTTAGCACATAAAGATAATAAAAATACCATTTACATAAGAGGCATGTTAAGAAATGCCCTAAACTTGTGACATATACTAATAAACTGAATATAAAGATTAAATGGTCATTACCCTCAGTTCACAGATAGGAAAATGGGTTCCAAGTGGTAAACTTACTTTCTACATGCTACAGAACTAATAAAGGTCTGTCTCCAGAGTCTACCCTGTTAGCTATTTCTGTACTCTAACTCAGAGGCCTTGACTGAATTTATTAGCCACAAACTTATGAAATCACATTTCCCCCCCACTGTACATTCACATGAGGAAGTTAGCAGGGTTCATGTAGCAATGCTTTTATCCCACAAACTCATGTACTCATTCCTTAATCACACATGCTTATATAAAGCTCACCACACCCAGTGCTCAAGTGTAATATAACTTCGGGCAGCAAACTACTGGAATTTTCTAAACGAACCACGCTTTTCTCTGAAACTTTGCACACTATGTCCAATTGCTTGCAAATCTTTCTGGGAACATGTACACACAGACACACACAGACACAGACACACAGACACACAAACACATACACAGAGAGAGAGAGAGAGAGCGAGAGAGAGAAGCACTTAAGTCCTTTCATTCTCAGTCTCAGTATCTTTCTTTATCCTGTTGAATTGAGTCTCACTTAGACATTTTAGTTTATATATTCATCCCACTTAATCATATTTCTTTTCATACCTTCTTCTGCCCAAGGCCTCATGCATAGAATATTTCAATAAATGTTAGTTTTGAGTAAATTAAGGGATAAAGGAATTTCTGGAACACAGTCTTATTTCACTGTCTCGGCAAAACCACTTTTTAATTAGAGATGAGAGATATGTTGTATATATAATTATTAAATGCAAATCAATTCATCATTCTTCCTGAAAAATAAGACTAAACTCTATAGGAAATATAGTCTTTTCTCTGTTTCTGTTACATATCTTGCAAGAACAAGTCAGACAGATTCCCCTGGAGAAATGGAAGGATCAAAATGAACTCTCTGAGATTCCTTCTGAAAACACTTTAGAATAAAAATATCCTATGGTCCTCTCTATTGGTAGCAGATGAGACAGTCCATCCAGTGTGATGACTGTTTCATTACTGTCTGAACTTCATGTATAAAATTTGCTAAATCAATATTTCCTTTGTTACTTGAGTCTTTGTTAATCTAATATTTCCTTTGTAAGGATGAGTAAGAATAAATGGACCCTCTACACCAACTCCCACTGCACAGCAAAGAGATAGTCTCTTTCACTTTTTAAAATTTAATGGCTCTCTTACAGTTTTTATTTTATTTTATTTTATTTATTAATGAGAGGGATAGGAGGAGTGAAAGAACAAACCAGATATCGTTCTGGTATGGTACATGTGCTTCCAGGATCAAACTCAGGACCTCATGCTTGAGAGTCCAATGCTTTATCCATTGTGCCACCTCACAGACCACCTCTCTTACAGTTTTAGCAAAGCGTTTTGAAGGGTAGCTTCAATATTGGGTACTTAGTAAATGTTAGTCAAGTTGGAATGCATTGACTTTTTAATCACTTGACTTGGATGGTCCTGGGACATCAGTCTCAGAGTAGCAATCTAATAAAGGGAAGCCGCACGATTGTCTCATTTTATGCTGAATTCTACATGACATAATAATTCTACATGAGATTGGGGCTCAACCAGGATCCTTAAGCTGGTCCTGCGCTTTGTGAGCTTAACCCGTTGTGCTACCACCCGATATTTTTATGCACCATTGTAAAAACCCATTTTGTTACAAAAATATCTGGAAGTATAAATATTTATCTACCTTTACAATAACTACCATCTCAATATATGAGAAGACTCAAATTAAGAAACTGGCATATACTAAAAGCAACTGGTCTATGAACTGTTATTTCACCAGTAAAATGACATGGGAAAAAATAATAAAAAACTTTTTTTAAGACTTTCAAAATTAAAAAAAAAAAGTTGGTATGTAACTCCAACCAGGAAGAAATCAAAGCAACTATTTACTCACTCTTCAAATCAACTAAAATTTCTCTCCCCATTTTTTCTTTGCCATTTCTGAATTTTCTCTTTTTAACCACAGATTATTTATTTCACAATAGTCTTTATTATTAGCCTTTCTCTAAATGTTTTGTTTGTTTTTGAAAATTAGGTTTTCATGGAAATTTTCTTTGATGAGTAAACAGTATTTAAGATATCATCTTACTCAAAGAATGATGGGGTAAATTGATGAATGTGTTTTTACTTCATGTAAATGTGCCTTTTTTGAGTATGTAATGCAGAATAAGAAGAGTTAGCAGAGATTGTTACAAGAGGGAATGGAATGGAAACCCATTCTAACTCTAAGTTCCTCTGTCAGCCTTTTCGATTATCATCTAATATGCTGGAATTCCCTTCTGAATATAACATTTTTACATTTTTCTTCTTTGGTGTGTAGGGATAAAATGACTGATATGGACTGGGTAGAATGTTTTCTTCATTTTGGCTAGGTTGGAGTTATATACCAATTTCTTACTTTGAGTTTTCTCCTATGTCGACATAGTAGTTATTGTATAGGAACACACATGTTCATACTGTCAGCCATGTCTATGGAGAAAAATATAATTGTCAGAATGTGATGAAACTATCCATTAATGAAAAATTAGCATAAGATCCACACAACTCTTTCATTTTTGCTGTAAGAAGAGTGATGGAGAAGAGACTGGCAATAATTTAGTTTCCTCCACTAGGCTACAAGTCTCAAAGGACAAGTGTTACATTGGTTTGTTTGATGCAAACTAGGAACCTACTTATTATGAAGGGCCGACAGGAAAGGAACAGCTCAAGAAAGACTTGCTGGTCAAATCGTATTTAACTAATTTTTCTTTTGTTTAGGTTCTCATAGAGCAAATATTACTTTTCCAATCATGAAATAAACAGTAAAAGATTAAAAAACTATGCCATCTGTCACACTGTGGAACCTCAGCAAATATTTGTTGAATGACTGAGTCGAGCAAAGAACATGAAATCAGTCATGCAAACTGAAAAAAAATGTGTCATAGTTCTTGATCAATCTGAAAACCACACATATATCATCAAAATAAAAGTAAATACCTATCATGGGCAAGCACAGGCAACCTAAAGCCCTGCCCTTCTCAATATCTTATGTGATTATTCCGGTGCATAGGAGAACAGAGATTTTCATACGAACTTGCTTAAAAAAAAGGAAAGAAAAGGTAAAAAAAATTTTTTTAAGGATGAAAGAGAAAGAACGTTTTTTGATGACTATGGTGGTTATCGTTGGGAGGCTAGGAAGGTGGAGGCACAGAACTCTGTTGGCAGATGTGGTGTGGAGCTGTATACTGTAATCTTCACAATCTTGTCAACCACTGTTAATCACAAACAAACAAAAAAAGACTTGACCAAAGAAAGACAAGAGGCTAGAGCTTTCCAGCACAAGCTTATATAATGTTTTTGTTCCACCTACATTATGTATTTATCTCGAGATACTCTCTTATCCTTTTCTTCAGAGTCAAAGAAATGCCATCTTCAGTGTTGAAGTGCCATCTTCAGTGTTCAAATTCCTTCTCATCCCGAGCCATCCTTTATCCTTTGTTTCTAGAATATAGCTCTTTCACCAAACCTGTTGCCATACAGTCCCCTTCTTCTTCTTCTTCTTCTAGCGTTTGCCCATCTTCCGTAGCCAGTCAACAGCGTCAGGTTGAGCCTGATGTCAAGTTTCGAGACCTCCTTTGAATCTGGAGAGGTGGCAGTCGTTGACTATGTAGGTCATAGTCTGTCTGTAGCCACAGGGGCAGTTCGGGTCGTCTCTGGCTCCCCAGCGATGGAACATAGCGGCGCACCGGCCATGGCCTGTTCGATAGCGATTGAGGAGGGCCCAATCATAACGTGCTAGGTCAAAGCCGGGTTGACGCTTGCAGGGGTCTGTGATGAGGTGTTTGTTCTTTACCTCAGCTGACTGCCAACTCTGTTTCCAAGAGTCTGGAACAGAGAATTTCAGTGTAGGCGTAGGAGACCAAATTGGGTGACGAGACGTCAAGCGTTGGACAGGGTGGGCGAAGATATCCGCGTATATTGGCAGGTCCGGTCGAGCGTAGACGTGGGAAATGAACTTAGATGATGCCGAATCCCGACGAATATCTGGCGGGGCGATGTTGCTAAGAACTGGCAGCCATGGAACCGGGGTGGAATGGATGGTTCCAGAAATTATCCTCATGGAGGAATACAATTTGGAATCGACCAAGTGGACATGGGGGCTACGGAACCATACTGGGGCACAGTATTCTGCAGTGGAATAGCATAATGCCAGAGAGGATGATCGCAGTGTGGAAGCGCTCGGGCCCCATGAGGAGCTGGCCAGTCTTGCAATGATGTTATTCCTCGCACCCACCTTTGCTGCAGTTTTTATGAGATGTTCATGAAATGACAGAGTGCGATCGAGAGTAACGCCAAGATAGACTGGCTGGGCTTCATGCTGGATTCTCGTATCTCCAAGCTGCATATTAATCTCACGAGAGGCCGAGGCATGGTGTAGATGGAAAACAGATGATACCGTTATTGCAGTGCTAGGGATTAGTCACCATTTTTTACAGTAATCAGATATCAGAGACATGTCTTTCATGAGTGTTTCCTCGAGGATGTCGAACTTGGATGCCTGAGTTGCATAGCAGATGTCATCGGCGTAGATGAACTTCCTTGAAGAAGTTTCTGGGAGGTCATTGATGTAAATATTAAATAGCGTAGGAGCCAGAACAGAGCCCTGGGGGAGGCCACTTGAGACTAGTCTCCATCTACTAGACTTGTCACCCAGATGCACCTGGAATCTTCTGTTTTGGAGAAGAAACGATATAGTGTTGGCCACCCATGGAGGCAGGCATCTTGAGATCTTGACTAGGAGACCACAGTGCCAGACTGTGTCATAGGCTGCTGTGAGATCAACAAAGACAGCACCTGTCTTTAAATTCTTCTGGAATCCATTTTCAATGTAAGTTGAGAGGGCCAGGGCTTGTTCGCAGGTAGATCTTCCTGGGCGGATACCAGCTTGGGCGGGTGATAGGAATTTCTCTGTAAGATGAGAAATACGTGACAGAAGCAGCCTCTCAAGGAGTTTATAACACACGGAGAGGAGTGAAATTGGTCTATAGCTGGCGGCCTGTGTTGGGTCTTCCTTTGGTTTCAAAACCGCTATTATCTTCGCACGACGCCAAATTTTGGGCATAGACTCAGATTCCAAGATGTGGGACAGGAATGAAGCGAGCCACTTCTTTGCTGTGGGACCCAGGTTAAGAATGAGTTCTGGGGTGATGTTATCATAGTCAGCAGCTGTTCCCGGTTTAACCCTCTTCAAAGCGTCTTCCAGTTCAGACAGTGTAAAGGGAGAGAGTTTTGAAGATGGACAAGATAACCGGAAGTGGGATGACCACTCATGGGAAATTTCTCTTTTCCAGACTGGGTCGATCTTAGCACGTCCAACTTGAGTTAGGTGACTGGCCACTGAGTTTGGAGATACGGGAGGATGGGAGATGGGAGGGGGTTGGCTACCGGCACCCAGACTGTGAAGAAGCTTCCAGGCCTTCCTACTTGAGTGGGTGAAGTTCAGACTTTCCATGAGCTGTTGCCAGCGGGCTTGGCGTGCTGCATCCAGGGAGGCAATGAGATGGTCAGCCACATCTGGGTCGCCCGACTCATCATACTGCTTTAGTAGTTGCTCGCATTCAGCATCAAGACAAGGCGTATAGTTAGCATGTCTCCCACGAGGAATCGCTTGGGAAGCTGCTTTGAAGATGGCTTGGCAGAAGCACCTGTAGGAATTGCATTGGATGCATTGGATCGACCTTCCTGTGGTGCATCTCGTGAGTACCCATTCATTGGGGAAACTGAAGATCCTTTCTAGCCGACTTAATCCACATGGATCCCAGTCACTTTCAAAGCCAGCAACAAGCAGCTCCTGACAGCTTTCAAGCTGTTGGTCCTGCTCTTGGAGTCCTCCAACTTAATGTTGAGGGGCTGTCCTTTGCCAAACGCGTTCTTATTGGTCTCTCTATACAGTCCCCGACTATGCAAGACTCATCTTCTGAAAATAAAAGCATACTTCTGGGACCCAACTTGCAGACTAAGCTATTTCCCATGTAGCAACTTCCTTTCACCTTTCGCAGAAAGTCTGAGTGGTGTTAGCAGGTTCTGGGAAGTCTGACAAGGTAGAACATTTGAAAGAACCCACAAGCCAACAAGATGCCACCCACTACATTCTGCTTCCTCGAGTCATGTTGCTCAGTGGTTATTGGAGTTTCCAACTCAGAGTTCTTATAATTGCATTTGTCACATATAATTTTTGATGTCTCTAGTGGGGACACTTGTTAATTAATCATTCCATTCTCTTGTTTTTCCTGTTGGCTATGGCCAAATGCAACACCTTTGTGATTGCCCACATGATTACCCAAGATGTTTTCCCCCTAATCTTGGGTTACTGGAGAAGTGGAGAAGGTTTTCCTTTTCCAATCATCCATTCTCTCCTGAAATGTTATACTTTTATTTTTGCTATTGCCAATTAATGAAACATTTCTAAGGTTACCACAATCCTATGATTTATGAAATCAAAGGGATTTTTTAATTTCATCATAATTCTTCTCTCTGAGTCATGTCTTAGTCTAGAGGCAAGATGAGAAAATCAAAAATCAAAAATCTTCTCAAGCAAAAGAAGATTGCTAGTACATTTTCTATTTGGGTATTGTTTGTAGAAAAAAAAAGTGTTTCTTCCAAAATCAAGGCGTTTATCTGGGGCACACACATTTCACTTTACATCTTCTCTGCTCCTTCCTAGTACTTTAAATGTGATATATTTCAGTGATATTTGGCTTATCCTTTCAGGGTTCTGAATTTGAAACTCCTATTTGGAAGATACTATCCTTTTTAAAAATGTTTAATGTACCACTTAAAGATTTATTTACTAAATTACATATCACGTATGTGCTGATTGACACAGAGAGAAAATCAAAGTCCCCTCTCTGCTGTACTTTGCAAGAAACCAGGGGCTTCATGTATGCCAAGACCTGCTATTTGCCACTGAACCACCTTTGTAGTTGATAGAATATCTTTTCCTTTAATGTACCTTCCTAGTTTGAGCAATGCTATTTCAACTTCTTCAAATTTCCTGAATGACCACCTTCTTCAAACCCTTCAATTCTGCTTTCTCATTTCACTTTTGAAATATAGACACTTCATAAAGATTTGTTTATTATTCTTCTCTCTTCTCTCACCCTTTGAAACCTCGTCCTATCGACACTTTAATATCACTTTTACCTGTGACTCTCAAGAGTCAAAAGATCCACTCCAGATGGCCCCCATGAACTCTAGCAATCTGAAAATCACACCTTTTTTCTTCATCAGAATAAAATTAAATAGCTATCATGGGCATGCATAGGTAATCTGTGATATGATTCTCACATGTATTCTATATCTCTATTACAGGCTTGAAAATCTCTTAGATTCTATGCTAAAAAAAAGTAATTTCCTCTTAGTCTTAAAACCTATTTGTCATGGTCCAGGAGGTGGCGCAATGGATAAAGCATTGTATTCTCAGGCATGAGGTCCAGAGTTCAATCCCTGGCAGCACATGTACCAGAATGATGTCTGGTTCTTTCTCTCTCTCCTATCTTTCTCATACATAAATAAAATCTTTTTTAAAAAACCTATTTGTCTCTTTAATATTTCTTCTTCTTCTTCTTCTTCTTCTTCTTCTTCTTCTTCTTCTTCTTCTCCTTCTTCTTCTCCTTTATATTCTTCTTCTTTGCCTCCAGTCACTGGGGCTTGGTGCTGGCACTACAAGCCACCACTTCTGGCAGCTTTTTTTTTTCTTTTCTTTTGATAGGACAGAGAGAAATTGAGAAGGAAGTGTAGGTAGAGAAAGGAAGAGAAAGACAGACACTTGCAGACCTGCCTTACCAACTTGTAAAGCAATCAACTTGCAGGTGTGGAGCCGGGGACTCCAACCAGGAACCTTTCACATGTCTTTGAGCTTTGTACTATGTGCGTTTGACCCACACTACCACCTGGCCCCCGTTGCTAAGCTTTTAAAATTTTTTTCATTATCATTTTATTGGAGGGGATTAATGGCTTATAGTAAAGTTGTTGGCAAATAAAAACAATTTATCTCACCCCCAAACTACATCATTTTATACCATCATGAACCAGGATACCAATTCCCTCTTTACTCCTCTTCTCTCTATCACTACAGTCCTTGCTTTTCATGTAACACACCAACATCAACCCAAGTTTCACATTATTCTTTCCTTTTCTGTCCTTGTTCCTTAAGTTTCACCGACAAGTGAGATCATTCAGTACTTGTCCTTCTGTTTTTGGTATATCTCACCTAACATGATTCCTTCAAGTCCCATCCAAGAAGAGACAAAGAAGATACTTCATAATTTTTAACAGCTGAGTGTTATTCCATTGTGTATATATATTACAACTTTCTTAGCCACTCAACTCTCATTGGATATGTATTTGTTCTGAATTTGGGGAATTATGAATTGTGATTCTATTAACATAATATATACATACATTTGGAATAGGTGCTTTTATTTCCTTTTATTACATTCACTACTAACCTAGGTGTCCAACAACAGATGAGTGGCTAAGAAAGTTGTGGTATATGTACATAATGAAATACTACTTAGCTATTGAAAATGATGAATTCACCTTCATTACTTTATCTTGGATGAAGCTTGAAGGAATTTTTCTAAGTGAGATAAGCCAGAAAAAGGAGGATGAATATAGGATGATCTTACATATGGGAAGAACGTAAGTACAGAAAGGGAAGACACAAAGTAAAACTTGGACTGGTTGGGTGGATTGCACCAAGTCAGAGCAGAGGGACTGAGGGTGGGGGAGCTTTCAGGTCCTGGTATATGATGATGTCAAAGGACCTACAATAGGGGGTGGGAGTATTTTATTGACATCTATCATGGTAAGATGGGAGACTGTCTCTATGTGCCAACAACCATTAATCTCTCAATAGAAGGGGGGGGGAAATGATGTCCGCAATCAAACCCTTGTCCAGTATTAATAACCCTTGAAGTATTTGAAGAAACATACTTTTATGGAGCTAGCAATAAGCACTTTGATTTTTACTGACTATTGTTACTAAACTCTTAGTTCCCTTTGTTAAAAATATCAATTACTGGGGAAGTAATCAACTACTGGGGAAGTAGTTTTTGAGTAAGTAAAGTGCAGGACTTTCTGTGTCAGGCCACCAATTTGATCAGATCAGAACTACACTTATCAGAGCAGTGCTATAGTCTCTCAAAAACCAAGTAAATATTTATTTAAAAAATAGAGCTAGTAAGTTAGTGACTATACCAGATACACAATCAAGGTTCCAATCTGGTTCCCATTTTACAGAAGGAAGTTTTAGTGCTGTAGTATCTTTCCCTTTGTTTCTCTGTCTCTGTCTCTCTAGTAAAGAATGATAGAAATGATCCCTGAAAGTATGGTCTTGCATCTCTCTGTTTAATAATGTAGTCATGGGGCTACAACAAATATTGTGACCAGGGAAATTGCTGAACTGGTTGAGTGCAGCAGTTGCATGCCTGAGGCTCGTGGTTAAATCCTGACATGGTATGTGCTAAAGTGGTACTTGGGATTCACCTTCATATCACATTGCTCTATCTCATATGAAATACTAGAATAAATCTTAAAGAAATAAAATCATCAATAGCTTTTATCTTTATTATTTGTTTTCAAGTTACTCAATTTCTTTTTTAATTATAATTTCATTATTACGAATCCCATAAAGGTTTATATAAATATAGTTTCAGGTATAGTTTCAACTGTGTGTATGTGTGTGTACTTTTATTTATGTCTATCAGTTTTTCTTTTTTTTTAATCCTGATTTGCACTTTCCTCATGAAAAATTAGCCTTTCCTTAAGTTGAGAGTGCTACTTGTCAGTAGTTAAGAGGACAATATGAGTCACCATAAAATAATTTCTAACCAGTGTTTTCATTAACAAACAGTTGTTGATTTTTTTCAATGTAGAACCTCTTGAGGAAACTACTTTATGGGTCAATGTCTTCCTGTTCTTCCCTGCTGAACATCCTGTAGACTCATCTCCTCTCCCAAGTATCTCATCATTCTCCTCCTCACAGAGTCAGTTCCAAGCAGGTCTTACACCATACTCTGCTCACATGTATAAGAAGCCTGGGGACTTCTGATGAATTAAGCAACTATTGAATGTATGTTGATTTTTTTTTTTCATAATACAGTTGAGAGACAGAAGTTTTTATTTTAAATTCTGGATCTTTGGTCATATATAAAATTTTTATTTATTTACTTTAATTAGAGAGATAGAGAAATAGAGATAAAGCTAGAGGCAGATAGAGAGACCAGAGCCCTGGTCATCTCTGATTTATAGTGGTGCTTGGATTCTCATACACATATGATGGGCCTAGACCTCTAAAGGGTCCCTTCCTCCATCACCACTGGTCACTTCCATAACGAACAACTAGTGGGCCCTCCCAGGACTTTGTCTTCACCTTCTTCTTTTAGCGTTTGCCCTTCTTCCGTAGCCAGTCAACAGCGTCAGGTTGAGCCTGATGTCAAGTTTCGAGACCTCCTTTGAATCTGGAGAGGTGGCAGTCGTTGACTATGTGGGTCATAGTCTGTCTGTAGCCGCAGGGGCAGTTTGGGTCGTCTCTGGCTCCCCAGCGATGGAACATAGCGGCGCACCGGCCATGGCCTGTTCGATAGCGATTGAGGAGGGCCCAATCATAACGTGCTAGGTCAAAGCTGGGTTGACGCTTGCAGGGGTCTGTGATGTTGTCTTCACCATTAAGCAATGATGGTAGGGAGAGCCCCAGTCTTTGAAGAGAGGCTGGGGGTATCTACCCTGCCCTGCCACTCAAAAAAGACTGGTCCTGAAATATGTGAAGTCTGTAATGTTCTCAGTTGTAACCATGAGCTATAAGCACATATCAATAGGGACTTAGAGGTTACACAGACACTGGTACTAAATATATATGCCCTGAAGCAGGTAGATGAAGGTAAATAGTTAATTTTAGCCAAAGATTTTTCTTTTTCAAGAATGGGAGCTACTCCCTGCCCTAATCCAACTTTCTAGCCCTTTTTCTCTACTCTGACACCATTCTCTAAGACAGTCTTTTTTAAAAATTTATTTTAAAAAAGGCAAGATAAGAATGGTACAACCTCACACAATTCCCATCCAACTTCAGGCTAGCTGCCAAACTCAAGCAAAACTACCATAGTTGTGTGCCCCCAGGAACATGCCTAAAATAAATTACCTAGCTTTCTTCTACCCTAAAATCACTAATTCCATCCACTCTAGTCCTACTTTTTGGTTCCTGTTCTTTAACCATCTTGTCTCAACTTAGGTCATGCCACCTTCCAGACACCAAATTACAGATGCTACCATGACTCCACCCTGACTTCCCTGGGCAGACAACATCACCAGTGTGTCCTGGACCCTCACACCTCTAGAGCTCTGGTCCACTAGGGAAAGATAGAAACAGGCATGAAAGTCTTTTTACATAACTATTATTCTATCTCTCTAGCCTATCCGCATTAAAAAAAAATTATTGTACTTATTTTCATTAGGCAAGGAGAGAGTCACAGAGAAAGAGAAAGAGAACAGAGCACTGCTGACATACTGACATATGGGTGATGCCAGGAATTGAACCTGAGACCTCTACTTCTCCCACTGTATTATGCCCCTCACCCAAGGTCACATTTTCTACAATTCTCACTTTACTGATTTCTCCAAGTTAATGAATTATTCATTTTCCTCAAACCAATTATTTTATATTATCCATTTTGGAAAGTAAGATTTCTAGAGCTTAGTTCCATTAATTTTTCTCCTTTGTTCAAAAAAAGTACAATAATCTTCTTGTTTACATAAAATAATAGTTAATTCCAGAGTAGGGAAGTGAATTCCCTCTGTAAGTTGAATCTAAATTTCTCTTCTATTTTGATTGTAGTGCTTATTGAACGTCCCACTTTTCAGTCAATCAAATCTTTCCATCCTGTAGGAAAGAAACACTAGTATCGGGAGTCGGGCTGTAGCGCAGTGGGTTAAGCGCATGTAGCGCAAAGCGCAGGGACCAGCATAAGTATCCCGGTTCGAACCCCAGCTCCCCACCTGCAGGGGAGTCGCTTCACAGGCGGTGAAGCAGGTCTGCAGGTGTTTATCTTTCTCTCCTCCTCTCTGTCTTCCCCTCCTCTCTCCATTTCTCTCTGTCCTATCCAACAACGACATCAACAATAATAACTACAACAATAAAACAACAAGGGCAACAAAAGGGAATAAATAAATAAAATAAATATTAAAAAAAAAAGAAACACTAATATCATTTCCCATAAACCTCATCTCCTGTTTTTACAGCTGTGAAGAGTGTGGTCCACACAGACATGGGCACAGCCTGTGACCTCTTTCTATTTTATTTTATTTTATTTTATTTTGCCATCAGGGTGATCACTGGGATTTGTTGCCTGTACAGCTCCACTGCTCCTAGAAGCTACACACACACACACACACACACACACACACACACACACACACGGTGGGGGAAGGCACACACAAAAGCAAGCACTGTAGCCCTGCTTCACCATTCATGAAACTTTTCCCTGTGTAGGTAAGGACCAGGGGCTTGAACCTGAGTCCTCACACAGCCTGTGACATCTTTCTTCCTTCCTTCCTTCCTTCCTTCCTTCCTTCCTTTCTTTCTTTCTTTCTTTCTTTTCTTCTTTCTTCCTTCTTTTCTTTCATTTCTTTATTGGGGAATTAATGTTTTACATTCATTCGACAGTAAATACAATGATTTGTACATGCATAAAATTCTGTGACCTCTTTATAATAAACAGAATAAATGGTAAATAGAGACTGTGATTAAGTTGGTTTGTCAGACAAGTCATAACGAATTTTGCACAGAAAACAGGAAAATATGTCATGACTTGTCTGACAACCCAATATAGTCAAGTTTTTATTATGGTCTGTCTCTCCTTGATTGGGTTTAAAGAATTACATTGTGGGGCTGATGAAATAGCTCATTTGGAATGGGAATAGATGGAAAATTCCTCAATATAGTGGAGTCTATATATAGCAACCCTACAGCCAATATCATACTCAATGGTGAAAAACTGGAAGCATTTCCTCTCAGATCAGGTACTAGACAAGGCTACCCATTATCAACATTATTATTCAACATAGTGTTGGAAGTTCTTGCTATAGCAGTCAGGCAGGAGCAAGGAATTAAAGGGATACAGATTGGAAGAGAAGTCAAACTCTCCCTATTTGCAGATGACATGATAGTATACATAGAAAAACCTAAGGAATCCAGCAAGAAGCTTTTGGAAATCACCAGGCAATACAGTAAGGTGTCAGGCTACAAAATTAACATTCAAAAGTCGGTTGAATTCCTCTATACAAACACTAAGTTGGAAGATGAATTCCAGAAATCAATTCCTTTTACTATAGCAACAAAACAATAAAATATCTAGGAATAAACCTAACCAAAGAAGTGAGAGATTTGTATACTGAAAATTAAGAGTCACTACTCAAGAAAATTGAAAAAGACACAAAGAAGTGGAAAGATATTCCATGTTCATGGGTTGGAAGAATTAACATCATCAAAATGAATATACTACCCAGATCCATCTACAAATTTAATGCTGTCCCCAATAAGATCCCAACCACATTTTTTTTGAAGAATAGAACAAATGTTAAAAATGTTTATCTGGACCTAGAATTGCCAAAACAATGTTGAGAAGAAAGAACAGAACTGGAGGCATCACACTCCCAGATCTCAAATTGTATTATGGGGCCACTGTTACCAAAACTGGTAATGGAACATGAATAGACACACTGACCAGTGGAATAGAAATAAGCCCCCACACCTATGGATATCTAATATTTGACAAAGGTGTCCAGACTATTAAATGGGGAAAGCAGAGTCTCTTCAACAAACAGTGTTGGAAACAATGGGTTGAAACATGCAGAAGAATGAAACTGAACCACTATATTCCACCAAATACAAAAGTACACTCCAGGTGGATCAAGGACCTGGATGTTAGACCAGAAAATATCAGATACTTAAAGGAAAATATTGGCAGAACTCTTTTCCGCATAAATTTTAAAGACATCTTCAATGAAACAAATCCAATTACAAAGAAGACTAAGGCAAGTATAAACCTATGGGACTACATCAAATTAAAAAGCTTCTGCACAGCAAAAGAAACCACTACCCAAACCAAGAGACCCCTCACAGAATGGGAGAAGATCTCTACATGCCATACATCAGACAAGAGGCTAATAACCAGAATATATTAAGAGCTTGCCAAACTCAACAACAAGAACACAAATAACCCCATCCAAAAAATGTGGCGAGGACATGGACAGAATATTCACCACAGAAGACATCCAAAAGGCCTAGAAACACATGAAAAAATGCTCCAAGTCTTTGATTGTCAGAGAAATGCAAATAAAGACAACAATGAGATACCACTTCATTCCTGTGAGAATATCATACATCATTAAAGGTAACAGCAGCAAATGCTGGCGAGGTTGTGGGGTCAAAGGAACCCTCCTGCACTGCTGGTGGGAATGTCAACTGGTCTAACCTCTGTGGAGAACAGTCTGGAGAACTCTCAGAAGGCTAGAAATGGACCTACCCTATGACCCTGCAATTCCTCTCCTGGGTATATATCCTAAGGAACCCAACACACTCATTCAAAAAGATCTGTGTACACATATGTTCTTAGCAGCACAATTTATAATAGCCAAAACATGGACTCAACCCAGTTGTCCAACAACAGATGAGTGAATGAGCAAGTTGTGGTCTATATACAAAATGGAATACTACTCAGCTATTAAAAATGGTGACGTCACAGTTTTCAGCCGATCTTGGATGAAAAATTCATGTTAATTGAAATAAATCAGAAACAGAAGGATGAATATGGGATGATCTCAATGTCAGGCAGAAGTTGAAAAACAAGATCAGAAGAGAAAACACAAGTAGAACCT
The DNA here is from genome assembly GCF_950295315.1 of Erinaceus europaeus. Taxonomy (NCBI): domain Eukaryota; kingdom Metazoa; phylum Chordata; class Mammalia; order Eulipotyphla; family Erinaceidae; genus Erinaceus; species Erinaceus europaeus. Next base: position 17,759,919 of record NC_080180.1, read on the forward strand.
GAACTGGAATTGGCATGTTTCACCAAAGTAAAAGGCTCTGGAGTGAGTGGGGGGGAATACAGGTCCAAAGAGGATGACAGAGGACCTAGTGGGGGTTGTATTGTTATATGGAAAACTGGGAAATGTTATGCAAACTATTATATTTACTGTCAAATGTAAAACATTAATTCCCCAGTAAATGAAATAGTAAATGAAAAAATAAATTAACAAAAAAAGAAATAGCTCATTTGGATAGTTTGATGTTTTACCGTGTGTGTGATCCAAGTTCTAGCCTGCTCCTCACCCTCACTGCACTGAAGGAGTCTCTCTCTCTCTCTCCTTCTCTGTCCCTGTGTCTCTATCTATAAAATTAACTAGTGACATCATTTACTATCATAAAAGCAAGTCAACAATATCCTACACAATGTTTTAAAAATATTTTATTTGTTTATTTATTAGATAGAGACAAATTGAGAGAGTGGGAGAGAGAGAAAAAGACGCGTGCAGCACTGCTTCACCACTCATGAAGCTTCTGGCCTCAACTGAGAACCAGGGGCTCGAACCTGGGACTGTAATGTATGCCCTTAACCACAGCCTGGCTCCCATCCTACACAATGTTTTGTTTAGCTTTTGTAGGTAGTAACAAGGAGGCGAAGGAAAAGAAGGAGAAGAAGAGGAAGAAGAAAGAGGGGGAGAGGGGAAGAGAGGGAGAGAGAGAGTGAGATAGATAGAGAGAGAGAGAGAGAGAGAGAGAGAGAATATTAAACTACAGCATTAAAGCTTCATTCAGTGCCATGGGTGCTGGAATGGAAGCTGGTCCGTGCATGTGACAAAGGAGCCTATGATCCAGCTTGTCATTTTACTGCCACTGCAATGGAGTTCTTTAAACCTGGTCAGGGAGAGACAGGCTCTAAGCAGATCCTGTGTATGATGAGTGGCTCCTGTGATGAGGAGAGTGTGGTCTCTGACTGAATTCGAGCCAGAAGGTGATGGCTCTTTCCTTCAATTACAAGACCATCTGCCAAGAAGAGTGGATCTTGCCACAGTTAAGCCAGCAGTCTGACCATTTCAGATTGCAATCTTGTGAAACCCTACATAAAATTTTTTTTTTAATTATGGGTTTTATTTGCCTCAAATTTCACAAGGTCTTATATGTTAAATAAAGCAGCAACAAATAAGTCATGACCTCTGGATTATCAGTTTTCTACTAATAACAAACCAGCCTGCCTGTTCATTCAAAACAGTTATCCCAATTGGTAGGGTGCTCTGATTAATAAATACCGGAACAGAGATTAATCATTTAACCCTGTTCACTCCTGCAAAAATGTTCTAGAAAAGCAGTAAGTGGTAGAAGAAGACTATTCTGTTTGACATGGTAACAGATGAGTATGTCTACTTTGTCTGACATCCACATTCTATTCATGAGTTTGTTTTCATATAACCAGCTAAACATTACAGATGAATTGCACGATTAGCATATCAGTATTCTAAACTAATCTGGCTAACTCCCTGATCACCGTAATTAGCAGCATATCCAGATATATTAAATTGTTGCTAAAAAAACTGTTTAAGTGTAATTGAAATTCAGAACATTATTCTAAGCATTTGCAGATTTAAAAAAATATTCATTGGCAGGCTGGTGGTTTAACAAAAGAACATTTTCAGATCTCTACTGTTTGAACCAGGAGGAGCTAAAGTCACAGCACATTTGCTTTATATATGATTCTAAAGTATTAACAACAGGGTGACAGCGATCTTTTACAGAGATTTAAAAATAGGGCTCTATCTCAATATTCTCTAGAATAAATAAAGTGAATAAAAGCCTCACCACAAATTGATGCTTTTGTCCTTTGATATACTTCCCTCTAGCATAAAACATACTATTAGCATTCATAAATTGCTATAAAACCAGCCTGTGTCAAAAGCATGTTCACTTGCTAGATTCTGTGTTGTCATTTTGAAAAATTACTTTAAGGCATGTATCCTAGAGCATGCGAAATGTCACTGTCAAAGAAATCATAACACATGCTATTTAAAAGAACACCTTAACTGTAAATAGGCTTTTCAAAATGTTGTTTTCTAAGATACTTATTATATACTTGCTATTTTTTTTTCTTCCCACAGTTCTTCATTGAATGGAATGTTAAATATATACTCCAGTTTTGTGCTTTTCTGTAAGGTGCCAATTTCCCTATTATGATTATAATGACTAGTCTTTAAAATGTTAATATCTTAGAGTTAATATACACATATAGGTATATAAGAATTTTTGTAACTATAGATTTTGTCTTCTTTCTCTTCCATAATCTTTTTCTAAAGTGCCCCTATGTCCCAACAGCAATGAGTATAAATACCAAGTGCTTGGCCACTCAGCCACACCCTCTGTTATCTGTGATTGGTCACTCACTCTCTCAACCTCTCTCCTCTCAGATGGAAACATTCTTCCATAGTTCAGAGTGTTGAAGTCTCAGTGGTCTACTTTCTAACCCTGGAAGAACCTTGACCATTCAAAGATTTATCCAAGCATGACTGTGACAGCTACTCCTCCGTTGTCATTTTATGTTCTAATCTTTCCTGAAAAGTAGATCTCTGCTTAAATGCCATCTCCTCAAAACAGTCCTTGGTGTTGCCAACTCTAAAGTAGTCACTGTCCCCCAATCCACAGCCATAATGTTTCTCTGGCTGGTTTTCTTCTTGGTTGCCACTGTTTGTGTTTGTAGATGTGTGTGTTTAGTCTCAGCCCCACTCAACTGAAAATAAGCAGTATAGATGTTGTATCTGGTACAGAGCTTTTGCTTTGAAGGCATGAATACAACCTCAGGACAAAGAGACCTTGCTTTGGAGGAATACCTGACTTTTCAACTTTGACTTTCTCTTTAATTTCTATGCAACTTTGGCACTTATCCAGATTCCCTAAAATGCTTTCTTATCAGCAGAAATAAGTTATTTTATGTTTCATAACTATGTTGTGTAATAAATAACACATGTAGTATTCAATCTGGTGATTGACAGAAAAAATTAAAATTAGTAACTAACATATATGTATATAAGTGTGTATATATAACAAAGTTGTTATATATATAGTATATATATAACATATGCTATATATATATATAATATGTATGGAAAAAGAGAGAAAGAAACAGTAATAAGGAAATAGGAGATATCTCTAAAACATAAGACTTCATTTCAAACTCATTTTTGTCATTTATGAATATTTTAAGATCAATAAAATAACATTCATGAAAAAATATCAAATTTTGATGGACAAATGACACATCAAATGCTTTATTTAGATTTTTAAGTTTGTCAATTTTCTCTCAAGTTACTTTCTCTCCCTAAAATTTGTGTATATTTTAATATAAATATAAACAAAAATAAAACAGTAGATAAATTCATAAAGTGATCTTTTAAGAGGAGCTCATCATTATTCAAATTGTATATCAATATGCTTCAGCTTACACTCTCTATGCTTTTATTAAATCCTGCTCATTCAAATGCCCTATCACTTTCATTCCTTTATGAAGAATTAAAAGTTAGGATGATTTCAAAAATTAACTGAGCAGTGAGCAGACAAGAAATGTTATTTGATCAATGAAAAATATCAACTTTTAATGTTGTAAACATGACTGATGATTTATATTTTTAAAATATATACTCAGATCTCATTTTCCATAAGTACTACCTCAAAATGTTGAATTTGAGCTTTTAGAAGAACCTTTTGACAAATCAGTATTATTAGAAATACATTCTCTATAATCTTCATTTAAAAAGTTGAATTTTAAATGGCAAGATCCCAGAACATGGGCTTTTATAAAGAACTAAGGAGTTGTTCATAGAAAAAATTGTAAGAATGAATGAATTTACAATATTCAGAGATAGGAAATGACAGGTTGCTTTCCCCTAAAGTACAGACTGTGCTGATCTGTGTGGGCCAGTGTGCAAATGTTGACTAAGGAGAGAGGTTAAGGTTACTCATTAAGGTAAGAGTTTAATACACTCAGCTTGCCACGTGGCAGTCTAAACTTTTAGGTGGAGGTGGGTGGGTTTACAGACATTTTAAAAAAGCAAAGTCATCACTCTTTTAATATATCATATATGACTTATGTTTAGCAAAACATAGAGTCGCAGCTATAAAAAGAAAGACTGACTACAAATTAACCAATTCTTTTATACCGCTCAGGAAAAGGTCTTAGTTATATTTGTTATTTTAGAAAAGTATATGTTAGGCTACAGAGGGAACCCACATGGGGTTTGGCATTCTTCTCTCCCCTCTGCCAAACGAGGCATGAAAAGTTGTATTGAAAAGATCGAAATAAAGAACAAGTTGAATTTATTATAATTTTGGTTAATAATCTCAAATACTTCTATTTCTAGATTTAAAAAAGGGTAGTGCTCATTCGGTTCAAAGATTTTAGACAATAGTGCGATTTTGCAATAAGGAGCAGGCTAAAATAGTATAGTAGAACTGATTCAGATTCAAACTTTCCTTCAACTCATTTATAAACATTAATTTATAAAATAACACTATAGGGGGCTGGGCAGTGGCACACCTGATTAAGCACACATAGTTCTGTGCAGTAGAACCTGTGCAAGGAACCAGGTTCGAGCCCCTGCTCCCCACCCATCCACAGTGAGGACTGCTTCACAAGCAATGAAGCAGGTCTGAAGGTCAGTCTCTCTCCCTCTCCCTCTCCCTCTCCCTCTCCCTCTCCCTCTCCCTCTCCCTCTCCCTCTCCCTCTCCCTCTCCCTCTCCCTCTCTCTCTCCCTCTCCCCCCTCTATTCCCAACCCTCTCAATTTCTCTTTGCTGTCAAATAAAAATATAGTACAAAAATAATAAATAAATAAAACAGTTATACAGTGTGCTATATATTTATTTATATTTCACAGAGAAATTTATTGATAGTTGAGAAAATCATGGAATTTGGCTTTTGATCCACTTTAGAAACCCACTGCTGAGTGGCAAGTAAAGACATAATCTGGAGAGTTTTTCTTTGAGATGACAGACTACTGCTCAGTTATGGATATAACAGGGCTAAGGAAGGGCCGTCTGACTGGAGTACTATTAACACTCCCAATAATTAGAGACTTCTCAAAGTCTTTACTTAGTTATGGTACTGTACCCATACTTATTTTAGGACTAAAATGAGCTCTGGTTTTGTTTCAATATAAGCCTGTCTTTTAATAGTTGAAAACACTGAGGCTCAATTAGATGAATTTGCTCACCCAAGACCATTTGGCAAATTGGCAGCAGCAGAGGGAAATGGTATCCACAGTTCTGGCCTTTCAGAAGAGTCCTCTTTTTTTTTTAATTTTTTAATATTTTAAAAAAAATATTTGTTGGTTAGAGACAGCCAGAAATTGAGAGGGAATGAGGAGATAGAGGGGGAGAGAGAGAGAGAGACACCTGCAGCACTGCTTCACCACTTGTGAGGCTTTTCCCCTACAGGTGGGGACCGGGGGCTTGAACCTGGTGCTTGCACACTGTAACATGTGCGCTCAACCAGGTGCACCACCACCTGGCCCCCAGAAGAGGATTCTCATCTTCAAACACTTGCTCTCCGACTACAATGAAAATGGTTTCAGATTTTGAGTACTTCATTACCATTTACATTTTCCCAGGTTTATCTAGAAATGACAGGTCTGAACAGTGGCAGTGAAGGCGACAGTGTTGCATATTTGAATTACTTTTTACTTTTAGTTGCATGGACACTCTGCACCTGTAAGAATGTACTCCCCACAGATAAGAAAAAAACACAGTTATTTTTCCATTTTATTTAAAAGTGACGGCAGATAATGAATGAGCATATATTAGCATTATATCCATGTTGTGTTTTTGATCACTTCAAACTTTGGAGAAAAATTCATGATTAGAGTTATTTGAAAATTATAACAGACAACTTTCTTCTTTCTTATACCCCTCAGGCACTTAACAACTCTCTATATTTTAAACAGATTTTAAGTATGAGATGAGATGCTGGCACCCCACTCAAATAAATATGATTAAAATAATTAAGTGTAAAATATTTTTTACATAAACACATGATCTTATAAATTAGCCATATTAGAATGGTTCTTTCTACTTATCTACCAGTCTATCTACATCTTTCTCCCTCATGGGCAACACCGTTGCTTAATATGATGGATCTTTCAATTCTTTCCACCTGCTCAACTGATAAATCATTTTGGTTTTCTTTCTCAGTTTTTAATCTTAACATTTTTTTATACTCAGAACAAATGTCAATTAGCATATTGTGGCAAACATCAAACAACTAGCTGTATGAATGGATATGATTTTCAGTAAGTTATCTCTAAAGCAGAAAAATAGAATCAATACTCTTTCTTCAGGTGAATGGTTCAACATTATGAGTTGGTAAGAAGACAACCGTGACTATATTATTTAACTACATGCAAGAATTATGATAAATTGTACAGTACCCAGTATCTTGTATATAGCTGTGCTATTGGATGCTTCTAATCTACTTGGTCTAGGCTTTTGAGAGAGTCCGCATATCAAATACATAGCCTATATATTAAAAAGATTCAGTTTGTCTTTTGAAAAACTTTGAGACATACAATTGATTTCCCCTTCTCATATTAATTAACTACTGATTTATATGTCTACATTTTGCTAGGAGTGTACATAAACACCATTCCCACCACCAAAGGACTGTGACCCATCCCTCCCGCCCACTCCCACCCCCACTGGCCCAGGAAGCTGCATGTCTACCCCTCACCACTGGGTTTTTACTTTGGTGCCCTACTTACAATTTGGTCAGGTCCTGCTTTTAGTTTCCCTTTCAGATCTTCTTAGTCAGCTTCTGTTGATGAGTGGGATCATCCCATACTCATCTTTATCTTTCTGACTTAGTTCACTTAACATAATTCCTTCTAGCTCTGTCCAAGATGGGTCAGAGAAGGTGGGTTCATTGTTCTTGATAGCTGCATAGTATTCCATTGTGTATATATACCACAGCTTGGGTACTGTACAGCAAACCATAACAAAGGGACTTTTCAAAGTTAACTCAATTAACAAATAATGTGATGATAATATTAACTATCGATTGTCTTTTTGAACCCTAAGACAGCAGGAACCTCACATCTTCACTATAGAGCCCCTACTTCCCCCAGTCCTGGAACCCTTGGATAGGGCCCACTTTCCTGTATGCCTCTCCCAATCCAAACCAAATAATATTGCATCCGCCGATCACAACCTAACCAAAGCAACGATTGCCACCTCAACATGCTTCACCTCAGACTGTATCCAGAGACTTCAGGTGTGGAATGACAACCCTTCAACTTCATTACTCGGGTGAGACCTTTCCTTTTATAGTACACTCTAATTTCATCTCAGGTAGTTCACTTTCTAACAAAGTCCCATAACCTAGATATACACCAGTTTCTGTGAGAGAGAGCTTATGTTCACACGTATCCATAAACTACTGCAAAATATATACCTGAAAGCAGAAGTACACTAGAGTTTGCAGTGAGTACCTCCCTAACACTTCCTCTCCACTATTCCAAGCTTGGGATCCATGATTGCTCAACAAATTGTTTGGCTTCATATGTTAACTCTCTTTTCAATCACCAGGTTCCAGATGCCACCAGGATGCTGGCTAGGCTTCCCGGGATTGAAGACCCCACCAATGTGTCCTGGAGCTCAGCTTCCCCAGAGACACACCTTACTAGGGAAAGAGAGAGGCAGACTGGGAGTATGGACCGACCAGTCAACGCCCATGTTCAGCGGGGAAGCAATAACAGAAGCCAGACCTTCTACCTTCTGCAACCCTCAACGACCCTGTGTCCATGCTCCCAGAGGGCTAGAGAATGGGAAAGCTACCATGGGAGGGGGTGGGTTATGGGGATTGGGTGGTGGGAATTGTGTGGAGTTGTACCCCTCCTACCTTATGTTTTTGTTCACTAATCCTTTCTTAAATAAAAAATTTATTCTCTCTGCCCTCTACTGCTTTCTGGAGTTCATCTATTTTGTTGCCCTGCTCTGATACTGTTTTAGCTTGGTCAGCTAGTCGCCTTCTTAGCTCAGCAATTTCAGCTTTCAGCTCTCTAATAACCATGCGATTATTAGAATTTTCTTCCATATTCTCATTTGTTGTTCCTGCAGTTCTGATTACAATTTTTTCAAATTCTTTACTCACTCCTGTTATTATTTCCTTAGCTAATGTTTGGATGTTGAACTCGTTGTTTTGTGCTTCGCCCTCTGGAGGACTTTTAGCTGGACTCTTGTCCTGGTTCGAGTCTCCATTATTTTTTCTTGTTGTTTTAACCATTTTATATAAGTTAACAGTTTTTTCAATCCCTGAGTTGGAGTTCAGTGGTGTAAAAGCCTTTTTTTTTCCCCTGTAGGCTATGGTAGCCTGAGGGCTTTTAAACTATCAATAGGCTTCTTGGCTTAATCAATGGCTCCTGACCAAGAGATAAAGCAGGGTGTGGCAGAGATAATCCAGTGGTTATGCAAAGAGACTTTCACAGCCCTTCAGCTATGCCACCGAGGTATAGGTCTTCTCCTGAGTTTCCCGGTTAGATCTCTGTGCCCTGGTGTCCCTCCCTGTTGCTGCTCCAGATTCTGAGGGTAGTAGCAATGGAGACTCAGAGTTGTACTTGGTGAGTCTCTGGGGAGTCCTTTCCTCCCTTCAGCTGTCCCCTTGTTGGTGGAGCAGACTGGAGGTGGTGTCTCCACTGACAAACTGTCGAACTGTTAGCAGTCACTTAATCTCTCCTTAGGCCCCTCTCTCCTCTCTGTCACCAGCCACGCGTGTTTGTACTCACGGGTAATTTACTGGGTTTCTGTGGTCATTCTAGTCCTGTCTTGTTTCGGTCCGGGTGGTCTCCTTTGGTATTCCTAGTTGATCCAGGAGAGGAGAGGAGAGGAGAGAAAGCGATCTGCTGCTCGTAGCTCTGCCTCCGGAAGTCCTCCAACATCACCCTGAAACCAAAAGCAGACAGGGACACAACCAAAAAAGAAAACTACAGACCAATATCTCTGATGAACATAGATGCGAAAATATTGAACAAAATTCTAGCCAACCGGATACAGCAGTATATCAAAGAGATTGTCCATCATGACCAAGTGGGGTTTATCCCAGGCATGCAAGGTTGGTTTAATATACGTAAATCAATCAATGTGATCCACCACATCAACAAAAGCAAGACCAAAAACCACATGGTCATATCAATAGATGCAGAGAAAGCCTTTGACAAAATACAACATCCCTTTATGATCAAAACACTACAAAAAATAGGAATAGATGGAAAATTCCTGAAGATAGTGGAGTCTATATATAGCAAACCTACAGCCAACATCATACTCAATGGTGAAAAACTGGAAGCATTTCCCCTCAGATCAGGTACTAGACAGGGCTGCCCACTATCACCATTACTATTCAACATAGTGTTGGAAGTTCTTGCCATAGCAATCAGGCAGGAGCAAGGAATTAAAGGCATACAGATTGGAAGAGAAGAAGTCAAACTCTCCTTATTTGCAGATGACATGATAGTATACATGGAAAAACCTAAGGAATCTAGCAAGAAGCTTTTGGAAATCATCAGGCAATACAGTAATGTGTCAGGTTATAAAATTAACATTCAAAAGTCAGTGGCATTCCTCTATGCAAACACTAAGTTAGAAGAAATTGAAATCCAGAAATCAGTTCCTTTTTCTATAGCAACAAAAACAATAAAATATCTAGGAATAAACCTAACCAAAGAAGTGAAAGACTTGTATACTGAAAATTATGAGTCACTACTCAAAGAAATTGAAAAAGACAATGGAAAGATATTCCATGCTCATGGGTTGGAAGAATTAACATCATCAAAATGAATATATTACCCAGAGCCATCTACAAATTTAATGCTATCCCCATCAAGATCCCAAGCACATTTTTTAGGAGAATAGAACAAATGCTACAAATGTTTATCTGGAGCCAGAAAAGACCTAGAATTGCCAAAACAATCTTGAGAAAAAAGAACAGAACCGGAGGCATCACACTGCCAGATCTCAAACTATATTATAGGGCCATTGTCATCAAAACTGCTTGGTACTGGAACATGAACAGACACACTGACCAGTGGAATAGAACTGAGAGCCCAGAAATGAGGCCCCACACCTATGGACATCTAATCTTTGACAAAGGGGCCCAGACTATTACATGGGGAAAGCAGAGTCTCTTCAACAAATGGTGTTGGAAACAATGGGTTGAAACATGCGGAAGAATGAAGCTGAATCACTGTATTTCACCAAATACAAAAGTAAATTCCAAGTGGATCAAGGACTTGGATGTTAGACCAGAAACTATCAGATACTTAGAGGAAAATATTGGAAGAACTTTTTTCCACATAAATTTTAAAGACATTTTCAATGAAACGAATCCAATTACAAGGAAGACTAAGGCAAGTATAAACCTATGGGACTACATCAAATTAAAAAGCTTCTTCACAGCAAAAGAAACCACTACCCAAATCAAGAGACCCCTCACAGAATGGGAGAAGATCTTTACATGCCATACATCAGATAAGAGTTTAATAACCAACATATATAAAGAGCTTACCAGACTCAACAACAAGACAACAAATAACCCCATCCAAAAATGGGGGGAGGAATTGGACAGAATATTCACCACAGAAGAGATCCAAAAGGCCGAGAAACACATGAAAAAATGCTCCAAGTCTCTGATTGTCAGAGAAATGCAAATCAAGACAACAATGAGATATCACTTCACTCCTGTGAGAATGTCACACATCAGAAAAGGTAACAGCAGCAAATGCTGGAGAGGGTGTGGGGTCAAAGGAACCCTCCTGCACTGCTGGTGGGAATGTCAATTGGTCCAACCTCTGTGGAGAACAGTCTGGAGAACTCTCAGAAGGCTAGAAATGGACCTACCCTATGACCCTGCAATTCCCCTCCTGGGGATATATCCTAAGGAACCCAACACATCCATCCAAAAAGATCTGTGTACATATATGTTCTTGGCAGCACAATTTGTAATAGCCAAAACCTGGAAGCAACCCAGGTGTCCAACAACAGATGAGTGGCTGAGCAAGCTGTGGTATATATACACAATGGAATACTACTCAGCTGTAAAAAATGGTGACTTCACCGTTTTCAGCCGATCTTGGATGGACCTTGAAAAAATCATGTTGAGTGAAATAAGTCAGAAACAGAAGGATGAATATGGGATGATCTCACTCTCAGGCCGAAGTTGAAAAACAAGAACAGAAAAGAAAACACAAGTCGAACCTGAAATGGAATTGGAGTATTACACCAAAGTAAAAGACTCTGGGGTGGGTGGGTGGGTGGGGAGAATACAGGTCCATGAAAAATGATGAATGAAATAGTGGGGGTTGTATTGCTAAATGGGAATCTGGGGAATGTTATGCATGTAAAAAAAAAAAGAAGTAGAAACGCAAAGCAGAAATTGACTGAGTTTGGAGTATGGCACCAAAGTAAGAAAGCAGAAGTATACTAGAGTTTGCAGTGAGTACCTCCCTAATACTTCCTCTCCACTTTTCCAAGCTTTGGGTCCATGATTGCTCAACAATTTGTTTGGCTTTGTATGTTAACTCTCTTTTTAGTCACCAGGTTCCAGGTGTCATCAGGATGCCGGCCAGACTTCCCTGGATTGAAGACACCACCAATGTGTCCTGGAGCTCAGCTTCCCCAGAGACCCATCCTACTAGGGAAAGAGAGAGGCAGACTGGGAGTATGGACCGACCAGTCAACGCCCGTGTTCAGCGAGGAAGCAATTACAGAAGCCAGACCTTCCACCTTCTGCAACCCACAAGGACCCTGGGTCCATGCTCCCAGAGGGATAGAGAATGGGAAAGCTATCGGGGGAGGGGGTGGGATATGGAGACTGGGCGGTGGGAACTGTGTGGAGTTGTACCCCTCCTACCCTATGGTTTTGTTAATTAATCCTTTCTTAAATAAAAAAAAATAATAATAAAAAAAAAAAGGAAAAAAACATCGGGCTGGGGAACAGGTGGTGGCACACCTGGTTAAGCACACACATTATAGTGTGCAAGGACCCAGGTTCAGGCCCTTAGTCCCCACCTGCAGGGGGAAAGAAAAAAAAAAATTAAAAAAAAAAAAGAATTATGATAAATTAGTGCTATACTATGCTGATTTAATCAGATTAGCTTCTTTTCACTTCAAAAATTTCTAACAAACTGAATGTAAACATGGTTTTCTTATTTCAAGAATGTTCAGAAAGATTAGCTCTGACCATGAAACAGTGAGTGGTATACTAGGCATCAGAGTATGAGGTAGAAACACTGAGTGAGAGGACGCAGAAGTGGTGAAAAAAAATGTTTTGCCAAGGGTGGGGGTAAAGAATAATGGTTATGCAAAGAGACTTTCATGCCTGAGACTCTCAAGTCCTAGGTTCAATCCCCCACACCACCATAAGCCAGAGCTGAATAGTGCTCTGGTAAAATAAAATAAAATAAAATAAAATGCAAAATAAAATAAAATAATAATGTTTTTCCAAATCAACTATTTTGCTTGAGATTGGCCCTTAACCTTAAGTGAATGGTCTTCTTTCTTGGATTTTTATGACATAGTTTCTTTGGTTATGCTTCAATCAAACATGCTAAATAGGGTTTTTCTAACTTGTTTTCATTCCATGATTGTATGAAGCCACTGAGCAATCAAGTTAAAATAACTTTACTATGTCACAAACTCTTTCATCAAGTCAACTGAACGTTCACATTGGCTCCATCAAGACAGGGAATTTGGTGTTCTTTTTATGCCCAAGATCTGTTCATAATTTCAGCTATATTTCTTTGCTACTACTATTCCAGAATCTGATGCCCACTTTTTAACTACTATTAAACCAGGTATGTAGTATAGAGTAGTATATACACATATAAAGAATATAAATTTGTATCTAGTGGAGAGTACCTTTAATTATTATAGTATACCTGTCCCCGTTTTCACAATATTAACATTAAGTCTCCTACTTCTAAATTGAATTTTCTTACCTTTGATTCATTCTATTACTTTCAAACTTCCTATATCCACTTGTTTGATGAATTTCTTTTAAACACTCTATGGAATTGTGCATTGGTTTATATAGTTTCCTCACTATAACAGTCTACTTTTAAAAGCAAAAGTTTCAGTCCATTCACATTTAGAGTAAATGTAAATGCATCTCATGCTTATTATTTGTTCTAAACTGTTCTCTTCTTTCTCATATTTCTGTAATTTGGCCAAATTACTATTGGTTTCAGCTTTTTCCTTAGGTTATACATAAATTGTACATGTCCACCATTTTTCTTCTTTGCCTTCCTTTTTGTATTTTCTTTTAACTGGTTAGGGGTTCCCATCCCCCATGAATTTTTTCAACAGGATAGCTGGGTATATGTTTTCTAAATGACACATGCTTTTTTAAAAAGTTGAGTCTTATTAGTGGGCTCAAGTTGTAGTCTCTTTTATCTCTCTTGTCTAGCTTCAATCATTTCTAACAAGAAATATGATGGCATATGTACTTTCCCCACCTATTTACATGTAACTTTTAATTCTGATGGGAGGCACATATGTTTTAAATCCTTGAACTTTGGGATTTTAATAATCCATAAATTTGGTCTTTAACTATGAAAGTCCTTTAATTATACAGACTTTATTTTTTCATCACACCAGGAGAATTCACTAGTAGTATAGTTTATTAAATGGCTGCATCTTCATTTTTCTTCTTCAGAAAAATGTTATTTTCTCCCTCTGTCTCTGTCTCTGTATTTCTATTTGAGAGAGGTAGCCCAAGGAGGTGGAGTCTGGTGATGACAAACAGGAAAAATCATAACTTGCCAGCATCTTGCCATAAGTGAATACAGAGTTGTGTTAGCCATGTTGATTTAATTCATTTTCACCATTGCAACTTTAAAGTATCTTTGCTAGTGATAGTAAACTTCAAACAATACTTCAGTGACGTTATCCTCATTTCTTCAGTTCAATAGTCCTCGTGAGAACTTTACATATGGTTTATATGGTAAGATTGCATTATGACTTTAAGTCTTTTTAAAATCTTGTTTAAAATTTTTATTTGAGAGGAGAGAGAGAAATTGAGAGGGAAAGGGAGATAGAGGAGACATAAAGAGAGAAAGCTGAAACATCACTTCACTACTCATAAAGCTCCACCCCCCACCCCAGAATTGGGGACCAGGGGGCTTGCACACGGTGGCTGGCGATGCACTCAACCAGGCCCTACAGAAGGATTTTAAAGCAAAATGTTTCTGAAATGATGAAGGGTGGTAAGAATTGGCTCTAAGATAAGAAATTTAAAATAAAGGCATCATTTTCTGTCAGGCAAATAAGGCAGCAAGGTCCCTAATTCATTGTTAGGCCTACTTATATCTGTACTAAAGAAGGAGGCAGGTATCATATTTAAAAAGAGATATTTAAAAAACACATGAAACAAGAAAACCAACCATAAAAAATGTATACATATACAAAACATACATAAGTAAAAAAAATGCTCGAGAGAACTGACATGATTTATCCAATTAGTAAAAACTTTGGGTAGGGTCTCCCAAGTAAAAGATAAATTAGAGTTAATTAATAGACTCAGAAGGCAGAAACAGCCTCGTAAGTTTAATATGTAAGGAAACATAGCCATTTCTCCTTAAGTAAACTCTATGCATCTATGTGAATGAGTGTAGTCATCTATCTGTCTGTCTGTCTATCTATCTATCTATCTATCTATCTATCTATCTATCTATCTATGTATCTATCTATCTCCTTTCTTTACTGGGCTTTTATAAAGAACTAAGGAGTGAAAGAGAGAAAGTGAGGAGGAGGAGAGAGAGAGAGAGAGAGAGAGAGAGAGAGAGATCATGGAATGAACTCTGGGATTCATGGTCTTGCCAAGCTATCTCCAACCCATTTTTAATCCTCCATTTTTGAGAAAGATAATGAAGAAAGGAGACATGAGGAAGAGAAAGGTACAGACACAAATACACCACCCCTCTATTCATGGAGCCTTAGTGCTCTCAAGCACTACCAGGAATCACACCCAGACCCAGTTATGGTAAGGCATGTATCTCCCCACTAAAACACATAACCTGAAGGGGAAAAAAGAAACTATCTACAAATTGAATGAATGTTCCCCAGCAGGTGGTGAACATTCAGTCACTTAAAATATGTAGTGATAAAACAAAAGAACACCAGTGATAGAAAGATGATGAGATCTGGGACCCTAATGTGAACGAGCTTCTGATTAGAAAGGGTATTGCTAAGCTAGCAATATTTAAATTGACTTCCAATTTTGAAATGTAAAACTCATACTAGTACTTGCTTTCAAAAGTATGTCTTCTTGTGGCCAGGTGGTGGTGCACCTGGTTGAGCGCACATGTTACAATGCACAAGAACCCAAGTTTGAGCCCCCAGTCCCCACCTGCAGGGGGAAAGCTTCACAAGTGATGAAGCAGTGCTGTAAATGTCTCTCTGTCTCTCTTCCTCTCTGTCATAATCCCCTTCCCTCTTGATTTCTGGCTGTCTCTATCCAAGAAATAAAGATTAAAAAATTAAAATGAAGTGTGTCTTCTATTTTTGTCATATATTTATACATGTTTATTTGGTTGATAAATACAAGATAATATTTGACTTGCCCATCTACAAAAACTCAGTAATCATAAGTCCACCAAATATTTAAAAACAAGCAAAAGTAGAACTTACATATTTAATTTTGTGACTGTTACTTAGTATATCTGAGACTCTAAAGTTAACCTGACACCAACAAATTCCACTTTATCTGCCCCCCCACACCCCCCCAAAAAAAGATAATACTGATCTCTTCCCTAGTCCTTATTCCTGTCTCACTTCCACAATTGCCGTCTTCAATTTCACTTTCTTATACTGGTGTTTGTCTTGACACAAAGTTTAAATTTTGCACTGAGGTTATCTCAAATAATACCTAATAGAAAACATCTAGAACAAGGGAGGCATCAACTTACTCAAGCTGTGGCAGCTCAGTGTCATGCATACAGACCTGACTTTTATAAGCTGAAAAACCAGAGCTATTAGAGGAACTATCTCACATACTTTATTTGATCTTTAATAGTGGCAATAATTGGTTCCAATCTTCCCAACCCCACATAAAGTTTTGGATTCTTTGTTGGTTTTTTTCCCCATGCTATTTCCTATCTTAGCCAGAGGACAGATCATCTGTTTCACAAGGATACTATTTAGTCTTCCTAGTAGTAATTACCTCCAACAGTCAAGGAACATGTCTACTCATATATCTACTCAATTATATGTCCAGGTGCAAGGAAAGTCACACGGTGAGTGCCCAGGTCTAGCAGATTCACTCATGTGCTAGACCTCTTCTCAACCTCCAGTCATCATCCAGCCTTCATCCACTTCTACTCTAACAGAATATTTCCTCCAGTTCCTGATTCTTCCTACCAATCCAGGTCCTGTGTCCACCAGCCCGTGGAATACTTTGACAATTCTTTCTCTCCACTGAATAAGAACATGAGCGTGGTGTCACAGAATTTGGAGGAAGGTATTAGGGAATTCTTATAATTGCTGTGGTCATGTGGTATACGCCAGTGACTCACTTCAAGACATTGCTTAGAGCTGCATACAGTAGCTGGAAGAGATCCCACCTTGGCTACATGGCCAATGGAGTCATACCATTAGGAGGGAGATTACATGAATGTCACTGAGGACCTAGTGAGGGTTTTATTGTTATGTGGAAAACTGAGAAATGTCAGGAATGCACAAACTATTGTATTTACTGTCAACTGAAAAACATTAATCCCCCAATAAAGAAATAAAAAAAGCAAATGATCAAGAGAGAAAATTCCAAATGATACTTCAAACTGATAAATGGTAATAGCTACTACCTCTATTCGATGTCATGCAAAAGAAATGCATAGCTGCTCTCTCTACGAACCTGGTGTCTTGTCTATTCAGTGTGTCCAGGCTTGAAAAGTATCCCAAGTCTCATGTAATATTATCCTCATATTAGAAGATCATGACTGGGAGTTGGGTGGTAGCACAGGGTGTTAAGTGCAGGTGGCGCAAAGCACAAGGACTGGCTTAAGGATTCCGGTTCAAGGCCCCAGCTCCCCACCATCAGGGGAATTGCTTCATAAGTGGTGAAGCAAGTCTGCAGGTGTCTATCTTTCTCTCCCCCTCTGTCTTCCCCTCCTCTCTCCATTTCTCTGCCCTAGCCAACAACGAAGACATCAATAACAACAACAATAATAAGTACAATAATAAACATGGGCGGGAGTTGGGCTGTAGCACAGCAGGTTAAGTGCAGGTGGTGCAAAGCACAAGGACTGGCGTAAGGATCCCAGTTCGAGCCCCAGTTACCCACCTGCAGGGGAGTCGCTCCACAGGCAGTGAAGCAGGTCTGCAGGTGTCTGTCTTTCCCTACCCCTCTCTGTCTTCCCCTCCTCTCTCCATTTCTCTCTGTCCTATCCAACAACAATGACAACATTGATAACTACAACAATAAAAACAAGGGCAACAAAAGAGAATAAATAGATAAAATAAATAAATTTAAAAAATAATGTCTTTTAAAAAAAAAAGGGCAACAAAAAGGGAAAATTAATAAATATTAAACAAAAGAAAACAAAGAAATTCCTTTTAAAAAAAAAAAGAAGACCATGACTGTATTGAAGCAGGAGCCCTGAAGTTCCAGACCATGCTATGTACTTAGTAAAGAGTGAGGTATATAGCTTCTCACGTAAACATAGCATATATTCAGTGTATAAATATGTATCTTAATCAGTCTTCTAGTGATTAAGATTTAACTTGACTTCCTGTTTAACCCACTAAAAAAATCATCTTACACATATGGAAATAAGAGCAAGAGAGTGCCCTTCTCTAGTTCTAGTCCTGTAGGTCCTCGGGAGGCTATGTATTAGTAGACCTGATGTGAAATTGCCTTCAGGAGTTACTCTATTGCCATAGGATACCAATACTCTTAGATAACTCTCTAAGTGCCTCGTGGTTCTGGCAAGTTTTAGATTCCACTGTGGAGACAGTGTTACTTGATCTCAATGATCTCTCCATGGGTTTATTGATAGAGTGTGCCTTATCCATGTAAAAAGTAAAGATAAAAATGTGTGTGTGTGTGTGTGTGTGCACGTTTGAATGTGAGAGAGAAAGATTGAAGAAGAAAAAAGGGAGAAAGAAGGAACAGAAGAGGAAGAGGAGGAGGAAAAATCGTTTGCGGATACCTTCTTTTCCTATTGGTACAACACCTTCTGGCTTGCCTGTCGTTGTAATGTGGCACTGAGAAAATAAAACTCTCTGAATTTCAATTTTTTACTTTCAGATATCTGACTGACAATGCACACTGGATTTGGCCATCAGAAAATATGCTGATTTCTAAAAGGCATTTAATAGAGTTCTCATTGTATTATTTTACAGATAAAATGATTCTGTTCTCCATGAGTGATATCAGACTTAGCACAGTGATGCTCCGAAAGTTTCTGAAGCTCTGAATCACTGTCAGTGTCCAGTTAGGTTTTCTGTGCCTTGCCCTGGGTATTCTCAGTTTCAACATTTTAATCAATGGCTTAGGTAAAAATAAAGGTACATTTATCAAACTGGAGACAGATGAAAACTATTAAGATTAAATATAGATTTAAGCCATGGTACAAAATTAATAGGATGAAATTCGATGCAAGTTGTGTTGGAATTATACTGTGGCTATAAGACTATACAGTTCAGACTACTAATTTTATGACTGAGGAAATCTTTTTCCCATTACTATTAGTGATTTAATATGGATTTACAGAATCATGACATAACAGGGGCATAATTCCACACTGCCTCCCCACCTACCCAGCTCTGAATCTCCATTCCCTCCACTGGAAACTGCAGTACTTCTTGCAAGGTCACAGATTTAGGTTGACGCTTACTTATATAAATATCTATATTTAGGGGCCAGGTGGTGGCATACCTGGTTGAACGTACATGTTACAATGCACAAGGACCCAGGTTCAAGCCCTGGGTCTACAGCTGGAGAGGGAAAGCTTTGTGAGTGGTGAAACAGGGCTGCAGGTGTTTCTCTGTCTCTCTACTTCCCCCTTCCCTCTCAATTTCTAGCTGTCAATATCCAGTAAATAAGTAAAGATAATAAAATTTAAAAAGATAAGAATCTTTTAAATATATACATATATATATTTGTATATTTCCCCCCCTTTTTTCCCCTGTGGCCCTGCCCTCTCTTTCTTTCTAGGTCACAGCTACACCTATTGCTATTTCTGAATATCCTTTATTCCCTCTCTCTCTCTCCAGCTCTTCTTTCCACTCTAAGACCCTATTCTCATCTTCTCTAGCCCTACCTTTTGGCTCCTGTTTATTAAACATTTTGTTCTGCTTTATATCTTACTGCCTTTTAGCCATCAAGTTACAGATGTTACTAGATTCCATCCTGACTGCCCTGGGTAGACAACCTCACCAATGTTTTATGGAATCTCACCTCTCCAGAGCCCAACTCCACTAGGGAAAGACAGAAACAGGCTGGGGGTACAGATTGACCTGCCAATGCCCAGGTCCAGTGGAGAAGCAGTTATAGAAGTCAGACCTTCCACCTTCTACATGCCATAAAGAATTTTTGTCCATACTCCCAGAGGGGGACAAAGGTTAACAAGACCTGGAGAGAGAAGAGTAATAAAGAATGAGGACATTTCATGAATGCCCACAGAGTTAAAACGCTTTGCCTAAAGTCACTCAGCTTGCTTGAAATACAGTCAGGTTTGAACTCTGGATTGTTTCTCTGTGTCATCCATTTTGTGGTCTGGTTTTTCTCACTCAACAATATTCCCACAAGTGAATTTTAATTCGATGGGGTCCAAGAGGTGGCTCACTTAGCAGAGAGTGTGAGTGTGCGTTTTGCTATATGTGAGGACCTAGGTTTGGCCCACTGCCACCATATGCAAACACCTGCATAAGGGAAGCTTCCCCAGCTGCTGAGCAATGCTGAGGTTTCTCTCTTCTGCCTCTCCTTCTCTGCATCTCACCTTCTACCTAAAAAGCACCCACCTGGAGGAATGGAATCATGCAAGAATGGAGCCCAAGCAATAACTCTGATAGCAGAAAGTTAAGTCTGTAAATTATGAGTGATATATTAAAAGACAACTAAGCATATCGGTGTGGAACCATGTATTTTGTCCAAGACAAATAGAGGCTGCTTATTTTAGTACATTTTAAACAAGTCAGATGTACCTACAACACAAACATTTGGCAGTAATACATCTCACTCCACAATAAAATAAATTGACCACTAGATTGCATCAGAAGGCAGGAGACATTCACAACCTAAGTGGCTTTTTGTAGCATTCTACTTGGAAATAACCAGAGCCCTTCTATAACACCTACCCAAGGCTGGCCTAGACTTTATCCAATTGAAATACATTCATCAGTTGGAGAGGATCTGAAAATCAGGACATCAGAAAATGCATATGTGCTAAAGTTCACCATGAGATGCTTTCCCTATGGTACATGTATGCATTTTAAATATAGATATGTTTATTTATCCATTTGCTTGGCTCAAAGGACTATGCCATAGTTTAGAAGCAAATGAGTGATTCTTTTTATCTGTGCTTAGTTCTATTGTATTGGATCCGAGTTTTGTATAATAAAGAGACTCTTGTGCCACTCAAATTTCCTTCTGATTAAAAGCACTATTATTAATCCTCTTGATCTTTTACTAATAGAAGATGATCCAATGCTTTTCTCTTTTTCATGGACCACAAAATGTTGCCTTTCTTTGTTTAGTACCTGAATGTGTTACCCACTGAGCCAAAAGATTTAAACCTCAGAGACACCTTTACTCCTCTGGCCATTAGTCTGTATAAGTAATCTACCATAGAAATTGTATTTGAATGTTTCTCAGTTAACCCAGTCCTGAATGCCTGCAGATGTATAACATGCCCCCATTGTAGTCACAGACTTGCTTTAAATCAATGAGAGGATTTTTATTTTAAAGCATAATGATTTAATTAATAAACAGTATCTCATTTCTACATGGTATAAGTTGCTAGCTCAAAGAGTCACACTGGAAGCAGAGAATGTATTTTATCTCTGTTCTTTTGAAATATCATTTTTTCCAACAGTGAGAACCATTTTAGATCTTTTAGAAAAATGTGGACTGAAATATTTTTCTAGTTCAAATATTTAAGTATTATCTAAGCTGATATAAAAAAGCTTTGATCAGTCTTTCTTAAAAGGGAAGATTGAAAATATCTATATTAAGCAAACATTTATATTAAAGTAAAAAAATAAAATAACTCACAATGATTTTGTTAGTGTAATAAAGGATTGGTAAGCATTAATTAAAGCAGAAGTCAAAGCACCAACGGCCTTTATCTTTATACCTAAACTTTAGTAAGACTAATGCTCCATGCCTAGAACTTCATATCCATGCTTACCACAGACACAACGCGTTAGCAAGGAATTTATTTTTTATGATTTAACCAAATCTCTCTTCAGAGATCCAATTTTAATTCATGTCAGAAAATGTAATGATTAGAGCCAGGCAGTGGTGCACCTAAGTTAAATGTACACATGACAGCGCACAAGGACCCGGGTTCAAGGACCAGGCCTCAAGCCCCTGGTCCCTCCCTATTAGGGGAGAAGTTCACAAATAGTGAAACAATGTACGCTCTCTCTTCCCCCACTCACTCTCTATCTCTCTCTTCTTTCTCAACTTCTATGACTATCCAAACTAAATACGTAAATCAAATATTAAAAATAAGAAAATGTAATGATTGCCAGTTTTGAATTGAGTACATTTTTCAACTTCAGTTATTTCAGTTTCTCCTTCTTTGATAAAAGTAGATAGGAAGAGGGAGAGGGGGGTGAGGAAGAGAGAGAGGGAGAGAGACTGAGACCATAACACTGAAGTTTCCTTCCACACTATGGGGGTCGGGCTTGAACCTGGGTCATGCACATGACAAGGCAGGACACTATAAAAACAACCTAGTTTGCCAGCTTGCAGTTTCTCCTATATCCTTATTTCTCCCTTGAATGTGTAAGTCCCAAGCCCTTGGGGTGTTGAGATACACATCAGAGAAGTTGGGTGTCAGGTCACTACAAATCTGCTGGCTTCCAACATTCTCTGTTCATTCCTGCATCTGCTAAGTTGGCCAACCTACTATGTGCGCTCGCATTCTCTGTTCCCCTGTCTAAGCCCTCTCTCTATCACTTATCACTCATCCTCATGGAGAGAAAATCTTGAGGTCTGCTCCCCACCCCAGTACCCTGTAAAAATGGCAGAACAGGGGTCCGGGTGGTGGCACACCTAACTGAGCACATTACAATGCACAAGGACCCAGGTTCAAGCCCCAGGTCCCCACCTGCAGGGGAAAGCTTTGCAAGTGGTGAAGCAGGGCTGCAGGTGTCTCTCTATCCCTCCCTCTCTATCTCCCCCTTCCTGCTTGATTTCCGACTATCTCAATCCAATAAATAAAGATAATTTTTTTTCTAAAAATGGCAGAACAGGAGGTTGCTGGCTCAGATTCTGTTTTGAGTCCATGTGCTACCATTTCAGATGGACTATCACTGAGATTAAAGATTAGCCAAAGCTCTCTCCACAGACCTGGTTGGTACAGTTCATTCTGTGATGCTGTGGTGTTCTCTTCCCATTCTGCCTTTCAATTCCCTCAGATGGGTGCCATTGTTTTTCCTAGAGGCCCTCACCAGTTTGATTTTCCTAATGCTTTTTCCTTTTAAGTTTGTTGCCAAAGTCCTCAGAGAGTTTCTATGATTTGCTCTATTTCCCATATGGAGCAAATTAAAAATATATATTCCCCCCCCCCCATAACCCTTGCAGTTTTCTGCCACCCTGATTTTTCTGACTTTGTCTGGTGCCTCTCCCTTGGGAAATGGAACTTTCAAGTCCACTAGATTGGACATGACAGCAGGTTGAAAAAAAATGTAAGTGTGGAGGGAGAGGGTAGATTGGTATCAATGACTTACACTTCACAATAGCATTTCCAATATGATGCTTAATTGGTTTTTGTTTTGTTTTTAATTTTTATTTATAAAATGGAAACACTGACAATAATGAAAATACACTGACAATAATGAAAAATTTTTTTTATTTAAGAAAGGATTAATTAACAAAACCATAGGGTAGGAGGGGTACAATTCCACACAATTCCTACCACCCAATCTCCATATCCCACCCCCTCCCCTGATAGCTTTCCCATTCTCTAGCCCTCTGGGAGCATGGACCCAGGGTCATTGTCTAAGGTCTTCTCCCCACCCCAGTAACCTGTAAAAATGGCAGAACAGGGGTCCGGGTGGTGGCACACCTGATTGAGCACATGTTACAATGCACAAGGACCCAGGTCCAAGCTTATTGGTTTACTAAAGAAAAAGGAGCACTTTTCTAGAGAGGACAGCTGGTCTCTCTCACTAGACTGTAGCTCACAAAGAATAAGGGCTAGTTGTTTTTTTATTTTACTTGTGTAACTCCAGAACAGAGCCTGGAATGTAGCAATTACTTAAATAAATACAAGGAGATTCACCTTCTAGGGGAAAAATAAATGTTTCTATGTCCAGCACTGTGTTTCATTAGTAGACCTCAAATGAGTGACAGCTGCCATTTTGGTTTTTGGTTATTATTTTGTTTTTATTAGTGATTTAATGATTGATTATAAATTATAAGATTACAGGAGTAAAGATTCAAGCTAGACCCTCCACCAAAGTTATCCTGCTCTCTACACCATCACCGTCCTCACAAAATCTGAACAACAGTTTGGTTACTTTTTTTTTTATGCAAGTTTGTGTACTTAAATTGTCTTTGTTCTACATATGAGTGAAAACATCCAGTAGTTGGCTGTTAACTCTTTATTTTTAAATTTACTGATTTATTAATATAAAGAGAAAGAAATTGAGAGTAAAGGGGAATATAGAAATGAAGAGAGAGAGAGAGGCAGAGAGAGAAACCTGCAGCAGTTTTACCTCTTGAGAAACTTTCTCCCTGCTGGTGGGGACCAGGGGCTTGAACCTGGGTGAGTCCTTACGCACTACGCTGTGTGTGCTCAACTAGGTGCACCATCATCCGGCCTTAGCTGCCAACTCTTAACTCACTAAGCACAATTAACTCCACTTCCATCCATTTTGTCCCAAAGGACACAGCATTATGTACTGAGGAATATATCTGCTGTGGGAACATGTACCCCACAACTGCTTTATGCATCATCTGTCTTGTAGGCATTTAGGTTGCTTCTACTCCTTGGCTACTATAAATAATGCAGCTATGAGTCTAGGGGTATGTAGCTTATGTTTCCTCAAATGTGTGTCCCCATGCCCTTTAGATACATGCCTAGGGTTGTACTGCTGGATCATTTGTTATTTTCACTTTTGTTTGTTGAAGAATTCTCCATACTGTATCTATAGGGGCGGCACCAGTTGTCACCAACAGTACAGCAGAGTTCCTCACCAACACTTGACAGCTCTAATTTAAAACAGCGTTAAAGCAATGAGGATTTCAAAATGGAGACTAGGTCCATTCACACAACATCTCTGAAATGTTACATAACCCAAGTGAGTCATTTCATGGGTGAAATTCGGCAAATGTTGAAAATATGACTTGTGTAGAAGGATGGAGATTGATGACTGGTTCACTTTGAGTGTCAAGAATGAAGCCTCTGAGTGCTGTGGACCATTGGTTGCCACCTCCCTCTGAGAGAAGTTCTCTTTTCACACAGTGAAGAACTTAAGTAAAAATTAGGTATGCTGTCCAGATTTTCAGAACAGGGAGGATGGTGTCTAAAGCCAAAGGCCTGACCAGTACTTGTTAACTAGGTTCTTTGAGCCTCAGTTTCCTTTGAGTATTAAAAGCAATCTATTGAGAATATGACATTACCCAGTATGGAAAACAATAAATGTATGTAGTAGCTGCTGCACAGATGATGTTCAGTAATACAGGCCACTATCATAACCTTGTACAGAGAAAGGCTAATTTTAAAAAAAGAAAGTATACTTATGTTTATTTTTTTTAATTTTCTGTCTTTTTTTATTTATTGGCTAGAGACAGCCAGCAATTGAAAGAAAGGGGAAGTTAGAGAGGGAGAGAGACACCTGCATCACTGCTTCACCACTCGTAAAGCTAACCTCCATAGGTGGAGACGGGGGGGGTGGGGGGGGCTTGAATCTGGGTCCTTGTGCATTGTAACGTGTACTCAACCAGCTGAGCCAACACCTGGCTCCTACTTATTGTTTACAAATTAGTTACAAAAGGTTTGTCATCTGAATAGCAAAGTCTGCCTCCCTTCTAAAAGTATTAGTCATATAGTGTGTATATTAAGTTCTTAAGGCTGCTTTCCAGAACTTGAAAAATGAACTACATTACCAGCATATGGAAAATTCGTATTAAGTAAGTCATGTCATATAACAGTAAGAGAAACCTAAGTATCACGATAATATGTTATTCGATGCCACATGCCACTAAAATCGTTTCATTCTGAATTGTTCTTAATTACTGGTGTTGGTAGTATGTTGTGGCATATGTCTTGAGGCATTATTAATAACCTGGAACCTAGAATTAAAAGGGTAATGTGAAGCAAACTCAGTCTCTGATTCTGAGGTTTTATTCATGAGATACAATATAGAATCTGAAAAGATGTGTGAGTTGATTACTTCATTCCTAAGTTATATTTCAATAGCTGACTTCTAAAAAAATTGTCCACTTAGTTTCTGTTAGATTTAAAGTCTTCTGGGAGGCAATTTCATGGGAAACTGGAAGGCAATACTTGAGGAATGACAAATGAAGGCTGAAATTTAGTTTTCCATTATGGAAGATGACTAGATAATACTGGGAGTTCACTCTGAGCGATTATCTAAAGATTTAATTAACAAAAGAATGTGTTATGAAAAGAAGGTCATTCTATGATTATATAAAAATAATTCTCACACGTATATCAGCGTTGATTTTTTAAATTTCATTTTTTATTTTATTTATAAAAAGGAAACATTGACAAAACCATAGGATAAGAGGAGTACAATGCCACACAATTCCCACCACCAGAACTTCGTATCCCATCCCCTCTCTTGATAGCTTTCCTATTCTTTAACCCTCTGTGAGTATAGACCCAACGTCATTGTGGGATGCAGAAGGTGGAAGGTCTGGCTTCTGTAATTGCTTCCCCGCTGAATATGGGCGTTGACAGTTCGATCTATACTCTCAGCCTGCCTCTCTGTTCTATAGGTTGATAGAATACAGGGTCACAGATTATAAAAAAAAAGTTTATATTCCATAATGCATAGAGATTCACCACAGGAGCCCATGTAATAAATTATTTAGAAATAAACACACTTAGGATTCCAGGATTATTCTTGCAAAAGACTAGCACCATTTATAAAATTTCCATTTATGTTTATCCTGGTAGTTGAAAGAAGCACTATTCATTGAGACCTAATCTTATCTTGCCCTCTCTAACCTATCTGTATTTTTTTTAATTTAAAAATTAATAGCATTTTATGTCAAATGTCAATCTGAGATTTTTAACTCACCTTATAAAATATCTATTCGTTTTATTTATGTCTACCTTTAGAAAATATAGAGATTATATAACATTTAACTCTGCCTAAGCTTTCTTCCACCCTATAATGTCAAGGCTCCAACAGACAGAAACATATTATTTCCCCCTTCCTTTGTTTGGACAGAGTGCTATGGAAGCTTTAGGTTTAAAAGTATTAACTTCATTAATATGTTTCTAATTTTCTTTATTTATGATATACAAAACGCTATGTAGTATCAAAACTGATTAACAGAGTAAGTTTTTAAAAAATACAATCACAATCTCTTCTAAAACACTTGCTTCAAGCAAAGATCTATGTGAAAGAGGACTGGTTTTAAATAATAATTCCCACAGGCTGCCATTTACCATTATCCAGTTTTTATAATGAGTTTGACCAGGTAATTTTCTCTTTGATTCAAACTGCTCTCCCTAGAGAAATAGCCCATAGGGAAGTAATCTTCTCATTCCAAATTTCCTATGCCATGATCATTGACAATCCTGGCATCCGAAACCACTAAAATCATTAAGTGAGATAATAGCTATTTATTGTAAAGTTCAGAGGGTTGCTAAATTAATTCCAGATGTCTAAATAATATGCATTCACATTTGTAGGAAGTAATCAAATATGTGTTCACACTTGTCCACATATGTACACACATATATGTTCACACATGTATAGATATTCACCAAGCAAGTGTCAGTTGCATCAGAAGAGTAAAACAGGACCAAGACTAGTAAAATATAACTTGATGTAACCTATGACTCTCAAACCAATCACATTAACCAAAATTTGTATTAACTTATTCACCCTTACTTTCTTCAAAATGTTTTGAACTAAGGAGAAGAGAAAATATTTGTATATAGAGACTTTAATTCCATTAAAATGAAGTCTGTTGTGAAATTAATGTAAAATGTAAAAAGGCACATTAAATAATAAGGTTTAGAATTTCCATTAATCATTCCAATAAAGGACTTTGCCTGTCAGAAGCCCATTGGACTCCATTTCCTCAAGGATTATCCTAGAGATTAAGTGGGACAGTTCCTCAATGTGTCTGTTTGCATTTTTATCCCTCTTTTAGAGAATATCAAAAGAGTTTTTGATAGTTTTAAAGATCTTACCCACAGTTTTATGTATCAGAAATAATTTGTATGTTTGTGGATTCCTATCCCTTATCTCTGATGACAATATGACCCAAGTGACTATTGATGCTGGGAACATTTTAAATAACTATGTTTAGTGCTCGTATATGGAGTTTAGACATGTTGTACCTTCAAGGGTTCTCCCAGGAGTTGAATTTAAGATTAAGGAACCTATGTGGAGACAGAACAGTTCAAAGATCCTTGATGGACCATTGTAGCACTAACAAAATATATACATGCCTTTGGCTTGGATACAGATTGGATAATATACATGGTATTTGACATGCACAGTAGTGTATTTATGTATGGTGAAAAATGATGAAGTCATCTCCTTCACTTTACCCTGGATGAAGCTTGAAGGAATCAAGTCAGATAAATCATAAATAAAAGGCTGATATCAGGCATAGATGAAACTTAAGAAACAGGAACGAAAAGGGAAGCACAATGTAAAACTTGGACTGGGTGTGGTGTATTGCATCAAAGCAAAAGACCCTGGGGAAGGAAGGGAGAGAAGGTGTATGGGAGAGCTTTGGGGGGGGGGCTCCAGGTGCATGATGGGGGAGGGGGAGCTGGTGAGAGTGTATTGCAAACACCTATCACAGAGAGATAAGAAATTGTACATGTATCAACAACTGTGCTGTAATCCATTAACAACCCTCCCTAACAAAATTTAAAAAAAGAAAGACAATCCACATACAAACATCTGCCATATATCAATGAGGCATAAAATAATAAAATAAAATAATAATAAGATAATGGAAGACACTCTGTTGAAGCTAATGTAAGAATATATTGAGCTGTGGTCATTCAGGATTTTATCATAGTACATACTCTGTTACTAGATGAATGACCCTGCACTCATTTCATATAAAATTGACCACTGTCTAAAGCTAACCTTCAAGTTTCCTAGCAGACATACCTCCCCAGTTCTACATTCTCCCCAATAAAACATCTTAGGGTTCAGTTAAAAAGTTGTGGTAGCCACACATTAGTGTGATACAGTTCTAATACGTTTCTTGAAGAATCATCATAGCAGCTTAGGTGAGGAGAGTACTCAGATGCTGATGGAAGGATCCAAAATTCCATGCTGAAGGTTTCATTTCAATTAGAACCAGGACAAAATACTAGATTTCAGAAGAAACAAATAAGCTGAACATATTCCAGACAGAAAAACCAATATGAGAAATATCTGAGAAAATGTATTTGTGGCACATTTGATGATCAGCTCAATTCCTCAAATAGATGAGCCATGAAATGGAATTATTTCATAAAACATTATTTGGGTTGCATTCTTGCTTATCAGATTACATTTATATTATTTTGCTATTGCTAAATAAATACCACAGCAATATATATGTATGTATATATATATATATATATATATATATATATATATAGTAATTTTAAAGACTGATGTTATTGGAAATACAATTTAAGGGAAGAATAATATAAAGAAATCCATCAAATGGTACTAGAAAAAAGGTAGAGATGAGAGAAAAGGACAAGTGCAAAGTAGAATATATGAAGGGAAAGGAGAAATCCTGTAAAAAGAAAACACCACAATGTGTAACTTATCTAGACGCATGCATATAAATATATGCAGATACTTAATCGATAATTTTCAACTATTATTTTACATATCAGATAAAACCCAAATCATGTTTCATAGTTGATTTTTGTTGTTTTGTCATCCTGGGACTTTTCTGCTCCTGATCGACTTTTTTTTCTGATTTAATGAGATGCTGGCAGGACAGGAGAGGAAAAGAGAAAGACAACACTACCTTTGCTTCCCCCAGTGCAGTGGGGATGGGGTTCAAAGCTGGGTTATGCACACAGCAAAGCAGATGCCCCTCCCAAGGTGAGCTATCTTGCTAGTCCACATGTTTCACACTTTTAGGCATTTTAAGACATTCGAACATTATTCTACCCAGGAATGTACTTAGTACTAACAGATTAAAGTCTATGAGAAGTTCTGGCTAACTTTATTTCAGTAGCAAATTCCTGACTTACTAGACAGGAGAAATTGGCACATGTGCAGTTAGGTATGGAATATCTATTACTATTCTAAAAATGAGCAAAATAAGTAATTTCAAAGTATCTAAGGCAGCGTTAGTTTACATTTTCTAGTGCTTATAGTGGTAATAGACATGAACTCACAGCTCTACCATTTGCTCTGATACATTCGTATTCTGTATTATTTTTATTCTACATTAATCACTGGTTTATCACTCATTGCATGGGGTAGAGACAGGCTCTGAGCACCAAGGGTAACACTGGTAGCAAAACTAAGCTAGATTAATGTAAAGTAAAATGTTTCTAAAAGCATGAACAGGTAGAATAAGTATGGATCCTAAGGATTGTAGTAAAATATGCTTTCTCAAGAACATAAACATAATACTAATGATTTTTTCCCCATTGCATAATTAAAGTGGGACAATCAGAGCATGTAGCAGATGCCCTGATATTTTTGCTTATTTTGCTACAGTAACAATTTCAGAATTACCCAGTGTTTTATAAAATTTTAATCTATGTCTATTTGTCAAGGAAATGTGATATTCTATTTTTAGTTTATAGTTGCTATGAAAAATGATTAAATGCATGATTTAGAAGCCAGTTATGAAAATTGTCAAAGGCTACCAAAACTTATTTTATGTAACATTTGATTTCTAGAAAAATCTAGAGAATTATATTTTCTCAAATAGCCTAAAAGTGTTCTCATTTTTTGGTATTATCTGCCCAGTGTTTGACAGTTTCTTTCTTTTTTTTTTTCTTTTTCTCTTCAGATGAGACTTGAGCATCAAAGTTCAAGTCCCAAGAGATATTATCGGTCTGAACGGCCCAACATAGAAATATCTGTGAGCCTCTCCCAAAGGCAATGTTCTACAGAAAGGTGGAAGTGGTGAGAAACCGTTGAAATGGTGGTTAAGAAGGTAGGTCTTTGTGGGTTCTGATGGGAAATAGTCGTTAGGGGAAAGCTGCTTCACCACACAGGAAACGAAAGAAAAAAAAAAAAAAACTCTTGAAAGCATCTTGTCCAGCTGTGGCAAAAGAATTGACATAGATAACACTTTAAAGACAGAAAATTTATAATGTTTAACCAGTGACCAACTAAAGGGAGGTGAAGGGTTTCCCAGGGAGAGTAAAAACAATGCTTTCACGTTAAGAGAGCGATTTACCCCCAACTTTGCAAGTCTTGTTGCTATGTACCTTTCCAGAGAGGGTGTTAGTGCCCTGCACATCATCCAACTGGAAAATTAGGTGAATTTCAATGAAGTTTAAAAAAAATAGCAGAGTGAAAAAAAAAAAGAAAAGGAGCATTTTCTTACCTAATATAACTGTTACGGAAAACCTCACAACTGAATTTTTTTTAATTTGTACATATCAAAACTATAATGAACACAAGTATATACAATAAATACTAAAATGATAAAATATGCCAGTTTGGAGCTAAAAATTATAAAAAAACAAATATACCAGTTTGGAGCTAACACTCTTAGGAACTGCTTGACATGCATAATTTTACTATAATGGAAATGAACTGAAAATTCTATGGGCTTGGAATGAACATCCACATGTTAACATGGTATACCTGAGCAGACAAACTCAGGGGAGTGAGGCTTACACACGGTAATAATAAGACTCAGACTTGGAACACAAGTGAACTGAGCGCTAAACTTGTGCATTTTAAACATACTTTCTTTTACTATAATATTTTGAAGAAGAATTGAAATGATCATATTCTGGTATTGTTTAGTTTTCCTATTTCTATTTACACCTTTTTCTTTAGCATTTCATAAATACCTTTCATAAGTAGCTACATATTAGACCCTTAGAGGAAACAGCAAATGCACTCTTGTACAAACATTTTTCTGACAGTTCATTTGGTCATTTCTCTGTTTCCCCCCGTCAAAGATCTATCTATCTATCTATCTATCTATCTATCTATCTATCTATCTATCTATCTATCTATCTATCTATTTATCTATCTATCTACTAATTCATAAGAGAGAGATGGAAAGGTAGAGAGAGAAAGAGTACCAGAGCATAATGCTGCCTGGTACATGAGATACTAGGGACTGAACTCAGGACCTCATGCTTCAGAGTCCAATTCTTCATTGACCATGCTGCAATTACTCTGCTTTTTGTTTTTTAAGCACTGTTCTTCTACAGTACTCAACATACTACCAGGGTTATTTCGTTTGAAACTAAATATGCTTTAAGAATAGTATTGTGACTATAATTCAAATTTTCACCAATGTGGAGGATTACATATATATTTGCTATGAAACATATGGGGGAAATAAGTATAAAAGATAAAATGACATAGAAAATGGAAATTAAATATTCTTTAACAACTTAATAAAGTGGCCTTTCATATTGTCCTATTCACCATGGTCATTAAGCAATTCAGAGACCATGATTAGTGTAGGTTTATCTGAGGCAAAATCCATGGCATCTTAATTTAACCTGAGAGTATCGTTGGATACAAATAATATGCATAGTGGCTGGTGGTGCCACACCTGGTTGAGCACACATGTTACAATGTGAAAGGACCCAGGTTCAAGCCCCCAGTCCCCACTTACAGGGGAAAAGCCTTGCAAGTGCTGAAGCAGCACTGCAGGTGTCTCTTTGCTTCCCTCCCTGTCTATCTTCTCCTTCACTCTTGATTTCTGGCTGTTTCTATTCAATAAATAAATAAGGATAATAGAAAATATTTTTAAAAACAAATATTATGCATAGTCTTTGAATCTTGCCTGTTTCGTGAATCTCTTTTTTTTTTTTATAAACCCCCTAGTAAGAAAGATAACTTTAATCCTTGCATACAAAGTGTATGCAAAGATGCTGGTTACTGTCCCCTTTCTCCACTATTTTCCCTGACCTAAATATTTCTGCAGATCTCTGTTCTTTAATAAACCCTCAATCCACGGTCCACTTGCACATAGTCCTCTCCATTTCTAAGTCTTCCTCTGACACCCGGGACCACCCATTACTTCATGAGCATATGAAATGGCGATCTTTCCTGCTGTTTTATGAAGTATATAGACTTCCTCAGCATTTTTCTCATAACACTGTAAATTTCTGTACCATACTCAAATTGAACTTAAACCAAACTAAAGGATCACTTGAAACATTTCTGTACTGATTTTTTTCATTATTGTTTAAAAAAAACTTATTTACTTATTATTGGATAGAAAAAGAGAAACTGAAAGGGAAAGAGACAAAGAGAGACCCCTACAGTTATACTATACCATTCATGATGCTTTCCCCCTGCAGGTGGGGAGCAGGGGGCTTAAACCCCTGTCCTTTCACACTGTAGTGTGGGCGCTTAACCAGGCGCGCCACCACCTGGCCACTCATTTTGCTTAATTAACTAGTTTCCTTTTTAAAACTTTCATAGAAGTAGTACTAGTTTATAACATAAAGATTGTAGATGTGCAGCGTTAAGTTGCATCTATAAATAGTACAGGAATGTGTTCATCACTAAAAGTCTAGTTTCATTCTTCACAAAGCAGACTAGTTTCTGACTAATTATGCCTGCATGCTTCAGAAGAAGACACAGTTTACTTATGATGCTTAGCATGGGGTGTACAGGCCAAGCAGGTAAACAAAGCAAACCTAAGAATGATTGGCAGATAACCCCAGGAGACGTAACCTTTAATTCTGAAAATGCCCATACACGTCTAAAACTCTGTACAAAACCCATAGTCCGATTATCATCAATTCCTTCAGTATAGCTCTTTTTGAGTTTTTAAATGCAGCAAATTCCTAGAATTGGGGGATTTTAATGAGAAGCAACTGATGAGTCTTCTCATTTTACAGCTGAGGAAACTGAGTCATTCCTGTAATGGCACTGAAGACTTATCAGGGATCCGGTTGTTTTCTAAGTCCTATTATTTTGTGTTTCTCTAGTATAATTGCTATGAATTGGTGTCAGCCAATAAAGCATTAGATCCAAAGGTTCACATTAGATTAAAGAAATAGTAAGATAGTTGGGATGACTTTTAAATTCCAAAATTCCCCAATTTTAGAGGAAAAATAAGGCAACAGCTGCGGAGTTGATCATGCTGGAACTGTAACATTTAGACGTCCTCACTGCCACCACTTCACACACTGTAGGATTCTGAAGCATGAGTCTTTAATGGCATTTGGAGATAATCATACTCTTTTGATCCAACTGGATCCTTAAGGCAATTTCTTCTACAGTGAGCCACATGAAATCACTTAAATGGAATAATCCTAAATTACTAGGAAGCACTAAGCATACACAGCCATAAATGAGTAAATATAAACTCTGTGATTAATGACTTTGAAGACATGACACCGGACTTCTGCAGCAGCATTTAACAGTCCTTTCATCAGAAGCGTTTCTCAGGCTGTACTGCAAATGCAGTTCTTTGTCTGGTCTAGAACAAATTCCAGAAGAGCTGGCCTTTAGTCATATGTCTGAAAATATTTAAGCCTATGTTTTTTCTTTATAGAAAAAAAAAGAGATGACGTTCTTCCCACTAAAACTCTTTACTTTCTTCAGCGGGGTACCAGTTGAAAGTCTTTGAAGCTTCAATATGGTCTCTTCTATACTTCCTGTACCGCAAGTTTTGTTTTGTTTTTTTTTTCCCTGTGCTTTTCATTAAATCTGTTATGGGACTCAAAATTCACAAGCAGAGTTATCTACACTGGACTTTAAAAACAAAGATTTATTTTGGTATTTATATTTGCATATCATGTCTGCCTTCCCACATCACAGGTAGCTGTCTTGTTTTCCACTATAAATTACTTAAAAAGCTCTAAACAAATAACTATTCTAACCCTGTCAATTTCAATTAATTTGTTGCTAAATTGAAATGACAAATATACATCATCATAAATTATTGATAATAATTGAGATTATTAATTGTATGCAATAATCATTCTATTTACAATAAAATTGACTTTATATTATACATTTGTCTTACACACATTCTTATGACCTGTTTGAATTCAGGAAAGATATGAATTGAGCCGGGTGGTGGGTGGTGGCACATCTGGTTGAGCCCACACATTATAGTGTGCAAGAACCTGCATTCAATTCCCCACTCCCCACCTGCAGAGAGGTAAGCCTCATGGGCAGTGAAGCAGGGACTGCAGGTCTCTCTCTCGCTTTCTCTTTTTTAAATCGACTTTTTCTTTTACTTTGTTAATTATCTTTATTTATAGGAGAGAGATAGAAGGAAAAGGGAGATAAAGAAGGAGAGAGACAGAGAAACCTCTGCATCCCTGCTTCACTACTCAGGAAACTTTCCCCCTGCAGGTGGGGTATCTCTCTCTTTCATTCTCTCTCTCTCTCTCTTTCCCTATCTCCTGCTTCCCTCTCAATTTCTGTTCCTATCCAAAAAGAACAAATAAATAAATAAAATATTTACAAAAATTATTATAAATCTATAATTTTTCATTTATTCTAAAAATACTACTGTTGTAAAAAGGACACTGGAATACAGAACCTGAAATATCATAGAGATTAGTTTGATATTACAGCAACTCTAGAAGATAAGGAAAAAAAACAGGGCAAAATAACACAAGACAAAGAGAAAGAATTTACTAAGTCTCTAAAGCAAATTTTATTTTTTCCTTTTCATTATTTAAAAAATTATTTGATGTAGTTTCTGAGTATATTTTCACACCTTATCAAATATACTTAATCCACCCACTACCAAAGTTCTAGTGGAATCACAGGGTTTTTTTCCTTCCTTGCTATCAATACTACTTCCTTCACAGAAAATTAATTTTTCCAACCCATTTAACTGTATCATAATTCATACTTTAAAATTTGATTTTAAAAATTCGTCTCTATACCTGTGTTCAATTTCAGATGACCTAGGACTTCATTATCTTGGTTTTAGAGCATATTAACCTCTGTTTTTCTTCACTTTTTCTTCCTGTTAATCACAGTATTAAACTGACTTTCTCTCCCAAATCTGAAACATTAGATGTTCTTAATAAGGATTTATAATTATAGAAAGAAATTGAAATATTTTAGGAACTATGAGAGTGATAAGTGGGGAAGGACTTAAAAAAGAGTAAAAAAGAATAACAACATTTCGGGAGTCGGGTGGTAGCGCAGTGGGTTAAGCGCAGGTGGCTCAAGGCGCAAGGACTGGCATATGGATCCTGGTTCGAGCCCCCGGCTCTCCACCTGCAGCAGGGGAGTGGCTTCACGGGCGGTGAAGCAGGTCTGCAGATGTCTATCTTTCTCTCCCCCTCTCTGTCTTCCTCTCCTCTCTTCATTTCTCTCTGTCCTATCCAACAACATCAATAATAACTACAACGATAAAACAACAAGGACAACAAGAGGGAATAAATAAATAAATATTTAAAAATTTAAAAAAAGGAATAACAACATTAAAGATGTGCATGTCTACTAGGCAAAATGAAAAAAAAATGTTGAAAAAAATCAAGTAATTTGTTTTGGAAGTATAAAATAAAAATATTGATATCAGGTTGGTAAAATAGCTCACTTGGATAGTGTACTGCTCTGCTGTGAGTACAACCCAGGTTAGAACCTGACCTCCATGACACTGAAGCAAGCTCTTGGGCTGTGGTGTCTCTCTGTCTCTGACTCTCTCTTTCTCTGTCTTTATCTCTACGAAATATCAATCATAATTGACCTCGCTGTTTCTTTCACATTGTTCATATTAAGCACAATCATGTCCTATAAACTGAACTGGCATTTGGAGAGAGTTATACACTACTGATCCAATCAATTACTCATGGTATTATTTTACGAATCAAAGTGATTCCTATTGAATTTTACATATTTCCATCACTCTCATTACTACATTGCTGTTCAGTCACCTTATAGTTTACATGCTGATCTGCAATGCCAGTCATGTCAACATTCTAGATGCCCTTAAAGTGCAGAATTTTGGATCACTACTTAGTGTCCTGTCTAAAGATCAGATATAGATAGATAGCCATTGCTAACACTTAGAAAGGTTACCAGAAGAAACCATCACGCTTTTACTTTTTCATTATGAATGGAATGGGATTTTTTTTTGCCTCCAGTGTTATTGTTGGGGTCCCTGGAGGCCGTTTCTTCCCATCTTGTTGCCCTTGTTGCCGTTATTGTTATTGCTGCCTTTGGATAGGACAGAGAGAAATGGAGAGAGGAGGGGAGACAGACAGACACCTGCTGACCTGCTTCAACGCTTGTGAAGTGACCCTCCCCCGCAGGTGGGGAGCCAGGGACTCGAACCAGGATCCTTATGCTGGTCCTTGTGCTTTGTGCCATGTGAGCTTAACCTGTTGTGTTACTGCCTGACCCCGGGAAAATATTTTAAGTTCATGCTAATACTCCACATGTGTATCTAAATTAATTTTTAGCCTCCATTTATTTGTGTTTAAAATGTGTGTACGTAGGTGAGAAGGGGGAGAGAGAGAGGTAGAAAGTGAAGGGTGGGGAAGGAGAGAGAATTCTTTTTTTTTTTTTTTTTCCTAGAGCACTGCTCAGCTCTGGCTTATGGTGGGACAGGGGGCTGGGACTTTGGAGCCTCAGGCATGAGAGTCTCTATGCACAACACTTATACTATCTCCTCCCGCATGAGCGTGAGTTGACTAGCATATACTGTTACTTCATTTAGGCCAGTGCTGTATTCTACCCACTGAACTATCTTTTGGTCTCCATTTCTTTGGCTAAATGGCTCTTTGCTCAATATCTGCATAACAGTGATGGTGGCAAGGATGCTACTCAGTATAAGGACAATGAGGCAGAGGAGGAGGAAGCGGTGGAAGAAA
This sequence comes from Erinaceus europaeus, assembly GCF_950295315.1. Lineage (NCBI taxonomy): Eukaryota > Metazoa > Chordata > Mammalia > Eulipotyphla > Erinaceidae > Erinaceus > Erinaceus europaeus. Next base: position 17,797,313 of record NC_080180.1, read on the forward strand.
AAAAGGAAAGAGATCTCCTAAAACAGTCACTTTACCTCATAAGGAAATCCACTTCTAAAACCTGGGGCTGTAGTGACTAATCTCTAAACTTGTTATGCCTAGACTATAATTTTCCAATTTTTTATTTACTACTTAAACCTCTTTTATAAATAGGCTGTCTTCAGTGCAAACAACTCCATAATTTTGTCCAAGTTCAAAGAAAGTATCCATCTATGCTTTTTTATTTTTCTCCACCAGTATTTTTGGTTGAGATCAGTGTGTGGGAACATATATCAGAAAGAGATGTGAAACTGTACCCTTAAAACACAGAAACTGTAAATCAATACCTCAATAAAATTAAAGTGAAAAGATAAAGCATTATCGTAAAAAAAAAAAAACAATTTAATTTGAAAACTGATGTTCAAAAACTCTACCTTAAAACCTCAAAATAGAGCCAATTTAAGGTATAGCTTATAGAGAAAGCACAGCCCTTACTCCCCCAGAAGACTGTGGTTGGTAGAAAAACTCAACTACTCACAGTCTCTCAGAATTGAAGGAAGATTAAGAATATCACTGAGCATCTGTCTTTTTCAGTTTAGAAAGGGCAGTTATAACAACTTTGAGACTTTTTATTTTACCAGTTTAATACGATTATATATGCAAGTCATCCCAACTAAAGTACTATTATCAGTGAAAAAGTTTCTTTTCATAACACATATCTTGGCATTAACTTATTTAAAAATTTTATTTTAAAATGTTACATTCTTAAAGTCCTCTGTTTATCTCTTTTTACTTTTAGTTATGGTAAACATGGTACTTCATGAGTGAAGTATGAACTAAATTTCAAATGGTACCAAGTAAGTGTTCATGTGATTTCAGCTTATCAGTTCTACAGACCATGAATATATGTAACATTGCTTTTGACAAGGATTATTTTAAAAAGTCTCCTCTCTGTTCTGAGCCTTGTACTGCTATGTGTTTCCATTTAATGAATAATCATTTAATTTCTTATTGAGATACGGATGAATTTTTCTCTAAGGTAGAGAAGAAATGTGACTGTAACTTAGAGAGCAAATACTACATGTGATCTGAAATTATAGTAACTTATCTGTTCGATCCCAGAGCACAATAATTATGACATTGAAAGTAGGACCACATGAAGAAGTCAACAGATAGACCTCTAACTGACATGAAACATAACTGAATCTAATTGTGTGTTAGATTCAGAATTGTGGTTTGGCTATTTTTGTGAGAATGACAGTAATAAGGACAATAATAAGTGATGTTCATTGAAATACTCCATGTTGTGAAACTACAAAGAAAAGAAGGAATATATGATCAATTTTCTTTTAAGAGATAGTCATGCTGGACTCATAGTTTTTCAAACAAATCATTTAAAATTTTCTTAACATAGGATAACAATGCTGAGCTAAGAGAAACTGTAGTGGGTGGGCAGTGGCACACCTGATTAAAGGCACACATTATATTGCACAAGGATCTGGGTTCAAGCCCCTGGCCCCCACCTCCACGGGGAAAGCCTCATTAATGGTGAAACAGAGCTGCAGGTGTTCTTCTCTTTCTCTCTCTATGTCCCTTTTCCCTCTCAATTGTTCTCTCTCTTTCTAGTAATAAATGAAAATTAAAAATAAAATATCTTTAGAAGAAATTGTACACTTAAAAGAAAGTTATAGGAATGATTGTCATTGCATGTACATCACTAGAAAATAAAATTGGAAAAAAAATTAAAAAATAAAATAAACCTGGTGGGCTATCTGCATGGTTGAAGTGGAAAATCAATTCCTGTGAGTCTGCTGAAATAAGGCACCACTATAGAGAGAAACACTGAATCAACATAGGCGAGTCAAATCATACCCCTATTTGTTCTTTGGGTAGTGTGATACATTACTTTTTGATGAAGAGTGGGAGTAATAGAAACAGAGATGTGGGAGGGGTAGAAAGAGACGAGGGAGCTAAAAATACATTGTCAAAATACAGAAAGGTGAATTACACAAAAATTGGAGCCTAATTTTCAGCCTGCCAAATTACATGTGTGGCGTTTCCTGAATATTTGATTTTGCACTTGGTATTAACATTTTAAGACTCTATGTCATTTCTGGGATAAGAGCAGAAAAAAATCAGAGAAACATGTGAATGACAGACTATGCTCTAATTCATCATCTGTCCAACTGCAGCTTTACCAACTGTTCTTGTGGCCAGTTCACAGGGAAGCTGAGGAACATGACTTGAGTTATCCTAACAGGAGGGCTAAGTCCAGGCAACTAATGAATCTGACTGCGCCTCTATGATGTCTACTATGAAACTCATTTGAACTTTCAGGTAATAGAGATAGAAACAATTTAGATAATACTCATGCATTTAGCCACTAGTTATTTTCGATGGCATTTTAATCCGCAATAAGAAAAGTAATGTGAAAGGGGATTGAACACACAAGAATGGAATTATTCATCTCATTCAGGTGAGTAGTCCGAATTCTCCAGTCAATTTTGCTACAGGGCTGCACCCCTCAAGCTCATAAAAAGGGTCAAGAAGATAGAATGGCAGCTGTATAAAAGACTTCCATTCTGCAGCTCTGAGGTTACAACTTCAGTGGGTAGGCACTATGATTATCCAGAACTGAGCAGTGCTCTGGTAAACAAACAAATCGGGGCCAGGTGGTGGTGCACCTGGTTGAATGCACAGGATACAATGCACAAAGACCTAGGTTCAAGTTCCCTGGTCCCCACCTGAAGGGGGAAATCTTTTCGAGTGGTGAAGCAGATCTGCAGGTATCTCTGTCTTTCTCCCTCTCTACCTCCTCCTTCCTCTCATTTTTTGGTTGTCTCTATCCAATAAATAAATAAAGATAATAAAAAAATAAAAACAAAGTAACATGTAGATTTCCCAGAAAACCTACTGTGTCTAAAAGATTCTTGAAGTTTACTTTTCATTTCCACTGTTGATGAAATTGCTTTTGGCAATAAAAGATTTTCTACAGATGAAGACCAAAGGCACTTTTAAAGATACTCAAAATCTTTATTTTTTATTTTTTATCTTTATTGAATAGAGACAGCCAGAAATCGAGAGTGTAGGGGAGATGGGGGGGGAAGAGAAAGAGAGACACCTGCAGTCCTGTTTTCACCACTTGCAAAGCTTTCCCTTTGCATGTGGGGACAGGGGGCTCGAACCTGGGTCCTTGAGCACTGTAACACGTGCGCTCAACCAGGCACGCCACTTTTTACCAAAGATTTCCATAAAAGTACTCAGGCTATATTGTGCAAAATGTTTGTATATAGAATTATTTCCTTTGGGGAGGGAATGAAAAATGAAGACTGAAATTCTATTGTAAAAGTGCAATAGCAGTTTCTGTTGGGCGGCTTAGTACCCATTCTCTCTTGTTAAGAACCTAGGAATTGTTGCTGCCAAGTCATTTAAATATAATGAGTCATTGTGTAGTTGTCTCCTCATCTGAACACATCGACACTGTCAAGCAATTGTACTCTTGGATGACTTGTAGCAAAACATACTTAGAATAATAAAATTAAAAATAGGAATCTAAATTTTTTATTTTTATATCCTAAGTGTACCTACCACACAGTCAACTTATCCATCTTACACAATTAAAATTTGAAAGCGATAGTTTTTTTTATTTCACTTCTTTTATAATATTTATTTATTTTTCCTTTTTGTTGCCCTTGTTGTTTTTCATTGTTGTTGTAGTTATTATTGTTATTGATGTCATCATTGTTAGATAGGACAGAGAGAAATGGAGAGAGGAAGGGAAGACAGAGAGAGGGAGGGAAAGACCTGCTTCACCACTTGTGAAGAGACCCCCCTGCAGGTGGGGAGCTGGGGTTCAAACCTGTATCCTTAAGCTGGTCCTTGTGCTTTGTGCCACGTGCACTTCAGCCACTGTGCTACCGTCAGACTCCCTGAAAGTGATAGTTTTAAAAAGGTCTAGGAATTATGACTTTAGATTATTTATAGCATGTACATTGTATACATATGTGTACACACACACAGTCACCCCAGTATCTAAAAAATAACATTTTTCTTTCATTCTTGGAAAGAAACCCCACTTCTCAAATTTTTTGTTGTTTATAATAAACCAATTTTGTTGGTGAAGTAATTCACTGCTCTCTTGTTTGTTCACAGTGTCCTGATATTTAATATTATAAAATAGGTCTTGGCTTAAGTGTATGCCCCAGATGATTTTGGACTTCAAGAGAACTTGGTCAAACCATCCTCAGCACCACATAGTCATGGCATGGTATAAAGGCTACCCTTTGTATGTGTTTCTCACTTTATTGACAAGAGTTTTCTAAGGTAAGGCGGACCCAAACAGCAGGGACCATGACAGTGTGTGCTCTTTCCAAATGTCTGTACCGGTCACGTATTCTGGATTAATATATTGAAGTTTTCATCTTTGCTCCTCTCACTGTTCAACACAAGTTATTCAGCTGGAAGATTTTCCACTAGTAATTCTCAGTGGAAATTTCTCCATTTAGCTGGGGAATCAGTTGGTATCCTGCACCACAGTAAAAGACTCTGGGGTTGGGGCTAGCGTTCAGGGCCTGGAACACAATGGCAGAGGAGGACCTAGTGTGGGTTGTATTGTTATGTGGAAATATTATACGTATATAAACTATTGTATTTTACTGTCAACTGTAAGCCATTAATCCCCCAATAAAGAAAAAATATTGTGAAAAATAAATAAAATGTAAGGAATCTTTTTTAAAAAAATACATAAACCTGTAAAAGGCAAAAAAAATATATATATATATGACAAAACAAAAAAAGAACATTAAGGTGTTTCAACACCGGATCTGGAAATGGGATGCAACAGTTTCACTCCCTCTGCCTGGCAGCAGGTCTCACATACTTGCCATGATCCCTGAGAAATAATTCTTCCAGCGACGGGGAAGATTGTATAGCAGTGGCACTTGCAGGCAAGAAATCCAGATTTCATTCCTGGCAACACCAATAGCCTGAGCAGAGAATTGCTCCAGTTGAAAACAAGTGTTGCACTGTCTCCAGGAAGAGAACAACAACAACAAAATGGCTGCCTGAGAACATCAATACCTTCTGCTACAATCAGGAACACTCCAAGGTGGCATTATACATTTAGGGCAACTACCAAGCTTTCAGTGTTAAACAGATTGTTTAGATGATATTCCTTTTTATTTCTAAGCTTAAAAAAAGAAAAGGAGAAATATACACTTTGTTTACTGATAATTGTTAATTCTTTTTTCTTTTTCTTCTTCACTAAGGAAATAAACACTGGCTTTGGGAAGGGAAAGGACATTAGAAATAGACTGACTGATATAAGAAGGTTTTTCCGGGAGTTGGGTTGTAGCACAGTGGGTTAAGCGCAGGTGGCGTAAAGCGCAGGAACTGGCATAAGGATCCTGGTTCCAGGCCCCGGCTCCCCACCTGCAGAGGCGGCGCCTCACAGGCTGTGAAGCAGGTCTGCAGGTGTCTATCTTTCTCTCTCCCTCTCTGTCTCCCCTCCTTTCTCCATTTCTCTCTGTCCTATTCAGCAACAATGACATCAATAACAACAACAAAAGGGAATAAATAAATAAAATGAAAACAAAATATATTAAAAAAAGGTTTTCCATGGGTTTATGGCTATAGAAAAATGGCAAAATAATTCATAATATGTAAGTAAATCTTATCATGTAATAAGTACGTGTGAATAAATAGCTCCATTTGCCTATCTAAACATCCACACATATTTTATATAGTTCCCGCCAAGAGTTATATACTTCTTGTCTTAAGGATAAAGATGTAATGGGTATTTTCCCAATTATAAATCGTCAGATAAAGTCACACTCAAAAAAAATTTATTTCTTCCCATTCTGGTATATGCTTTCCTTCAAAGTCTAAAATTCCTCTTTGAATCCTTTTTTCCTTTTTTCTGTGGGAGGAAAAAATGCATCCCCTAGAGGCATTCTCACAGGGCTAGAGTAAAAGGCAAAATTTTTCACCATTCCTTTCTATAGCCCTTGACATCCCCAAAGCAAAGTCAATAGGGAAGTTTTGTTGCTTATGTTTCACTGGGTCCATCCTTGCTTTGGACAAGTGATGAGAGTATGGATGTAAAAAGTCCAGGTTGTATTGAAAGATTCTGAGGTATCTGGGCAGCTAGTGAGAATTAAGGAAAATGTTTTTTACATTTTTACAGATAAAAAAAAAAATGCACACTTGCCTGATAAATGGCATCATTCTTACAAAGTTTTGCACAAAACTTCCTCAATTGCCCCCAGAGACCACTTGGTTTACAGTACTGGATCTGAAAATGTTTCCCGTAGACCCTGACTCTCAGGATATCCATTTGCTTTTGGGTGGCAGGATCCTGACTCCTCTTCCATCCTTCAAACTAACTTGGACAGTTTTGCCACAAGGGTTTAGTCCAGTTAAGGAATCCTCTAAATTCACTTTGAGTCAAATTTTAAATGTCCGTTGCTTCCACCAGGTCATGGATGTGCTGGGACCCAAAGCATTCCATTGGCTTTCAAACAACAGAATTTTAAAATATCAGGTTCTTCTGCCTGAAGTTCCTAATCTAACAATCAATGCTTATCACACCCTCAATTCTGTTACTTTACTCCCTGGCCCTGGGTCAGATTTCACAGTAGAACATACATGCCCATAGGTCTTAGACTTGACCTGTGCTGCAAGGCCAGGATCTATAAGATATGCCATTAATAGATCATGATGAGACTTGGTTTGCAGGTAATAGCAGCTTTGTGCAAAATGGGGCCCGCAAATCAGAATATGCTATTGTTACTCTGTCTAGCACCATAGCAGACAATGGGACTGCCTTTACCTCACAAATCAGAAAATTAGCCAAGCTCCCCAAGCAGGTTATCCTTTACCTTCAGTTTGACACTCTCAATCTTCAGGAAAGTAAAAATGAGTAATCAGACTATCAAACAACTTCTTACTAAGCTTGTAATAGAAACGTAATTGACCTGGATCACTCTGCTGCCAACTGCCTTACTGTGGGCAAAGATTGCCCTTAAAGCTATTTTATTCTACCTCTTCATTCTCCTCTCCCTCTACTAGAGCCATTAGAAAGAACCAGTGCCCCCTCCTGAGAAAGCACATCTCTGTCAACACTTAATTTAGGATGTATGTCTACCCTTAAAAAGAAAGCCCACACCTTTTACCAATTAATATTAGAAAACATAAGTTAGTATATCAACCCATGGGGCCCACCTAGTCCCTGACAAGACCTGGGAATTTCTCCAAGATTTCACAGTGTCTGAGTTCCTTCAAGGAACATTCTTAGACTGTACCCTCTCAGATATTTCCTTTTTCATAGAGTAGGATGAAATATTCTATAGACAATGAATGACAATGACCCAATTGTCATCAAATGGCTCAACTCCTGGCTCAATAGACCATGGACCTAGTATAAAAAAATGCCATCACCATCCTGCGACTCCTTATATGTTGTTTTTTATCCATCTGTTGCAATGTTGCCTCCCCAAGTTTACCCTGTTTACATGACCCAAGTATACAGGTCTTCTATCCACTCCCGAATGATTGTTCAACCATCATTAATAATAATAATCAAATAAATATCATGGTCTGGCATTTCTGGGAACAGCCTCCCCTCTGAAACATGGCAATAAGTAAAGCAGGAATATCTCTACTGCCCCTATGTCAGCACTGGAAGCAGTTCTTCCATCATTGCTCATATTCAAAGATTTTCATTGCTATCTCTCAGAGTAGGAAATGAGGTGGTATAAAATTTTAAGATACAACGTTTATGCCAGGCTAAGAAAATAGCAACAGTTCAGTGAAACCCCCTAGGCTTAAGGCATTTAATAAGCAAAAAACAATAGTCGGCTATTGTTGGGATATTGTACAGATGTGGTTGAACATTGGCAGGGCCCACAAACCACTATATTTCCATGCAAGTATTATTTACATATGCCCTACCACGTTATCCCCGAGGGTACTGCTAATTCCCCCAGCTAAAACTACAGCAACCGCAACTAAGGAAGTTCCCAGAATTCCTTTTTATTTTCTCCATCCTCTTTCCTAGCCAATTCCATCCAGATTTGCCACTTCCATTTTTACCCTATAAAACCTGCTGCTGTTCCTGGTTTTGCCCTTTTTTCTCTTCCACATCCTGACCTGGAGAAGACCTGGAGAAGGCTGGCATGCATAGTGGGAGGCAGCCATTTTGCTAGTTCAATGTGGCCTAAACCCTCTGTGCTCACACCCGAATCTGGAGCATCTGAATGAATAAAGATTTGTGCTCCCTCTCCACCACGAGTTCCTGGTCTCTGTCCCATGACACAAACCTAACATCTGGTGCCCAACGTGGGTCCACCGGCTCCACACAAGTGGAAGAAGTATGAAGGCGCTCCAGGTAAGTATACAGTTGCTTGACTCTCTGCAGCCCTGTGTTTAATGAAGGCATTGAGATTCCTTTTATCCCTCTTATTTTTCTGAGATCCCTCCGCCATGGGTGACCTTCCTTCTCATGAAGAGGTTTCCCAAACCCTCTGCTCTTTTTTCTCTAGAAAGTTTTTATATCTCTAGGAATTTTGCTCGGGGCCACACCTTGGATTCTCTTGACCATGGTCATGGCTTTTAGGAGATACGCAGGGAACCCTTCTAAAGGACCCAGGAAAATCCCCCTAAAACTCTCCCAGCTCCTCCCATGTTTCCTGCAGAGAATACCAATGTTAACTTGGAAAACAGCCCTACGCTAAGGAACCTTGAGGCTGCGATCCAAGAGTTAAGGGAGATAGTCATTCTACTTACCCAGCACCATGCATGCATTCTAGAGAAAGCAAAGCCTGCCCCAATCCTGACCCACCCTAAGCCCTCTGCATTTTTCCCAGAGACTCCCATTTTGGCAGACACATCTCCAGCTACAGCTGCTTCTGCGCCCCCTCCCTCTGCCGCTACGCCACTATCGGACGCAGAATATCTTTGCCGGCTTTGCAACAGAGCTTTTCCTCCGGAGCAAGTCCACACATTCCTGGTAAACATTACCCCCATAGACAGAGACGTCAGACGTGGTACCCGTATTCCTCCACGGATCTTAAAGAACTTTGCCAGGCAATTAAGGAGGACAAGATTCATTCTCCATGGACTAGATCCATTTTATAAGGCTTTCTCCAGAACCTTAGTACCCCCCAGGACTGGAGGGACGTAGCTCATGCTACACTCCCAGGCCCTCTCTTCCTTCAATGGGAAGCATTTTTCAGAGATGAATGTTTACAGCAATCCCGGAGAAATAGCCAGAATCAGCCCGTGTGGGATTTTGAGGCTCTGTTTGGAACGGGTTGTTTGAGAACTGGAATTCAACAAGCAAAGGCCAAGTTTCCACCTGGTTATTTTGATCAGGTATGGCTCTGCACATTACAAGCATGGGAGTGGTTAACACCCCCCACGGGAGTGGCCTCAGCCCCCATTCTCTCCCTTTGCCAAGAACCTGATGAATCTGTAACTAAATTCATTACTAGGGTACCTGATTAGGTTACCTGATTAGGTTTGGAGAGAAAGATTTATAGTCCTAAAGCCCATTTTCTCCTCCTGCATTCTATTGTCTGGGATGGCATAATTCCTGACTTCCGTCAGGCATGCCTCAGTCTTAAAAACGAACACCCAGACACCTGGATTTTAGCAACACAGATGATTGTACCAAGCTCTTATCAGGCAACCATTATAACACAGGCCTTTGCAGCTGCCCTAGATAAGTGAAAGGGGGCTTGCTTTCAGTGTGGTCGCCAAGGTCATTGGCGTAACCAATGTTCAGAAAATAAAGCTTGACCCCTCTTCCAGTCAGGAAGCCAGAGACCCCGAACGCCTTGTCCTAGATGCCAGAAAGGTTTTCATTTGAGGAAAGATTGTTGGTCTAAATTTCATAGAAATGGCAAGCCCCTGCCGAATGTAGATTTAAACTAGGGGCAGGGCATCCCTCAGCCCTGCTTCAAGAGGGAGTCAAGCATGTTGCCCGCTTGGTGCCATGCCTTTCTTCCATAAACAAGAGCCCAGCCCGGGACCCAACCCATCGTTCCACCCACCACACCATGTAACAATAGCAGAGGGTGAGCAGGAGGAGGAGCACGCAGCATGTGGGAACTCCCAGAGTAAAAATAGCCGGCTGGAGCAAGCGAACAGTGTGGATTCAGAGCCTGAGATTTTGTGGACCAGCCCTGTTTTATAAAGGGGTCACACTACTATGACAGTAATGATTGTTAAAATTCCTTTTAAGTGTATGATTGATACCAGAGCAGACAAGACAATATTAAGGGAAGCAGAGGTTACCCAGAGTTGGGAACTCCTTCCAGGACCACGTCTACATGGCATTGGAGGATTGACACAAGATTTCCTCACATGAGATTCGCTTGTGTTGGAAGATCAGAAGGGACTTTTTTTTTTTAGTCCCCAGAAGGGACTACTGGATGCTTTCATCCTTTGATAGCTGATATTAGCAACAATTTATTGGGCAGAGACTTACTGGAATCTCTTGATGTGGTAATATCCTCAGACGCCTCTGCAGGGTGTCACAATCACTCCTGTGAGACTTCCAGATCCTACCAGCACCCCCAAAACTAACTGCCACTGTTCGTAACAGAACTCCCCATTTAGATTGGCTTTCTAATGAGCCTGTCTGGGTAGAGCAGTGGCCTTTGCCTAGGGAGAAGCTAGAAATTTTAAAAGAGCTTGTCCAAGAGCAGTTATCCTTGGGCCCATCAAACCCTTAAGGCTCAATTAAATAAAAAAGGGGAATATACCCCCCAAATATCCAGCTGGCAAAAGCTATAACTACATTAAATCTTTTTAATATTTACAAAAGCTTGAACCAAACTCCTATGATTCTACATTGGCAAACACAATCTGACCTGGAGAAGGGCTGGAGTGCATAGCGGGAGGCGGCCATTTTGCTAGCTCCACGTGACCTAAATCCGTTGTGCTCACACCCGACTCTGGGACGTCCACATGAATAAAGATTTGTATTCATGCTGCCACGAGTTCCTGGTCTCTCTCTCTCTCTCCAGTGAGACAACCCTGACAGGCTATTAGCAATTCTGAATATCAAAAGATACACAGCTTCGCACATAACAATTGAACAGGGCAAATACCTGACCCTGACACCAGGTGGTTGTGGCACATTTTTTCTCCTGTTTTCCCAGCAGCACAACTGAAGAGTATAGAAGAAGAGACAGGCAGCAGTCTCCCTACTCTCTCTGTGTGTGACTATTGAGTTACTCTGTCATAGTTATTAGAATATTCAACTTTTCTGTTAATTTGCCTGTACAGTTATTTTGCTGTCTCTTTGTATATTTGAGCATTATATTGATTTTACATTATATCAGGTTTCTTATACATTGCATGACTATGATAGCATTTATTTTAATTATAATTTAAGGTCTCAAGATGATACATTTGATCATGATGACAATCATTTTAATTTGCAGTATATTTTATTTCTGTTTCTTCTTTCAGCTATATCAGATTTCAAGGTTTAACTATGACATAATTTAATATGGAATATAAGGGCTGTGCCAGGAAGTTCTCAGTTGTTTGTTTTTATACGGTTACTCAGCACAAGAAAAAGAAGGAAAAAAAAAAGCTAGCAACTCTAGTAAGAACCCAAGCATATCTCTTAGACCATACTACTGCATTATATGTAGTCCTGTTTACCCACAATTAATGTGCTTTAGTATTAAATGTAGTATACACAACTTGAGTATATTAAAAATCATCCACTATATTTGTGAACATATTCAATGCAATTAAAACAGCTTCCTAATGACATAGTCTAGTAAATGGAAAACTGCAGATTTATTTAATAGAGAATATTTGATTTAGTCATTAAGTTCCTGTCAAAAATACTTTGTTACATTTTATTTATTTTTAAGATTATGTATTTTATGAGAGAAAATACTAGGGGGAGAGAGAGAGAGAGAAACCAGAGCACTCCACAGCTCTGTCATCCATGCATGGTGCCAGAGAGCAAGTCTTGCTCTGCCTCTGTCCCCTGAGAGACAATATATAACTTCTTCACTATTACTGTTGCACCACTGTTTCTCTTTGAAGCTATTTTCTAGTCCCTGTTGCTTGTTGAAGTGGACTTATGGGTCTTTTTAAGTACTAGAGAGGAAATAGATGCTTCCATTTGTGATAGAATTGCAAGGCAGGAAATATAGTTGATATCTGAAGATAGTTTATCACAACCTCATGCCATCAAGTAGCATAGGAATCATTCTGATATTTAAAAAAAAGATATAGCTCCTATAAAAGATGGCAAGCTTTCAAACTGTTTTCAAGGTCTGAAATTGATCTTGATCACATTTTTCCCCCACTGGGTCTTGTTCCCTCATCTCGTCATCAAATTAATTCTATTTATGTTAGAACATTAAACGATTTTCATTTGCATATTCACTTCTTCCTCCCTGAGCTTATTCTTTCCTTTGCTTCTTGCATGGAATAGCATGGAATACCCAGAAGTCCAAGTAAATCCATGATAAACATGTAAAAGTATTACCTATTTTATATCTTCTGGTAAGGATATCCTTAAGTATTTAATTGACTTCCTTTAATTTTCCTTATCTTTGAGTTACTCATTACATTAACTTATTTTTTAACTGTGTGTGTGTTTATATAATCTATAATTTTCCAAGGGTATAGTAGAGAAGGAAATTTTATGAGAAAATCTTCCCATTAGAATAGCATTCCCATTGTATTTTGTTCAATTGGATTCAGATCTTCTGATAGAAATGTTGTTCTAAACACATTACTAGATGAGACTATCTAATAAGAGTGAGCAGCATGGCCATTGCTCTCCACTGTAACATAGAGGCTTGGCATAGAGAGAAAGATGAGCAAACCCAGCGGAGAGAAGTAACCACTGAGGTTAGAGAAAAACAGCAGACACCAGTGTCAAGGATAGTCAGAGATAGGAGTTTAGAGACAGCCTTATGATGGTGCCAGGGATTTAACCTGAAACTTCAGTTATCTAGGTCACAAAAAAGGAAACTGGACATTGACCCAATGGAGAAGCAATTACAGAAGTCAGACCTCCCACCTTCTTCACCCCATAAAAATCTTTGGTCCGGGAGTCAGGCAGTAGTGCAGGGAGTTAAGCACATGTGGCGCAAAGTGCAAGGGCCGGCGTAAGGATCCCAGTTGAAGCCCCTGGCTCCCCACCTACAAGAGGTCACTTCGCAAGTGGCGAAGCAGGTCTGCAGGTGTCTATCTTTCTCTCCTCCTCTCTGTCTTCCCCTCCTCTCTCCATTTCTCTCTGTCCTATCCAACAACAACAATAGCTATGACAATAATAACAGCTACAACAAGCACAACAAGGGCAACAAAATGGGAAAAATAGCCCCCAGGAGCAGTGGATTCATAGTGCAGGCACCGAGCCCCAGCAATAACCCTGGAGGCAAAAAAAAACAAAAAACAAATAACAAATAACATTTTGGTCCATACTGCCAGAGGGATAAAGACTAATGACCCTTTCAGTGGATAGGGAGGGTATACGCAGTTCTGGTGGTGGGAACTGTATGGAATTGTACCCCTCTTATTCCACAATCTTGTCAATCATTATAAAATCACTAATAAAAAATGAAACTGGATTTACTTTGTCAAAGATTGCTGAGAAGTCAAAAATGAAGATTCTAGAAATCTTTAGGATTTGGTAAGTTCTTAGTGACTTTCGGAGAAACATCAGTGGAAATGTGCAGGGTACACATTGGAAGCACTTACATTGGTAATCTAAGGGAAACAAACAAACAATAAAAAGAGGTGGGAGTATTATCTTACAATGAAAATAAAAATTGCTTTTAATAAAGATTTCAGGAACCAGGAAAAACTCCTTACACTAAAGATATTACTATATGGTGAAAAGAAAAAAAAAAGTAATTACATTTTAGTACTGAGTCTTCTGAACCTTTTGATAATATAACTAGCTTATAGAGGAGAATATGTTAAGTAAAATTTTGAACACTACAACTTTTAAGTTGCGGTAAAAAAATAGGCATTAGTATTAAAAAGGAAAGAAAGCATGTGACTGCAACTTACAAACACTGTCACAAAGAATATTTTCAAAGGAGTAAATTATTTGCAAGGGACAGATACATTACTGTTTTTTAACAGAATGAAAATGCTAAGACTATTTTGGACGTTTCCAGACTTTGCAGTGGAACTGTATTTAGCTTCACTACTTTAAAAATGTTATAGAGTCAGAGAAGGAGAGTCAGAGTGAAAAAAGATGACCAGCACCAAAGTGTCTCTTACTGTGGTGGGGGGAAAGATTGAACTTTAGTCAAGCAACTGGCAAAGCAGGACACTATGCAAGTGAGCTATTTCACCAGTTCTAACTTGACTACTTAAAAGACCATAAAGTCTCCATTTTTCTTTTTCATTCAAAAAACAAACAGGCATTTACTGACTATTTAGCTAGCAATTTTATGTAAACACTACAACTTAAGCACATAGGCACTATAATTTAAACATTAGAACATTACATAGAAAAGTAGCTGTTTCAAACTTACAGTGAGAAAAAATATCCAATATATGTATTTTTTTTGTTTTGAAACACTGCACTAACAGTTTTTGCAAACATTTTAAGTTATTACAATAATATAAAAACACAATTATAGTAGAATATTTGCCCAATGCAATTTTGTGTTCAAGCAGAATAACACAATATAGTATCAAAAACTACCTTTACTGGCAGAAAGACTTCTGTTAATCATCAAAGCTGAGCATTTGGGAGAATGGCTTTTTGAGACATGTGTACTTAAAGTTTTGATATGTCTAGTCAGGTCACCTCTGTCAAAAGAAGCTACACTGAACATCGATTAGAGGTGGGGAGAGCTCAGAAAAACATTTAGAGAAAAATAGTTCAAAAGCTAGCAATAGAAAGTGAAGGTTAAATAGGTAAATCTATGTGAAAAGAAGGTAACTATTAAAATGTGTCTTTTCACAAGTTATTTTGCCTTAAATTGTTTAATCAACTGAAAGCTCCTTGGTTAAGTTGTGCTGAAAAAATGTGTTAAATGTGTAATTATCACTATTATATTTTACTAGACCACTACTCAGCTCTAGGTTATGGTGGGGTGGTGCAGGGGACTGAACTTGGGACTTCAGTAAAAGGTTACTTATTCTGATTGAGATTTTGTGTTAAGAAGACAATTTTTCCCTATTGGCTAATTTTAAAATTAATATTTTATGACATAAGAGTAGTATTATAGTCCAATTATGTACAGGTCCTACAATAATAATTACATATTATTTTGTATTAGATTTTTTCTTTCTTCCATTTATTAATCTATTATTTATTTATTATTGAATAGAGACAGAGAGAAATTGAGAGGGGTTGGGGAGATAAAGAGACAGAGAGACACCTGCAGCCTTGTTTCACCACTCGTGAAGATTTCCCCCCTGTAGATGTGGACCAGGGCCTTGAACCTGGGTAGTTGTGCTGTAATGTGAGCACTTAAGCAGGTTGCACTACCACCTGGCCCAATAATTAAATTTTCTTTTGACACAACTAAAAGCTTTATTTAAAATATATACTACATTTTTCAACACAGCATGTCACATTTCTCCTTTTGAGCTCTGATATGACATTCATCATTAAACACTCCTTGATACTGAAAAATATTCTCTCTCTCCATATATATGCATATTATACCACCATGGTCACAAGATCCTCAACATATCTTCTCTCTCTTTCTCTTCCCCCCCTCTCTATATGTGTGTGTGTCTACATGAATATACACACATGTATGCTATATGCAATGTATAATGTATTATATATAGCCTCCTACATCTTGAAGAGTAATTTAAAAATCTCATATAACTGAAAATAAATTACTTAGTTTAAGCATTTTTAAAGTCTAATTTTCTGCAGTTTAAACTTGATTTTAATGAGTAATAGTTGTATTTATGAACACCCTGGAGAATATAATTCATTCCCTGTAGAATGTTGGTAGATTATTTGTAACCTTATTCTAGAAAATGTATTGATTTTTTTCTGTAAATAATCAATTGTTCTCTGATAGAAGCACAATGTCCTCTGTTATTTATGGTTTTGTTTGCCATTTATGTTTACATTTTCAAACTCAGTCCTTTGGGTTACACCTTTTGGGTTCCTATGTTTGAAAATTGAATCTTAATTGTACTTAAGTTTATAATTTTGCTAACAATTTCTATTTTAAAAATACATAGCAGATGTTCTGATATATATTTAGTACTTGGATAAATGTATGAACCACCTGCACAATTTTATTTGATGGATGAGAAAACTAAGGTTCTTATGGGTGAAATGATTTAAGATCATAAAGTTGGCTAAGTTCTTAAAATTAATTTCCACATTCTAATTTTATAAAAATGTTGAAAGAAAAATGTAGACATGAGGCTACTACAACAGTTTAGACAACAGACTAATTCTTGAGACTTAAGAGGTCCCATATTCAATTTCTGTTTATCATCAAAAGCCAGACCTTAACAGAGCTCTGGTTAAAGACAGGGAAAGAGAAAGTGAGAGAGAATGGGATATAGAAAGAGAAAGAAGAAAGAAAGGAAGATTTCATTTTAGATGCTGACTATTTGCAATGAAATTATTATTTCAAACATATATATGCTTAAACTATATATTTCTTTTTAACTGTGCATTTCAACTAATAGTTTCAATACTCTTATAGAAGTAGAGTGCTTGCTTTCCTAAAGGTGCCTGTGGCTATTTCTGCAACAGGATCACTCCATAACAATCTCTACTTCAACTGCTTAGATGGATGGTCATTGCATACTTGTACTGCACTTCAAAAATAAGTTAATACTGAGTTGCCATATTACAGGGCATTGATGATGAGACTAGACGAAATTCCAAATAGCATTTTAGTGGATTCACTACCGCTTATGAGGAAATATCTGTGAGTTAAATCAAACACTTTTTTAATCTTATTGTGAAATCAAGAGCATCTTAGATGTTTTGTTTTTTTCACAGCTTAATATAGCCTAAACAAACAAACAAAAATGGAATAAATTTCTAGACATGGTGTCTATTATAATTTTCTACTTCAATTTCTATTGTTCTGTGACAGAAATAAATGCTTTAATGTAAATATAATTCAGCTCCTCTTAACGTATTTCATAAATGCTCTTAAATGTAGAATTTTGCAGACCACTAACAAGACTCTGATTGAATCTTTAATAATGGTGCGCCAAAATTGAGTTCATCCAATTTCTGGGTGACATAAAGCATGGTTATATAGTTTCGATATTCAGCAGCTATGTGAATTTTATTAAGCAAACGATCTCTAGGATGCATAGTTGTCTCCATTATGGAAGCAACATAAATCTGATAGCTACATGCGCTTAAGGCAGAGTCTGCATGAAATATGTGTATCAAGCCCTGCATCACTTTTGAAATAAAATGTTAACAGTTTTTCAGTTATATTCATGCCTAGGAAATTATAATAGTTTAGGTTCAATGGACAAAGTGTAGATGAAGTGTGAAACTATGTTACAGAAGATGCATTTCTGAATAATCAACAGTTTGAAAGAAAAACAGGAAACCCTAGTGTTGGTCTACTGATGAATTTTTTTTTAATCTATAAACAGGAAAGGTTGCAATCAGTTTATCTGAGCTGTGTTCTCTGGAAGACCACACCTCCTAACTGCCTTGTTTCCAATTTAAGTGAAAGAAGACACTGCTTTGTCCTACCCAAATACTCAATGCCACAGTAATTTGCTAGCTTGGTTGGAATGTTCCTGGCAGTGACCATAAACTGTGAGCTTAGACCAAAAGGGATTCAGAGGTTACACAGGCACCTGTGCTAAATGTGAATATATAAATAGGCCCTTAGTCAGGTTGATGGGTGTAAACAGTTAATTTTATTCATAGATTTTCTTCAAGCTTGGGAGCTACTCTCTGCTCTGATCCAACTTTTTTAGCCCTGTTCTCAACTTTGACACCAGTTTCTCAGATATTATTTTTGTTCACCTCCATGTTAGCTATCAAACTCAAGCAAAAACTACAAAAGTCACAGGCCCCTAGAAACATACCTAAAATAGACTTTTTAGCTTTTCTCTGCTTTAAGATCCCCATTCTCATCCACTCTATTCCTACCTGTTTGTTCCTGTTTATTAAACATTTTGTCCTGCTTTATATCTTACTGCCTTTCAGCCACCAAGTTGCAGACACTACTAAGATTCCATCCTGACTTCCCTGGGCAGATCATGTGTCCCGGAACCTCACCTCTCCAGAGCTCTACCACACTAGGGAAAGATAGAAACAGGCTGAAGATATGGATCAACCTAATGCCTACATCAACTGGAAAGCAATTACAGAAGCCAGGATTCCTATCTTCTATACCCCAAAAACAATTCTGGTCCATCCTCCCAGAGGAGAAGTGATGGGGAAGATAACCAGAGGGCCCTGAACTCCAATTCCATCAGGAACTGGAGAGAAAAGGAAAGGAGGAAGGACACTCAGAAGTAGTAATTAGTGTGGATGTGACTTGAAAGGGGAGAGAGTGAAGGGTAATAGAGAAAAAAGATTAAATATACATAAATATAGACAGATAGTTATAGAAATAATAAGTCAACCCATATCTGCAACCTTGGGAGAACTACTATAACTTCCACTGGAGGGTATTGGGATGCAGATCTATGGTGGTAGGAACAGTGCAGAATGATATCTCTGTAATCTTACAATTTTGTAAATCAATATTAAGTTACTAATAAAATAAAAAAACAATTTAATGGCTTGGCTCATTTTTATCTCTGTAACTTTATTATTTTTTATCTACTTCTTAAACATGAATATCATTATTTGAATTATGAGCTTATTGCTTAGATGCTGAGGAAAAACCTTTTAAAACTACTCAACACATATAAGCAAAACTGTTACTTAATGGTACTTTACAACCCCTTATTGGCTATATATACTACATCTTACCACTCTGTGTAGAAGGCTAAAAAATAAATCTTAAATTCCATTGCTCTTTTCAATTGTATTTGGACATTATTTAAAAAAATTATTAAAAATCAAAACACACATACATTGAACTGTGAGTTTGATAAAGCCAGTAAAAGTGAATGCTAGGTTGTTTATCTAACGTGGGGGTTTCTAATCTTGGTTTGGTTTATCTAGAGTATATTTCCTTTGGAGATAATTACCAGAAGTGGGTACTCTAAGTGCTTTAATCTTTCTGTTTGTGATATGTCTAACTGAATGTGAAATTAAGTCATCATATCTTATCTTCATATCAGTAGTACCTGCTGGAGGAAAACTGTGTAATATAAATAACTGAAAATTTAACTCTTTCCATGTAACTGTCAATCAATATTGTGTTGAACTTTCCCATACATAAAATGCAAAGCATACACCTAATTTAAAACTCCCCAATTTTAAAACATTTTATTTCTTTTTGTAATGAGAAAGATAAAGAGAGAAACACACACACACACACACACACACACACACACACACATTGAGAGAGAGAGAGAGATGGAGCTAGACCAGAGCATTGTTCATCTCTGGTTTACAGTGGTGCTGGAGATTAAAACCTGGGAGCTCAAAGCCTCAGGCATGAAAGTTTTTCACATAACCACTATGCAATCCACCCTGCCCCAATTTTGCCTAATTTCACAGATATGTAAAAGTATGTAGAGAATTAAATATATTTACACTTAGAATTACTGACTATAGAACATTTTCAAAAAGTATTTTATATGTTTCTACATTCTTGACTGAGTGATAGCATTTTGGATAGATATCCTTAAGTTAACAGCTTAACCTGACCTTAACAAGGATTTCAAACCAAGTTTGCTGACTTAGTTCATTTATTATAAATGTGACTAAAATGTTAAGTGCTTTACCAAGTTTCTCAGAAGGTTACAAAGAACTTCCCAAATCAAGTTACATTCATATTTAGAATGTGCCCTCCTGCAAGGAAGATTAAATAATTTTGTACACACTGAATACATTTGTCTCAATTGTCACACAATAACTTTAGGAATGATTCACTGTAATTATGCCAATCCTGACTATTTAAGGTTGACTAAACCTGATACTGCATAGTGTTCTATGGTGATTTTTCTAGAATATCTTTCATCTAATCATTCTTTAAAGATATAATATAGTTTAAAAATATGTTTCAAATACCTGCAAAGATACTTTGTATTTGTCATTCCTTTTAGCTATGGATGTAGTTCTCGCTTGAATAATCTGCTGAAGTCGTTGCATTTTTTTTTCACTAATGTCCTATTGCATGCAAAGAAAAGGCTCATAAAACACTTAGGTTCGGGAGTCAGGCTGTAGCCCAGAGGGTTAAGCGCAAGAACCAGCAGAAGGATACCAGTTAGAGCCCCCCGTCTCCCCACCTGCAGGGGAGTTGCTTCACAAGCGGTGAAGCAGTTCTACAGGTGTCTGTTCTCTTCTCCTCTCTGTCTTCCCCCACCTCTCTCCATTTCTCTCTGTCCTATCCAACAATGATGACAACAATAATAATAACTACAACAATAAAACAACAAGGGAAACAAAAGGGAATAAATATTTTAAAATAACACTTAGGTCCTTGTGTGGAAAGATATTTGGCTTGACATTATAACAGCTGCATTATCTACTATGCCACTAATTATCCATTAAAATGTACTAAAATCTCCAAATAATATCTGAAAACATATTACCTGTCAAAGATGACATTCTGGAGGAACTGTTATTGAAACAATACACACAATGACTCACTGTTTAAAAATGAAATCAGAATATCTCTATGCACATATGGTCCTTATCCCACTTTAGTGAGGGTGTTTATATTTCCTGCATATCACAAGAAATTTACCCAAATATTTTCCCCAGCTCCTTAAAAAGTAAAATCTCAACTCCTCATTGTCCCTCAGGGTCCCTTTCAAACTGTTAGTACAATATATTAAAGTAAAATATAAGAGATTTTATTCTTCTCCATATGTGCTTTTGGAAACTGTTTTTCCATATATTATACCGTCAATTCTATGCTGTGACTGGTGTAATATTTATCTCACCACTTAAGAAATTCTTTCACCATGTACACCACTTGTCCTCTGATTTGGATATTAAGCATTACTATTAAATACCTAGCTGAAGGGTAATTAACTTAAAAATAACCCAGTCTAGTAAATTAAAGCACTCTGTTAACTATATTACCCCCAAATTTTCACAAAAAGTATTGTTATGTTGTGATACATAAGACAAAAAAATAGTAATTGAACTAGCAATAATAACATGATAAAATACAGAAACATATGAACAAATAGAAATTGATTTAATGGTTTGATAAATAAATACGTAGTGGAAAAATTCAAACAGTCTATTTTATACCATAGAACGCTGCTCAAAAATTCTAACTCTGTGGCACTAGTCTGATGCAAAAGGAAAGCGATGGATCTAAAAGTAGGATGTCTGGTTGATAACTTTAAGAGTTAAAACTGCAAAGTCGCTAAACAGAAAGAATGTAAGTGAAGATTAGCACTAAGGGTTAACAATCATGTATGTATATATATAAAATGGCACAGCCACTTTGGAAAACTGTTTGACACTTTCGCAGAGATATAACCATACACGTAAAGATTCATACAAGAAAAATGGAAGGGGTATCCATCCGTACAAAGACTACAAAAGAAAAATTGTAAAATTTCATAGAAGATGATTTAATATCAAAGATGATTTGAGAGATAGTTCACATCTTGAATACACATGCTCAGGGACCTGGAGTCAAGTGCCCAGTTACTGAGAACCTGCATGGAGGAAGCTTTGTGAGCTGTGAACAGTTTCGTGGTGTCTTTCTCCCTCTTTCCCTTTTCCATTCTCCTCTTCTCATCATATATATTCTAGGGGCATAACAGAATCCTGACAGCACGGGCTCTGGCAGAAATATAAATAAAAATGAAAGAAGTTTTTGAGATGAATTTAATGAAGTTTCCCACGGAGTATAGAAATTTGAAATAAGAAGAAAATGGGACAGAAAATTAAAAGAAAATTGGGAGAATAGTCAGAGGAGATACAACATCCAAATAACAGGGGCATCAGAGAAAATAAAAATTAGGGAAAAGACTTCTTATTAAATCATTCATAAACATTTCTCACTGAAGGACATGGGACACTCAAATGATAGAACCCGATATGTACTTAGTAAACATTTAGAAATTATCCCATATTAAGGCATGTCAGTGTGAACTTTTAGAATGGGGGGGGGGATTCTATAGGTCTCTAGGGAGGGAAAAACAAGAATAAATTAACTACATGGAAAGAATCAGAAATCACAAACGTCATGTGGGTCGAGTATAACTGAGGAAGCTAAAGACAATGGAGTAATGTCTCCATAATTCTCAGGGGAAATTATTTCAAACCTCGAGTTTGATACCCAGCCAAACCATAAATCAAAGCTGACAGTGGAGACATTCAACGTCTCCAGGATAATCTATCTTGTATTTGTTCTCAAGAAGCTACTATAAGGTACGTTTCATTAAAACAGAAGAATGCATGGGGTCTGGGAAATACAGGGGGACAGTGAAAGTAACACTTTGAGGTCATGGTGAAGTGGAAGTTTGAGGAGATGGCTGTATCTGGGATATGAAGGAAAATCAGTCCAGAACAGTGCACAGCAAACGTTCTTGGAGCAAATGTTTGTACATTTTCTAAGAGGCAATTTGGAATACTGATGAAGAGTTTAGATTTGAATTAATGTTATATATATATATATATATATATATATATATATATATATATGGATAGTTTACTATTTTTCCATGTAAAGGATCCTGATGTGAGCCTGCCCTCCCCCCCCGCCCCACATCTTTATATCTCCGTCTCTATCTTAAAAGAATGAAAGAGAGAGATATGAAAGGGGAGGGAGAGAGAGGGTCAAAGAGTAAGAAGATGACTGCTTCTATAGATAAGACAGACAGAGACACAAAAATTACTGTTTGGTTACCAGACAGAATAAACTGCTCTACAGTTTTGAAAAAATAAAATAAAATCAAATAATCCAATAAAAATTTTAGTCTACAGTATGTAGATGTTCATTTTCTCTGTATTCTCTCCAACACTTGTGAGTTTCCTCCCTCTCTTCCTTTTTAATTTTTTTTTTCTGCTAGTGCTTTGATGGGGCATCATGTCTGTATAACTCCACTGTTCTAGTGAACTCTTTTTCAGAGAGAGAGGAGGAATATCATGTCACCATTCCACCACTTGTGAAGCTTCCCCTTTGCAAGATGTTCCTATTTGGGAACCAGGGACTAGAACCAAGGTTCTCTTAATGGTAAGGTATATATTCTACCTGGTTAGCTATCCCCTAACCCCTATTTCCTTTTCCTTCCTTTCTCCCTTTCTCCCTTTCCTTCCTTCCTTCCTTCCATCCTTCCTCTTCTCTTCTCTTCTCTTCTCTTCTCTTCTCTTCTCTTCTCTTCTCTTCTCTTCTCTTCTCTTCTCTTCTCTTCTCCTCTCTTCTCTTCTCTTCTCCTCTCCTCTCCTCTCCTCTCCTCTCCTCTCCTCTCCTCTCCTTTTCTCTCTTCTTTTTCCTTCCTTATTAATTTTCTAGAATACAGCCATCAAGCATGTGTGATTCCATCAGCCTCAAGGTGACTTTTCCAGTTGTCTTATTTATTTCAGAGAGAACTGGAAAGCAAACAAACAAACAATAAAAAAAACACAGAAGCTCTCTAGCATCTGTGTAGCTTCCCACATGGTGCCAAGACTTGAATCCAGAGCTTTGCTCAGGGTAAGAAGATTGCCTTACTGACCCACATACTTCTTGTTTTTTTTGAGAATAGTCATTTTCATAGGTGTGAGGTAATAGGTCATTGTTGTTTTTGTTTACATTTCTCTAACAATAAGAGATGTGAATAGCTGCTCATGTGCCTATTGACCTTCTGTAGGTGTCTGGGGAAAGTATTCATTCAGATTGCGCTGCCAGTTTTCAAATGCATTACTTCCTTTTGTTGTTGTCATCGCTACTATTGTTCAATTAAGTCATTCTTAATAACATACTGATATTAACACTTTATTTTTTAATATGCAGTATCTTTTGCAGTCCTACTTTTTGAATATAGTCATTATGAAAAAAATAATACAGATTCTAATGTATAAAGAATAGAAAAATACAAATGCCCTGTTGTTGTGTGTCCATAAATATGAAATACAAATACAAAATAAAAACTGATCTGAAGGAACAGGTGCATTTAGCCAAGAGTTGGAAGCAACAGAAGTGTCTGTATGTGTATAAATAGACAAAGAAAATGTGACATACATATGCAGTCAAACATCATTTAGTTAAAAAACAAAGAGATTAAATTCTACCATTTTCATCAGCATAGATGAACCTAGAGGATATTATGCTAGTGGAATAAGCCAAATAGAGAAAACAAGTAGCATATAACTTACGTCACATGTTGTAGGGAAAAGAAGCTAAACGAATGAATGAACATAACAAGACAAAACCAAATTCTTATGGTAATCAGCAGAGAAGAAGAAAGGGAAGTGGGTAGATAGATCAAAAACAGGCAATTATATGGTGATAGTTAGAAAGTCGACTTTTGGGGGCCGAGCAGTAGTGCAACAGGTTAAGCACACATAGCCTCAAGGATCCCAGTTCAAGCCCCCAGCTCCCGACCTGCAGGGGAGTCGCTTCACAAGTGGTGAAGCAGGTCTGAAGGTGTCTTTCTGTCCCCTCCTCTGTATTCCCCTTCTCTCTTGATTTCTCTCTGTCCTATCCAACAACAATGAGAGCAATAACAACAATAATAACACCAACAATGTTAAAAAACAAGGGCAACAAAAGGGAAAAAATGGCCTCCATAAGCAATGGATTCACCAAGCCCTAGTGATAACCCTGGAGGCAGAAAAAAATTAATTGATTAATTAAAACATAAATAAATAAATAGTAGATTTTCAGTGATAAGTACAATATAAACTAATTTTGGTTATGATGATAAATGCCAAACCTAAACAATGTTATAAACCAGTATGCCTTCAATTAAGAAAGTCAAATCTGTTACTACCATTCCAAGATTCCCATTCAGGGAAAATTTTAATGTTTTCATCTCTACTCTATTTTAGTCACACATTACATAATCACACTTTTTATTTGGCCATCAGGTGGGGAAACTGTATTTTTTAAATTTTATTTATTTATTTTCCCTTTTGTTGCCCCTGTTGTCTTTTTATTATTATTATTGTAGCTGTTCTTGTTGCTATTGATGTCGTTGTCGTTGGATAGGACAGAGAGAAATGGAGAAAGGAGGAGAAGAAAGAGAAGGGGAGAGACAGACACCTGCAGACCTGCTTCACCGCCTGTAAAGTGACTCCCTTGCAGGTGGAGAGCCAGGGGCTCGAACCGGCATCCTTCCCCCGGTCCTTGCACTTCGTGCCACTTGCACTTAACCGGCTGTGCACTTAACCGGCTGTGCGCTATCGCCCAACTCCCCAGAAACTGTATTTTTAAGGTTTGGGTTGCATATCTAAATTCAAGGCTAGTGTTACAGCTAGCTCGTCTCATGTAACCTTCTAACCTCTGAACCTGCAGCTTTCTCTTCATTATTATTTCTAGTGCTTACCTGTTCTAATATTTTCATACTCCCCGTTCCTCAGAAATCCCTGCCATTTCTTAATTCCCTTTCTCAGCTACATAGCCACTTTTGCTTTCCAACAGCTAAATGTCTTTTCATTCCTGAAACCTTCTCTGCTATAAATCTCCAACACCTCCATCTGTGCCAGATTCCAAGAGATATCCAAAAGTATAGATTTCTCTGCTAAATTCCAGTGATTGTCTTTCCTGTTCCATAGACTTTGAAAGAGCAATGTAACCCACCTTTTGCGTGATCAGCTGACAATATAAATTTCTCATTTTTTTTCTTATTACTGAAAAAGCTCCCCTACTAGCTCACCAGTTTCTATGTAACAAAGTATCCCTGACTTCTTCCCCTTTATCTAGGTCAATTCAGTCTTTTGCTGTGTTGCAAAAACATCTAGTATGTCATCTCACCACCCAATCTTTGAATTCCTGGTTCCTGGAGTACACATACACTTTGGTTTTTATCTCCATTTATACAATAAAACACTAATCTAGATATGTGGGTTTTAATTAGTAAAGTTAAAAATAAGATCATTCGGGAGTCGGGCAGTAGTGTAGTGGGTTAAGCGCATGTGGCGCAAGGCACAAGGACCAGCTGAAGGATCCCGGTTGGAGCCCCCGGCTGCCCACCTGCAGGGGCATCATTTCACAGGAGGTGAAGCAAGTGTGCAGGTGTCTATCTTTCTCTCCCCCTCTCTGCCTTCCCCTTCTCTCTCCATTTCTCTCTGTTCTATCCAACAACAACAATAATAATCACAACAATAAAACAAGAACAACAAAAGGGAATAAATAAATACTTTAAAAAAGTATTTTTAAAAAATAGGGTCATCCACGTGGGTTTCACTGGACCACATTTGTCCTGCTTTATATCTTCTTCTTCTTCTTCTTCTTCTTCTTTTTGTTTTTTTGCCTACAGGGTTCTCACAGGGGCTTAGTGCCCTCACTACGAATCCACTGCTCCTGAAGGATATTTTTTCCCATTTTGTTGCTCATTGTTATTACTATTGTTGTCATAGCTGTTGGACAGGACAGAGAGAAATGGAGAGAAATGGGGAAGACAAAGAGGGGCGAGAAAGACACCTGCAGACCTGCTTCACCGCTTGTAAAGCAAGTCCCCTACAGGTGGGGGGCCGAGGGCTGGAACCCGGATCTTTAGGCCAGTCCTTGTGCTTCGCGTCACTTGAGCTTAACCCGCTGCACCATGGCTGGCTCCCTCTGTTTTATATCTTAATGCTCTTCAGCCACCAAATTGCAGATGCTAGTTTGACATCAACCCAACTTAGCTGGGCATATGACGTCACAAATGTGTCCTGGAACCCTACCTTCCCAGAGCCCTACCCTACTGGGAAAGATACAGACAGGCTGGGATAAACAAGTTGGGGGTATGGATCAACCTGTCAAAGTCCATGTCCAGTGGATAAGCAATTACAGAAGTCAGACCTTCCACCTTCTGCATTCCATAATATCTTTGGTCCATACTCCCAGAGGGATAAAGAATAGGGAAGCTTCCTATGGGGGAAATGGAATAAGGAACTCAGGTGGTGAGAATTATAATGGGATTGTACCTCTCTTATCCCACAATCTTGTTGTCTTATTGATCATTATTAAATCACTAAACAAACAAACAAACAAACAAAAAGGCTCAAACCCCTGGTCACCACCTGCAGAGGGAAAGCTTCAAATGTGGTGAAGCAGTGTTGCAGGCTAATCTCTCTCTCTCTCTCTCTCCCTCTCTTCTTCTTCTTCTTCTTCTTCTTCTTCTTCTTCTTCTTCTTCTTCTTCTTCTTCTTCTTCTTCTTCTTCTTCTTCTCCTTCTTCTTATTCCTCCTCCATCTCTCCTCCTTCTCCTCATCTCTCCTCCTCCTCTCCCCTCTTAATTTCTCTCTTTCTCTATCTAATAATAAAAATATGTATTAAAAAAAGAACCAAAGAAGTTTTTTTGCAGCTGGGTGCAGAAGAGATATCAGACATTCAAAGTAATGTTGCTTGCTTGAAGACAGAAGGGGGTTAACATGGCTAGAAATGCAAATAGACTCTAGGAGTCTGAAGCAGTCCCTGGGAAGTAAGTTACTAACTAGGAAAAAATTCTGGAAGGAATCTAATCCAATCAAGAGGTAATTCAATCAATAACAGGTCCCCTAGCTGTGAATTTCCCAGATTCTCAAGTTGACAATTTAGCCTCATTCAAACTTCAATTCCAGCTTGGTGATACCCTAAGCAGAGAGCTCATGCCGAGACTTTGACCTCTAGAACTATGAGCTAGCAAATGGGTAATATTGTAAGCTGCTGAATTAGTAATAATTTGTTACATACCAATGCCTATAGAAAATTATTACTGTAGCATTCTATTCTCTTTCACTCTGAAGTTTATTCCATTAACCATCTCTCTGTGTTGCTGCATATTTAAACCCTATTTCTCTCTGCATGGGCTCCATTTTCTTCTCTCAGTAATTTACATTTTGATATACTGAAAAACAAACCAATTAAAGCATTTTGGCATACTACTGTACCATGCCTATTATTGTGTCTCCTAAATTTATAACTAAGCATGTTGCAAAAATAAGCTACAGCGATTATCAACATTTTCCCTTGCATTTTGAGAAGTATACAACTAACATCCTGAGAATCAAGAATGAGATTTTAAGTGGTGAATCCTACCCTTCCTTAACTATTTTCATTTCTTTGTAATCTTAGTTATTGGTTGACTTTTCGGGTCACTGATCCAGTGTTACTGGTTTCCAGTTTCAGGATGTGAGATTTCACATTGACAGAAATGGTAAGAGAATCATGCATCCTGAAACTAGATGACAGCTCATCCAGGGACATGTGACTTTCCATACACCATGCCTGGCTGGAGCCCTAGCATCAAATGACAGCACCCATGGCATAAGGGCGGCTCCCAGACTGTGGTGTCTCTCTCACTCTCTGTCTATCAGAAACAGCACTGAAAAAAGTCATAAAAATGTAGGTCAGTATAATAGAGATGTCTAACTTTTTAATATAAATATTTAAAGCCAAACCAGTAGCACTGTATCAAGAAAGCTTTGTAAAATGTGTGACAAAGGCTGTGCAAAATATAAGAGGAGAAGAAAAAAACCCAAACACTTTTAGAAGATGCTAATATGTAAAATGTGATCTACATGTAAAATGGAAATGACCAAAATGAAGAGTAATTGAGCAAAAGGAATCCTCATATTAGATCAGTGCAAATGTAAAACCAAATTGCCAGCTTTTGAAATGTTTTGACAGTTTCCTATAAATTAGAAAATTTGCTTCCCCCAGCAATTCCACTTCTGGATATTTAGCAAAGAAATAAAAATTCATATCAACACAAATATCTGTAGGTAAAATATCAGAGTAGCTGTCTCCATAAAAACTCCAAACTGGAAACATCCTATGTCCACGATCTGGCAAATAGATAAACAATCTGTGATCCGACAATTGAAAGGAGTATTACTCTTTAATATGATGCTGATATTTACTGGGGGTGGGGCGAAAGTGCAGCCAGTTGAGTGAGTGCACTTGCTCCCATGCACAGGGACCTAGGTTCAAGTTCAAGTTCCAGCACCCACCTGCAGGAGAGAAGCTTCATGAGTGGTGAATCAGAGCTACAGGTCTCTCTCTCTCTCTCTCTCTCTCTCTCTCTCTCTCTCTCTCCTCCCTCCTCCAGTTTCTCTTTATGCTACAAATTAAAAAAAAAATGAGAGGGGAGTCACGTGGTAGACAGAGGATTAAGTGACAGAGGATTAAGTGGCTCTAAGCTCAAGGACCAGCATAAGGATCTGGTTCGAGCCTACACCGCTGCTCCCCACCTGCAGGGCAGTCGCTTCACAGGTGGTGAAGCAGGTCTGCAGGTGTCTATCTTTCTCCCTCTCTGTTTTCTCCTCCTCTCTCCATTTCTCTCTGTTCTAGCCAACAACGAAGACATCAGTAAGAACAATAATAACTACAACAACAATAAAAAAACAGGGGCAACAAAAGGGAAAATAAATAAATATAAAAAAATTTAAAAATGAGAAGTGAAAAATGGAATGAATGGTCACCAAGAGTGCTGGGTTTGTCATGCATGTACTGATCCCCAGTGATAACCCTGATGGCAAAATGAATGAATAAATAAACTACAGATAAGTGTAACAACATGGGTGGATTCCAAAAGCATTTTGCTGAGAAAAAAGATATAAAGATTAAATACAGTATAATTCCATTTATATGACATTGTGAAAAACTTTGGTAGAAAACTCTAAAAACAGAAACCAGGTCAGTTGTGGTTAGGAGCCAGGAATGAGTGGAACAGAGTACTGATTGTAGGGACTGAAAGGTCCATGTTACCAGAAATGTTCTAAATTTTGATCACAGTAAAAATTTGTCAAGGTTTATTGAACTGTATATTTTACAAGGTAAATTTTAATTATGCTAAGTAGACCTCAGTAAGTTTGACTTTAAAGATTATTTGATCTATTTACAAAGTTTATGATTCTACTTTCAAATACTAAGTCATATCTATAACCATATCAGCATAGTACTTTGGGCTGTCTAAATTTGTTACTAAAATTAGATATGTAGAATCTTGAAATTGAAAAATATTCAGAAAATTGCTTCACCTAGATTTTTTTTAAAAGGAGGATAACAGGGCTTTAAATATTACTTGTGTTGGTTTCATTACTAGGACTGGATGGGTGCTGTATAAGACTTATGACTGGGAGTCAGGCAGTAGCACAGGGGGTTAAGCGACCTTGGCGCGAAGCGCAAGGACCAGCATAAGGATCTAGGTTAGACCCCCTGGCTCCCCCACCTGCAGGGGAGTCACTTCACAGGTGGTGAAGCAGGTCTGCAGGTGTTTATCTTTCTCCCCCCCACTCTTTTCCCCCCATGTCTCTCTGTCCTAACAACCACAACATCAATAATAACAACAATAATAACTACAACAACAATAAAAAAGACTTATGACTCTGTCTTTCAATATGTACTAATATCTACTTTCCAACATGTTCATAAACATTGTGATTTCCGTGTGTGCCACTGCATATTGGTAGAACTTACTGGCACCTCAGCTTTCAAAACAATTTTTAAAGATTTATTTTATGTATTTATTTATTACTGGATAGAGACACAAAGAAATTGAGAGGGGAGGAGGGATAAAGGAGAGAGACAGAGAGACACCTGCAGCTCTACTTCACCACTCATGAAGCTTTCCCCCTGCAGATGGGGGCCAGGGGGTAGAACTCAGGTCCTTGTGCACTTAACCAGGTGTGCCACCACCTGGCCCTTCAAAATGATCTTGATATATAGCTAATCATCCTTATTCAATTTCCTCCTTTGGAAAAAAAATGTGTCTGAATTTTAATGTCAATAAGAAATAAGAGGAGTAGAAAAAGAGAAAGGATAGGGAAGAATAACTTTTTCAAGATCTGAATGCTAGTAAGTAATTTCCCCCATGAAAAGAACAAACACTTAGAGATATACAGGCAAAGGAAAACATTCATCTTCCCCTTCTACAAGCTAACAAAATAAAATAAGCATTTTTATCTCCATGTTATCTTAAAGTTACAAAAAAAGAAGTGTTTAACGGTTCTAAAACATTATCTTAACACCCAAAGTCACTCCTAGAATATTATTTGGAATCACAATATTTTCAGCAAATAGAGCCGTCTTCATATTCATACACATATAATATGTACTTGTTAATAGACGATTCATGGTTTCTCATAACAATTTCAGTTAGTTCTCTTCCTCTTTAAAAGATGTCCTCAATTCACCCAATTTTATTGTACTTTATAATTATTACTCATTCAGTTCACCTCTCTCTCCACCCAGAGTGTATGATTTTCAATGTGAAAACTAAGGTCAAAATTATTTTTCACTAGCGATATTTATTTCAGTGAATTATATTTAAATGTGTGTGTGCATCCAATGTTCTAGTGCTGTTTTTTGTATGTGAAATATTAACCAGTTACTCTAAAAATTATGTCACTGATAGAAATTAGCCCAGAAACAATATGTCTACTCATTTAATCGTTCTTATTTATCTATTCAATAATGCTCAAAAAATTGCTTTGCCTTCAAGCAAACAAGATTTTCATAAGGCTTTAACTGTTTTATAGACATCCTTTCTGGACACAGTAACAAAAAGCTCTTTTGACTTGTCTTAGTTACATATACATTCAACGTTTTCATCGTCTGCCTTTAAGATTAGTTACACGTTTTGTCTATTACATTGCAAAAAAAACCTGGAAATAAAAGATTGAAGGAAAACTTACAAAAAGGAAAGGCTCATCTGTCTTCTGCTCTGATGAACACCAGAGGAAGAAAGAGTGCTCAAATCAGTCTCATTCATTTTAACCGATATTTATACTGACAGGACTCTACATATTTATACTGATGGAGGGAGAGTGGCAAGAAAATTAAGAGATGGATTTGGGCAAACAGGATGAAGGCCTGAGACCATCATGTCTTCATTCACCTGGAACATAGCCTTCTAGATCATGGTGGGTTGTCTGTACCTTTCCTCTTAGAACAAATCCTGTAGCAGGTCTTAAACCATCTCATTATCTTAAAGGACTATGAGCTGGTGAGTGTTAGTCTCTGATTGTGGCCTCTCCCACTTCCCCTTTTAGCCTATTAATTGTTTCACAAAAAAACATTTCTTGTAAACAGAGTATAAAGTGTTATTTCCTGCATAGCCTAATTTATAACTCAGTTCACTTTGTCCCTCCAGGGCCAGGACAGGTGGTGGCAATGATTTGGGGGACCATGTTT
Source organism: Erinaceus europaeus (assembly GCF_950295315.1). Classification (NCBI taxonomy): domain Eukaryota; kingdom Metazoa; phylum Chordata; class Mammalia; order Eulipotyphla; family Erinaceidae; genus Erinaceus; species Erinaceus europaeus. The sequence goes on from NC_080180.1 coordinate 17,829,643, forward strand.
TCAGGAAATCACTGCATGCTGCTGAACTCTCAGATCAATGGCCTCGTGGATGTGACTGCTTGTTTTACAGTGAAATTGCTACACCCACAGTTCTTACATTCACCTTTCTAGTCAGAATTTTAAACATGGGTAATAACTGCTTCAAGTCAAATATTTACAGTTGGCTATTATTAATTTGGATTTGTGAAGATTTAAGTAAAATTGGACTCTCTTATATAGAAAATAGATGTTTAACATTACAGATGCTTTCTGTCATTGATCAAACAGTTATACAGAGGAAGAAAAAATTCTATTTGCCTTCTTACCTTCCTGTAGAATTTTTTATTTTGATTTCCTCCTTGGAAGCAGGGTGTGGTTAGTAATGTCAAGAGATTGTGAACTTGCGATTACTGCTAGTTTTGGCGATATCTTCCTTCTCAACATTAGCATTCCTATTTTGTAGAGTTTCTGGCTACTTTATTTTGAATATAACCCAATTTTCCTCCTACATCTTTTGTATTCCAGTTTGAAGCATGTGAATGATTTCCCCCCCCAAAAAATTGAAACTTTGTCTTGCAATTCAAAGTAAGCTTTTGTGCATTGTTCTTTTTTTTCTTTCTATTTCTCACATAGATACTTAAAATAAATATGTGAAAAGGAAACAAATGAAGGACAACAGAAAGTACTGTAGTTGTTTTTTCCCTACATAATGTTGACTTTTTTCTTTTCTTTTTATTTGTAGTCACTCTGGGTTTTTATCAGTAGTTGTTTTCTTTTACGACATCCTGCAACTATCTAGGAATCATTCCTGACATTTGTAGTATGATAATTCGTTACAGTTTTCCTTCTTTTATCGTCTTTAAGGTTTACAACCTAATTTCTGAAATAAGCTCCTAATAGTGTTACCGTATATATTATCATATTGAAATAGATCAAAACACCTTTTTAAATAAAAATGTAGTGAATCAGAAATTAATGTGTTAAAAATATTAGTAGTAATTACTTAGTACTAAATATTTAAGAAACAATGCATATCCAAATCACTATGCAGTCTACAGCAAACTTAATTTTTAATTTTAATGAGAGAGACACATGCACAGAGCAAGATAGGAAGAAAAAGAGAGAGAGAGCTCTAGTTTATGTTAGTAAGGGGGATTAAATCTGGGATTTTGGAGCCTTAGGCATAAATATTTTTGCATAATCATTATACTATATTCCTCTCCTCTACAAAGAGTCTTAAATGGTGCCAGACTGGTTGGAAAATGAGATATGTATAAATAGAATAAAATACCAGGAAGTAAAGGAAATTTTAATAATAGTAAAATGAGTAAGTAGACTACAGGAAGAGTTAAACCTCCAAATTCATGTCACACTTATCATTTTGCCAGCTTACCCTCAAAAACATAAAGTTAGTTAAAACTTGAGCTTGTTTAGTCTTCCAAAAGTCCATCCATAGTTTGCCTGAGATGCATGAAAACGGCTTCATTACAACAAAGGCCACATGACTAAAACCACTATTACAATCTAAGAATCACAAATGTCTACCATCTCAGAGGCAAAACGTGGACATAACTCACTACCACTTTTACTGGCCACATATGTAATAGAAGCCCATGCCAATCATAGGCACCAAATTAGTAGGAGGAATAACCAAAATAAAAAGTCAGCAAGACATACCCAACAATTTCAAATCCATTCCCAAACTATTTTTAAATGTTTACAAGTAATTAGGATTCTTGCCTCACCACCCTTTTTCAAGACTCCAGGCCAAATGTTCCAATTTCCATGTAGAAACAAGTAGTAACAGATAACAGCAGTTTTTCTAAATGTACATGATTTCAGATAAACTCTCCCAAAATTTTTTGAAGAATGTACTAGGAAGCAATGACCACTTTCAGAATTCATCTCACATATTGAAGGGCAAACATGTAGCATCCGGTGTCATTACAGTGCAGAGTGAGACTTGTCTGACAGTATGAGGAGTGAGTTCTCTGAAGAGTCCAGTGTACGTGGATGTTAGGCTATAAATCACATTTTCTTAATCTTCTACCTATTGTTTTCTAATTTCAGGTTCATACTGTTGTCACACATTTGCATTATCACTCTCCCCTCAATCTGCATTTTGGGAATATCTTCACAGTGTTCAGAACAATTCTCATAAAGCTCCTATTTCTGCAACCAAATTTAACTTGGCCTTTCATTTCTTTCACTCTAAGCTCTTAAATTTTACTTTGCTCCAATTTGTCTATATGCCTCTGACTTAGGACAAATTAATTCATATTTCTTGGGTTTTTGTTTTTGCTACAACCCCTAAAATTAAAAATGAATCCATAGAAACAATTTTCTAAATAAATAGGGGGCCAGACAGTGGTGCACCCAGCTAAGCGTACATAGTATGAAATCAAGGGACGTGGGTTTGAACCCTCGCTCCTCTGTAGTGGGGACGCTTCGCCAGCAGTGAAGCAGGTCTGCAGGTTTCTGCCTTTCTCTCTTCCTCTCTATCTCACCCTCCCCTCTCAATTTCTCTCTGTGCCATCCAATAAATGTTAAAAAAAAAAAAAAAAAAAAAAACAGCTGCCAAGAGTGGTGGATTTGCAGTGCATGCACCAAGCCCCAGCGATAATGCTAGGTAAACAACCAGGGCAACAAAAGGGATAAAATGGCCCCCAGGAGCAGTGGGTTCATAGTGCATGCACTGAGCCCCACAAATAACTCTGGAGGAAAAAAGTAAATAAAATGCCCTCATTATGCAGCAGGACTTTAAAGATATGCCCCCCCGCCCCCCAGTCCTTTACTTTGGTGCAATACACCAGCTTCAATCCAAGTTCTACTTTGTGTTTCCCTTTTTCGTTATTATTTCTCAACTTCTAAGAGTGAGATCATCACATTTTCATCCTCTTTCTGGCATATCTCCCAGATCCAAGATGAGGCAAAGAAGTTTTTTTGTTTTTTTTTTTTTCCTCCAGGGCTATCATTGGGGCTTGGTGCCTGCACTATGAATCCACTGCTCCTGGGGCCATTCTCCCCCTTTTGTTGCCCTTGTTGTTTATCATTGTTGTTATTATAGTTGTTGTCATTGCTGTGATTGTTGTTGGATAGAACAGAGAGAAATCGAGAGAGGAGAGGAAGACAGAGACGGAGAGAGAAAGATAGACACCAGCAGACCTGCTTCACTGCCTGTGAAGTGACTCCCCTGCAGGTGGAGAGCCAGGGACTCAAACCCGGATTCTTGTGCTGGTCCTTGCACTTAGCGCCATGTATGCTTCTGCTCCCTGCCCCAGAATTCATAATTCTTAATAGCTGAGTAGTCTTCCTTTGTGTGTATATATACCACAACTTTCTCAGCCACTCATCTGTTGATGGACACCTGGGTAACTTCTAGGTTTTGGCTATTACAAATGTGCTGCTATGAACATAGGTATACACATATCTTTTTGGATGCGTGTGCTTGGTTCCTTAAGATATATCCCCAGGAGAGGGATTGCGTGTTCATAAGGTAGGTCCATTTCTAGCCTTCTGAGAGTTCTCCAGACTGCTCTCTACAAGGGTTGGACCAATCTGCAGTCCTATCTGCAGTACAGTAGAGTTCCTTTACCCCAGCATCTTTCTTATACCCTATTCCGTTAAGCATTTTGTTTGTTTATTTGTTGTTGAAAATGTTATTTCTAATCCTGCCAGTGTGTTTGGGACTCATATTGGACTTCAGAGACTTTTAGAATTCAGAAGACTGGTAACTAATTTTTGCAGTCCAAGAACCACGAATCCACCGCTCCTGGAGGCCATTTTTTCCCCTTTTGTTATTGTTGTCGTTGTTGTTGGATAGGACAGAGAGAAGGGGAAGGGAAGACAGAGAGGGGAGGGGAAGACAGAGAGAGGGAAAGAAAGATAGACACCTGCAGACCTGCTTCACCGCCTGTGAAGCGACTCCCCTGCAGGTAGGGAGCCGGGGGGCTCGAACCCGGATCCTTGCGCTTTGCGTGATGTGCACTTAACCCTCTGCGCTACTGCCAGGCCCCCTGACATCTAATTTTTTTACAAGGGGGCCTAAACTATTGACTGGAGAAAGGAGAAAGAAGAATCTCTTCTACAAATGGTGTTGGGAAAATTGGGTTGAAATGTGCAGATGAATTAAATTGAACTGCATTTCACCACACACAAAAGTCAATTCCAAATGGATCAAGGACTTGGATGTTAGACCAGAAACAGTCAATACTTAGGAGAAAATAGTGGCAGAACTCTTTTATACCTAAGTTTTATAGGCATCTTCAATGACGCAAGTACTATTACACAGAAGACAAAAATGAAAATAAGCCAGAGCTTCTGCACAGCTAAAGAAACCACCAGCCAAATCAGAGACTCCTTACAGAATGGAGGATCTTTATACGCCATACATAAGATAAAAGTCTAAAAACCAAAATAGATAAAGAACTCTTTAAACTTAGCCATAAAAATTATATCATACTCTTATAACATGAAGCAAAAATCTATGTATAAATATTGCAAGTCAAAAGTTATTTTCTTGGTTTCTTCTTTGTTTGCTTTCTTTTCTTTTTTCCATTTAGGACAGTTTCTTCTCAATGCATAACTTGAAATTTAGAAGAAAATATTGCCATAATTTAAAATTTATATTTCTCATTGCTGCAAACCAGAATTCAAGTGACTCGGTTATATTCGGAATTCCTATTCTAGATTTTTTTCATATTTATTTTTTATGTCTGTGATCTATTGGTTTTACTGCCAATAACCAAGAATTTTAAGAGACCAGTTTACCTCAAGTAGACTTGGTCAGAGCCAGGGGTGATTTGGACCATTACCCTGGGTCCAGATGTTTAAGAGAGCTTTGATAGAGCTGAGCTGTTCTGACCTCTCCATTTCTCAGAGGAAGCAATGAAATGACTGGGTGTCCACTGGGTGTATGGTATCATGGTAGAAAAAAAAAAGTATCCACTATTCCTAACTGGCCTAGGGATTTCTACATAACCCCAATCATTGCCACTTTACCACCTCCTCCTGCCTATGAAGCCACTGATTTTAGTGCCTGGGTAAAAAAAGATGACCACATATGAGTTCCACAATAGACGGAAAAGGCTTCATCAGCCACACTGTTACTGTAGAGTTGCCCTGGCTTCTAACTTTCACAAGAAGGAAGCAAACCCAACCCAACATACTCATGTGTTTAGCCCCATAGATTCCAAAGCTCTCTTAATAGTATGAATAAACACTCAAGTGTTTGTCTATTAAAGAGACACCATTATTATCCACTGGTTATAGAATACTTGGCTTTACAGGTTGAATTAAAATATGGAGGTTCTTAATGCACAAAAAGGATTTATCCTGGTCAAATTGATGGGGTGCCATGAAGAATGAAGTGGTATTGTGCAAAGTTTTTGCTGGAAGGTGATTTCATTTATTTTACTTTGCATGCAGCTTCTGAAGTGTTCCAACAGTAGCACTTTGTGATGTGGCTGTCACCCCTTCCAACAATACTGAGAATTAGTCTTTTGTCCACACCCCCCAACTGCAATGTAGTCTCTGTTCCAGTACACACTGAAACTCTTGCCTATTTTCAGCTGAACTGATGACTACATTCCAGACTCAAGAAAGCACTGCTGCTATGGCACAAACCCTGGGTTTTCCTCTTGGTTGATACTAAAAATAACCCACAAAATTTTGTAACTTTCAAGATAATTTTGGCTTTTATTTTTTTTAAGTAATGACAAGCATCAGAACTATTTCTGCTAACCTAGACATTGTTCCTACTTTCCTTCTGCTCCAGAAGAAGTATAGTTAAAATTAATTGAAAATGGGGGCTAAGGATAGGGGGTGGTAAGTTACCGGGTCAAGTGCACATAGTACAAAGTGCAAGGATCCGGGTTTGAGCACCCTGGCTCCCCACCTACAAGCAGTGTCGCTTTGCAAGTGCTGAAGCAGGTCTGCAAGATTCTTTCTCTCCCCTTCTCTCTCAATTTTTCCCTGTCCTATCCAACAACAAAAATAACAATAATAACAACAAATAGAAAAAAGATAAAAAGATGAAAAAAAATGGTCACCAGGAGCGGAGCCCCAGCAATAACCCTGAAAGGGAAAAAAAAAAAAAACTGAAACAAGGAAACAGGAAATAGCTCATTCAAATAGAGTACTGGTTTGCCATGTTTATCACCCAGGTTCAAGCCCAGGCCCCAACACATTATAGGAAGCTTTGGAGCTGTGGTCTCTGTCTCACACACACACACACACACACACACACACACACACACACACACACTCTCTCTCTCTCTCTCTCTCTCTCTCTCTCTCTCTCCCTCTGCCTATCTTCTCTGTTTCTGTAAATAAAAAAACAAAACCTGAAGTTACTTCTACTTTTCACCAAAGTTTCAAATCTTCATTCCTGAAGGAGTACTAATGATATACATAGAAGGGTGAAAAATCTGTCTTTGCCACTCTTGGGGCCCTGTACTGGTAGGAAGAGTGATTCCCAGCAGTCTCAGCTCAGCAGTCTCAGCTCACCAGAAGGTCAGGTCTCTTCCTGAGAAGCAGGGAGGCAGCTAATACAATCAGAAACACTGTCTTCTATCCTACCTCTATGAACTCCTACCAGGCCATCGTTCACACTACCTGGGCTTGGTTTTAGGCTAAGTAATTAGAAGTGCTGGAATAGGAAGGGAGGGATGGACACCTGTGATCTCTCCCTCAAGTAGTGCAAAAAGTCTACTGTTGCTTTTGCTTGTTTGTTGGCATTCTAAAGCTTTTCAGGTTACTCAGTGATATAGTATGGAGCAGCCATGTCATCAACAAGGTAGGTCAAATTACACACAAAGTGAAATTAAGAATTTCAACAAGTTCAGTGTATGTCATGGACAAAATGTTGGGCCTTCTTTTTTAAGATTGTCTACAGATTGTCTACAGAGAAATCTTCCTCAGCAAGAGGCTAAGAATTTCCTCCACTGATAACTTAAGTCTTGCAGAAAGCTAGCAAAACCGGGGCCAGGTGGTGGAGCACCTGGTTAAGCACCCACATGGATTCATGGTGCAGGCACTGAGCTCCAGCAATAACCCTGGAGGCAACAAAGCGGGGGGGGGGAATAAATAAATATAAGAAAAGCGAAAATATAGAAACAAGTGATAAAGAGAAAAGACCAGAAATTTTTTTTCCCCTCTGGATCATAGTATGCTATGTGGGTAAAAGAGAAGGAAAGAGAGACCAGATGGGAGTGTGTTTAGAATGAGGACAGGAAGATAGTAAATGGAAGCTGTATGTGAGAAACACACACACAAAAAGGTGTGTGTGTGTGTGTGTGTGTGTGTGTGTGTGTGTGTGTGTGTGTGTGTGTGTGTGTGTTAGAGATAATGCTGGGGAGGCTGTAACTTGAAGCTGTGGGAATTAAGTCAAAAGGAAAGGTTGGTTACATTGCATGAGGAGGGAAAGTAGAATCCATGGGAAAATAGTGAAGGCTATACAAATCTGCTTGGTTTGAAACAGTCAATAAAAAGCACTGAATGAGACACTGCTAGATAGGATAGAGCAATGCTAATAAATGTAAGATCTAAAACTGTCAGGTATTTATACTAGAATTATAAAAAGCAGTAAGAGAGATATTATTTCACTTGGTCCCCAATAATAACTCTATAAGATGGCCAAGTGGAGATAATGGATTAAGATATACATGCCAGAGGCCCCAGAGATCCCAGGTTCAATCCTGGTACCACAATTTGTCAGAACTAAGCAATGCTCTGTTATCTGTCTGTCTGTCTTTCTCTCTCTCTCTCTCTCTCTCTGTAATATATATATTTTTAAGAAGGTAGGACAATAACCAGTAACCTTAATTTAGAAAGAGTGATTTTGTTTTCAGAAACTTGTAACAAATCAAAGAGTATAAATAAGAAGACAATAGCAAGTAACTACAGTGGATACCTGACAATTGGTGATTTGCATATTTCTATCTATGGGACTTGCTACTGTCATTTAGTGTAAAGAGTCTAGGTAGACAGCTAGCCACCCAACCAAGCATGGGAGATCCTCTTACAACAAAGAATCAGTCAGCCTACAATGACAACAGGACCACAGCTGAACATCTTGGTATGCAGATATCCATTAAAGGTTTTTCTATGAAACAAATATCTTGGAGAAACCTAGTCTATTAGTTTTCAAAATACTTACTCTGATATATTTGATAATGTGATGTGATGAGAGAATAAATATGGAATTAAAAATAGGAATAGGAAAGCCTGGTTATAAAAAAAGACAAAATATTTCCACAGACAGAATGGATATTGGTTTTGATAAACTATCAAAGAAACTGGAATGGAAATTATGATTGTATTTTAATCATTTAAAGCAGTATTTTAAAATGAAATTAAGTCAATCACGATGTCCAAAAATGCATTTGATTAAACTATGTGATGTGCTATGTAGTTTGTAGTATTAAAATGCAATACACTTTCAATAAGTCCTTGATAGAAACAAAGCAGGAAACAGGGTATTATAACTGAGGTGATATTTCCCAAGAGTCGCATTATTTACAAATTATGAATTACTCTCTTTTGAGCGTATGGAATGCTTTGATGTCTTTCAATTGGTTCTCCATAATATTTGTATTATTAGCAGCATGCTATCACAGTGGGGAAACAAAGAAGTACATATTAAAAAGATTATCGTTAACAAATATTGTCTCTCCAGAAGAAATTCTTACAAAGTTAAGCAATGGGGGACGTATTTGATCAAGAGAATTAAAATGTTTCATATGTTTTTATAATATCCTATAATTAATTCTTGATAGTGTAGATCTTTTCACTTTCAACGCTTAAAACAATCCACTTATAAATATACTCAAAGTGGTAAAATACCAGGAAAAAAATTTCAAGGAGGTAAGTGACCTGTATGCTACGCTAGGGAGCTAGCACAATGGGAATATAAAAAGACTTTAATGCCTGAGGCTCAGAGGTTCAATCTCTAGCACTGCCCTAAGCTAGAGCTGAGCAGTGCTCTGGTAATAATAATAATAATAATAATAATAATAATAATAATACACTGAAATTGATTAAACATTAATGAAAAACTGGAAGAGGATACATACAAATGTACATAGAAATGAAAAGATTTTCCTTGTGGGTTAGGATAATAATCATTGTGAAATGTCCAAACAAATATAACAAGTAATCTAAAGAATCAATGCAATCTGTATTAAAATGTCAATTGAATTTCTCACAAAAATGGGGGAAAAATCCTAAAATTTGAATGGAATCAGACCAGACAAAATAGTTCAGCTTGAGAGTGTGTGAGACATGCCTATGGCCCAAGTTTGAGATTGTCTACCACTGCAGTGGGTGATGCACTGGCACCATGGTGTCTTTCCTTCTCTTCCTCTGTCTCCCACTTTTTACCTAAAAATTTGGCTCAGAGCAGTGGAGTGAATCCCCAGAAACAACAACAATGAATTTAGTGACAAAAAGATATCAAATAATGCAAAGTGAGTTTGATGGTGAAGAACAGAACTGGAGGGCTAATGCTCTCTAATTTCTAAGTCTATTACAAAGCTATAGTAATCAAAACA